>NC_071087.1:125320163-125969330 GCF_027358695.1 Spea bombifrons | reverse complement strand
GTGTGTTAGTTAGTTAGTTAAATGGGGGTATAGGGTGTGTGTGTGTTAAATGGGGGCATAGGGCATTTCTGGAGTGGCGTTAAGGGGGCATTTAATAGAGCACTCTGCCTCCTGAAATGCCTTATACCTCCCTATATGCCACTCTGCCCCATAATATGCCTTTTAACCCCCTAAATGGCAGAGTGGCATATAGTGGTATAAGGCATTTCTGGAGGCAGAGTGCTCTATACAATGCCTTTTAACTCCCTTAATGCCACTCTGCCTCCTGAAATGCCTTATACCTCCCTATATGCCACTCTGCCCCATAATATGCATTTTAACCCCCTAAATGCCAGAATGGGATATAGGGGTATAAGGCATTTCTGGAGGCCGATTGGCACAAAGGGGGTCAAAAGGCATACCATGGGGCACAGTGGCATATAGAGGGTTAAAAGGCATATCATGGGCCACAGTGCCATATTGGAGTGGCAAGCCTGGGGGCAGATGTGCGTAACTGGGGGACAGGTTGGAAAATACAAGAAATAAAAACAAAAAAAATCTTTTTCTCAATCATAGCTTTTATTAAAAAAAATAGTTTACATGAATTAACATTTACTGGTAAAACTTTTTTCCTTTGGGGTCGTCTTATATTCAGGCTTTTTCTTTTTTTCCTAAGTTAATATTCAGATTTTGGGGGGTCGTCTTATAATCAGGGTCGTCTTATAATCGAGCAAATACGGTACATTTTGTCCAATTATAGCATTATTAAAAGTAAACACAGTTTTATGGACAGGTCGTGTCAGACTAACTTTATTGCATTCTACAGAGCGTGGTCTTTCAGTGGATGTGAAATATTTGGATTTTGCAAAATAGTTTGATACAGTTTGTTATAAAAAAGGTTATGGTACAAACTAAAAGAGATAGGGGTTTGTACCTGGAATGAAATACTGAATTTTAAACAGAGTTCAGAGCGTTGTTAATTTTCTTGTTAATGGAAAACTGTACAAAAGTGGTATGTTGAGTAGAACAGAATTCTGTCTTAGGCCCACTGTTATTTAATGTCTTATAAATGATCTTGCAGTGAGCCAAATGTTGGTATTTACAGAATTTGGTCATACACTATGAACTAGACCTTACTCCCTACTAGAAGATATTGTCAAATTGGAGGACTGGCAAGTCAAGGCACATGAAATTACGAAGTTTACAAAAATGCAAGGTTATGCATTTTGAGAGAGGGGGGTAAATGTGAAAGGTATAACTTAAATGGGATTGTGTGTAAGGAATCATTAAATGAGAACGTCTTGGGAATAATTGTAGACAATTAATTTAGCAACAGTGTTTAATGCTCAACAAATATAACATGGCCTGTATAAAAACAGGTACTGAATCACAGGAGAAAAACACAATTTGCTATGACGAGAACACTTAAGAAAACTTATGTTTTTAAACCATAATTTGCCTTTATGAACAAAATGTTTTCTCCACCTCCTGATCTGTGCTGATCGCAATGCATGCTTTATGCGATTTTTTTTTTGTTACTGTCCCCATGTCGAAATGGCGCCCAAGGTTTGTTGAGCCTTGCCATACGCTACCATCCACAGTCTAACACCATAAAGTAATATCTTATGCTTACAAACACTAACACCTTACAGTAATATACACATGTTAACAGCATACACTAATACACACACTCTAACACTATATGCTGACATACACACTCATGCCAATGCCATACTATAACACACGCACACAGTATAAAACAACAGACCGGCTAACACTATACATATCTAAAAACACACACTGACATGCACATATACACACTGAATCTGGCACTACAATACTGCAGACATACTGACTCTAGCACTATGCAGATTTAGAGCGACTTTGGCATAAAAAATAAACACCCAAACGTTTTGAGTTTGCTATTCTCAAGAAGCATCTACTGAAATGAGCCATGCCTCACAAATCTCAGAAGACCCAGAGTCTAGAATTGTAAAGCTGGAAGAGGTTACAAAGTAATCTTGAAGAGTTTACACATTCATCAGTTAGACAAATTGTTTATAAATTGAGATGATTAAGTACTGTGACTAGTCTCCCTATAAGTGGGTGCCCAGCCAAGATGATTCCAAGAGCACAACACTGTATGCTCAATGTGGTAAAAAAAAGAACCCTAGAGTAACAGCTAAAGGCTTGAAGGAATCATTGTTCATGTCAGCAGGACACCACAGAGGAAGCCATTGCTCTACAATTAAACATCGCTGTTCGCCTGAAGTAGGCTAAAGAGCACCTTGACACTCCACAAGGCTACTGGCAAAAATGTTTTGCGGACTGATGATAGGAAGGTTGAATTGTTCAGCAAGAACAGGCAGCACTACATATGGTGTAAAAAGGGCACCAAGTACCCAAATTAAAACATCATTCCAATGAGTACGGTGGCGAGGGCATCATGATTTAGGGCTGCTTAGTTGCCTCAGGGCCTGGACAGCTTGCCATTGAGGGGGACAGTGAATTCCCAAGTTTATCAAGGTATCATGGAGGATAATGTCAGGATGGCTGTCATTTTTTGGATTTCCCAACTTGCTTTTTTCAGTCAAGGATACATATAATTGCTGGTCAGTTTGAGGCCCCCAAAAAGTATGTGTTCCCAAAGAAATACTACATCCAGGCGTCATTAACACTAGACTCACCTCTCACTGATCATGGTTTGGCACATAATTAACTGCTGTCATAAATAGAACTTCAATAGTTGGATTCAGTGGAATTTCTACCTCGGTGATATATTTTGGTGGGGAGCTGCCCTAAGCTTTACCCACAGCCCACCAGCCATCTTGTACAACCTCCATAGCCACTGTCCTCTCTGCTGCTGACATAATATCCTCGAGCAGCTCTTCAAAACGATGTGTGGCTCCAGATAAGTATACTACAGAGGCTATGAGACGAAGAACAGACATCCATAGTATAACTAGGCCAGTTACAAAGGAAATTCTGGAGCTTCAAAACCAGTTCATTGAGCAGTGGCTTACCCGGGAGCATAAGAGGATCTGTACTGTGTTGTGATTAAAAGGGGATCTCCATGGAGTTTTTGCTTATCAGAAAGCTTTCAACTTGAGCTTCAATGTGAAGATACTTTAAATACCTTCCCCCCTTAGCATACTGTACTCTAAGGTTTAAGACGCTTAGGTAACCATAAGTTTCATCTTACTCTTTGTAACTTTCAAAAAGCAAAGTTAGATTATTTGTGCCATAAGCCAATGAGTTTAAGTGCAGATACAGCAGATATACGTGTATTGTTATATGAATAATAATAAAAGTATATCAATTTAGAGAGCCAGAGAAACAAAGCACAAGTCGCACAGAAGGCTATAAAAGTAACATTTAACTAGGGAAATTCATTAAAACCTTGATGTGGGATGAAGCGGTGAGAGCTCTGCTTTCCTTCATGATTTAGTATTCTTGTCCCTGCTGTTTACCAGACGCTACACAGCTGCCAGGACAAGCAGCAGTGACTTTTCATTCATCATGTGCTTCTGGTGTGAATGCACACAGCGATTAAAAACCTTACAGGGCCTGATCCAGAACATCATTCTGCTATATCAAATACAGCTTGACAAATAGTTAATAAACAGGGTCAGTCTATATTTAAACTAAACTCCTGTGGGCAAGTATTAACAAGTATGGAAATGTACATATTTAAGACACGATTCTGCTTCAGGATTCAAAATGTAAAATAGATTTTAAAAAATATAGAAGCAAAAAAAAAAAACACCTTTCTAAATCCCTAAGCTATGTGGTCCCGTATCAAAAAGGGTTAGAAAAAAACATAACAAAATAAGTACATTTTCTACATCTAGGTTGTGTCACGTGGCATTCTCCCTGCTGTGTCTGGATGTGGTACAAGGTTAGTTTTTCAAGAGAACTATTCATTCATCTGGTTTTTTTTTTAAAGCATGTGTTATAGACCTGTTATGACATTCATCACACAAGGTTTTTTGTTTTGTTTTTAAACATGATCTTACATGTATGACAAAATAGGGTTTCAATATATGAGCCATCTACAATACCAGTGACTGTAATATTGTACTTATTGTTGCAGCGTCAAGTCTGTAACTTTTATTTAAGGGGGGGTCAATAAAATTGTAAAAACAGAATTAATGAAGAACCATTCTGGTGCAATTTTTGTTAAATTAGTCTTATCGCCCTTGCAAACAATTGGATGGTCCAGTGAGCAGGAACATTCCATAAAAACGTAGATTTTGATGGTGGATATGAGCCATTCAGCCCGTCTAGTCTACCCATTTTTCCTGATGTAAAGATTATGAATTCTTGTTCTAACGTTTCTTCCTTACCTAAATAAGCTCCCACCCTGTTATTTGTTAAATCCATTTAAGTATTTAAATGTTTCTACGACATATCCTTTCTTTTTTTTCCTCAATACTATACATATTGAGATCCCTTAGTCTTTCCTGATATATTTTTTGCAAACCACTTATTTCACGGAGAAAAAGAGGTGCAGAAATGCTTCTTTTTCTCCACAAATTCAGAGGCTCTGTCCTTTTGCAGAAGTGCCCCTGGTGGCCTGATTCACAGAGAAGTGGACAAAGAAAGAAGACCAAGAGAAGAACTGGAGCCATGGGAAAGGAGAGAGGGACATGGAAGTGGTCAACGGAGAAGGTAGAGAGATGTTGAAAAAGCATGAGAGAACATGAATGAGACTGTGCAAGAGCATGAGAGAGTGAATAAGAGCGAGCGACAACGAATTTCATTTCTAAATTAAAAAGTCCCTTTTGTCTGCACCGACAGTGGAGAAAAAAAATAGTTGTTGGAAAACAAATGGACAAAAGACAAAAACTTTTTTTCTCCTTTATATGAAGCTGTAAAATAGTATTAGATAAATGCATAATTTATATACCGCAGAATATTTGCAATTCTAAATAAAGAAAACATTTTGTATACATATATTTTTTAATAAAATGTTAAATATTTTAAAAGATAACAAGTATTCCTCCTGAATAAAAAGTATCTACTGTTGTGGGTGCTATGAAATGGTCACTTGATGGCACATCTTGGTGCGCCTTTGTGCTTATCGCAACTCACGTTTAACCCTATTTGCTCCACTCTCCAGAAAGGATGACCAACAAATCTAATCAGTGCAAATAAATGGCACGGCCCAGCTCATCACCTTTGGCTCTGCAGGTTAAGGGCTGGTAAGTAGTTTAGCCAGTTATAGTCAGGACTTAAACTTATATTTGGGACATAATTCTCATTTGCAACGCGTGTTTCAAATAACCTATACCCGGGTTTGGTTATCAGTGACTAATTTCAGTTTGCTGAATGTGGCCGACAATAGTTAACATCTGGGTGAATAGGTACAGTACTAGTTTATATGACAATATAACATTAACATTAATAATGTTAATGCTGCAAAGCTACTGAGTAAACAGATACCAAGGTATGTCTGTGGTTGATTAGGTGCATGGCTAACATCTGGCTATCAGCAATGAGAAGTATACTGAAACATTTTAAAAGACCACAAAAGTTTGATTCATCCCACTTTAACCTTTGTCACTCACACGTTACGAGAGGGTGTCTAATGGAAACAAAAATCACCAAGCGCAGCATACCAAATTACAGTGAGTGAAATGTCTTCAGGAATTATTACCAGGGTAGAGCAGTGTATAATTTTAGTGTCCTTTAGATTGGTGACCTACAAATAAGTATATACTGCCACAGCATCCATTAAAGCTCACTGGATGCTATATAATATATGGGAAATTAAATTTTACTTTCAGATGAGCTCTGCAACTCACTGTGTTCTTAGTAAAAGCTGCTGTTTTAGATTAATGTAGCTTTAAAGCCAGCTTAATGATCTTCCCTCCACTGGTGGCTTTAAAGGGTCTCTTGGTAATTGATCCATGTTTTGTTAATTGGGGAGTCAGTGTTTTATCTACATTAAGTTTATTGCTCATTAAATATTTACTTTGCAAAGGATATCAGTTTTGGCATAAAATACTTTATAAATCATAACATCCTTGGAAAATCTGACCCTTAGCTTCAGTCATTCATGTATGAAATCTCATTCTCTGAATTTATAACCCTCTCTTTATGCTCGGCACAGTCTTCTCATTAAACCAACCCTTACTGTGCTATACCATTCTGATCTGGGAAGGGGAACAAGCGAGATTTCACAGTGTCTTGGACTTCTAAGCAGCTCATCTTTAATGGGAAATAACAAGATTCGCACTAAATATAAATATATGGGATATTTTAGTCTATTCTTTAAAGTTCTAACTGCAACACAACGCATTCAATTCATCTCTTGCTTGTTAAGACACATCAAGATACTATCAGTTGCTATGCCAAATGTTGGAATTTCTTTGAAAAAGTGACTGGCACCTAAAAATATTCCCACTAATCAATAATAAGTGAGAATAGGCTGCCTGTACTTTTCAACCCACCAAATAGGAGGTATATAATTACGTGTTTTGGGGACAAAAGATGTCCTGTGTTCAGACGCTGGACACAGGTACAAAATTCTTCTAGTTTTCTGTACCAGTTACATGACAAATATTTAAAATGCTATAACTTGTGCAGCCAATGAAGAAAGAAACGTTTGTCGGCAGCGTATGGATACAGCATCATGGCAGCAATAGCCAATTTCTTGAATTTATTTTTACAGGATATCAATGCAATAAATTTGCGCAATCTCCCTGTGCGTTAGAGTTTTGCTGTGTGAAACACTCTGCAGAGTAGCCTAGACGTCACATCTCCCGGTGTGCCACATAGACAGCGGCTACCTGGAAGTTCAGTCTTCATCCCTGCAGCTTGAAGAAAATACATTGATATTGTGCAAAAGTCAACTTTCAAATGGTTTAATTCTCTCACAGGAATACTTAAGATGTACCACTTCCTTCCAAGAGCAGTGCAATGGGAAAGGTGTATGATCCTCTGCCCCTCACCCACTTCCTAGGAGCTCAGAATGTTTCAAGGATTTATCACAGTGTTGTATAGCCTTAAAAGGCAGAGAAACGTGCGTTTAAATAGCACACAATGTATTCCGTAAAATATAATATACTATTAATCATATTCTACTAAGTGTCTTCCTCAATTACACAACCGCCATTAGAGCACAGTCATAGAGACCTCTGGCCACTTCTCAAACCACACTGAATGAAAAGATCAGTATCCCTCCATCATCGGACATGTTGGGGGGTAGGAGGGTGTCATAAGAATCAAGATAAACTAAGGAGGTAGAGAACAAGAGCTTGCAGACATCTAATCAGAAAGAATAATCTTAGCAGGAAGCTCACAAAGGCCTGCAAGAAGAATTTCAACCAGGGATGAAGTCAGAAGCAAAATGTCATAACAGAAGTGGTAGAAAAAAAACCTCTGAAAATTGGTGGTAACTTCTGATGCCAAACGAATCCTGCCCACCTTTCCACTCTCCCATCCCAATACCTCCTTCCCATTGCCTACCTTTGTTGGCTCAGGAAAGGAGTTTTCTGGTAGGAGACAGATTTTAGTTACACATTAATAGGAAGAGCAGCTTGTACCAGTGCAATATGAGAACTTTCGTTTACACAAGCTGGGGTAGTAAAGATTAGCCACAACTTCCCATTCTACAATTCCTGTGGTGTTGAGCCACTAATGGCCAACTGTATATCATGGGAGCTGCAGTTAACAACAAAAAGGGTTAGGGTGTAGTAGACACGAGCAAACAGGCTAAAAATGATTCAAACAAATTTTTCGGATTGTTCTTTCATTCTGTGCCCATTCGGTTCAGAAGAGAATCCAGGAAAAGGGACATTTTTATTTTTGGAACAAAATTCGTTGCCCAGTGCCCACGTTTACTCTTCCTCACATTCTCATTAACTTACACTGTATAAATTAACCCCCACATTGGAGGATTGGGCAAGTGGACTGGAAGCTCTGCCATTTTGGCAGAAGTTCACACCAGGTTATGTCTGTGGAGATGAGGACGAAGATAAAGAACAAGAAATGCATCAGTGGAAGTGTTCGGGAACCATTTAGAAAGCGTGAGAGAGAACAAATGAGAGTGAGTGAGTGAGTGAGTGAGAGTGTGAGTTTTGGGGGTTCTGATTTGGGAGGATCTGACCTTTTTTCGTGGCTTTGTAGCCCCTGCCCCTTCGTAGCCCCTCTACAGTTACTAGCTACTACTCCCATAATAATAGCACCGAATGAATGTCAGACATGGTCACTTGGCAAAAAGGGTGCAAAGTACCGAAAACAGGTCTTTGTGTATGAATTGCAGTTAATTGATTAAATTATTTTCTTTTGAAAATAATTACAAAATAAATGTTCTTTAGATCTGTGTGAATTGAAATAACTTGTAGGTTTTGTAGCCCACTATACTGTTTCTCCATGGGTCGTCCCCTTCAATATAGTACATGCTATACATGCTAAGGGCATGTACATGTAATAAAGGGTTTGAAAGCTCCCCTGTACATAAATATCAGCATATATAACACATCTGAGCACATATGAACACATCTCACCATGACAAACAAATACAAAGCAAACAGCATACCTGTCTAGCAGTCTGCACTCATATTACCATAAAAAAGATGATCCTTTAAATAAGTATCTTAACACAATTAAAAACAGATGATAAGGGATTGCATTAGACTAAGCTACAATCACCTCTTTTATGGGGAGGAATAATACATGATCATAATTCCCATGAATAGGTTTATGCGGACAGACGGTAAAATACCCAGACTGGTGGAGTAATGAAACAGAAGGACAAAGTGCTTTCCCTCTACCAGCCTTTTAATCATGCAGCTCTTTCAAAGACAAACAGCGCGCTGTACCGTATAGAAACATCCCTATACCGGTATTCATGATGCACAACCTTGACATGGATGGGGGGGGAAAACTGCAGCCCCCAGCTTTAAATACATTATTGTCATGATGGGAGTTGTAATAAAGATACATTAGGTTGCCTAGCTATTGTTCCAAAAATGTATTGTAAGGTTTTATTGTTTAGAATTTTAAATGCTATTGGATATAAATTATAAACGTCCCCTTTTGGGTAACACAACATTTGACCTGGACTTTTATTTATGCTCATTGCAAAATTAAAACATACTGGAAGTTGCCTTTGTTTCCAAATGAAAGGGAACATTTTGGGGTTTTTGTTGTTTTTTTTTTTTTACCTGTAGCAGTGTTCTGTTTGCTAAACCTTGTGTAGAATTTACATTTCTGAGCAACATTATTATTGCACCAACGTGCGATTATAATTAACGCAGAGGCATGCCTGAAGGTGTCAATGTATTTAAAACTCTCTCTGGATAACTAGCTTTTCCTTCCGTCAAGATGGAACCCACGCTACTGCAATCAACGGTAATAAGCCAATGTTATAAAAAATATGTAATATTGGGTAATATGTAGAGCACAGATGTGACCCTCTGCAAAATATAACAAATATGTATGTCAGGTATGACGGTAATCAGGAGATGCTGCTGAACATCCATGTGCGGCACTTACAGCATAGAAGAAAATTTAGGCAACACTGATTGTGTTTCTCTTTCAGTATAGATTTTTATATATTATCACTAATAATTATTATTATTATGTATTTCTATGATTTTTAAAGAAGGCCTTACTTCTCCTTAACAAACCAACATAATATTGAGAAGGGGAATCATGGTTTAAGAAACGACAAAAAAAGGCCTGTGAGTTAAGAAGCCCTTAATGAGCTCTTCAGTTTGGAAACAAATGTGATGACATACTGTGTTACTCAGTTACCCAAGTCTATCTTATTAGAGAGATGACAGGTACAGCTAATTTAATATATACGTGGCATTCTAATAGGAACTGACTGTGATGGGATGTATACCGTATTTGCTCGATTATAAGACGAGGTTTTTTCCAGAGCAAATGCTCTGAAAAATACCCCTCCTCTTATAATCAGGGTCGTCTTATAATCAGACCTCAAATAGGTCTGATTATGAGACTAAGATCCAGATCCCCCGCAGCGATGCAGAGGACCTGGATCCTCCTGTGCTAACACCCCCCCCCCCAACTTACCGGTGCTTCTGAGTCCCCAGTGCTTAGTCCGGGCTGCATGTAGAGCTCTACGCGATACAATCGCGTAGAGCTCTACACGCTTCCTGGACTAAGCACTGGGGACCCAGATGCAGGGGACCTGGATCCTCCTGTGTTAACCCCCGACCCAACTTACCGGTGCATCTGAGTCCCCGGTGCGTAGTCCGGGCTGCATGTAGAGCTCTACGCGATTCGCGTGGAGCTCTACATGCTGCCCGGACTAAGCACCTGGGGCTCAGATGCAGGGGACCTGGACCCTCCTGTGTTATGCGCCCCCCCCAACTCAGAAGCACCGGTAAGTTTGGAGGAGGGAGGGGGAGTGTTAAATGGGGGGTGTAAGGCATTTCTGGAGGCAGAGTGCTCTGTGAAATGCCTTTTAACCCCTTTAATGCCACTCTGCCTCCTGAAATGCCTTAAACCTCCCTATATGCCACTCTTCCCCATAATATGCCTTTTAACCCTCTAAGTGCCAGAGTGGCATATAGGGTTAAAAGGCATATCATGGGGCACAGTGGCATATAGGGTTAAAAGGCATATCATGGGGCACAGTGGCATTTAGAGGGTTAAAAGGCATATCATGGGGCACAGTGGCATATAGGGGGTATAAGGCACTTCTGGGGCAGATGTGCATAACTGGGGGCAGGTTGGAAAATAGAAGGAAATAAAACCAAAATATTTTTCTCAAGCATAGCTTTTATTAAAAAAAGTGTTTAAATGAATTAACATTTACTGGTAAAACTTTTTTCCTATAGGGTCGTCTTATATTCAGGCTTTTTCTTTTTTTCCTAAATTAATATTAAGATTTGGGGGGTCGTCTTATAATCAGGGTCGTCTTATAATCGAGCAAATACGGTAATATCCTTGTGTTACTGTTAAAGATGGTGTGTTTTTGTGTGTTTGTTTGCATTTGCAAACCCAAAATATTCATTATTTTCTTAAATAGTCCTGACAATTCCGGCTTTAATTGGAGGTTTAGTGACCGGAAGTTCTTTTGGTAAATCCTTTTTAGTATTTAGTAGAACTGTATGTATTATACATTGTACTGAACAAAATAAAGGACATGGTATAGTTAATAGCTTGTCTAATTAAGAGGTGACTACAACTAATACATCTCACGTATTTTGCCCTTGAGTTGTACGTATTACATAAATAACAGTAAACAATACACACTCAATATTTTAACAATATGTACAAGATTAAAATTATAATATAACACAACCCGAGCAGTTACCTTTGTGTGCGCCAACAGGTGTGGATCAGACTTCCTGACGTACTGTATACCTTTTGATGGTCTCAATACATAATGTTATACGATGATGTTGACTTACAGATCAGTCAAGAACAAAAGCAAATGTATAGGGGTATCCTGATGGATCATTCCATGGGGGGTAATTTAAAGGGGACTCTCAGCTAGTATAACCTCACCTTTAATAAAACAGTCCAGCCTATGCCATAACTCCATTACCTGAGACATCATTCAAGTTTTGAATATTTAGCTAATCGAATTATTTACTTAAACGTCTGAATTTAAAAAAAGCCTAATATTTTAACAAAACAAAGAAAAAAATATGTGGTTGAGACCCTTGTGGCGTTCACCATTTATAACACTGTCTATATAATTCGACAATTTCAAACAGCATTCACTCGGTTCCTTTGTTACAAGAACTATACGTGAGACAATAACAAAAATGTGCATTTATAAATAAGGGCATTGTTGGTTTACCCGGAATAATTGTTTACGTTTTTTTAATTCTCAATGCATTGTCATCTAGAACCTCTAACAGGATATTACTAATGATCCTGGGCGGATAAATTGGGATAAGCAGAGGGATAATCTGAAAATACTAAAAGGATTTACCAAAGAACTTCCAGTCACTAAACCTTCAATTAAAGCCGAGGCAATTGCGGTAACACCTGGAACTGGAATAGTCAGGACTTACGCAAAACAAGCCTAATTAAGAAAATAATGGGAGATTTTGGGCAAATGTAAGCAAACACGAAAACACAGCGTTCTCCGTAATCTTTAACAGTCAGGATCTTTAAGCAGATGGTTAGTCGTGTACATCTGCAAATACTGGTAAAAAAATAATGAATGATTAACATTAATAATGGCAAAGATAAGAGTTTAAAAGAATATTTGATTGGCTGTCTCCCATGTTACTCCCAAACGGAAAATAATGGAAAAAAAACTCGGAGATTTCAAAAGAAATCTTCCCACAATTTCCTGGTTCAGAATTTTTTTTCACCCATCCGGGATCTATTTCTGCATCTGAGATTCCTATTATAGCTCTTTTCCTGCAGCCGAAAGCTCTCCCACCCCCCAATCTGACAATGGTTTGGGCAACAGCTAGAGCTGCAGCATCTGCCAGGAGATGTTTATTAGCCCCCAGGCAGCACACCCTAACCCCATCACAGGCGCCCACCTACAGTATTCCCGCAACCCCTAGCAACGGCTCGCAGCACACAAACACGCAAATACAGTTGTTTCTTCGGAAATGGAAGCGCAATTCCCGGCTGGGGATAACACAGTGAATCTCTGATGCTACTGACTGCAAAGTAGATCAGGCTAAAGAAGCAAGAGAACAGGCCGACAGTGATGGGAGTTGCCTATCCATGTTAAAAAGTTTGCACACAAAAAAGGCACATTTCTGTCCACTAATATATTTTACATTCCTTCAAACTGTATATAATTTATATTAGAGTATTACACCCAAAAAAAAACTGCATTGTGTATGAACAGCTTATGATTATGCAGATAATGCTCCAGCTATCTGTTCTAATATATATATTATATACATATAAATACATATAGATAGACCGGTATATATATACAATATGTATAAAACCTGCTTTAAAAGACAACAAGACAACCCCGGGTTCTGACATATTAATAGGATGCTGCAGGGTTGAGGACATGTCCGAGCGAATATACCGGAATTTCCCCAATTCTACTATAAGGTGAGCGAATTGCCCCCGGCTGTCAGGGCGCTGAGGCAGCGGAGCCCGGAGCACACGGGTTAAACCCGCACTTCAAGGAGTAGCACATGCTTGAACGGCTTACCTGCCTCCTGGGTGACTGGCAGCAGGTCAGGGCAGCTCCAGCTCCAGCTCCAGCCAAAGCAGCGGTTCTACGAGATGATGAAAGTCGTGTTAGGATTGGCTGTCAGGGACTTCCCCCATTATAACCGACCAGCACATTTTTCTCGAGCTCGTAGCTTGCCGCTGAATGGCCCAGATGTGCAAAGATGTAAGCGGACCTTTGATTGGCTAAAAGCGTTCTATTTTGACTGCGAGGCGATGATTCTATTAACTGTTTGTGTACCGAGAGTGTGTGTTGTCCAGGGCATAAATAGTTAGAAATATTACAATTATTTGTAACGTACGGGATACTTTTTTATGACCTTGTCAAATATACAGGTGTTTATTGTAAACTATGGTACACACACACACATATATATATATTAGAAGGCAGAATGCTGATGATATTAATACTGGGGCGGAAAAAGTCATTTCGGGACATAAGTCATATGTGACTGGGAATAGCCTTTTTAACCTTCTGTTCACAGGTTTTGGAAGGTAATTTCTCTCCATTAAGTTACCCCCCCCCCCAAAACCAAATGTTTTTAAAGCAATTATAATGATTGAGAAACAATTGTACAAACTATAGTTTTGTATTTAAGAAGCTTTAGCGGAAATAGTTCTGTGACATAATCATGATACTTTTCAGTCTGTTCAACGTTAATCAAAACATGATTAATTTTTCATACAAATGCATAGCGGGATTCAGAATCCTCTCTGTGCAGCGATGTAATTTGCGATCTCTTCTGCGTTTGCGTATCTGTCACATTTAAATGTTTTAGATATAAGACACAAGTAAATACAAAATGCAGCTTTTAAATGATCATTTCACCTTTTTGAAAGTAAAGAGTTAATCAAAACCTATATCACCATACCTGGGAACTTCTGGGTTCGGGCTACCCGGGACGCAGCCAGGACTGCACACTGACGTCGGTGGACGGTCCCGCTGATGTTAATGGGAGTTCCCGCTGATGTCGGGGGCGTTCTCGCTGACGGCGGTAGCGGGAAACACTCCCATTTAAAGGAAAAATGGGCGGGGAGCGGGGCGTGTCAAGCTCCCGCGACCCGGAGGGTTCTGGTATTGAACTGGCAATCTCCGGGTCAAACCTGGAGAGTTCCCAGGTATGTATATCACCCATGTGAAAAAGTAATTGCCAATAACTGGTTGTTACCCTTGGGGAGGTAACTGACAATATGTCTTTAACATCTTTGTGTAGAAATATTAGTGACTCTTCATGGCACATTGTTGGGTTTTCTAGCATGAATTGCCTTTTTAAGCTTATGCCGCAGAATCTCAATTGGCATAACTCAAGAACTTCTGGGCTCCAGGTACCATCCCATGAAGGACGTGGCCAGGACTGCTCACTGACGTCAGTGGGTGGTCCTGCTGCCGTCGGTGGGCGGTCTCGCTGACATCGGTGGGCGGTCTCACTGACGTTTGGGGCATTACCACTGATGTCGGGGGCGTTCCCGCTGACATCGGGGGCGTTCCCGCTGATGTCAGCGGGAAATACCCCCATTGAAAGGGAAAATGGGAGTGTCAAGACCCCGCTTCCGCGACCCAGAGGGTCAAACCCGGAGAGTTCCCAAGAATGTTCTTTTTTGTAAATGTGAGATGAGACTTTGTGTTCCTGTTGGTCAGCAGTCATTTTGCAACAATGGAACAATAACCCTAACTGAGGGAAGCAAGGCTGCGGTTCTTCACATGTAATTCCGGGATTTTTGTGACCTCCTAGATGAGTAGTTAATGTGCTCTTGGAGGAATTTAGGTATGCCGGCCATTCCTGGGAAGGTTCACCACCATACCTGGGCACTCTCTGGGTCTGAGCCGGAGATCGCCGGGTGAAGCACTGCTTCTCTGGTTCTCCATGTCAACACCAGAATCCTCCGGCACATGGCAACAGGGTCTTCACACGACCTGCTCCCCACCCATTTGCCCTTGAAATGGGGGTGTTTTTTCGTCTGACATCTGCGGGAACTCCCACAGACGTCAGTGGGTAGTTCTGGCCGTATCCCGCAAGGGAAGGCTCCGGGTAGCCGGAGTAAAGAAGTTGCCAGGTATGTTCACCAGTTTTCTCCATAGATAATGGCTGTCATGCTTTTGGAACCCCTTCCAGACTGATAGATGCCAGTGACTTTGTTTCTTATCTGTTCTTGAATTTCTTTAGATCGTTACATCATGTGCTGCTTTTTGATACCTTTTAGTCGACTTCACTTTGCAACAGGTTCTATTAAATTCAACAGTAATCATGTCTGGGTGTGTCTAGAGAAATGAAACCCAATTACTAATTTGGTTAATTAGCTGACTTAATTAACTAAAGGAGGCAGTTCATTTTTCCATATTAGGCCAGGTAGGGTTGGATAGCGTTTTCCCTTCTATACACGAAATAATCATTTAAAAAAATTGTTTACCCTGGTTATCTTTGTCTAATATTAAAATTAGTTTAACAAGAGTGACAAATATGCAAAAATCAAAGAAATTGGGAAGAGGGCAAATACTTTTTTCACAGGGCTGTACATTTAGCTTGATTCCTTAACCCCCCCATCCCGAGTCCTTTGTAAGATAAGTATTAGCCTGACCACGTCTTCAAAACATGTGCAATATATTGCCTTCTTCCACCACATCCAGTTTCATTAGCCCTTGTGCGAGATGTCCGTGGGGCCACACTAGAACCAGAATGGCACACACATATCTGAAAAATAGCAGGAACGTCAATTTAACCCCATAAGACTCTATGAAATTCCACTTACTTTTCCAGATGTCCCTTCTGTAACCAAAAAAGTGATAGGAACAGGAGATTGAGTTTTTTTGCTGTATCTTTTCACATCAAGCACGTTTTGGCATGGATTCTTCACACTTGGCTTCCTTGTACAACAAAGGAACCCCAAAATATTAACCCCACGCTTCTCCTGATCACATAGGAACGTACAATCAACACAAAAACAGCCCCAACAAAACAATATGTTCCCTACAAGCACATGACCTGAGTATTTCAAAGACACCCTAGCTACCTTTCCCTAGTGGTCCACTGGAAACACAAATCTAACAGAAACACAAAATTCATGGGGGGTTCTGTACCTTTTGACTTGTCAGGCACATTTTGGGATGGATGCTGTACTCTGATCTAACTGGGACAGGAATAAAAACACAGAAAAACTATCTCCCATTTCTGCCGAGCACATAAATACTTGTGGTATGTCAGCGTTACACAGTCACAAGAAAGCACCAAAAGTGACCTAAAATAGCATTAATCAGTGATCAGTTAGTAATAGTTAAAAAAATAATAATAATAAAAATAATAATCAGTCCATTCCTGATTGGCTCTGCAGCATCGGGAGTCTAACTGACAGCAACTGACCTAGAAGCACCTTTGTATTTTAGTAATTGTCAGCTGTCCCACCAGCATGCAGTTATACCTAGTTCCTGGCCTGTTAACTCTTTGGGTCTGTTTTTTGTTTACAACTGGTCTAAACCAAGTAATTGAAGGCTTGTATTTTTAATTTGTAAAAGCAAAACAAAGAGTAAAACAATTCATCTAACAGAGAGACTTCCAGTTACTAAATATGGTGAAACACTATTGTTTGCTATTACAGCTTTGCCTAAATTAGGTAGTATATCATTAGTAAAGTGGTTTAATTCATGGAAAGAACAGACACAGCTCATCTTGATTCCCTCACTAAGATCAGTTGCAACAGCAAGTCGGTGTTCACAGGCACTAGATAAATCCAAGTCCATCGCCTATGTCATTAAATCACAAAATAACATTAACGTTCGTATTCCAGTATTATCAGATGGATCACTGGCTCTGCGGCTTAGAGGATTAGTGACAATTCTATTTGTGTCATTATTAAATATAAATACATTTGACAGTAATTCAAAATTACATTTTCCGATTGCGTGAACTAAAAGTGGATTTGTCACTTTTTCCAAATCCTACAATTTATAGTTCTTTCCACTAAATAAACATATGTAACTGCATTAAAATAAGCAGTACTTGTGTATTGAAAACATTCAAACTACATTTATATCACAGGAGACTAACTTCCTTTTCCCAGGATCTGCATGGTTATTACTGTCCATTATGTTACCTCTCAACTGTTGTTGAGTTGTTAAGGTGGGTGAGGAGAAGAGAGAGAGAGAACATCAGGACAGGAAATTGATTTGCTTATGACTATTACACTTGTGCATTCGGGTTAGTACACATTTTTAATTTGCTACATTTGTCAATTTGTGCAAATGTTTGAAAATGAGGTGGGGGACCCCCCCCCCAATGAAACAGACCAAAACAAAGCAGAGAGCCACAAATTTGCCTTTGCATTTCAGTGCTTTTGTTGTTTTCTTACTCACTCGGTCACCCTCATTCACCCTCTCGCTCAATGTCTCAATACCTTCTCTGCCAACAAGAGAAGAAGCAGAGCTGCTGAAAAGGAGACAGGGACACGGAAGTGACATATACCAGGAGTTGTAAATTCGTACCTGAAGGACAAAGTGTGTGGATAAAACACCAAACAAAATACTACCACAAATTTTGAAAAAGGCTGGTAGTAGAATTAGTGCATGGAAAGCATTAGAATACCAGCACTTGAAACATCCTTGGTTGCCTAGTTTGGTTGGATGGGGTAAATTGAATTGGCCGGCTTCGAAGATGTCCCAAATAGGACATGGGTGTAGGATGTAGATTTGAAAAAAAATTTTTTAAATAGTAATACGCTACTTGTACTCGCCCTAAGACTTGCAAAAAAGGAAAACAACATAAAAACTTTGGGTATTTCTAAACTCAGGACAAATATTAAAATCGATTAACCGTTTTTTTTTCATTAGCTTTTTATAGATGGGTTAAATTTAAGATATCAATGCATACACATAATTACTACATAATCATTCACAAGAGTTATTGTCTAAGATTTTCCACAGGAATTGAACTTAACATTTCTTTTCCACCTTTTGTTGACAGCACTAGACAATTATTCACGAGTGTTATTGTTAAGCAACTACATGCTATTATTTTTGATTGGATGTTGCTAATTTACACAAATTAGTTAAATTGATTCTGCTTTAAATCACTAAATGCTAAGCGAGGTGTCAAACACGTTAAGCTTGCGCAGTTCTGTTTTCCCACCCTGATTGAATACGGATTGACTTCTTTGAAATAAATATCGATTGGAATATAAATCAAACTCAAGTGCGTCTTCTTCTTTGGTTAAATGGATTACCGCATTGTGCCGGTAACGCAAGCCGTAGCACCCAGTTATTAGCCATCGAATGCTCGATGAGTAAAGCAAAGCAAACATAATTTGGATCTCCTTGTTGTTCTTATATTAATACTGTGTTCTTTTGTCTACCCAACACCCTTTTTTAGTTTCCTGTGTGGGTGATCTCCACAACGCTATGGAGGACTGTGCAGAGCGGAGATATGACATCATATCCTTGAGCGCAGCAGCAAGGGCGGTGGCTGCGGGTCCTACCCTGGGTAATACCCATCATGAAGACATCACTGCGTAGAGGCTACATTTATCTTCTGCAACCTGCATCTTAGTGTACTGAAATGAAGGCTTAAGAGAGAGGGGAGAGAGCAACAGAATCGTAACTCAACTAAATCAGAACTTAAGCGTGGTACAGAACACAAAAAATGATAGGTCCTCAGTGGCCTACATTTTTACTGGGCCTTGAAACTCCAGGTGGCAGCTCTGTGGGAAGTCCATCAGCCGGTACTAAATAGTCGTCCTATATCACAGAGATCACAGCAACACGGTACAAGTGATTTATTTAAAAATTCAGAAACTGCAGTAATGATGTTAAAACAACATCCTACAAAATCCTCAGTGACTGTGAGCTAAATTATGGCCTTGGGCTGTGCACCAAATGGATAATTACAACTAATTACTACATTTTTGCCAACCTTCTTAATTACAGTTAAAGTCCTACATTGTAGTTTTTCCCCCTTTTTAATAATTTTAGAGGCAGTTTGGTTTCAGCGTGTTCTAAACCAACGAATAATGTAGACAATTCAGAATTATATTACTTCCAAAAATACCTTTGTACCCTTTGAAGGTTCAGATATTTTGACAAATGATCATCGAAACATGTTAAACGTTAAAATGGTTTATACTGCATACATCCCCAGGACTGAATTGAATTTGCTGTAATGAACAGAAGACCGCGGCAGGAATGTAATAAATATAAGATTGCTGTCCAACAATTCAAACAAACACTCATTGCAAATATGACTGAGAAAACATTCCCTTTTGCTTAATGTCAGTTCATACCATAAAACATGGGAAATGGCACTATGGAAAGACCATTATGCCATGGTGGATGCCATACCATACATAAAAATAACAGTAGTTTCAGATCCATCTAGCAAAAACCATACAATGTACTTCAAAAGGGGAAACGCCATTAGATTTAGCGTCATTATATTACTGTAGGTGCTTGCGTTGCCATCTTGTTTTTTTTGAGGGACAGGAATGGGTGCCACTGCTTCAAACAAACCTGTTGGCATTCAGCAACATCCCACAAAATTTTTTTCCTTTTAAGATTTGTTTTACACTCTACACTTTATTATCATTTTATCATTTTAGGAATGGTAGGTGAACTATAAAATATTGTAGGAGGGGTAAGCGTACTCTTAAAACCTTTCATGGCCAAGTTCTAGGGCATCTCGCTTCTTGGTTAATGCTCAGTAGGTGGAAGCCTTATTTCTTTCAGTACTAAGAGAGCGAGGGGGTCATCTTTTACACAACTTCTTTCATCAGGCCTCAGGCATCCCGCTTTCCTTCCAACAGGTGCGATCAGTCCATTCATATAATCTCCTTTTCATTATGTAGTTAGCCAGTTATTGTAGGAAAATTAGGCAGCAACTGTCAACTCATCCTCTCATACACACATGCATATATATGCTCTCCTCTTGATTTGCATATCCTCTGACACGCCCCATAGCATCTTTACACAAATTAATTTGCTTACCAAGTGCAAACACAGGGCATGGCAACTTGGACATCAGAGACTCCAGACATTGAGTTAGACAATTCATTGCATGCATAAAGCTACTAAAATCATACACAGAAATGTGTTTTAAACGTTTACTCCAGGCATATAGATCATTGCATGTGTCAAAATGTGTATGGATTTGTAATGCTTATATATTCATTCTTTGATATTGAAAAATTGTTCTGGCTCTTTCTTAATAACGAGCTTTAAAAATGAAAAAACAAAACAGGGAATTGCCTCGCAATCACACTAGACTTTCATTATGAATGAGGCATTGTGTTCTCAATGAACGCGATGCTCCATTCATGTCCAGTGAGTGCTACCTTTCTGGTGCCTCAGAAAAGTAAAAATAAAATAAAAGTAAAAAAGTGTGCCAGCTAATCTATAGTTGGAAAAAACAGTCTGACCCCTACTGTCATGCAAGGGCTCAGACATTAGGACAAAGCCAACCCCCCCCATTGGCAAATAAAATTAATGAAATAAATCACAAATAGGAAAAGATACCCTACACCCACATTTTATTATTATTTAGAAATGGTCTGATTACTCTTCTTGGATTGCAACTCCTTTCACCTACAGCCTAGTGAAATACCCTGGCTTGTCTTCTCTCCAAAAATATATACTTTTGTGGGTGTATTTTGAACTGTAGACTGGTAAACTGTCCCAAATAAGACACAGGTCTCAAATTTGCAAAAGGGAATGGGCATGTTCCATTTTATGCTTTGTAGCGTAAAAAAACAAAAAAAAAAAAAAACATAACATGGGTTTTCTAAAAATTCAAAACACTTAGATTAATCTATGTTATGGAGTTTTGGTCAACTAAACTGTTATATATTTATATATAACTATATCTGTTCTTGAAAACACAATATATCATTTGTGTGGGTGCACAAAAAATTTAAAATGAAAATCTGTTTAGGAAACTAAAAATGCTGAAAAAGCCAGGTTTTTGGGCACAAAACGCCATCTGTAAACAAGGGGTTAAAATACATATTTTTCACTTAAATAATCAATTTATATAGCATGGGGTATGACAAACCAATGAAGTAAAGAGGAGAATGTTGGCAAACTTACTATGTTTGGATATTGTATAAGTGTTAAACCAGTAAATTTGAGAAAAAAAAATAATTACCTTTATTTACAAAAGTTCTGTCACTCAAAATATTTTTATACAAAAGAATATAATTTTGCTTATATTGCAACACACATTAAGGTTCACCAATTAAATATTCTGGTAAGTCTATCAGCTTAAGATCACAGGGTTGATAGAGGTTTCCTATCGATTTTAAGTGGTCCCACTAACCCTACTGGTACTGAATGTAAATACATCATCAATGTATCTGGTTCTGAAAGATCCACTGGCTCTGAATGTTCCGAATTCTAAAGTGCATATGGAAGTAAAACGTATAACCTATTTAACTCGGATTTAAAATGAATAATGAAAAACTGACATTTTAGTTTGGTGGATTGATTCCTAGCTTGGTTGCTTTAGTTGAAGACTTCCATATCCATATTATATTTAACCTTTATGTGCTGAAGTATTTGAAGAACACATTCATTAGGCCTACACTTTTACAAGCGTATAAGTAAGGAGACTCCATGAGATGGTAGCTCCTGATGCATCTGTCTGAAAAGCATGGCACATTTGTTCCTTTCTTGGATTTTTCCCAAACTGTTGAACAGCCTGGCTTGTAAATATAGGATGTCTCGAATCTGCTCCTTGCAGTCCACTTTTGCAAAGTAAGCTTTAGCTTCGTTGAGGTTTAGAATGGCCGACTCCAGAGCTGCAAGAAACAGAGGTATGTCATTGCGAATTCCAAAAGCATCGATGGCCGTCAGACTTTACAATACAACTGACTGAAAAAAGTAACTGCACTTCAGATCTATCTTTGGAGAAATAGAGACCTATGTAGGTTGAAGCTCCAAAACACAAAGATATATATATATATATATACCGTATTGGCTCGGATATAGGCCGCCCCCGTATATAGGCCGCACCCTAAAAGTTTGGTGCTTTTTTAAAGAAAACGTTTTTTTCTTTAAAAAAGCACCAAAAAACATGCTGCCACTCTGCCCCCCCCGTGATATGCTACCACTGTCCCCCCCCCGAGATATGCTGCCACTGTCCTCCCTCCCCCAGATATGCTACCACTGTCCTCCCTCCCCGAGATATGCTGCCACTGTCCCCCCCCCCCGACTTACCGGAGCAGACTCCCGGGTGTCTTGCGGGGCCGGCAGGGGAAATCTACGCAATAGAACTTCCGGCCCCACAAGACACCCGGGAGTCTGCTCCGGTAAGTCGGGGGGGGGGGGGACAGTGGCAGCATATCTCGGGGAGGGACAGTCCGCACGATGCGCTTAGACAACCTCTCGTGCCGGCACCCCCCCCCCGCGGGAAGTGCTGGCAGGGGAGGCTGTGTGAGCGTATCGGGGAGTAGGATGCAGGTCCCCTGCACCGCTGCAGGGGATCTGTATCCTAACCCCGCTGCCTGCCCGGCGCCCGGGCCGCACCCCCACTTTAAAGACTTAAAGTGGGGGAAAAAAGTGCGGCCTATATTCGAGCCAATACGGTATATATATATATTTTTTTTTTTTGAAAAATGGCCTTCAGGATGTTTGTTATAAAATCATTAATAAACATAACCGGGATTTCGGGCATAAGTGTCAGAGTGAAACAGGCATGTCACAGTTACCTTCGGTTTTTTTGTGAGGACTGTAGGATGCTGCTGAAGCAACTTGGCACTTGGCTACCAGAAGCATGGCTCTTCCCTTATCCAGCACAGCACCATGGGCCAGGATCGGTTCTATCGCCATGTGCAAGATGTTTAATGCTTGTTCTGGAATGCCAAGCATGAGCTGGGAGATTAAAAACAAAAAGGTTAGAATCAGTAGGATAGCAAAGAGCCCTCCGAAGCCAAGATAAAACAGGGGAAATGACTTTGAAACCAAAACCTACAATGTCTTTCAAATACAGTGTTTAATAAGATCATATTAGTAAATAATACAGGGACATTATATCAGTGGAGTATTACAATTCCACACGCACAGTACAAGTGTGTTATTAATGGGCTTACCTGTGTGAAAGCCAAGCTTAGCACAGTCTCGGAGGCCAGGTACTGCAGCCGATATTCCCTGGACAGAGCCAGTGCCTGGAGTAGAACAGGCAGCGCAACTGCATGACAAGATGACCTCCAGTAAAGCTCTGCCAAAGATAACAGAACTCTGGGAACAGAGCATAAGACACGTTTTTAACTCAGGATAAAAATAAAAACAGAAATTTACAGTACAAAAATAAAAAGTCTTTTCAGCTTGACTGCCGTATTTATTTAAAAAAATAAATAAAAAATTCTTACCAAAAATAAAAAGTTACGTACATGAATATATGATAACGTATGATGAACAAATTTTTTTAGTTGTGCATTACAAATGCCAATGTATGTGCACCGATTTACACTTTCAAGAATGGCTTGTACAAATAGTTAAGTTTAGTATGAACATCTCTCATCGTGTTAGCCTTACAAAACATCCATTTATTTTTTTATGCAAAAATAAGACTCAATAGTCAAGCGTTAAGGAATAATACAGACCATTTACGAATGCTGGTGCATACTGAAAATACTGAAATGAAATGCAGGAGCACCCATGCCAGTAAGAACATTTATTCCCAATGCGTATGGAATACAATCTATTGTTATCCTGTTCAAGATATAAGTAACTCAAGCCTGGTACTTACCGTATAACCATCTCTATGTTCCTAACTTTCTGGCAGTGCGTTAATAGTACCTGCAGAATTTTATGGGCCTCTACAGTTTGGTTTTGGGCTTTCAAAACAATTGCTTTCCTGAGAATAAAAGAAGTAGATAGTGGGACATTTGGTGTGTAGTAATGGAAGAGGTACAGAACTGTGGTCCAGGAACCACCAATGGAACAAAAACACTTAATACAATATAATACAAGGAGTGTGTCTTGAGGAGCATTAGGGAACCTTTTCTTGTACGAAATATAAGATTTTTTAATCGCTGTATTTTATTTTTGATAGAGATGGAAGCAATCATGTTAAACAGCAAGACTTTGGTAAAAATGTTATTTATTTGAGGATATTACTCTGTTAAAGATTCTTCCAATGCAAGTTATATGGTACTCCAAAATAGGGTATATGAATATGCCCTGCAACAATATTTTATAATATATATATCTACAGTTACATGTATATTTTACAAAAACACATCAACCACAGCTGTTTTACATTGAGTGATTCATTATCTGAAAGGTGCTGTTCCACTTAGACAGTGCATTCATTGAGCTCTCTAACACGCTAGACTTTAGTAGATGTGACATTTTTACTATTTCCAATTAACATGGCAAAACAAAAAAACAAAGAAACTTAAGGCTTTTTAGTTTCTACGGCAACCTTTCAGCTCCTGCTTTTATATCATATGACAATGAAGTGTTCCTGGAAAAAAATACGAATGAGGAAAAATCTTACATTATTAAAGAACTATTTATGGAAAAGTTTTGGGCGTTCAAGAGTACTGTGAACGTTTCAGATGTGGCATTTAATGACAAAAGCGCTCAGTCCACAGAGCAGCTCAAACAACACAACTGAAGCCTCATATTTCGACCACTAATAATCAGACTATTTGAAAACGTGGTCTGCATTCTTTTACCGTCTGTTTTCTCACCAGGCCACACATCATATGGTCGCATTTAGATTGGTGTTCTCCTTTGAAAGACATACTAAGGAACGTCTGGTATGGGTTGCGGAGGAGCACACCTATGTGCAGTATTATTCCTCTCACACAGTCCCCCCAGAGGAGAAATTGTGGTGTTTTTGTTTATTTTAAAGGGTTGTTATGCAGTCCAACGCAATAAAAAAAAAAAAAAAAAAAAAAAATGTAGCACAATAAAAAATGTACTTGTAATGCAATGTTGTGCGCCTGCTCAGTGGGTTTTCTGGTACAAAGGGAGACACATTGAGACCAAAATACCAACAAAGTGTGAGATCAACACATGTAACTAATTATATTATCCTTTGAAATAAATTACCCTATGTATAAGGGGCAATCATATGCCATAAGGGTCCATATCAGTACAAATCATATACCTGCACGCTTTACTGCTAAGTGCAGCACCAAAACATTGCTCAGCATACCTGTATAGTCCCTCCACACTGTTTAGTGCGGTAATACCAGTTACAAGTGATTCGGTCGTGTGATACTTTCCATCATTCATTGCACGATCAAACTGGATTTTTTGATCAAACAGCATCCACAGCTGAGAAACAAAAGATAAAGTGAAATATATTGGATGTGTGCGTCATAAAATATAGTTGGCAGACCTTACTGACAAAAAAAATAAAATGATGTGTGACCACCATTGCTCTAACGTGTAGACATTTCAACGTCGTTGCTATATTTATTACCTTTGCATGCTGACAGTTTGGAGGGAACCTTTCCTTTAAATGTTTAAGGATCTCAGAGGCGGCAGAAAAATGTCCCTGGAAAACACACACATGGTTAGAATCCCATTCCTTGTAGATAAATTACACAGCTGTCTGTCACTATGGAAAATCATACCGTCACAAACAAGTTTGCATTTACATGTCCATAGCTTTTAACATATTTCACATAACTGAGTCTTTAGGGACAGTAATAACTTATATTAAGCTGACTTAAAGCCCCAAAAGCTTTTGGGAGCTCAGCATGCTCTGCTTTAGATGGAATGGAATCCATATGCTGAACAATAAGTAAAAGAGAGCCACCGAGTTACTGAGGGATTTTATTGTCCGCATCCAAGAAGGGCTTTCTTTAGATCATATCATATAATGTACTATAAAAATAACAAACCTGTAGGGCAGCAGTTTAATGTTCATTCTATATAAAATGACTTCAAATCAACAGTGCTTTTATTGAAATGTTACAAATTCACTTCCCTGGCGCACACAAGACAATGTTAACTATTCAGATTGTACAGAACACG
The DNA here is from genome assembly GCF_027358695.1 of Spea bombifrons. Classification (NCBI taxonomy): domain Eukaryota; kingdom Metazoa; phylum Chordata; class Amphibia; order Anura; family Pelobatidae; genus Spea; species Spea bombifrons. Next base: position 125,943,238 of record NC_071087.1, on the reverse strand, counting down.
CTGTTGTCGTTAAGGTGTGAACGCAAACATATTTTTAGTTATTTATACCCCCATCTCACCTGCTCTGCATGCAGCTCTGCAAGATGGCATAAAACCACAGCGAAGGACTCTGTGTTGTTTTGCTGAACACCCACATTGACGGCATCCAGGCTGTTCATACTAAGGAGCATCTGTGCCTGTTGCAAAGCCATAGTACTGGAATACACAGAATTAAAGTTTCTTTATCCACCATTCTCAGTAGACAAATATACATTCAGTATATCTCTGACTGAGATTCTGCAGAGCGGAGAAGGTATTTTCCCTTTTTCAACAGAAGTGGAACTCTCACCGATGCAGTTTTCATTCTTTTTTTTGGTGTGTCATCAGCAGTGAAAGGGATGTGCCTAGATGGACACGTGCCATTGGCCAAGTAGCCACGGCATCTAGATATTTAAATCAGGCACCTAACTTGTCTGGTTGTTCTTTATGGATCAGTTCCTTTTATGCCTGTCTATGACTGTCTGGCAAACAAACCGGTTCAGCGCTGGGTACTTGTGAACTTAGTGGACATGTGCTTTACAAGTTTATGTTTAGACATCTGCATGAAAACTCTAAATACAAGCAAAAGTTCCATTATCGCAAATTACTATATTTGAAAGATGATCAACAAAATACGTGAAAATTAGGGTAAGCTCTCTAATAACACACAGAGAAGAAAAAAAGCCCACAAAAGTGATCTAAGAAGACTGAGTAGGCAGTAAACTAAAGATAGCTACCTCTGGCCATACAATCTCCATATCGCTGTCTTCTGAGCAGTGCTGATATCAATAAGTTCTGACAGGCTGTGCTTCCAGTGGAGGAGGTCGGCGTCTTTCAATGCATCCATCAGTTTGTCTGTAGTCTTTCCTGCAAACGCTCTCTGCTGAACCAATGACTGGATACCCAAGGAGACCAAATACTACAACAGATATATATTTTTAAAAATCAATACACGGTGTGTGGCATTACAGTACAAATTTAGCCACACTGGATTAACCTCACCTGTTTCTGAAACTCATACACAGCTACTTTCCATTAGTAGAGAAATACATAAAATAAGCTTGTTGCAACACAACTTACCGGTAAGCCGAAGTGTATGGCTCTCTTCACAGAATGTTCCAATAGAACACTACTGTCTGCCCCTTTCCTGTGCTTCAGAATATATAGCCAGCTCTGGGTAGGAATGATAACAACAGGAATGATACACTTTTACAAAAGCAATGGAAAGGCAACAGGCAACTATGAAACAGAGTACCCGATTCAGAAAATATGTTAGGCACTGCGAAGGCACAGTTTTACTTTGCCTTCAGATCCCTCAGACATGCATTCTTTAAAACATTTTCATTTAAAAAAGAAAAGAAGCCACCCTGAGAGAACATCAACATTTCGGTTTTGCTAAGCTTGGGGATAGATTGCTGAATACAAGTGTCAGGGGTTGGACGCTCTCCGAGTAACTTCCATCTTCTCTTGTAAATACGAGCAGAGCTTGAACTGTCACAAGTTTCCCAACCAAGTGAAATTTGGGAACAGCTACATGCGCTGAACAGATCCTCTGTTTATAGGAATGCTCTGCCCATCCACTTACCAGACAATGCTGCAAACACACATGGTCACTTGATTCCTGGGCTATCCTGATGGCTTCCTGAAGGGCCAGTTCAGCTTGGTGACTAATGGAAACAGAACAAAGTACAGAGTTTAGGCACTTACATTACAATTCAAAAGGTTTACTTGTTAATGAACTCAGAACATAGAGTAAAGTAAATAACCATCACATACTAGTGTCCAAAGCGGCAATGCAGGGCAGCCAGGTTAAGAGCAGCATATCTCAGGCTCCGACCGTATCCCTCATCCCCATTGCTTTTACTCTCTGCTCCAGTAAGAATAAGGCGGTCAAAGTAATGCAGCAGACTGTGTGTTGAGCTAAACACATCTTGCACACGAAGGCTATTTAAGTAGCTTAAATAATGCTGGCGGGGGAAAAAAAAACATAAAGAGCTGAATGCCTTAGCAGTTTTACTCTAATACACAAAATAAGTCATGCATTTAACCAGTGCAAAATGCATTCATACAAAAGTAAAAGTTATTATAACAGCCCAATAAAAAGTTTTAATGATTTTATTTCTACAGCAAGACTTGTCATGTAAATAGAACAGGATACCAAAAAAGAAACAGGATACCAGTAAGGTAGCTATAAAGTAATTAGAGTACATATAATTAAGCCTCAGGTATGATCAATAATCCATCAAATACACTGCACTACAGAATATGATGGCGCTATATAAAACAATAATAATAATAATATTAATGCTACCACCCAGAATGATTTCTACGAGATTTTTGTCTGCAAAGTTTTGGTTAAATAATAATGTGATCCACAACTAATATCACACGACATAGGACTTAATGTCCCCCACCCGGAAAACAGATTTGCTGACTGGAGCCAGACTAGTTAATGACAAATGTACTTTTATTAAGAGCTGTATCATTCTCATACATAAAGTTAATTAGGTAAAGGCAAACGTAAGATCTAGAAAGATGCAAATGTATTATGTATCATCCTCTCGCTGTTTGGTTCTGTGCTATTATACAATTGTATTTGGCTATATGAAAATATCGTTTTGCTAGCTAAAGAAAATGTTATTATATCAGTGACACCCATAGCAGACATAAAACACAGTAGCGCAAAGAGGACCTGTAAGTTCCCCCAAAGCCTCCACTTCCGTGCATTTATTTGTTAACCACTGGGGCCAGGTAAGAGAACTCATGTTAATGCCATGCTCTAGGGATCTGCAGGATTATTCCTCCCTGTTAAATTAGATTTCCCCGTCATTAGTTTGCCGATTGCAGTATAGCCCTTACTTTTACATAATTTTTAGAAAAACAAACATTATTAGATATATAGTTTTAATGTTTTGATTACAACAAGATGTGATGGTGACACTTTGCTTTAAGATTGTATTTTTTTTTATTATTCTAACAATAAAAGAAAAAATAAACGGTTAAAAAACAACTAAGACTTACAGCTTCTGCAAAATCTGGGTTAAACTTCAGCAGATTGTTCAACTCCTTTTGCAACAAGACAGGTGTGAGTGCTTTACTTTCATCATTCTTCAGTAAGGAAGCCTAGAAAAAAAATGTGATAATTACATTATAAAACACATCATAATGGCCCTTTTCTCCAAATCTTGCTTTAATCTATCTTTTAGAAAATACATTTTCTGAAATGTAAGACTTAAATGCTTCTGTTTCCCATTCATTTAATTCATATTGTTCAAAAGTGTATTAAAAACGAACAAAATAGCAAACAAAACATGGTTAACAATGGGGTATTTTTGTTCTCATTTGTGAAATTTAAACCAGCAAAGGCACTGTGAGCAGACCCTTCCTTCCTACAAATGAACCCTACTTTTATAATGCTCCAATGGCAGCTGGAGAATGAAATGACATGTACATGCTGAGCAGATACAGTTTTTACATGGGCTTTACAATTTCATAGCGCGAGAAAATTACAGAATAGATGCTCTAGACATATTTTCCCTGTGTGTATGTTCCTAAATAACCGGAACTGCAGGTCACGAAGAATTCGATCAGTGTTATCTGCACTTCATATTACGCTGTGATGGATACCTCATACCTGCTGAGAAAGGAAATATTCTGCTTGTTTCTGAGAGAGGGGTCCATTGCAAGCCATCTCCTCCTCCCTGGAAAAAATAAATATTTGTCAAAGAAGTTTTAAACATGCACTTCTAGCGCGATTAATAGAAATGCTGTGTAGGCCACAAGGAGTCAGCATATATTTGTTTTTTCCCCATCATTAAAATTTTACATTATGTTTCCATCTGCATAAGAATGCAAAAAAACAGAGTGTTGCAGAATCTTGTAATACCTTTTTTTATTGGACCAACAGTATTTAAAATAATAGATGAGCTTTCGGGAGTCCTCCCTTTATCAAGTCAAATGCATTTCTGACTAAGCAAGTCTGTTTGAAACACATATAATTTGCACTTTGAGGGATAGTGAAGCAGGTTTCTACAATAATATTCCTAGATAGAACCCCCTTCTTTGTAAGACTGATTACCCAACGGGAAGATCAAGGTCTTCTTTTTCCATTTTCCGTTCTTCTTTGTCTTCTTCTTCTTCTTCAGAATTTGTCAGATCCATTTCTGCCTCCTCATTCTCAGCCTTTAAGGAAGGTTTGTTCTTGTTAACCCGAAAATAATTCTGCAGTGAGGTATACAACTTGTACACCTGGCTAAATGAAAGCTTATTGTACGCCAAGATCATGTGTCGAAGAAACAGCCCTGAAATTCAGAGCCAGTGGGTAAGTCAAAGGAAAGCAACATTAGCAATTTGCATTGAACAGATAAATTAAAACTGACCTATCAAACAAATCAGCATCACAAAAAAAAAAGACGTTAATATTTTTGCCAAATGTATTGTAGCATTGACTAAAAAAAGTTCTCTGGTAGCACTTGTTCCACTATATGATCACTTTTAAAAATATTTAAACATGAAATGTTGTTATCCCAATACAACACATGTATAGCCCACTATAAAAGGAAAGACTAATACACACATATATGTTATGAAGGGCCAACCCTAGAAAGTTTCTGCTCAAGAAGGAGCTTGTTTGGTCCCATAAAACGTAAAGTTAAAACTTCTTCAAAGTCTCCTTGCACATTGAATTCTGCATTATACAAGATCAATCATTCATGCTGAAGAATCCTGCCTGTGTTTGCCCTTCACTACAGTAAAGCGAGATAGTCAAAAGCACAACTCTACTGCCAATTATTTTTAAATTTAATATTTATTATTAAAAATAAAAAAATATAATTGTTATTAAGAATGCAAGAAACATCTATGCTAAGTTAACAGAATTCTTGATCCGTTAATATTTTTTATTGTATTATTATATAATATATATTTTTTCAAACACATGCTCTCCACGACCATATTTATATCCCCCTTCAATGAAAATCCAATTAAAACAAGACACAGCCAACTGAAGTGAGCATACACAAGCTCACACCCTACAAATCTATTCAAGCATGCATTTTAAGACATGGTGTAAAATTAACAAACTAAAGAAAGCTGCAGTAGGGTTTTGCAATGTTGTACTTGTATGATAAAACCTTTTTCTTCTTATAAGACCACATACCAACAACACTTGTCTTGTGTACTTCAGGCACTGTTCCACTGAAAGAATCAGCAAGATCATCAAAGAATTGCTCCATGTCCTTAAGTTCACCTTCAGCCATCAGCTTTATTCTGCAACGCAAAAATAATGATGCCTGACACAAACGAACTGCGACAAGCTCACTGCCACGAACAGATAAGAAAATCTGACAATTCTTAAATTGGAGGTACCAATAAAAAAATATATATGTATTTGGCTTATAATGTGGATTTTTTTTTTATATAATTACACATTATACTGAACAATGGAATGCAATAGGTCATTTTCAGAGCTTTAGACCCAATTGAGCTCGCTGCGTTAGTTTTAGACCAAACTGGGGCAGGCATTGCTAGGGCCAAAACTAAAAGAACGAAAGAGATTTTAGATATTAGAGAGAAGCACTAGAGAAACAGCAACATTCCCCAACCATAGCGCAAATCAGCACAATACACCATAGCTTATTTCGCAAGTTAGCATCACTAACAAAATACATACGCACAATAGAGAAGGAATTATGAAAAATAACACTACCTGATTTGTACTGAACTTGCCACATTCGGACAGCATTCTTCTATTATTTTGATGAGCTTTGAAAGAGTCATATCTGGTCCCTGCAATTGTATACAAATTAAACAAATGTTTAGTTGGAACACAACTTTCCCCATGAAGGTTTATATTGGACATGTAACCCACAAACTTAAAGGGACACTTAAAGAGCAATTTAATGCATATGATATCTGAGTGGTCCCTTTAAATTTATGTGTTGTTACTCTTCAAAAAGCATGGGGGGGTTCTTCAGAATTCCTTCATATATATGGTCATCCAAGTACAGAATGCATTCTTTCATACTTTAGCGTTCACTTATCCACATTATGATTACAAAATGCTTTCATAACTGGCAAATTTGGTTTTGCTGAAATGCCGTAATTACATCATAGATCATCAGTTTAACTGATATGTCATCAGAACAAGGTTCCGAAAACAGACTATAGGACTATACTAAGCTATTTCTGAGCCAACAATGAGCTCCATCTAGTGGTTCTTTTTTAAATCTAATGTGAGCATCTATTCTTAAACTAAAAGTATCAGTGACAAAGTATGCAACAAAAGCGGCATACACATTGCAGGTCAGTCAACAACTGGGATTATATTAACAATTCTAGATTTTCAACAACGTATGAAGTACACTACAATAGAGGTTCTGCGTGGGTAAACACTGAAATGCTGTCTGAATATGAACAGACATTTAATATGCTCAATATTAAATACTTATTTGCTTATTGGTGATGTATTTTTTAAAAGGTACATGTCTACACCAAAATTGTTCATATATTCTAAAATTAACCCCTTCAGAAACTCGATAGTAATGTACCTTGTGTCATATCATTACCAGCGCCCAAGTAAATGAACCGATATCGTATGACTCACCTTGCACATTAGATTTTTTTTAAAATATGGGGAGTGTATCAGCAATAGGGACTGAACCCATATACAGCCCTGGGAAAGTTACACAATAATGTGAAGACACCATGCCTAAACATGCGAGAGAAAAAAAAACCCTCAAAAACCCCAAGACAGCTCTTTACATTACTGAGTGCACAACAACCATGTACACCGCCAGGCCACGCTGTGTACGCCAGTGGGTTGTGGGCCATCAGCAAACCAATTCAATGCTAAATATCCCCAGACCGAATTATGCCCACAAGCTAAAAAAGTATTCTCCATTGAGTGCAATACTAAATAATATTTATAACACCAGGACCTCACATACATGCTTCAGCAAAGCTCGCAGGCACTTTTTAGAGGCACCTTAATTCATTATTTGGCTGCAATTATTATAGAATCTTAACCCATTAATGGAGGACACGCTGCAGAAAGGAAAACGCCAGTTAACAGAACATCTCAGACTGAAATACTTTTGCCGGGACGGCCACCCGAGCAGGGAGCTAAGAACCCTAAGGAGGGACTTATTCACCTGCAGCAGAGGCAGGATTTGCTTGTTCAGCCGCCTCTTCTCCACCAGTCCGATCTTCGTATTCTTGGTCATCTCGCTCAGCAGAACCAACACCGAAATTTTGTAGGGGGTAACCCAGTCCTTAATACCGAATACGTTAGCATGAACGACCCCGTTTGTCATCATGGGGTTAAAGTAAAGACTCTCGTGAACACTAGCCATAGTTACTACGAAATCATATACCAGATGAACAAGACAACCCGCAAGAGACACACACACGGGTATCCACAACGTAAAACACCAATCGCTACGCGCTTCACTAAACTGGCCAATCAAAACTACAGGACCGTGTATCACGTGAACACTCGTACGGCATTACTAACCCATCCCCGAGAAACACATAAGTGAACATCAAAGTTCCGGATGGATTAAGGTCTGGCACAATGTGATCTCGGTTTCAAGGATGTTGTAGAATATTACGGCTCCTCTGATGTCATGAATGATTTACCTTTAAACAATGCTAAACGCAATACTATAAAAGGGTCATGCAAAAATATATAACTATATAAACTAAGTTTTAGGAGGAACAGTTAGTTGTTGGTACAATAAAATACTGTGTAGTTTTAAAGTGACACTACATCCATCTTACGCGATTTAATGCGCAAGATAGCTGCGTGGTCCCTTGACAGTTTTATGGTTTACCCCTTGCAAATAACCCATGCGCATTTGCCCACCCACCAGCTTTTTTCAATATAGGAGATGTGTTCCGCCGAAAAACCCTCTCTGTGAATGTGATATACTTCACATATCCAGCGCTGACCCAGGAGACACGGTGTGCGGGGTTCTGTTCAGACTCTGGTGTATGCACAGTAATCCCTCCCGTTGGTTTTAATAGGAGTGCTTTTGTGGCACTAATTGGCTGCGTCAAACACCCCATAACCGGCAGAAACCGTCAGGCCATGGAGAAGTTTTTTGAGTTTGAAGAATGCATTTTCAATTCTTCGCAGACTATTTTAATATACATTCTTCTTTAGTAGGGCTGCCAGGGACACTAAACTGTTCCTTTAAATGCAGCCGCTCAACTTAAGTCGGTGCCTTGTGTGTATATTGTGTGCGAAGCAGATATAGAGAGAGTTTGTATCATGTGCTGTCTTTTTTTGTGTATAATTTATAGGGGTAAACAGGCTAAGGTGACCAGACTGCCTATTTATATAGAATAGATACAAAATGCCAGCAGGGTGACCACTTTGGCCATTATTTTGTGGGACATATCATTTTCTCATGTTGCTGATCAGACCGTCTATGGCTACAACGCAGTATGTGGTATGTAAGTAATGTACGGAAGTGATTTCCTTAAACCGTATAAGGGCAAAACGGGAATTCTGTAGAACCCCCTCATTTATTTGTAACAGACACACCATGCAAATGCATTAAAGTACAAGTAGCGACTGGAGTGTCCATTTAATTTCCTTTGGATGTAGCTGGCAATTTTACATCAATTTCCTACACCAGTTATAGAATATGTTGCAAAGCTGTTAAAGTGCGCATCTTTTTTGCCAATACCTTATAATTAATGATACATATAACAAAAGTGGTCATAAAAAATGGTCCAACACATTTGCTTTTTTTAAAAAAAAAAACCAAATAAAATCATTTAACTCTGCCAGTACTGACTGTAGCACTGCTCACTTAAGTATAAATGTTGGTAGTTCTGGTTTATGTTCTATATGTAAGCTACACATTTCTACTTGTATTATTTGGATCAGGCATTTGTGGCATATTTATAGATCTCCCTGACTGTTTTGTGTATGTGGAGCATCACCTGCAGTGTTTTTTTGTTTATTTGTCACATTTGAAATGTTTCAGATCCAACACATTTTAATATAAGACTATATGAGTAAACACAAAATGCAGCTTTTAAATGATTATCAACTTCAGTTTTTAATTTTAGAAGGTAGGACAAATTTGATATAACAGACAAACTTACAATCGGACAGATAATGTATGGAATGTAGGGCATATGTGTAAGAGATATATATTATGTATCTTATATGTCATTTAGGGTACAAGTTATTGAAGTCTGCTATGCCCAGGTCTTGCATGGGTATACTAATTTCCATGATGATTGATGATATTACTAAGCCAGGGGTAACCGATGTGTAGCTTTTAATAACATGGCTGAAGCGCAACTCTCACAATTCACATCTCCTAACAACTCGTACAACCCATCTATCTATAAAGGAACAATATGAAAACCAGATTCAAATGATAATGTCAATGGTTAATCCTTAACTGTGTTTAAGTTTGTAACAATATCTCATCCCTCATTCTTCGCTTTGGTATTAGTATTGGTAATCCTGACTCAACTCTTTGTATGTCACAATTTGTCTCGCAAATGTCCTCAAATGGCATGGGTTCAGTCCAGTAATATAATTGTAATGGATATCAATGGGAGAATAATACCATCATTTTGACCAGGCATCAGTGAGAATATCTGTTTGTGAATACATCAATGTGACCTCACACTTTACTCAATAACACCCAATTTATCAAATTGTTGACAAAACAAGCGTTGTGGATGGTAGCTAGAGCAACGGTCTTTGGTTGATATACCAGAGGTATGGGGTATAATTGACTGTTGGCATTTATGATCTAGTAATGCCAACACTTTAAATGGACCACATTAATACAGTATAGAATCATGTAATATCCAGCGTTACGCTCATATCATACACTGGTATTGTTGTATCAGGCCCCCCAACTGTCCCGATTTAGGCAGGACACTCCCGATTTTGGTTCTCTGTCCCGCCTGTCCCTACCGCTGTCCCGCTTTGCTGTCCCATGGGCAAAGAAAGTGCGCGATGTGATGCCAGCCTCCAATTGCCAGCCATTCTTTAAGCATAAACAGCCGGCTTGTGTGTGCCGTGCAGCTTCTGCTTCAATGAGGCTCTTCGTTCAGCCCCCTTGAAGAGGCAGTGCAACACTGGAGGGGCTCACAGAGTCAATAGAGTTCCACCTGTTGCAGTCAGTCCCGTGGAAAAGGAAAGTCAGAAAAAAGGTAGCTGGCTGGCTGGAGGGCATGAGTACTCAAAGCAATGGGGGTAATAATACACATTAGGGAAAAGGCTGGGGCATTATATAAATCAAGACTAAAGGGGCTGCTGGCTGGGGGCATACATACATACATACACAGTGGGGGAAGGCAAGGGACACAACAAGGGGGGCTGGCTAGGGTCATCACTTACATCTATAATAAAGGGGGGCTGGCAGGGGGCATGAAAATAATAGAGGCCTGGCGGGGGGCCAATACACAAGAGGGAAGCTACCAGGGGCGTAAGTAGAAGCCTCAGGGCCCCTGTGCGAGAATCTGTTAAGGAACCCCCAATCTACCCCCTTCTCACATCATCTATCCTATCCCCCATCTCACTACCCTACCCCCTTCTCCCTATCTACCCTCTCCCTACCCCCTTCTCCCTATCTACCCTCTCCCCACCCCTTCTCCCTATCTACCCCTCCCTTCTCCATATCTACCCTCTCCCTACCCTTCCTTCTCCCTATCCACCCTCTCCCTACCCCCTTGTCACTATCTACCCTCTCCCTATCCCCCCTTCTCACTATCTACCCTCTCCCTTTTTTCTACACCTACCAACAGTCTTTGTTTTCTTCTCATTTCCTTTGCGTGAAAAAGCCCAAACCTCGCTTGCTGCTCCTGCACCCCACCTGGAAGCATTCCTGTCGCAGCCCACCCCAGCACAGGAGTGTCGCTTTTACTAAATTGAATCGTGTCCGTTTTCAACCCTACTATGTAATTATAGAAGATCATTGATAATGAGGAGCGATGAAGGCAGCATCATCAGTAAAATTATGTCATTAAGTGAAAGAGGGAGGCAGTTCTGAGACCCAGAAGACGCATATACAGTATATATATATTGTGACAGAAAGGCCGTTACAATAGTGGATATACGCCCTACTTTGGCTAATTTTGTGTGCCCTTACGTGTAAAATTAAAGCCCCAGGGAAAGAGAATCACAATGAAAAAACTACACTATAGGAATGTGATTTATAAATTGTGTAATGGGTCCTTGGGGTGGAGTATCCAGAAAAGCAGGGTGGGCTGGTGCTCCAACAGTTTTAAAATCCAGACCAGGATTTACAGGTGACCAAGTACACACCTGGTCTAATCAGGAGGGTTTAAAAAGCTCAGCTTGGTGCTATTCAGCCTCTCTTCTTATATCCAGCCAAGAGAGCTGCTGGACAAAAAGCCTTGCAGGATTTATTTTGTTTGTTTGGAGTGTTTTGTTGGAAGGTGGGGAAGCCACCCCAACCTAGAGAGGAAACACAATCCTATGTTTAGTTAGTGCTCAGATGAGCAAGGGTTTATTTTTGTTTATATTGTATTTTTGTTTAACCCCTTCGTGACAAAGGCTGATTTTACTTTTTGTACCGTTCGTGACAATGGCTGTTGTCATGCCTACCTGTCCGGCTGGGGTCCCTCGGTGTTCCTCGTGCCCGTCCTCCTCGTGTGTTGCCGTGCGTGCGGCACGCACACGAGGGGGCGTGCGTGTCGAGCAGGCACGCCTCCCTGCCACTGACAGTCCTGATCGGGCTGCCGCAGCATGTCAGCGGCGATCGGAGAGACGATCCGCCGCTACATGCTCGCGGCACCCGACCAGTACCTCTTCTGCCTGTGTGGCCCCGCCGCATTGCTCGCAGCGGCAGCACAGGCAGAGAGGACATTGTGGTTAGCCGCCGCGGGCATGTCGGCGGCGATCGAGTGTTCGATCGCCGCTGCATGTCCGCGGTGGCTGTCTCCTTTCCTCTCCTGCCTGTGTGGCGCTTCCGCGTCATTCGCGGAGGTACCACAGGCAGGAGGGTTTGTTTTGTTGCCATCGCGACGCTTCTCTTGCGCCGGTCGCGATGACGTCATCGTACCTGCTCTCCCGCCATTGGTCCTATTTAAACTTCCTGGTCCTGTGTTTCCTTGCCCGTTCAACGAGTCCATATCATTGTTCTCAGGGTGTTTGTTTCTCTTGTGCCTTTTGATTGCTATTTATGTGTACCAGACCTCGGCTATTGTTCTTTGACTACGATCCTGCGCTGCCCGTCCCGACCTTGACTACGATCCTGTGCTGCCCGTCCCGACCTTGGCTATTGTTTTTTGACTATGCTCCTGTGCTGCCTGCCTCGATCCCGGCTTGTTTATCGGATTTACTCGCCATTCCTGCATTGTGGGTCCACCACCTGTGGTGCCTGATCCGACGTAACAACATTTCTGCGCTGCTCGTGTTTAGCTGTAATTTTCTTCTTTCCCGTGTACTGAACCCACACACATTAGATATTGTTTTTTTCAGGAGAAGAAGGACTTTCTTTAGATGACATTGTTTTGATTGTATCATATTATTTACTATTAACAAAAGTATAAAATATGGTGAAAATTTAGAAAAAAATTACTGTTTCTAACTTTTAGTTGAAAAATCTTTCACTCATCTATAAAAGGTAATAAAAAAACCTGCTAAATAGATTCTACTATTTGTCCTGAGTTTAGAAATACACAATGTTTTTATGTTTTTTTGCTTTTTTTCTACACATTATGGGGCAATAAGTACAGGTAGCGTTTTGCTATTTCAAAGCCATTTTTTCCAAATCTGGTAATTCTTCCCCCCATGTGCCATTTCGGGTATCTTTGAAGCCGGCCAATGCAATTTACCATCAAGTCATATATTTTTGAAAACTAGACAGCCCAGGGTATTCCAAATGCTAGTATTTTAACCCTTTCCAAGCACTAATTCTACCATCAGCCTTTGTCAAACTTTATGGTAGTAATTTTTTTGCATTTGTTTTTTCACACACATTTTAATTCAGGTATGAATTAAAAGGTTCTGGTATATGTCACTATCATAAAACACCCCAATATGTGTTCAGCAACATCTCCTGAGTACAGCGATACCTCACATGAATGATTTTGCCTGGCTGTTTGGGGGCAAAAGGGCCACATTTGGGGCATGCGCATTTTCAATGTTGAACTTTGGCGTTTGGCGATCAACTGCCCATGTCCTATTTGGTACATCTTTGAGCCGGGCCATTTCAGTGTGCCCAATAAAGCCATATATTTTTGAAAACTAGACACCCCAGGGTATTTTAAATGCTAGTATTTTAACTCCTTCCATGCGCACATTTTACCACCAGAATTTTTTCAAAGTTTGCAGTAGTATTCTTTTGTGTGTATTTTTCCCCCACACACCTATGTTATGTATGAATTTACAGCTCCTGGTATATGCTGCTGTCACACGACACCCCAATATGTGTTCAGCAACATCTCCTGAGTACAGTGATACCCCACATGCATGGGTTTGTCGTTTTTGGGGGGAACTAAAAGGCCACATTTGGTACGTGTGCATTTTTCTAATTGGAAATTATCGATTTTGCTCGATTATAAGACGACCCCCCAAATCTGAATATTAATTTAGGAAAAAAAGAAAAAGCCCGAATATGAGACGAGCCAATAGGAAAAAAGTTTTACCAGTAAATGTTAATTCATGTAAACTATTTTTTTTAAGAAAAGCTATGATTGAGAAAAATATTTTGGTTTTATTTCGTTCCATTTTCCAACCTGCCCCCCCAGTTATGCACATCTGCCCCAGAAATACCTTATACCCCCTATATGCCACTGTGCCCCATGATATGCCTTTTAACCCTCTAAATGCCAATGTGCCCCATGATATGCCTTTTAACCCTATATGCCACTGTTCCCCATGATATGCCTTTTGACCCCCTATGTGCCACTCTGCCTCCAGAAATGCCTTATACCCCTATATGCCACTCTGACATTAAGGGGGTTAAAAGGCATATTATGGGGCAGAGTGGCATATAGGGAGGTTTAAGGCATTTCAGGAGGCAGAGTGGCGTATAGAGAGTTAAAAAGGCATTTCTGGAGGCAGAGTGGCATTAAGGGGGTTAAAAGGCATTTCATAGAACACTCTGCCTCCAGAAATGCCTTATGCCCCCATTTAATTTGCTCGATTATAAGACGAGGTTTTATAATCAGACCTCAAATAGGTCTGACTATGAGACGACTAAGATCCAGATCCCCGGCAGCTGCAGGGGACCTGGATCCTCCTGTCTCTGCCCCCGCCCCCCCCAAACTTACCGATGCTTCTGACTCCCCTGTCATGCAGCCGGGGCAGCGTGTAGATGTCTACGCGATTCGCGCAGACAACCCCCGCCGCTAGCCTCACCTCCCTCCTACTGCAGCGTAAGACATCTACACGCTGCCCCGGCTACACACCGGGCACTCAGAAGCACCGGTAAGTGGGGGGGGGGGGGGCAGAGACATTAGGATCCAGGTCCCCTGCAGCTGCGGGGGATCCCTCCCCACATATGCCTTATATACTGTATATGCCTTATACCCCCAGATATGTCACTTCACTGCCCCCAGGATTTAGATTCCCCTAAATTAACCCTAAACTCCCCATTAACCATAACTGCCCCTAAATTAACCCTTAACACCCCCTTAACCACAGCATCCCCTAAATTAACCCTAAAGACCCCATCAACCACAGCATCCCCTAAATTAACCCTAAACACACCATTAACCACAACTGCCTCAAATTAACCCCAAACACCCCATTAACCATAGCTGCTCCTAAATTAACCCTAAACACCCTATTAACATAACTGCCCCTAAATTAACCCTAAACACCCAATTAACCATAACTGCCCCTAAATTAACCCTAAACACCCCACTAACCATAACTGCCCCTAAATTAATCCCCACCTCCCCTAACTTTCAGTAGCCCAAATATATATATATATTACATACATATATACACATATACATATATATATATATATATATATATATATATACATATACACACACATACACATTATATATATATATACACACACACATTTTATATATATATATATATATATATATATATATATATATATATACACACACATTATATATATACATATATATATACATATACTTACAGTTAGATGAGTGTCACAGCCATGTGGTTCTGGCCTGGAGAAGGAAGGGGCGGGGCCAGTTGTCACAGTGATTACAGGGAGGGGGAGTAAATAGGAGCTGCTGCTGTGAGACGGTGAGTCAGACTAAACGGATTATATAATGAGGGGGATTTTTCAGAGCGTTTGCTCTGAAAAAACCCTCATTTTACAATCGATAATAATCGATTCAACTAATCGATAATGAAATTCGTTGCCAACGAATTTCATTATCGATTATTATCGATTTTATCGATTAGTTGTTGCAGCCCTATATTTTTGTACGGAAGTACAAATGCAATAAAGCTGCAGTACATTGAAGTACAATGCAGTATAATTGCAGTAAAAAAAAAAAGGGCAGTAAATGTGCAGTAATAATGCAGTACAGTGAAGTACAAATGCAGTAAAACTGCATTAAATGTGCAGTAATACTGCAGTAAAAGTGCAGTATTGCAGTTTTTTCATGTCCAAAAAACTGCAGTATTACTTCAGAAAAACTGCAGTAATTTTTTGTAAGGGACATAATTTTAAAATTATGGAAAAATAAAAAACCTTTAGAAATGAAGAATTATGGGGTCTGATCTCACGTGAATGAAGTTAGATTTGGGGTCACATTAAGTGAATGACTTTAAAAGTACTTTTATTTGGGCCATTCCTGTCTCCATAAATTACAATATACTATCTGCTTATGGTGTCATAGAAGCAGAAGCTCTCTTGTGAGGTCATATGTATGTAGAGCTATCTGTGGATAATGGCAGCTGTAGTTATACAAAGTAAACAATAACAAAAAAAATGTAGGTGTTATTTATTCTGATTTTATGTTGTTATTTGGAAACACTCTTGATACCCTCGGCCAGGGCTTAGTCCATCCTTCAGGCCATCCAGTCTGGAGTCACAAAGGAAAAGCCAGAAAGACTCTGGCTGCTCGATAACGAGGAAGAGTCAGATGAAGATGAAGAGGACGTGTCCTCTGTGCTCAACAAAACTGATGGAATCTCCTGAAGTGTCTTCAAGCTTAGATTTGCTGTTGATGTCGGCCGGTACGGGGGAGTTGAACGGCGGCTCTCTATATCCTCCCAATGAATGTCCTGAAAGAATGGATGCCGCCTAATATACCCCGTGATCCAGAGGCGATGCTGAGGATCTTTCATCAAAAGATGCTTCAGGATGTCCGCAGCATCTTCAGAGATGTCTTTGCCGTACCGAGGGCTTCCATTTACAATGGAACCCAACGCTGCCCTCTTGCACTTACCGTGATAGAACGGTAACCTTCCGTTAAGCATGCGGAAAAGAATCACCCCAAACGACCACCAGTCCACGGCAACACCGTATGCTTCCTTCAGATGTATTTCGGGGGCCATGTACATGAATGTTCCGCAGTGTCCTTTCGTCTCTGCTGCTCCAAAAATGCCTTCTGCGACGATACCGAAATCGCAGATCTTGGCATGGCCCTCTCCGTCAAGCAAGATGTTGTCCGGCTTCAGGTCTCGGTGTATAACTCCGCGAGTGTGGAGGAACTGGATGCCGCAGATTATTTCGGCTGAATAAAATGCAGCTGTGGTCTCAGGGAGGCGGCCCACCCTCTTCATATATGACTGGAGGCTCCCACCAGCCATATACTCCATCATGAATAAGGCGCAGGTCTGTGTTTGGAAGCCTGCATATCCATGGCAAAGGAACGGGCTGTCCCGAGCCATCTCCAGGATTCTCCTCTCCTTCAGTAGGTACAGGGGCTTTAAGGCTTTCTTGCGGATGATTTTGACCGCTACCATAGAATCTCTTCTAGGTACAGAAGCCAACATGACTTTTCCAAACGCCCCTTGTCCCAGCACTGAATGGAAGATGAAGCCGGAGGGCGTCATGGGGAGAAGGCTCCTATATTTTTTTGCAATAACACCACTTTCTACCTCACTTCTGCGTCTTTTCATGGGAACCATTCCCCTTCTGCGCTCCTCCAGATGTTCCTCCGCTCCTTCTTTCTCCTGCTTCCCCAGAATCTGGATGTTTTTCTTTTTGGATCTACACCGCTTTTTCTTCCGTTCGGAGAAGCCTGTGCTGGTTCTTGGGCGTCTTTTAGTCCGCTTTGCCCTCAGACACAGGCTGCTCTCCTCCCTCTCATTAGCAGTACGTTTGTTCCTCTTCCTCGCTCTCCCTCTTTCTTCCTCAGTACTGCTGCTCTCTTTCTTCCTTTTCAGGACAGGGTCTCTACTGGCCAAGTGCTCCTCGTTCTGATCCTTATTCTTTATAGCGGTGTGGGCGAAAGCTGTTTTCAGTCGTTTGAAAAACTTCCGCACTTTTCTGGGACAGCATCTCCTTCCAATCCACCTCAGTCCATGGAGTAGACAACAGTCATCCATAGCTCTCCTTTTAAAAGGTTCTCCTTTTAAATCTCCTCAATCTCTGATGTCGTTGGTAACAACACTTCAAGCCCGCTACGAATAGCTGCTTACCAGTGCCGAGCGCCCAACTACACTGAGCAAGCAGGTGAGCGCACTACGGCTTTACAGTGGTGTTAATGTCACAGACGTGTATGATGTCACAGTTCACTCACCCGCACTGTGAGAATTCCGTGCTACTGCTTTATGGACGTAAATACTCTGGTGGATTTCTTTTAATTTATTGATGGGGCGCTATTGTATCTATCATGTAAAATGACCAGGGTGTTAATGTGTGCTGAATTTAAATGCTGCATATAAATGTTTTCCCTCCTGCGTGAAAAACCCATAAATCCCGTTGCCTTATATTTTACCGATTTGCCTCTTTTCTTTGCAGTCCCAATTTTCAGACCTAAATTCTTTTAATCTCCTGTTCGTCGTGGCATTAAAAATGCTTTACTATTATTACAGTAACAGTTTGTTTTTTGGTTATCTTTATATGTCCGTAGCGGCTGCATATTCGCCGTTTGTATGTGTTCTGTCTCTGTTATTTTAGACAATGTGCTTTAGAAGCACCCAGACTCCTTCATCGTACGGCCTGCGGAAAACCATACAATGTCTTAGAGGGACATTTTCGGTAAATGAAGAATTGGACTTTTAGATATTAAGGCTTTAGTTCCACTGCCGTAAATACTCAGCCCATAGAAGAGCATGAGAGAAAACCCACTTTTCTTTAATGCCAAGCAGCCTTATTGTATATCCGGCCCGTGACGTATTCTGGCCGAGGCTGACCGTCCAGAGATGCATTTTACCCTGTTTTTCCCTGTAGCTGTCTCCTGAATACCTGTCAGTACTAAAATTAACATGAAATCCCATTATTCGGGCTACCGCTGCCTCTCAGAGCTCCGCAGACCCAAAATGAAATAAATAGTATATAATATTAATGAAAACAAATTATTCTGTGTAATGATTTTCTGTACCTCCTAACAGTCCTGTTTTTTCTTCTCATATCCTCTGCATGAAAAAGCCCAAACCTCACTTGCCGCTCCTGCACCCCACCTGGAAGCATTTCTGTCGCATCCCACCCTGGCACAGGAGTGTCGCTTCAACTAGATTGACTCGTGTCCGTTGTCAACCCGACCATGTAATTATAGAAGATCGTTGATACCGAGGAGCGATAAAGGCAACATCAGGCTTGGAATATATCAGCTTTACGGCTGTTTGAGAGCGCTCACCTTTCTGTAAGTGCAATCTGGTTTTATTCTATCATATTTGGGCGAGATACTCCTCAGTCCTGTCCCTTTTCTCTATCACTACATTTAGATCCAAAGAGTTGGAATATCACAGAATACTTGTGAGTGCGATACTTACCAGTGACTGATTAATCACACATCACACTTGTAATTACTGGCTACACCAGTCAGTTTTTTTTTCTTTTTCCTCCCCGAATCGACACGCGCGCCCCTAAGTGGATGTGTTTTGGCAATTCTGTTAACAGCCAGAAATGTCCTTGTTTTCCATGAAAACAGCTGAGTGACCCGAAACTATTGAACGGTATTAAAGGGACAGTCCCCTTTTTAAAGCCAGTAACAACTAAATGTAAATGAAAAACATAATGCTTCTATTAAATGTTTTTTCTGTGTACAAAGATCAAAAGGCCACTAAATCCAAAGCCCGGCCCTTAATATGCCTGTTTTATGCACAACATTTCGAGATTAAGGCTAAATGCCAGCGATGAGTCCTGTTAACTCTGTTTGGCGATTGCAAGCTGTTAGTCTAATGTGCAACAGCGAGAGGTTGTGATGTAATAAGGTGATACATTGTAGTACATTGTTACTGGTTTGCACGGCCGTCGGGGGAATAGGACTGACACCTGTAATGGATTTGTGAATAATATAATCTAGTTAAATGTATACATATAGGAGGGATGTGGCCCCCAAAATGCGTCACTCAGGGCCGATGATACCGGGCTCAGCCCTGGGAAAAGGAGATGCTGACGAGGAAGGATGTGATGGACATGCTAAGGAATCAAAGACTGAACAGCATTGATTAGCGGAAGTTATTTTAAAATACAGAATTTGATAATTATGGAAAAATAAAAAACCTTTAGAAATGAAGAATTATGGGGTCTGATATCACGTGAATGAAGTTAGATTTGGGGTCACATTAAGTGAATGACTTTAAAAGTACTTTTTTTTGGGCCATTCCTGTCTCTATAAATTACAATATACTATCAGCTTATGGTGTCATAGAAGCAGAAGCTCTCTTGTGAGGTCATATGTATGTAGAGCTATCTGTGGATAATGGCAGCTGTAGTTATACAAAGTAAACAATAACAAAAAAAATGTAGGTGTTTCTCGAATTTATTCTGATTTTATGCTGTTATTTGGAAACACTCTTGATACACTCGGCCAGGGTTTAGTCCATCCTTCAGGCCATCCAGTCTGGAGTCACGTGAATGAAGTTAGATTTGGGGTCACATTAAGTGAATGACTTTAAAAGTACTTTTATTTGGGCCATTCCTGTCTCCATAAATTACAATATACTATCTGCTTATGGTGTCATAGAAGCAGAAGCTCTCTTGTGAGGTCATATGTATGTAGAGCTATCTGTGGATAATGGCAGCTGTAGTTATACAAAGTAAACAATAACAAAAAAAATGTAGGTGTTTCTCGAATTTATTCTGATTTTATGTTGTTATTTGGAAACACTCTTGATACCCTCGGCCAGGGCTTAGTCCATCCTTCAGGCCATCCAGTCTGGAGTCACAAAGGAAAAGCCAGAAAGACTCTGGCTGCTCGATAACGAGGAAGAGTCAGATGAAGATGAAGAGGACGTGTCCTCTGTGCTCAACAAAACTGATGGAATCTCCTGAAGTGTCTTCAAGCTTAGATTTGCTGTTGATGTCGGCCGGTACGGGGGAGTTGAACGGCGGCTCTCTATATACTCCCAATGAATGTCCTGAAAGAATGGATGCCGCCTAATATACCCCGTGATCCAGAGGCGATGCTGAGGATCTTTCATCAAAAGATGCTTCAGGATGTCCGCAGCATCTTCAGAGATGTCTTTGCCGTACCGAGGGCTTCCATTTACAATGGAACCCAACGCTGCCCTCTTGCACTTACCGTGATAGAACGGTAACCTTCCGTTAAGCATGCGGAAAAGAATCACCCCAAACGACCACCAGTCCACGGCAACACCGTATGCTTCCTTCAGATGTATTTCGGGGGCCATGTACATGAATGTTCCGCAGTGTCCTTTCGTCTCTGCTGCTCCAAAAATGCCTTCTGCGACGATACCGAAAATCGCAGATCTTGGCATGGCCCTCTCCGTCAAGCAAGATGTTGTCCGGCTTCAGGTCTCGGTGTATAACTCCGCGAGTGTGGAGGAACTGGATGCCGCAGATTATTTCGGCTGAATAAAATGCAGCTGTGGTCTCAGGGAGGCGGCCCACCCTCTTCATATATGACTGGAGGCTCCCACCAGCCATATACTCCATCATGAATAAGGCGCAGGTCTGTGTTTGGAAGCCTGCATATCCATGGCAAAGGAACGGGCTGTCCCGAGCCATCTCCAGGATTCTCCTCTCCTTCAGTAGGTACAGGGGCTTTAAGGCTTTCTTGCGGATGATTTTGACCGCTACCATAGAATCTCTTCTAGGTACAGAAGCCAACATGACTTTTCCAAACGCCCCTTGTCCCAGCACTGAATGGAAGATGAAGCCGGAGGGCGTCATGGGGAGAAGGCTCCTATATTTTTTTGCAATAACACCACTTTCTACCTCACTTCTGCGTCTTTTCATGGGAACCATTCCCCTTCTGCGCTCCTCCAGATGTTCCTCCGCTCCTTCTTTCTCCTGCTTCCCCAGAATCTGGATGTTTTTCTTTTTGGATCTACACCGCTTTTTCTTCCGTTCGGAGAAGCCTGTGCTGGTTCTTGGGCGTCTTTTAGTCCGCTTTGCCCTCAGACACAGGCTGCTCTCCTCCCTCTCATTAGCAGTACGTTTGTTCCTCTTCCTCGCTCTCCCTCTTTCTTCCTCAGTACTGCTGCTCTCTTTCTTCCTTTTCAGGACAGGGTCTCTACTGGCCAAGTGCTCCTCGTTCTGATCCTTATTCTTTATAGCGGTGTGGGCGAAAGCTGTTTTCAGTCGTTTGAAAAACTTCCGCACTTTTCTGGGACAGCATCTCCTTCCAATCCACCTCAGTCCATGGAGTAGACAACAGTCATCCATAGCTCTCCTTTTAAAAGGTTCTCCTTTTAAATCTCCTCAATCTCTGATGTCGTTGGTAACAACACTTCAAGCCCGCTACGAATAGCTGCTTACCAGTGCCGAGCGCCCAACTACACTGAGCAAGCAGGTGAGCGCACTACGGCTTTACAGTGGTGTTAATGTCACAGACGTGTATGATGTCACAGTTCACTCACCCGCACTGTGAGAATTCCGTGCTACTGCTTTATGGACGTAAATACTCTGGTGGATTTCTTTTAATTTATTGATGGGGCGCTATTGTATCTATCATGTAAAATGACCAGGGTGTTAATGTGTGCTGAATTTAAATGCTGCATATAAATGTTTTCCCTCCTGCGTGAAAAACCCATAAATCCCGTTGCCTTATATTTTACCGATTTGCCTCTTTTCTTTGCAGTCCCAATTTTCAGACCTAAATTCTTTTAATCTCCTGTTCGTCGTGGCATTAAAAATGCTTTACTATTATTACAGTAACAGTTTGTTTTTTGGTTATCTTTATATGTCCGTAGCGGCTGCATATTCGCCGTTTGTATGTGTTCTGTCTCTGTTATTTTAGACAATGTGCTTTAGAAGCACCCAGACTCCTTCATCGTACGGCCTGCGGAAAACCATACAATGTCTTAGAGGGACATTTTCGGTAAATGAAGAATTGGACTTTTAGATATTAAGGCTTTAGTTCCACTGCCGTAAATACTCAGCCCATAGAAGAGCATGAGAGAAAACCCACTTTTCTTTAATGCCAAGCAGCCTTATTGTATATCCGGCCCGTGACGTATTCTGGCCGAGGCTGACCGTCCAGAGACGCATTTTACCCTGTTTTTCCCTGTAGCTGTCTCCTGAATACCTGTCAGTACTAAAATTAACATGAAATCCCATTATTCGGGCTACCGCTGCCTCTCAGAGCTCCGCAGACCCAAAATGAAATAAATAGTATATAATATTAATGAAAACAAATTATTCTGTGTAATGATTTTCTGTACCTCCTAACAGTCCTGTTTTTTCTTCTCATATCCTCTGCATGAAAAAGCCCAAACCTCACTTGCCGCTCCTGCACCCCACCTGGAAGCATTTCTGTCGCATCCCACCCTGGCACAGGAGTGTCGCTTCAACTAGATTGACTCGTGTCCGTTGTCAACCCGACCATGTAATTATAGAAGATCGTTGATACCGAGGAGCGATAAAGGCAACATCAGGCTTGGAATATATCAGCTTTACGGCTGTTTGAGAGCGCTCACCTTTCTGTAAGTGCAATCTGGTTTTATTCTATCATATTTGGGCGAGATACTCCTCAGTCCTGTCCCTTTTCTCTATCACTACATTCAGATCCAAAGAGTTGGAATATCACAGAATACTTGTGAGTGCGATACTTACCAGTGACTGATTAATCACACATCACACTTGTAATTACTGGCTACACCAGTCAGTTTTTTTTTCTTTTTCCTCCCCGAATCGACACGCGCGCCCCTAAGTGGATGTGTTTTGGCAATTCTGTTAACAGCCAGAAATGTCCTTGTTTTCCATGAAAACAGCTGAGTGACCCGAAACTATTGAACGGTATTAAAGGGACAGTCCCCTTTTTAAAGCCAGTAACAACTAAATGTAAATGAAAAACATAATGCTTCTATTAAATGTTTTTTCTGTGTACAAAGATCAAAAGGCCACTAAATCCAAAGCCCCGGCCCTTAATATGCCTGTTTTATGCACAACATTTCGAGATTAAGGCTAAATGCCAGCGATGAGTCCTGTTAACTCTGTTTGGCGATTGCAAGCTGTTGGTCTAATGTGCAACAGCGAGAGGTTGTGATGTAATAAGGTGATACATTGTAGTACATTGTTACTGGTTTGCACGGCCGTCGGGGGAATAGGACTGACACCTGTAATGGATTTGTGAATAATATAATCTAGTTAAATGTATACATATAGGAGGGATGTGGCCCCCAAAATGCGTCACTCAGGGCCGATGATACCGGGCTCAGCCCTGGGAAAAGGAGATGCTGACGAGGAAGGATGTGATGGACATGCTAAGGAATCAAAGACTGAACAGCATTGATTAGCGGAAGTTATTTTAAAATACAGAATTTGATAATTATGGAAAAATAAAAAACCTTTAGAAATGAAGAATTATGGGGTCTGATATCACGTGAATGAAGTTAGATTTGGGGTCACATTAAGTGAATGACTTTAAAAGTACTTTTATTTGGGCCATTCCTGTCTCCATAAATTACAATATACTATCAGCTTATGGTGTCATAGAAGCAGAAGCTCTCTTGTGAGGTCATATGTATGTAGAGCTATCTGTGGATAATGGCAGCTGTAGTTATACAAAGTAAACAATAACAAAAAAAATGTAGGTGTTTCTCGAATTTATTCTGATTTTATGTTGTTATTTGGAAACACTCTTGATACCCTCGGCCAGGGCTTAGTCCATCCTTCAGGCCATCCAGTCTGGAGTCACAAAGGAAAAGCCAGAAAGACTCTGGCTGCTCGATAACGAGGAAGAGTCAGATGAAGATGAAGAGGACGTGTCCTCTGTGCTCAACAAAACTGATGGAATCTCCTGAAGTGTCTTCAAGCTTAGATTTGCTGTTGATGTCGGCCGGTACGGGGGAGTTGAACGGCGGCTCTCTATATCCTCCCAATGAATGTCCTGAAAGAATGGATGCCGCCTAATATACCCCGTGATCCAGAGGCGATGCTGAGGATCTTTCATCAAAAGATGCTTCAGGATGTCCGCAGCATCTTCAGAGATGTCTTTGCCGTACCGAGGGCTTCCATTTACAATGGAACCCAACGCTGCCCTCTTGCACTTACCGTGATAGAACGGTAACCTTCCGTTAAGCATGCGGAAAAGAATCACCCCAAACGACCACCAGTCCACGGCAACACCGTATGCTTCCTTCAGATGTATTTCGGGGGCCATGTACATGAATGTTCCGCAGTGTCCTTTCGTCTCTGCTGCTCCAAAAATGCCTTCTGCGACGATACCGAAATCGCAGATCTTGGCATGGCCCTCTCCGTCAAGCAAGATGTTGTCCGGCTTCAGGTCTCGGTGTATAACTCCGCGAGTGTGGAGGAACTGGATGCCGCAGATTATTTCGGCTGAATAAAATGCAGCTGTGGTCTCAGGGAGGCGGCCCACCCTCTTCATATATGACTGGAGGCTCCCACCAGCCATATACTCCATCATGAATAAGGCGCAGGTCTGTGTTTGGAAGCCTGCATATCCATGGCAAAGGAACGGGCTGTCCCGAGCCATCTCCAGGATTCTCCTCTCCTTCAGTAGGTACAGGGGCTTTAAGGCTTTCTTGCGGATGATTTTGACCGCTACCATAGAATCTCTTCTAGGTACAGAAGCCAACATGACTTTTCCAAACGCCCCTTGTCCCAGCACTGAATGGAAGATGAAGCCGGAGGGCGTCATGGGGAGAAGGCTCCTATATTTTTTTGCAATAACACCACTTTCTACCTCACTTCTGCGTCTTTTCATGGGAACCATTCCCCTTCTGCGCTCCTCCAGATGTTCCTCCGCTCCTTCTTTCTCCTGCTTCCCCAGAATCTGGATGTTTTTCTTTTTGGATCTACACCGCTTTTTCTTCCGTTCGGAGAAGCCTGTGCTGGTTCTTGGGCGTCTTTTAGTCCGCTTTGCCCTCAGACACAGGCTGCTCTCCTCCCTCTCATTAGCAGTACGTTTGTTCCTCTTCCTCGCTCTCCCTCTTTCTTCCTCAGTACTGCTGCTCTCTTTCTTCCTTTTCAGGACAGGGTCTCTACTGGCCAAGTGCTCCTCGTTCTGATCCTTATTCTTTATAGCGGTGTGGGCGAAAGCTGTTTTCAGTCGTTTGAAAAACTTCCGCACTTTTCTGGGACAGCATCTCCTTCCAATCCACCTCAGTCCATGGAGTAGACAACAGTCATCCATAGCTCTCCTTTTAAAAGGTTCTCCTTTTAAATCTCCTCAATCTCTGATGTCGTTGGTAACAACACTTCAAGCCCGCTACGAATAGCTGCTTACCAGTGCCGAGCGCCCAACTACACTGAGCAAGCAGGTGAGCGCACTACGGCTTTACAGTGGTGTTAATGTCACAGACGTGTATGATGTCACAGTTCACTCACCCGCACTGTGAGAATTCCGTGCTACTGCTTTATGGACGTAAATACTCTGGTGGATTTCTTTTAATTTATTGATGGGGCGCTATTGTATCTATCATGTAAAATGACCAGGGTGTTAATGTGTGCTGAATTTAAATGCTGCATATAAATGTTTTCCCTCCTGCGTGAAAAATCCATAAATCCCGTTGCCTTATATTTTACCGATTTGCCTCTTTTCTTTGCAGTCCCAATTTTCAGACCTAAATTCTTTTAATCTCCTGTTCGTCGTGGCATTAAAAATGCTTTACTATTATTACAGTAACAGTTTGTTTTTTGGTTATCTTTATATGTCCGTAGCGGCTGCATATTCGCCGTTTGTATGTGTTCTGTCTCTGTTATTTTAGACAATGTGCTTTAGAAGCACCCAGACTCCTTCATCGTACGGCCTGCGGAAAACCATACAATGTCTTAGAGGGACATTTTCGGTAAATGAAGAATTGGACTTTTAGATATTAAGGCTTTAGTTCCACTGCCGTAAATACTCAGCCCATAGAAGAGCATGAGAGAAAACCCACTTTTCTTTAATGCCAAGCAGCCTTATTGTATATCCGGCCCGTGACGTATTCTGGCCGAGGCTGACCGTCCAGAGACGCATTTTACCCTGTTTTTCCCTGTAGCTGTCTCCTGAATACCTGTCAGTACTAAAATTAACATGAAATCCCATTATTCGGGCTACCGCTGCCTCTCAGAGCTCCGCAGACCCAAAATGAAATAAATAGTATATAATATTAATGAAAACAAATTATTCTGTGTAATGATTTTCTGTACCTCCTAACAGTCCTGTTTTTTCTTCTCATATCCTCTGCATGAAAAAGCCCAAACCTCACTTGCCGCTCCTGCACCCCACCTGGAAGCATTTCTGTCGCATCCCACCCTGGCACAGGAGTGTCGCTTCAACTAGATTGACTCGTGTCCGTTGTCAACCCGACCATGTAATTATAGAAGATCGTTGATACCGAGGAGCGATAAAGGCAACATCAGGCTTGGAATATATCAGCTTTACGGCTGTTTGAGAGCGCTCACCTTTCTGTAAGTGCAATCTGGTTTTATTCTATCATATTTGGGCGAGATACTCCTCAGTCCTGTCCCTTTTCTCTATCACTACATTCAGATCCAAAGAGTTGGAATATCACAGAATACTTGTGAGTGCGATACTTACCAGTGACTGATTAATCACACATCACACTTGTAATTACTGGCTACACCAGTCAGTTTTTTTTTCTTTTTCCTCCCCGAATCGACACGCGCGCCCCTAAGTGGATGTGTTTTGGCAATTCTGTTAACAGCCAGAAATGTCCTTGTTTTCCATGAAAACAGCTGAGTGACCCGAAACTATTGAACGGTATTAAAGGGACAGTCCCCTTTTTAAAGCCAGTAACAACTAAATGTAAATGAAAAACATAATGCTTCTATTAAATGTTTTTTCTGTGTACAAAGATCAAAAGGCCACTAAATCCAAAGCCCGGCCCTTAATATGCCTGTTTTATGCACAACATTTCGAGATTAAGGCTAAATGCCAGCGATGAGTCCTGTTAACTCTGTTTGGCGATTGCAAGCTGTTGGTCTAATGTGCAACAGCGAGAGGTTGTGATGTAATAAGGTGATACATTGTAGTACATTGTTACTGGTTTGCACGGCCGTCGGGGGAATAGGACTGACACCTGTAATGGATTTGTGAATAATATAATCTAGTTAAATGTATACATATAGGAGGGATGTGGCCCCCAAAATGCGTCACTCAGGGCCGATGATACCGGGCTCAGCCCTGGGAAAAGGAGATGCTGACGAGGAAGGATGTGATGGACATGCTAAGGAATCAAAGACTGAACAGCATTGATTAGCGGAAGTTATTTTAAAATACAGAATTTGATAATTATGGAAAAATAAAAAACCTTTAGAAATGAAGAATTATGGGGTCTTATATCACGTGAATGAAGTTAGATTTGGGGTCACATTAAGTGAATGACTTTAAAAGTACTTTTATTTGGGCCATTCCTGTCTCCATAAATTACAATATACTATCTGCTTATGGTGTCATAGAAGCAGAAGCTCTCTTGTGAGGTCATATGTATGTAGAGCTATCTGTGGATAATGGCAGCTGTAGTTATACAAAGTAAACAATAACAAAAAAAATGTAGGTGTTTCTCGAATTTATTCTGATTTTATGTTGTTATTTGGAAACACTCTTGATACCCTCGGCCAGGGCTTAGTCCATCCTTCAGGCCATCCAGTCTGGAGTCACAAAGGAAAAGCCAGAAAGACTCTGGCTGCTCGATAACGAGGAAGAGTCAGATGAAGATGAAGAGGACGTGTCCTCTGTGCTCAACAAAACTGATGGAATCTCCTGAAGTGTCTTCAAGCTTAGATTTGCTGTTGATGTCGGCCGGTACGGGGGAGTTGAACGGCGGCTCTCTATATCCTCCCAATGAATGTCCTGAAAGAATGGATGCCGCCTAATATACCCCGTGATCCAGAGGCGATGCTGAGGATCTTTCATCAAAAGATGCTTCAGGATGTCCGCAGCATCTTCAGAGATGTCTTTGCCGTACCGAGGGCTTCCATTTACAATGGAACCCAACGCTGCCCTCTTGCACTTACCGTGATAGAACGGTAACCTTCCGTTAAGCATGCGGAAAAGAATCACCCCAAACGACCACCAGTCCACGGCAACACCGTATGCTTCCTTCAGATGTATTTCGGGGGCCATGTACATGAATGTTCCGCAGTGTCCTTTCGTCTCTGCTGCTCCAAAAATGCCTTCTGCGACGATACCGAAATCGCAGATCTTGGCATGGCCCTCTCCGTCAAGCAAGATGTTGTCCGGCTTCAGGTCTCGGTGTATAACTCCGCGAGTGTGGAGGAACTGGATGCCGCAGATTATTTCGGCTGAATAAAATGCAGCTGTGGTCTCAGGGAGGTGGCCCACCCTCTTCATATATGACTGGAGGCTCCCACCAGCCATATACTCCATCATGAATAAGGCGCAGGTCTGTGTTTGGAAGCCTGCATATCCATGGCAAAGGAACGGGCTGTCCCGAGCCATCTCCAGGATTCTCCTCTCCTTCAGTAGGTACAGGGGCTTTAAGGCTTTCTTGCGGATGATTTTGACCGCTACCATAGAATCTCTTCTAGGTACAGAAGCCAACATGACTTTTCCAAACGCCCCTTGTCCCAGCACTGAATGGAAGATGAAGCCGGAGGGCGTCATGGGGAGAAGGCTCCTATATTTTTTTGCAATAACACCACTTTCTACCTCACTTCTGCGTCTTTTCATGGGAACCATTCCCCTTCTGCGCTCCTCCAGATGTTCCTCCGCTCCTTCTTTCTCCTGCTTCCCCAGAATCTGGATGTTTTTCTTTTTGGATCTACACCGCTTTTTCTTCCGTTCGGAGAAGCCTGTGCTGGTTCTTGGGCGTCTTTTAGTCCGCTTTGCCCTCAGACACAGGCTGCTCTCCTCCCTCTCATTAGCAGTACGTTTGTTCCTCTTCCTCGCTCTCCCTCTTTCTTCCTCAGTACTGCTGCTCTCTTTCTTCCTTTTCAGGACAGGGTCTCTACTGGCCAAGTGCTCCTCGTTCTGATCCTTATTCTTTTTAGCGGTGTGGGCGAAAGCTGTTTTCAGTCGTTTGAAAAACTTCCGCACTTTTCTGGGACAGCATCTCCTTCCAATCCACCTCAGTCCATGGAGTAGACAACAGTCATCCATAGCTCTCCTTTTAAAAGGTTCTCCTTTTAAATCTCCTCAATCTCTGATGTCGTTGGTAACAACACTTCAAGCCCGCTACGAATAGCTGCTTACCAGTGCCGAGCGCCCAACTACACTGAGCAAGCAGGTGAGCGCACTACGGCTTTACAGTGGTGTTAATGTCACAGACGTGTATGATGTCACAGTTCACTCACCCGCACTGTGAGAATTCCGTGCTACTGCTTTATGGACGTAAATACTCTGGTGGATTTCTTTTAATTTATTGATGGGGCGCTATTGTATCTATCATGTAAAATGACCAGGGTGTTAATGTGTGCTGAATTTAAATGCTGCATATAAATGTTTTCCCTCCTGCGTGAAAAACCCATAAATCCCGTTGCCTTATATTTTACCGATTTGCCTCTTTTCTTTGCAGTCCCAATTTTCAGACCTAAATTCTTTTAATCTCCTGTTCGTCGTGGCATTAAAAATGCTTTACTATTATTACAGTAACAGTTTGTTTTTTGGTTATCTTTATATGTCCGTAGCGGCTGCATATTCGCCGTTTGTATGTGTTCTGTCTCTGTTATTTTAGACAATGTGCTTTAGAAGCACCCAGACTCCTTCATCGTACGGCCTGCGGAAAACCATACAATGTCTTAGAGGGACATTTTCGGTAAATGAAGAATTGGACTTTTAGATATTAAGGCTTTAGTTCCACTGCCGTAAATACTCAGCCCATAGAAGAGCATGAGAGAAAACCCACTTTTCTTTAATGCCAAGCAGCCTTATTGTATATCCGGCCCGTGACGTATTCTGGCCGAGGCTGACCGTCCAGAGACGCATTTTACCCTGTTTTTCCCTGTAGCTGTCTCCTGAATACCTGTCAGTACTAAAATTAACATGAAATCCCATTATTCGGGCTACCGCTGCCTCTCAGAGCTCCGCAGACCCAAAATGAAATAAATAGTATATAATATTAATGAAAACAAATTATTCTGTGTAATGATTTTCTGTACCTCCTAACAGTCCTGTTTTTTCTTCTCATATCCTCTGCATGAAAAAGCCCAAACCTCACTTGCCGCTCCTGCACCCCACCTGGAAGCATTTCTGTCGCATCCCACCCTGGCACAGGAGTGTCGCTTCAACTAGATTGACTCGTGTCCGTTGTCAACCCGACCATGTAATTATAGAAGATCGTTGATACCGAGGAGCGATAAAGGCAACATCAGGCTTGGAATATATCAGCTTTACGGCTGTTTGAGAGCGCTCACCTTTCTGTAAGTGCAATCTGGTTTTATTCTATCATATTTGGGCGAGATACTCCTCAGTCCTGTCCCTTTTCTCTATCACTACATTCAGATCCAAAGAGTTGGAATATCACAGAATACTTGTGAGTGCGATACTTACCAGTGACTGATTAATCACACATCACACTTGTAATTACTGGCTACACCAGTCAGTTTTTTTTTCTTTTTCCTCCCCGAATCGACACGCGCGCCCCTAAGTGGATGTGTTTTGGCAATTCTGTTAACAGCCAGAAATGTCCTTGTTTTCCATGAAAACAGCTGAGTGACCCGAAACTATTGAACGGTATTAAAGGGACAGTCCCCTTTTTAAAGCCAGTAACAACTAAATGTAAATGAAAAACATAATGCTTCTATTAAATGTTTTTTCTGTGTACAAAGATCAAAAGGCCACTAAATCCAAAGCCCGGCCCTTAATATGCCTGTTTTATGCACAACATTTCGAGATTAAGGCTAAATGCCAGCGATGAGTCCTGTTAACTCTGTTTGGCGATTGCAAGCTGTTAGTCTAATGTGCAACAGCGAGAGGTTGTGATGTAATAAGGTGATACATTGTAGTACATTGTTACTGGTTTGCACGGCCGTCGGGGGAATAGGACTGACACCTGTAATGGATTTGTGAATAATATAATCTAGTTAAATGTATACATATAGGAGGGATGTGGCCCCCAAAATGCGTCACTCAGGGCCGATGATACCGGGCTCAGCCCTGGGAAAAGGAGATGCTGACGAGGAAGGATGTGATGGACATGCTAAGGAATCAAAGACTGAACAGCATTGATTAGCGGAAGTTATTTTAAAATACAGAATTTGATAATTATGGAAAAATAAAAAACCTTTAGAAATGAAGAATTATGGGGTCTGATATCACGTGAATGAAGTTAGATTTGGGGTCACATTAAGTGAATGACTTTAAAAGTACTTTTTTTTGGGCCATTCCTGTCTCCATAAATTACAATATACTATCTGCTTATGGTGTCATAGAAGCAGAAGCTCTCTTGTGAGGTCATATGTATGTAGAGCTATCTGTGGATAATGGCAGCTGTAGTTATACAAAGTAAACAATAACAAAAAAAATGTAGGTGTTTCTCGAATTTATTCTGATTTTATGTTGTTATTTGGAAACACTCTTGATACCCTCGGCCAGGGCTTAGTCCATCCTTCAGGCCATCCAGTCTGGAGTCACAAAGGAAAAGCCAGAAAGACTCTGGCTGCTCGATAACGAGGAAGAGTCAGATGAAGATGAAGAGGACGTGTCCTCTGTGCTCAACAAAACTGATGGAATCTCCTGAAGTGTCTTCAAGCTTAGATTTGCTGTTGATGTCGGCCGGTACGGGGGAGTTGAACGGCGGCTCTCTATATCCTCCCAATGAATGTCCTGAAAGAATGGATGCCGCCTAATATACCCCGTGATCCAGAGGCGATGCTGAGGATCTTTCATCAAAAGATGCTTCAGGATGTCCGCAGCATCTTCAGAGATGTCTTTGCCGTACCGAGGGCTTCCATTTACAATGGAACCCAACGCTGCCCTCTTGCACTTACCGTGATAGAACGGTAACCTTCCGTTAAGCATGCGGAAAAGAATCACCCCAAACGACCACCAGTCCACGGCAACACCGTATGCTTCCTTCAGATGTATTTCGGGGGCCATGTACATGAATGTTCCGCAGTGTCCTTTCGTCTCTGCTGCTCCAAAAATGCCTTCTGCGACGATACCGAAATCGCAGATCTTGGCATGGCCCTCTCCGTCAAGCAAGATGTTGTCCGGCTTCAGGTCTCGGTGTATAACTCCGCGAGTGTGGAGGAACTGGATGCCGCAGATTATTTCGGCTGAATAAAATGCAGCTGTGGTCTCAGGGAGGCGGCCCACCCTCTTCATATATGACTGGAGGCTCCCACCAGCCATATACTCCATCATGAATAAGGCGCAGGTCTGTGTTTGGAAGCCTGCATATCCATGGCAAAGGAACGGGCTGTCCCGAGCCATCTCCAGGATTCTCCTCTCCTTCAGTAGGTACAGGGGCTTTAAGGCTTTCTTGCGGATGATTTTGACCGCTACCATAGAATCTCTTCTAGGTACAGAAGCCAACATGACTTTTCCAAACGCCCCTTGTCCCAGCACTGAATGGAAGATGAAGCCGGAGGGCGTCATGGGGAGAAGGCTCCTATATTTTTTTGCAATAACACCACTTTCTACCTCACTTCTGCGTCTTTTCATGGGAACCATTCCCCTTCTGCGCTCCTCCAGATGTTCCTCCGCTCCTTCTTTCTCCTGCTTCCCCAGAATCTGGATGTTTTTCTTTTTGGATCTACACCGCTTTTTCTTCCGTTCGGAGAAGCCTGTGCTGGTTCTTGGGCGTCTTTTAGTCCGCTTTGCCCTCAGACACAGGCTGCTCTCCTCCCTCTCATTAGCAGTACGTTTGTTCCTCTTCCTCGCTCTCCCTTTTTCTTCCTCAGTACTGCTGCTCTCTTTCTTCCTTTTCAGGACAGGGTCTCTACTGGCCAAGTGCTCCTCGTTCTGATCCTTATTCTTTATAGCGGTGTGGGCGAAAGCTGTTTTCAGTCGTTTGAAAAACTTCCGCACTTTTCTGGGACAGCATCTCCTTCCAATCCACCTCAGTCCATGGAGTAGACAACAGTCATCCATAGCTCTCCTTTTAAAAGGTTCTCCTTTTAAATCTCCTCAATCTCTGATGTCGTTGGTAACAACACTTCAAGTCCGCTACGAATAGCTGCTTACCAGTGCCGAGCGCCCAACTACACTGAGCAAGCAGGTGAGCGCACTACGGCTTTACAGTGGTGTTAATGTCACAGACGTGTATGATGTCACAGTTCACTCACCCGCACTGTGAGAATTCCGTGCTACTGCTTTATGGACGTAAATACTCTGGTGGATTTCTTTTAATTTATTGATGGGGCGCTATTGTATCTATCATGTAAAATGACCAGGGTGTTAATGTGTGCTGAATTTAAATGCTGCATATAAATGTTTTCCCTCCTGCGTGAAAAACCCATAAATCCCGTTGCCTTATATTTTACCGATTTGCCTCTTTTCTTTGCAGTCCCAATTTTCAGACCTAAATTCTTTTAATCTCCTGTTCGTCGTGGCATTAAAAATGCTTTACTATTATTACAGTAACAGTTTGTTTTTTGGTTATCTTTATATGTCCGTAGCGGCTGCATATTCGCCGTTTGTATGTGTTCTGTCTCTGTTATTTTAGACAATGTGCTTTAGAAGCACCCAGACTCCTTCATCGTACGGCCTGCGGAAAACCATACAATGTCTTAGAGGGACATTTTCGGTAAATGAAGAATTGGACTTTTAGATATTAAGGCTTTAGTTCCACTGCCGTAAATACTCAGCCCATAGAAGAGCATGAGAGAAAACCCACTTTTCTTTAATGCCAAGCAGCCTTATTGTATATCCGGCCCGTGACGTATTCTGGCCGAGGCTGACCGTCCAGAGACGCATTTTACCCTGTTTTTCCCTGTAGCTGTCTCCTGAATACCTGTCAGTACTAAAATTAACATGAAATCCCATTATTCGGGCTACCGCTGCCTCTCAGAGCTCCGCAGACCCAAAATGAAATAAATAGTATATAATATTAATGAAAACAAATTATTCTGTGTAATGATTTTCTGTACCTCCTAACAGTCCTGTTTTTTCTTCTCATATCCTCTGCATGAAAAAGCCCAAACCTCACTTGCCGCTCCTGCACCCCACCTGGAAGCATTTCTGTCGCATCCCACCCTGGCACAGGAGTGTCGCTTCAACTAGATTGACTCGTGTCCGTTGTCAACCCGACCATGTAATTATAGAAGATCGTTGATACCGAGGAGCGATAAAGGCAACATCAGGCTTGGAATATATCAGCTTTACGGCTGTTTGAGAGCGCTCACCTTTCTGTAAGTGCAATCTGGTTTTATTCTATCATATTTGGGCGAGATACTCCTCAGTCCTGTCCCTTTTCTCTATCACTACATTCAGATCCAAAGAGTTGGAATATCACAGAATACTTGTGAGTGCGATACTTACCAGTGACTGATTAATCACACATCACACTTGTAATTACTGGCTACACCAGTCAGTTTTTTTTTCTTTTTCCTCCCCGAATCGACACGCGCGCCCCTAAGTGGATGTGTTTTGGCAATTCTGTTAACAGCCAGAAATGTCCTTGTTTTCCATGAAAACAGCTGAGTGACCCGAAACTATTGAACGGTATTAAAGGGACAGTCCCCTTTTTAAAGCCAGTAACAACTAAATGTAAATGAAAAACATAATGCTTCTATTAAATGTTTTTTCTGTGTACAAAGATCAAAAGGCCACTAAATCCAAAGCCCGGCCCTTAATATGCCTGTTTTATGCACAACATTTCGAGATTAAGGCTAAATGCCAGCGATGAGTCCTGTTAACTCTGTTTGGCGATTGCAAGCTGTTGGTCTAATGTGCAACAGCGAGAGGTTGTGATGTAATAAGGTGATACATTGTAGTACATTGTTACTGGTTTGCACGGCCGTCGGGGGAATAGGACTGACACCTGTAATGGATTTGTGAATAATATAATCTAGTTAAATGTATACATATAGGAGGGATGTGGCCCCCAAAATGCGTCACTCAGGGCCGATGATACCGGGCTCAGCCCTGGGAAAAGGAGATGCTGACGAGGAAGGATGTGATGGACATGCTAAGGAATCAAAGACTGAACAGCATTGATTAGCGGAAGTTATTTTAAAATACAGAATTTGATAATTATGGAAAAATAAAAAACCTTTAGAAATGAAGAATTATGGGGTCTGATATCACGTGAATGAAGTTAGATTTGGGGTCACATTAAGTGAATGACTTTAAAAGTACTTTTTTTTGGGCCATTCCTGTCTCCATAAATTACAATATACTATCAGCTTATGGTGTCATAGAAGCAGAAGCTCTCTTGTGAGGTCATATGTATGTAGAGCTATCTGTGGATAATGGCAGCTGTAGTTATACAAAGTAAACAATAACAAAAAAAATGTAGGTGTTTCTCGAATTTATTCTGATTTTATGCTGTTATTTGGAAACACTCTTGATACACTCGGCCAGGGTTTAGTCCATCCTTCAGGCCATCCAGTCTGGAGTCACGTGAATGAAGTTAGATTTGGGGTCACATTAAGTGAATGACTTTAAAAGTACTTTTATTTGGGCCATTCCTGTCTCCATAAATTACAATATACTATCTGCTTATGGTGTCATAGAAGCAGAAGCTCTCTTGTGAGGTCATATGTATGTAGAGCTATCTGTGGATAATGGCAGCTGTAGTTATACAAAGTAAACAATAACAAAAAAAATGTAGGTGTTTCTCGAATTTATTCTGATTTTATGTTGTTATTTGGAAACACTCTTGATACCCTCGGCCAGGGCTTAGTCCATCCTTCAGGCCATCCAGTCTGGAGTCACAAAGGAAAAGCCAGAAAGACTCTGGCTGCTCGATAACGAGGAAGAGTCAGATGAAGATGAAGAGGACGTGTCCTCTGTGCTCAACAAAACTGATGGAATCTCCTGAAGTGTCTTCAAGCTTAGATTTGCTGTTGATGTCGGCCGGTACGGGGGAGTTGAACGGCGGCTCTCTATATCCTCCCAATGAATGTCCTGAAAGAATGGATGCCGCCTAATATACCCCGTGATCCAGAGGCGATGCTGAGGATCTTTCATCAAAAGATGCTTCAGGATGTCCGCAGCATCTTCAGAGATGTCTTTGCCGTACCGAGGGCTTCCATTTACAATGGAACCCAACGCTGCCCTCTTGCACTTACCGTGATAGAACGGTAACCTTCCGTTAAGCATGCGGAAAAGAATCACCCCAAACGACCACCAGTCCACGGCAACACCGTATGCTTCCTTCAGATGTATTTCGGGGGCCATGTACATGAATGTTCCGCAGTGTCCTTTCGTCTCTGCTGCTCCAAAAATGCCTTCTGCGACGATACCGAAATCGCAGATCTTGGCATGGCCCTCTCCGTCAAGCAAGATGTTGTCCGGCTTCAGGTCTCGGTGTATAACTCCGCGAGTGTGGAGGAACTGGATGCCGCAGATTATTTCGGCTGAATAAAATGCAGCTGTGGTCTCAGGGAGGCGGCCCACCCTCTTCATATATGACTGGAGGCTCCCACCAGCCATATACTCCATCATGAATAAGGCGCAGGTCTGTGTTTGGAAGCCTGCATATCCATGGCAAAGGAACGGGCTGTCCCGAGCCATCTCCAGGATTCTCCTCTCCTTCAGTAGGTACAGGGGCTTTAAGGCTTTCTTGCGGATGATTTTGACCGCTACCATAGAATCTCTTCTAGGTACAGAAGCCAACATGACTTTTCCAAACGCCCCTTGTCCCAGCACTGAATGGAAGATGAAGCCGGAGGGCGTCATGGGGAGAAGGCTCCTATATTTTTTTGCAATAACACCACTTTCTACCTCACTTCTGCGTCTTTTCATGGGAACCATTCCCCTTCTGCGCTCCTCCAGATGTTCCTCCGCTCCTTCTTTCTCCTGCTTCCCCAGAATCTGGATGTTTTTCTTTTTGGATCTACACCGCTTTTTCTTCCGTTCGGAGAAGCCTGTGCTGGTTCTTGGGCGTCTTTTAGTCCGCTTTGCCCTCAGACACAGGCTGCTCTCCTCCCTCTCATTAGCAGTACGTTTGTTCCTCTTCCTCGCTCTCCCTCTTTCTTCCTCAGTACTGCTGCTCTCTTTCTTCCTTTTCAGGACAGGGTCTCTACTGGCCAAGTGCTCCTCGTTCTGATCCTTATTCTTTTTAGCGGTGTGGGCGAAAGCTGTTTTCAGTCGTTTGAAAAACTTCCGCACTTTTCTGGGACAGCATCTCCTTCCAATCCACCTCAGTCCATGGAGTAGACAACAGTCATCCATAGCTCTCCTTTTAAAAGGTTCTCCTTTTAAATCTCCTCAATCTCTGATGTCGTTGGTAACAACACTTCAAGCCCGCTACGAATAGCTGCTTACCAGTGCCGAGCGCCCAACTACACTGAGCAAGCAGGTGAGCGCACTACGGCTTTACAGTGGTGTTAATGTCACAGACGTGTATGATGTCACAGTTCACTCACCCGCACTGTGAGAATTCCGTGCTACTGCTTTATGGACGTAAATACTCTGGTGGATTTCTTTTAATTTATTGATGGGGCGCTATTGTATCTATCATGTAAAATGACCAGGGTGTTAATGTGTGCTGAATTTAAATGCTGCATATAAATGTTTTCCCTCCTGCGTGAAAAACCCATAAATCCCGTTGCCTTATATTTTACCGATTTGCCTCTTTTCTTTGCAGTCCCAATTTTCAGACCTAAATTCTTTTAATCTCCTGTTCGTCGTGGCATTAAAAATGCTTTACTATTATTACAGTAACAGTTTGTTTTTTGGTTATCTTTATATGTCCGTAGCGGCTGCATATTCGCCGTTTGTATGTGTTCTGTCTCTGTTATTTTAGACAATGTGCTTTAGAAGCACCCAGACTCCTTCATCGTACGGCCTGCGGAAAACCATACAATGTCTTAGAGGGACATTTTCGGTAAATGAAGAATTGGACTTTTAGATATTAAGGCTTTAGTTCCACTGCCGTAAATACTCAGCCCATAGAAGAGCATGAGAGAAAACCCACTTTTCTTTAATGCCAAGCAGCCTTATTGTATATCCGGCCCGTGACGTATTCTGGCCGAGGCTGACCGTCCAGAGACGCATTTTACCCTGTTTTTCCCTGTAGCTGTCTCCTGAATACCTGTCAGTACTAAAATTAACATGAAATCCCATTATTCGGGCTACCGCTGCCTCTCAGAGCTCCGCAGACCCAAAATGAAATAAATAGTATATAATATTAATGAAAACAAATTATTCTGTGTAATGATTTTCTGTACCTCCTAACAGTCCTGTTTTTTCTTCTCATATCCTCTGCATGAAAAAGCCCAAACCTCACTTGCCGCTCCTGCACCCCACCTGGAAGCATTTCTGTCGCATCCCACCCTGGCACAGGAGTGTCGCTTCAACTAGATTGACTCGTGTCCGTTGTCAACCCGACCATGTAATTATAGAAGATCGTTGATACCGAGGAGCGATAAAGGCAACATCAGGCTTGGAATATATCAGCTTTACGGCTGTTTGAGAGCGCTCACCTTTCTGTAAGTGCAATCTGGTTTTATTCTATCATATTTGGGCGAGATACTCCTCAGTCCTGTCCCTTTTCTCTATCACTACATTCAGATCCAAAGAGTTGGAATATCACAGAATACTTGTGAGTGCGATACTTACCAGTGACTGATTAATCACACATCACACTTGTAATTACTGGCTACACCAGTCAGTTTTTTTTTCTTTTTCCTCCCCGAATCGACACGCGCGCCCCTAAGTGGATGTGTTTTGGCAATTCTGTTAACAGCCAGAAATGTCCTTGTTTTCCATGAAAACAGCTGAGTGACCCGAAACTATTGAACGGTATTAAAGGGACAGTCCCCTTTTTAAAGCCAGTAACAACTAAATGTAAATGAAAAACATAATGCTTCTATTAAATGTTTTTTCTGTGTACAAAGATCAAAAGGCCACTAAATCCAAAGCCCGGCCCTTAATATGCCTGTTTTATGCACAACATTTCGAGATTAAGGCTAAATGCCAGCGATGAGTCCTGTTAACTCTGTTTGGCGATTGCAAGCTGTTGGTCTAATGTGCAACAGCGAGAGGTTGTGATGTAATAAGGTGATACATTGTAGTACATTGTTACTGGTTTGCACGGCCGTCGGGGGAATAGGACTGACACCTGTAATGGATTTGTGAATAATATAATCTAGTTAAATGTATACATATAGGAGGGATGTGGCCCCCAAAATGCGTCACTCAGGGCCGATGATACCGGGCTCAGCCCTGGGAAAAGGAGATGCTGACGAGGAAGGATGTGATGGACATGCTAAGGAATCAAAGACTGAACAGCATTGATTAGCGGAAGTTATTTTAAAATACAGAATTTGATAATTATGGAAAAATAAAAAACCTTTAGAAATGAAGAATTATGGGGTCTGATATCACGTGAATGAAGTTAGATTTGGGGTCACATTAAGTGAATGACTTTAAAAGTACTTTTATTTGGGCCATTCCTGTCTCCATAAATTACAATATACTATCAGCTTATGGTGTCATAGAAGCAGAAGCTCTCTTGTGAGGTCATATGTATGTAGAGCTATCTGTGGATAATGGCAGCTGTAGTTATACAAAGTAAACAATAACAAAAAAAATGTAGGTGTTTCTCGAATTTATTCTGATTTTATGTTGTTATTTGGAAACACTCTTGATACCCTCGGCCAGGGCTTAGTCCATCCTTCAGGCCATCCAGTCTGGAGTCACAAAGGAAAAGCCAGAAAGACTCTGGCTGCTCGATAACGAGGAAGAGTCAGATGAAGATGAAGAGGACGTGTCCTCTGTGCTCAACAAAACTGATGGAATCTCCTGAAGTGTCTTCAAGCTTAGATTTGCTGTTGATGTCGGCCGGTACGGGGGAGTTGAACGGCGGCTCTCTATATCCTCCCAATGAATGTCCTGAAAGAATGGATGCCGCCTAATATACCCCGTGATCCAGAGGCGATGCTGAGGATCTTTCATCAAAAGATGCTTCAGGATGTCCGCAGCATCTTCAGAGATGTCTTTGCCGTACCGAGGGCTTCCATTTACAATGGAACCCAACGCTGCCCTCTTGCACTTACCGTGATAGAACGGTAACCTTCCGTTAAGCATGCGGAAAAGAATCACCCCAAACGACCACCAGTCCACGGCAACACCGTATGCTTCCTTCAGATGTATTTCGGGGGCCATGTACATGAATGTTCCGCAGTGTCCTTTCGTCTCTGCTGCTCCAAAAATGCCTTCTGCGACGATACCGAAATCGCAGATCTTGGCATGGCCCTCTCCGTCAAGCAAGATGTTGTCCGGCTTCAGGTCTCGGTGTATAACTCCGCGAGTGTGGAGGAACTGGATGCCGCAGATTATTTCGGCTGAATAAAATGCAGCTGTGGTCTCAGGGAGGCGGCCCACCCTCTTCATATATGACTGGAGGCTCCCACCAGCCATATACTCCATCATGAATAAGGCGCAGGTCTGTGTTTGGAAGCCTGCATATCCATGGCAAAGGAACGGGCTGTCCCGAGCCATCTCCAGGATTCTCCTCTCCTTCAGTAGGTACAGGGGCTTTAAGGCTTTCTTGCGGATGATTTTGACCGCTACCATAGAATCTCTTCTAGGTACAGAAGCCAACATGACTTTTCCAAACGCCCCTTGTCCCAGCACTGAATGGAAGATGAAGCCGGAGGGCGTCATGGGGAGAAGGCTCCTATATCTTTTCGCAATAACACCACTTTCTACCTCACTTCTGCGTCTTTTCATGGGAACCATTCCCCTTCTGCGCTCCTCCAGATGTTCCTCCGCTCCTTCTTTCTCCTGCTTCCCCAGAATCTGGATGTTTTTCTTTTTGGATCTACACCGCTTTTTCTTCCGTTCGGAGAAGCCTGTGCTGGTTCTTGGGCGTCTTTTAGTCCGCTTTGCCCTCAGACACAGGCTGCTCTCCTCCCTCTCATTAGCAGTACGTTTGTTCCTCTTCCTCGCTCTCCCTCTTTCTTCCTCAGTACTGCTGCTCTCTTTCTTCCTTTTCAGGACAGGGTCTCTACTGGCCAAGTGCTCCTCGTTCTGATCCTTATTCTTTATAGCGGTGTGGGCGAAAGCTGTTTTCAGTCGTTTGAAAAACTTCCGCACTTTTCTGGGACAGCATCTCCTTCCAATCCACCTCAGTCCATGGAGTAGACAACAGTCATCCATAGCTCTCCTTTTAAAAGGTTCTCCTTTTAAATCTCCTCAATCTCTGATGTCGTTGGTAACAACACTTCAAGCCCGCTACGAATAGCTGCTTACCAGTGCCGAGCGCCCAACTACACTGAGCAAGCAGGTGAGCGCACTACGGCTTTACAGTGGTGTTAATGTCACAGACGTGTATGATGTCACAGTTCACTCACCCGCACTGTGAGAATTCCGTGCTACTGCTTTATGGACGTAAATACTCTGGTGGATTTCTTTTAATTTATTGATGGGGCGCTATTGTATCTATCATGTAAAATGACCAGGGTGTTAATGTGTGCTGAATTTAAATGCTGCATATAAATGTTTTCCCTCCTGCGTGAAAAATCCATAAATCCCGTTGCCTTATATTTTACCGATTTGCCTCTTTTCTTTGCAGTCCCAATTTTCAGACCTAAATTCTTTTAATCTCCTGTTCGTCGTGGCATTAAAAATGCTTTACTATTATTACAGTAACAGTTTGTTTTTTGGTTATCTTTATATGTCCGTAGCGGCTGCATATTCGCCGTTTGTATGTGTTCTGTCTCTGTTATTTTAGACAATGTGCTTTAGAAGCACCCAGACTCCTTCATCGTACGGCCTGCGGAAAACCATACAATGTCTTAGAGGGACATTTTCGGTAAATGAAGAATTGGACTTTTAGATATTAAGGCTTTAGTTCCACTGCCGTAAATACTCAGCCCATAGAAGAGCATGAGAGAAAACCCACTTTTCTTTAATGCCAAGCAGCCTTATTGTATATCCGGCCCGTGACGTATTCTGGCCGAGGCTGACCGTCCAGAGACGCATTTTACCCTGTTTTTCCCTGTAGCTGTCTCCTGAATACCTGTCAGTACTAAAATTAACATGAAATCCCATTATTCGGGCTACCGCTGCCTCTCAGAGCTCCGCAGACCCAAAATGAAATAAATAGTATATAATATTAATGAAAACAAATTATTCTGTGTAATGATTTTCTGTACCTCCTAACAGTCCTGTTTTTTCTTCTCATATCCTCTGCATGAAAAAGCCCAAACCTCACTTGCCGCTCCTGCACCCCACCTGGAAGCATTTCTGTCGCATCCCACCCTGGCACAGGAGTGTCGCTTCAACTAGATTGACTCGTGTCCGTTGTCAACCCGACCATGTAATTATAGAAGATCGTTGATACCGAGGAGCGATAAAGGCAACATCAGGCTTGGAATATATCAGCTTTACGGCTGTTTGAGAGCGCTCACCTTTCTGTAAGTGCAATCTGGTTTTATTCTATCATATTTGGGCGAGATACTCCTCAGTCCTGTCCCTTTTCTCTATCACTACATTCAGATCCAAAGAGTTGGAATATCACAGAATACTTGTGAGTGCGATACTTACCAGTGACTGATTAATCACACATCACACTTGTAATTACTGGCTACACCAGTCAGTTTTTTTTTCTTTTTCCTCCCCGAATCGACACGCGCGCCCCTAAGTGGATGTGTTTTGGCAATTCTGTTAACAGACAGAAATGTCCTTGTTTTCCATGAAAACAGCTGAGTGACCCGAAACTATTGAACGGTATTAAAGGGACAGTCCCCTTTTTAAAGCCAGTAACAACTAAATGTAAATGAAAAACATAATGCTTCTATTAAATGTTTTTTCTGTGTACAAAGATCAAAAGGCCACTAAATCCAAAGCCCGGCCCTTAATATGCCTGTTTTATGCACAACATTTCGAGATTAAGGCTAAATGCCAGCGATGAGTCCTGTTAACTCTGTTTGGCGATTGCAAGCTGTTGGTCTAATGTGCAACAGCGAGAGGTTGTGATGTAATAAGGTGATACATTGTAGTACATTGTTACTGGTTTGCACGGCCGTCGGGGGAATAGGACTGACACCTGTAATGGATTTGTGAATAATATAATCTAGTTAAATGTATACATATAGGAGGGATGTGGCCCCCAAAATGCGTCACTCAGGGCCGATGATACCGGGCTCAGCCCTGGGAAAAGGAGATGCTGACGAGGAAGGATGTGATGGACATGCTAAGGAATCAAAGACTGAACAGCATTGATTAGCGGAAGTTATTTTAAAATACAGAATTTGATAATTATGGAAAAATAAAAAACCTTTAGAAATGAAGAATTATGGGGTCTTATATCACGTGAATGAAGTTAGATTTGGGGTCACATTAAGTGAATGACTTTAAAAGTACTTTTATTTGGGCCATTCCTGTCTCCATAAATTACAATATACTATCTGCTTATGGTGTCATAGAAGCAGAAGCT
The DNA here is from genome assembly GCF_027358695.1 of Spea bombifrons. NCBI lineage: Eukaryota > Metazoa > Chordata > Amphibia > Anura > Pelobatidae > Spea > Spea bombifrons. Next base: position 125,899,209 of record NC_071087.1, on the reverse strand, counting down.
CTCTTGTGAGGTCATATGTATGTAGAGCTATCTGTGGATAATGGCAGCTGTAGTTATACAAAGTAAACAATAACAAAAAAAATGTAGGTGTTTCTCGAATTTATTCTGATTTTATGTTGTTATTTGGAAACACTCTTGATACCCTCGGCCAGGGCTTAGTCCATCCTTCAGGCCATCCAGTCTGGAGTCACAAAGGAAAAGCCAGAAAGACTCTGGCTGCTCGATAACGAGGAAGAGTCAGATGAAGATGAAGAGGACGTGTCCTCTGTGCTCAACAAAACTGATGGAATCTCCTGAAGTGTCTTCAAGCTTAGATTTGCTGTTGATGTCGGCCGGTACGGGGGAGTTGAACGGCGGCTCTCTATATCCTCCCAATGAATGTCCTGAAAGAATGGATGCCGCCTAATATACCCCGTGATCCAGAGGCGATGCTGAGGATCTTTCATCAAAAGATGCTTCAGGATGTCCGCAGCATCTTCAGAGATGTCTTTGCCGTACCGAGGGCTTCCATTTACAATGGAACCCAACGCTGCCCTCTTGCACTTACCGTGATAGAACGGTAACCTTCCGTTAAGCATGCGGAAAAGAATCACCCCAAACGACCACCAGTCCACGGCAACACCGTATGCTTCCTTCAGATGTATTTCGGGGGCCATGTACATGAATGTTCCGCAGTGTCCTTTCGTCTCTGCTGCTCCAAAAATGCCTTCTGCGACGATACCGAAATCGCAGATCTTGGCATGGCCCTCTCCGTCAAGCAAGATGTTGTCCGGCTTCAGGTCTCGGTGTATAACTCCGCGAGTGTGGAGGAACTGGATGCCGCAGATTATTTCGGCTGAATAAAATGCAGCTGTGGTCTCAGGGAGGCGGCCCACCCTCTTCATATATGACTGGAGGCTCCCACCAGCCATATACTCCATCATGAATAAGGCGCAGGTCTGTGTTTGGAAGCCTGCATATCCATGGCAAAGGAACGGGCTGTCCCGAGCCATCTCCAGGATTCTCCTCTCCTTCAGTAGGTACAGGGGCTTTAAGGCTTTCTTGCGGATGATTTTGACCGCTACCATAGAATCTCTTCTAGGTACAGAAGCCAACATGACTTTTCCAAACGCCCCTTGTCCCAGCACTGAATGGAAGATGAAGCCGGAGGGCGTCATGGGGAGAAGGCTCCTATATTTTTTTGCAATAACACCACTTTCTACCTCACTTCTGCGTCTTTTCATGGGAACCATTCCCCTTCTGCGCTCCTCCAGATGTTCCTCCGCTCCTTCTTTCTCCTGCTTCCCCAGAATCTGGATGTTTTTCTTTTTGGATCTACACCGCTTTTTCTTCCGTTCGGAGAAGCCTGTGCTGGTTCTTGGGCGTCTTTTAGTCCGCTTTGCCCTCAGACACAGGCTGCTCTCCTCCCTCTCATTAGCAGTACGTTTGTTCCTCTTCCTCGCTCTCCCTCTTTCTTCCTCAGTACTGCTGCTCTCTTTCTTCCTTTTCAGGACAGGGTCTCTACTGGCCAAGTGCTCCTCGTTCTGATCCTTATTCTTTTTAGCGGTGTGGGCGAAAGCTGTTTTCAGTCGTTTGAAAAACTTCCGCACTTTTCTGGGACAGCATCTCCTTCCAATCCACCTCAGTCCATGGAGTAGACAACAGTCATCCATAGCTCTCCTTTTAAAAGGTTCTCCTTTTAAATCTCCTCAATCTCTGATGTCGTTGGTAACAACACTTCAAGCCCGCTACGAATAGCTGCTTACCAGTGCCGAGCGCCCAACTACACTGAGCAAGCAGGTGAGCGCACTACGGCTTTACAGTGGTGTTAATGTCACAGACGTGTATGATGTCACAGTTCACTCACCCGCACTGTGAGAATTCCGTGCTACTGCTTTATGGACGTAAATACTCTGGTGGATTTCTTTTAATTTATTGATGGGGCGCTATTGTATCTATCATGTAAAATGACCAGGGTGTTAATGTGTGCTGAATTTAAATGCTGCATATAAATGTTTTCCCTCCTGCGTGAAAAACCCATAAATCCCGTTGCCTTATATTTTACCGATTTGCCTCTTTTCTTTGCAGTCCCAATTTTCAGACCTAAATTCTTTTAATCTCCTGTTCGTCGTGGCATTAAAAATGCTTTACTATTATTACAGTAACAGTTTGTTTTTTGGTTATCTTTATATGTCCGTAGCGGCTGCATATTCGCCGTTTGTATGTGTTCTGTCTCTGTTATTTTAGACAATGTGCTTTAGAAGCACCCGGACTCCTTCATCGTACGGCCTGCGGAAAACCATACAATGTCTTAGAGGGACATTTTCGGTAAATGAAGAATTGGACTTTTAGATATTAAGGCTTTAGTTCCACTGCCGTAAATACTCAGCCCATAGAAGAGCATGAGAGAAAACCCACTTTTCTTTAATGCCAAGCAGCCTTATTGTATATCCGGCCCGTGACGTATTCTGGCCGAGGCTGACCGTCCAGAGACGCATTTTACCCTGTTTTTCCCTGTAGCTGTCTCCTGAATACCTGTCAGTACTAAAATTAACATGAAATCCCATTATTCGGGCTACCGCTGCCTCTCAGAGCTCCGCAGACCCAAAATGAAATAAATAGTATATAATATTAATGAAAACAAATTATTCTGTGTAATGATTTTCTGTACCTCCTAACAGTCCTGTTTTTTCTTCTCATATCCTCTGCATGAAAAAGCCCAAACCTCACTTGCCGCTCCTGCACCCCACCTGGAAGCATTTCTGTCGCATCCCACCCTGGCACAGGAGTGTCGCTTCAACTAGATTGACTCGTGTCCGTTGTCAACCCGACCATGTAATTATAGAAGATCGTTGATACCGAGGAGCGATAAAGGCAACATCAGGCTTGGAATATATCAGCTTTACGGCTGTTTGAGAGCGCTCACCTTTCTGTAAGTGCAATCTGGTTTTATTCTATCATATTTGGGCGAGATACTCATCAGTCCTGTCCCTTTTCTCTATCACTACATTCAGATCCAAAGAGTTGGAATATCACAGAATACTTGTGAGTGCGATACCTACCAGTGACTGATTAATCACACATCACACTTGTAATTACTGGCTACACCAGTCAGTTTTTTTTTCTTTTTCCTCCCCGAATCGACACGCGCGCCCCTAAGTGGATGTGTTTTGGCAATTCTGTTAACAGCCAGAAATGTCCTTGTTTTCCATGAAAACAGCTGAGTGACCCGAAACTATTGAACGGTATTAAAGGGACAGTCCCCTTTTTAAAGCCAGTAACAACTAAATGTAAATGAAAAACATAATGCTTCTATTAAATGTTTTTTCTGTGTACAAAGATCAAAAGGCCACTAAATCCAAAGCCCGGCCCTTAATATGCCTGTTTTATGCACAACATTTCGAGATTAAGGCTAAATGCCAGCGATGAGTCCTGTTAACTCTGTTTGGCGATTGCAAGCTGTTAGTCTAATGTGCAACAGCGAGAGGTTGTGATGTAATAAGGTGATACATTGTAGTACATTGTTACTGGTTTGCACGGCCGTCGGGGGAATAGGACTGACACCTGTAATGGATTTGTGAATAATATAATCTAGTTAAATGTATACATATAGGAGGGATGTGGCCCCCAAAATGCGTCACTCAGGGCCGATGATACCGGGCTCAGCCCTGGGAAAAGGAGATGCTGACGAGGAAGGATGTGATGGACATGCTAAGGAATCAAAGACTGAACAGCATTGATTAGCGGAAGTTATTTTAAAATACAGAATTTGATAATTATGGAAAAATAAAAAACCTTTAGAAATGAAGAATTATGGGGTCTTATATCACGTGAATGAAGTTAGATTTGGGGTCACATTAAGTGAATGACTTTAAAAGTACTTTTATTTGGGCCATTCCTGTCTCCATAAATTACAATATACTATCTGCTTATGGTGTCATAGAAGCAGAAGCTCTCTTGTGAGGTCATATGTATGTAGAGCTATCTGTGGATAATGGCAGCTGTAGTTATACAAAGTAAACAATAACAAAAAAAATGTAGGTGTTTCTCGAATTTATTCTGATTTTATGTTGTTATTTGGAAACACTCTTGATACCCTCGGCCAGGGCTTAGTCCATCCTTCAGGCCATCCAGTCTGGAGTCACAAAGGAAAAGCCAGAAAGACTCTGGCTGCTCGATAACGAGGAAGAGTCAGATGAAGATGAAGAGGACGTGTCCTCTGTGCTCAACAAAACTGATGGAATCTCCTGAAGTGTCTTCAAGCTTAGATTTGCTGTTGATGTCGGCCGGTACGGGGGAGTTGAACGGCGGCTCTCTATATCCTCCCAATGAATGTCCTGAAAGAATGGATGCCGCCTAATATACCCCGTGATCCAGAGGCGATGCTGAGGATCTTTCATCAAAAGATGCTTCAGGATGTCCGCAGCATCTTCAGAGATGTCTTTGCCGTACCGAGGGCTTCCATTTACAATGGAACCCAACGCTGCCCTCTTGCACTTACCGTGATAGAACGGTAACCTTCCGTTAAGCATGCGGAAAAGAATCACCCCAAACGACCACCAGTCCACGGCAACACCGTATGCTTCCTTCAGATGTATTTCGGGGGCCATGTACATGAATGTTCCGCAGTGTCCTTTCGTCTCTGCTGCTCCAAAAATGCCTTCTGCGACGATACCGAAATCGCAGATCTTGGCATGGCCCTCTCCGTCAAGCAAGATGTTGTCCGGCTTCAGGTCTCGGTGTATAACTCCGCGAGTGTGGAGGAACTGGATGCCGCAGATTATTTCGGCTGAATAAAATGCAGCTGTGGTCTCAGGGAGGCGGCCCACCCTCTTCATATATGACTGGAGGCTCCCACCAGCCATATACTCCATCATGAATAAGGCGCAGGTCTGTGTTTGGAAGCCTGCATATCCATGGCAAAGGAACGGGCTGTCCCGAGCCATCTCCAGGATTCTCCTCTCCTTCAGTAGGTACAGGGGCTTTAAGGCTTTCTTGCGGATGATTTTGACCGCTACCATAGAATCTCTTCTAGGTACAGAAGCCAACATGACTTTTCCAAACGCCCCTTGTCCCAGCACTGAATGGAAGATGAAGCCGGAGGGCGTCATGGGGAGAAGGCTCCTATATTTTTTTGCAATAACACCACTTTCTACCTCACTTCTGCGTCTTTTCATGGGAACCATTCCCCTTCTGCGCTCCTCCAGATGTTCCTCCGCTCCTTCTTTCTCCTGCTTCCCCAGAATCTGGATGTTTTTCTTTTTGGATCTACACCGCTTTTTCTTCCGTTCGGAGAAGCCTGTGCTGGTTCTTGGGCGTCTTTTAGTCCGCTTTGCCCTCAGACACAGGCTGCTCTCCTCCCTCTCATTAGCAGTACGTTTGTTCCTCTTCCTCGCTCTCCCTCTTTCTTCCTCAGTACTGCTGCTCTCTTTCTTCCTTTTCAGGACAGGGTCTCTACTGGCCAAGTGCTCCTCGTTCTGATCCTTATTCTTTTTAGCGGTGTGGGCGAAAGCTGTTTTCAGTCGTTTGAAAAACTTCCGCACTTTTCTGGGACAGCATCTCCTTCCAATCCACCTCAGTCCATGGAGTAGACAACAGTCATCCATAGCTCTCCTTTTAAAAGGTTCTCCTTTTAAATCTCCTCAATCTCTGATGTCGTTGGTAACAACACTTCAAGCCCGCTACGAATAGCTGCTTACCAGTGCCGAGCGCCCAACTACACTGAGCAAGCAGGTGAGCGCACTACGGCTTTACAGTGGTGTTAATGTCACAGACGTGTATGATGTCACAGTTCACTCACCCGCACTGTGAGAATTCCGTGCTACTGCTTTATGGACGTAAATACTCTGGTGGATTTCTTTTAATTTATTGATGGGGCGCTATTGTATCTATCATGTAAAATGACCAGGGTGTTAATGTGTGCTGAATTTAAATGCTGCATATAAATGTTTTCCCTCCTGCGTGAAAAACCCATAAATCCCGTTGCCTTATATTTTACCGATTTGCCTCTTTTCTTTGCAGTCCCAATTTTCAGACCTAAATTCTTTTAATCTCCTGTTCGTCGTGGCATTAAAAATGCTTTACTATTATTACAGTAACAGTTTGTTTTTTGGTTATCTTTATATGTCCGTAGCGGCTGCATATTCGCCGTTTGTATGTGTTCTGTCTCTGTTATTTTAGACAATGTGCTTTAGAAGCACCCGGACTCCTTCATCGTACGGCCTGCGGAAAACCATACAATGTCTTAGAGGGACATTTTCGGTAAATGAAGAATTGGACTTTTAGATATTAAGGCTTTAGTTCCACTGCCGTAAATACTCAGCCCATAGAAGAGCATGAGAGAAAACCCACTTTTCTTTAATGCCAAGCAGCCTTATTGTATATCCGGCCCGTGACGTATTCTGGCCGAGGCTGACCGTCCAGAGACGCATTTTACCCTGTTTTTCCCTGTAGCTGTCTCCTGAATACCTGTCAGTACTAAAATTAACATGAAATCCCATTATTCGGGCTACCGCTGCCTCTCAGAGCTCCGCAGACCCAAAATGAAATAAATAGTATATAATATTAATGAAAACAAATTATTCTGTGTAATGATTTTCTGTACCTCCTAACAGTCCTGTTTTTTCTTCTCATATCCTCTGCATGAAAAAGCCCAAACCTCACTTGCCGCTCCTGCACCCCACCTGGAAGCATTTCTGTCGCATCCCACCCTGGCACAGGAGTGTCGCTTCAACTAGATTGACTCGTGTCCGTTGTCAACCCGACCATGTAATTATAGAAGATCGTTGATACCGAGGAGCGATAAAGGCAACATCAGGCTTGGAATATATCAGCTTTACGGCTGTTTGAGAGCGCTCACCTTTCTGTAAGTGCAATCTGGTTTTATTCTATCATATTTGGGCGAGATACTCATCAGTCCTGTCCCTTTTCTCTATCACTACATTCAGATCCAAAGAGTTGGAATATCACAGAATACTTGTGAGTGCGATACCTACCAGTGACTGATTAATCACACATCACACTTGTAATTACTGGCTACACCAGTCAGTTTTTTTTTCTTTTTCCTCCCCGAATCGACACGCGCGCCCCTAAGTGGATGTGTTTTGGCAATTCTGTTAACAGCCAGAAATGTCCTTGTTTTCCATGAAAACAGCTGAGTGACCCGAAACTATTGAACGGTATTAAAGGGACAGTCCCCTTTTTAAAGCCAGTAACAACTAAATGTAAATGAAAAACATAATGCTTCTATTAAATGTTTTTTCTGTGTACAAAGATCAAAAGGCCACTAAATCCAAAGCCCGGCCCTTAATATGCCTGTTTTATGCACAACATTTCGAGATTAAGGCTAAATGCCAGCGATGAGTCCTGTTAACTCTGTTTGGCGATTGCAAGCTGTTAGTCTAATGTGCAACAGCGAGAGGTTGTGATGTAATAAGGTGATACATTGTAGTACATTGTTACTGGTTTGCACGGCCGTCGGGGGAATAGGACTGACACCTGTAATGGATTTGTGAATAATATAATCTAGTTAAATGTATACATATAGGAGGGATGTGGCCCCCAAAATGCGTCACTCAGGGCCGATGATACCGGGCTCAGCCCTGGGAAAAGGAGATGCTGACGAGGAAGGATGTGATGGACATGCTAAGGAATCAAAGACTGAACAGCATTGATTAGCGGAAGTTATTTTAAAATACAGAATTTGATAATTATGGAAAAATAAAAAACCTTTAGAAATGAAGAATTATGGGGTCTGATATCACGTGAATGAAGTTAGATTTGGGGTCACATTAAGTGAATGACTTTAAAAGTACTTTTATTTGGGCCATTCCTGTCTCCATAAATTACAATATACTATCAGCTTATGGTGTCATAGAAGCAGAAGCTCTCTTGTGAGGTCATATGTATGTAGAGCTATCTGTGTATAATGGCAGCTGTAGTTATACAAAGTAAACAATAACAAAAAAAATGTAGGTGTTTCTCGAATTTATTCTGATTTTATGTTGTTATTTGGAAACACTCTTGATACCCTCGGCCAGGGCTTAGTCCATCCTTCAGGCCATCCAGTCTGGAGTCACAAAGGAAAAGCCCGAAAGACTCTGGCTGCTCGATAACGAGGAAGAGTCAGATGAAGATGAAGAGGACGTGTCCTCTGTGCTCAACAAAACTGATGGAATCTCCTGAAGTGTCTTCAAGCTTAGATTTGCTGTTGATGTCGGCCGGTACGGGGGAGTTGAACGGCGGCTCTCTATATCCTCCCAATGAATGTCCTGAAAGAATGGATGCCGCCTAATATACCCCGTGATCCAGAGGCGATGCTGAGGATCTTTCATCAAAAGATGCTTCAGGATGTCCGCAGCATCTTCAGAGATGTCTTTGCCGTACCGAGGGCTTCCATTTACAATGGAACCCAACGCTGCCCTCTTGCACTTACCGTGATAGAACGGTAACCTTCCGTTAAGCATGCGGAAAAGAATCACCCCAAACGACCACCAGTCCACGGCAACACCGTATGCTTCCTTCAGATGTATTTCGGGGGCCATGTACATGAATGTTCCGCAGTGTCCTTTCGTCTCTGCTGCTCCAAAAATGCCTTCTGCGACGATACCGAAATCGCAGATCTTGGCATGGCCCTCTCCGTCAAGCAAGATGTTGTCCGGCTTCAGGTCTCGGTGTATAACTCCGCGAGTGTGGAGGAACTGGATGCCGCAGATTATTTCGGCTGAATAAAATGCAGCTGTGGTCTCAGGGAGGCGGCCCACCCTCTTCATATATGACTGGAGGCTCCCACCAGCCATATACTCCATCATGAATAAGGCGCAGGTCTGTGTTTGGAAGCCTGCATATCCATGGCAAAGGAACGGGCTGTCCCGAGCCATCTCCAGGATTCTCCTCTCCTTCAGTAGGTACAGGGGCTTTAAGGCTTTCTTGCGGATGATTTTGACCGCTACCATAGAATCTCTTCTAGGTACAGAAGCCAACATGACTTTTCCAAACGCCCCTTGTCCCAGCACTGAATGGAAGATGAAGCCGGAGGGCGTCATGGGGAGAAGGCTCCTATATTTTTTTGCAATAACACCACTTTCTACCTCACTTCTGCGTCTTTTCATGGGAACCATTCCCCTTCTGCGCTCCTCCAGATGTTCCTCCGCTCCTTCTTTCTCCTGCTTCCCCAGAATCTGGATGTTTTTCTTTTTGGATCTACACCGCTTTTTCTTCCGTTCGGAGAAGCCTGTGCTGGTTCTTGGGCGTCTTTTAGTCCGCTTTGCCCTCAGACACAGGCTGCTCTCCTCCCTCTCATTAGCAGTACGTTTGTTCCTCTTCCTCGCTCTCCCTCTTTCTTCCTCAGTACTGCTGCTCTCTTTCTTCCTTTTCAGGACAGGGTCTCTACTGGCCAAGTGCTCCTCGTTCTGATCCTTATTCTTTATAGCGGTGTGGGCGAAAGCTGTTTTCAGTCGTTTGAAAAACTTCCGCACTTTTCTGGGACAGCATCTCCTTCCAATCCACCTCAGTCCATGGAGTAGACAACAGTCATCCATAGCTCTCCTTTTAAAAGGTTCTCCTTTTAAATCTCCTCAATCTCTGATGTCGTTGGTAACAACACTTCAAGCCCGCTACGAATAGCTGCTTACCAGTGCCGAGCGCCCAACTACACTGAGCAAGCAGGTGAGCGCACTACGGCTTTACAGTGGTGTTAATGTCACAGACGTGTATGATGTCACAGTTCACTCACCCGCACTGTGAGAATTCCGTGCTACTGCTTTATGGACGTAAATACTCTGGTGGATTTCTTTTAATTTATTGATGGGGCGCTATTGTATCTATCATGTAAAATGACCAGGGTGTTAATGTGTGCTGAATTTAAATGCTGCATATAAATGTTTTCCCTCCTGCGTGAAAAACCCATAAATCCCGTTGCCTTATATTTTACCGATTTGCCTCTTTTCTTTGCAGTCCCAATTTTCAGACCTAAATTCTTTTAATCTCCTGTTCGTCGTGGCATTAAAAATGCTTTACTATTATTACAGTAACAGTTTGTTTTTTGGTTATCTTTATATGTCCGTAGCGGCTGCATATTCGCCGTTTGTATGTGTTCTGTCTCTGTTATTTTAGACAATGTGCTTTAGAAGCACCCAGACTCCTTCATCGTACGGCCTGCGGAAAACCATACAATGTCTTAGAGGGACATTTTCGGTAAATGAAGAATTGGACTTTTAGATATTAAGGCTTTAGTTCCACTGCCGTAAATACTCAGCCCATAGAAGAGCATGAGAGAAAACCCACTTTTCTTTAATGCCAAGCAGCCTTATTGTATATCCGGCCCGTGACGTATTCTGGCCGAGGCTGACCGTCCAGAGACGCATTTTACCCTGTTTTTCCCTGTAGCTGTCTCCTGAATACCTGTCAGTACTAAAATTAACATGAAATCCCATTATTCGGGCTACCGCTGCCTCTCAGAGCTCCGCAGACCCAAAATGAAATAAATAGTATATAATATTAATGAAAACAAATTATTCTGTGTAATGATTTTCTGTACCTCCTAACAGTCCTGTTTTTTCTTCTCATATCCTCTGCATGAAAAAGCCCAAACCTCACTTGCCGCTCCTGCACCCCACCTGGAAGCATTTCTGTCGCATCCCACCCTGGCACAGGAGTGTCGCTTCAACTAGATTGACTCGTGTCCGTTGTCAACCCGACCATGTAATTATAGAAGATCGTTGATACCGAGGAGCGATAAAGGCAACATCAGGCTTGGAATATATCAGCTTTACGGCTGTTTGAGAGCGCTCACCTTTCTGTAAGTGCAATCTGGTTTTATTCTATCATATTTGGGCGAGATACTCATCAGTCCTGTCCCTTTTCTCTATCACTACATTCAGATCCAAAGAGTTGGAATATCACAGAATACTTGTGAGTGCGATACTTACCAGTGACTGATTAATCACACATCACACTTGTAATTACTGGCTACACCAGTCAGTTTTTTTTTCTTTTTCCTCCCCGAATCGACACGCGCGCCCCTAAGTGGATGTGTTTTGGCAATTCTGTTAACAGCCAGAAATGTCCTTGTTTTCCATGAAAACAGCTGAGTTACCCGAAACTATTGAACGGTATTAAAGGGACAGTCCCCTTTTTAAAGCCAGTAACAACTAAATGTAAATGAAAAACATAATGCTTCTATTAAATGTTTTTTCTGTGTACAAAGATCAAAAGGCCACTAAATCCAAAGCCCGGCCCTTAATATGCCTGTTTTATGCACAACATTTCGAGATTAAGGCTAAATGCCAGCGATGAGTCCTGTTAACTCTGTTTGGCGATTGCAAGCTGTTAGTCTAATGTGCAACAGCGAGAGGTTGTGATGTAATAAGGTGATACATTGTAGTACATTGTTACTGGTTTGCACGGCCGTCGGGGGAATAGGACTGACACCTGTAATGGATTTGTGAATAATATAATTTAGTTAAATGTATACATATAGGAGGGATGTGGCCCCCAAAATGCGTCACTCAGGGCCGATGATACCGGGCTCAGCCCTGGGAAAAGGAGATGCTGACGAGGAAGGATGTGATGGACATGCTAAGGAATCAAAGACTGAACAGCATTGATTAGCGGAAGTTATTTTAAAATACAGAATTTGATAATTATGGAAAAATAAAAAACCTTTAGAAATGAAGAATTATGGGGTCTGATATCACGTGAATGAAGTTAGATTTGGGGTCACATTAAGTGAATGACTTTAAAAGTACTTTTATTTGGGCCATTCCTGTCTCCATAAATTACAATATACTATCAGCTTATGGTGTCATAGAAGCAGAAGCTCTCTTGTGAGGTCATATGTATGTAGAGCTATCTGTGGATAATGGCAGCTGTAGTTATACAAAGTAAACAATAACAAAAAAAATGTAGGTGTTTCTCGAATTTATTCTGATTTTATGTTGTTATTTGGAAACACTCTTGATACCCTCGGCCAGGGCTTAGTCCATCCTTCAGGCCATCCAGTCTGGAGTCACAAAGGAAAAGCCAGAAAGACTCTGGCTGCTCGATAACGAGGAAGAGTCAGATGAAGATGAAGAGGACGTGTCCTCTGTGCTCAACAAAACTGATGGAATCTCCTGAAGTGTCTTCAAGCTTAGATTTGCTGTTGATGTCGGCCGGTACGGGGGAGTTGAACGGCGGCTCTCTATATCCTCCCAATGAATGTCCTGAAAGAATGGATGCCGCCTAATATACCCCGTGATCCAGAGGCGATGCTGAGGATCTTTCATCAAAAGATGCTTCAGGATGTCCGCAGCATCTTCAGAGATGTCTTTGCCGTACCGAGGGCTTCCATTTACAATGGAACCCAACGCTGCCCTCTTGCACTTACCGTGATAGAACGGTAACCTTCCGTTAAGCATGCGGAAAAGAATCACCCCAAACGACCACCAGTCCACGGCAACACCGTATGCTTCCTTCAGATGTATTTCGGGGGCCATGTACATGAATGTTCCGCAGTGTCCTTTCGTCTCTGCTGCTCCAAAAATGCCTTCTGCGACGATACCGAAATCGCAGATCTTGGCATGGCCCTCTCCGTCAAGCAAGATGTTGTCCGGCTTCAGGTCTCGGTGTATAACTCCGCGAGTGTGGAGGAACTGGATGCCGCAGATTATTTCGGCTGAATAAAATGCAGCTGTGGTCTCAGGGAGGCGGCCCACCCTCTTCATATATGACTGGAGGCTCCCACCAGCCATATACTCCATCATGAATAAGGCGCAGGTCTGTGTTTGGAAGCCTGCATATCCATGGCAAAGGAACGGGCTGTCCCGAGCCATCTCCAGGATTCTCCTCTCCTTCAGTAGGTACAGGGGCTTTAAGGCTTTCTTGCGGATGATTTTGACCGCTACCATAGAATCTCTTCTAGGTACAGAAGCCAACATGACTTTTCCAAACGCCCCTTGTCCCAGCACTGAATGGAAGATGAAGCCGGAGGGCGTCATGGGGAGAAGGCTCCTATATTTTTTTGCAATAACACCACTTTCTACCTCACTTCTGCGTCTTTTCATGGGAACCATTCCCCTTCTGCGCTCCTCCAGATGTTCCTCCGCTCCTTCTTTCTCCTGCTTCCCCAGAATCTGGATGTTTTTCTTTTTGGATCTACACCGCTTTTTCTTCCGTTCGGAGAAGCCTGTGCTGGTTCTTGGGCGTCTTTTAGTCCGCTTTGCCCTCAGACACAGGCTGCTCTCCTCCCTCTCATTAGCAGTACGTTTGTTCCTCTTCCTCGCTCTCCCTCTTTCTTCCTCAGTACTGCTGCTCTCTTTCTTCCTTTTCAGGACAGGGTCTCTACTGGCCAAGTGCTCCTCGTTCTGATCCTTATTCTTTATAGCGGTGTGGGCGAAAGCTGTTTTCAGTCGTTTGAAAAACTTCCGCACTTTTCTGGGACAGCATCTCCTTCCAATCCACCTCAGTCCATGGAGTAGACAACAGTCATCCATAGCTCTCCTTTTAAAAGGTTCTCCTTTTAAATCTCCTCAATCTCTGATGTCGTTGGTAACAACACTTCAAGCCCGCTACGAATAGCTGCTTACCAGTGCCGAGCGCCCAACTACACTGAGCAAGCAGGTGAGCGCACTACGGCTTTACAGTGGTGTTAATGTCACAGACGTGTATGATGTCACAGTTCACTCACCCGCACTGTGAGAATTCCGTGCTACTGCTTTATGGACGTAAATACTCTGGTGGATTTCTTTTAATTTATTGATGGGGCGCTATTGTATCTATCATGTAAAATGACCAGGGTGTTAATGTGTGCTGAATTTAAATGCTGCATATAAATGTTTTCCCTCCTGCGTGAAAAACCCATAAATCCCGTTGCCTTATATTTTACCGATTTGCCTCTTTTCTTTGCAGTCCCAATTTTCAGACCTAAATTCTTTTAATCTCCTGTTCGTCGTGGCATTAAAAATGCTTTACTATTATTACAGTAACAGTTTGTTTTTTGGTTATCTTTATATGTCCGTAGCGGCTGCATATTCGCCGTTTGTATGTGTTCTGTCTCTGTTATTTTAGACAATGTGCTTTAGAAGCACCCAGACTCCTTCATCGTACGGCCTGCGGAAAACCATACAATGTCTTAGAGGGACATTTTCGGTAAATGAAGAATTGGACTTTTAGATATTAAGGCTTTAGTTCCACTGCCGTAAATACTCAGCCCATAGAAGAGCATGAGAGAAAACCCACTTTTCTTTAATGCCAAGCAGCCTTATTGTATATCCGGCCCGTGACGTATTCTGGCCGAGGCTGACCGTCCAGAGACGCATTTTACCCTGTTTTTCCCTGTAGCTGTCTCCTGAATACCTGTCAGTACTAAAATTAACATGAAATCCCATTATTCGGGCTACCGCTGCCTCTCAGAGCTCCGCAGACCCAAAATGAAATAAATAGTATATAATATTAATGAAAACAAATTATTCTGTGTAATGATTTTCTGTACCTCCTAACAGTCCTGTTTTTTCTTCTCATATCCTCTGCATGAAAAAGCCCAAACCTCACTTGCCGCTCCTGCACCCCACCTGGAAGCATTTCTGTCGCATCCCACCCTGGCACAGGAGTGTCGCTTCAACTAGATTGACTCGTGTCCGTTGTCAACCCGACCATGTAATTATAGAAGATCGTTGATACCGAGGAGCGATAAAGGCAACATCAGGCTTGGAATATATCAGCTTTACGGCTGTTTGAGAGCGCTCACCTTTCTGTAAGTGCAATCTGGTTTTATTCTATCATATTTGGGCGAGATACTCCTCAGTCCTGTCCCTTTTCTCTATCACTACATTCAGATCCAAAGAGTTGGAATATCACAGAATACTTGTGAGTGCGATACTTACCAGTGACTGATTAATCACACATCACACTTGTAATTACTGGCTACACCAGTCAGTTTTTTTTTCTTTTTCCTCCCCGAATCGACACGCGCGCCCCTAAGTGGATGTGTTTTGGCAATTCTGTTAACAGCCAGAAATGTCCTTGTTTTCCATGAAAACAGCTGAGTGACCCGAAACTATTGAACGGTATTAAAGGGACAGTCCCCTTTTTAAAGCCAGTAACAACTAAATGTAAATGAAAAACATAATGCTTCTATTAAATGTTTTTTCTGTGTACAAAGATCAAAAGGCCACTAAATCCAAAGCCCGGCCCTTAATATGCCTGTTTTATGCACAACATTTCGAGATTAAGGCTAAATGCCAGCGATGAGTCCTGTTAACTCTGTTTGGCGATTGCAAGCTGTTGGTCTAATGTGCAACAGCGAGAGGTTGTGATGTAATAAGGTGATACATTGTAGTACATTGTTACTGGTTTGCACGGCCGTCGGGGGAATAGGACTGACACCTGTAATGGATTTGTGAATAATATAATCTAGTTAAATGTATACATATAGGAGAGATGTGGCCCCCAAAATGCGTCACTCAGGGCCGATGATACCGGGCTCAGCCCTGGGAAAAGGAGATGCTGACGAGGAAGGATGTGATGGACATGCTAAGGAATCAAAGACTGAACAGCATTGATTAGCGGAAGTTATTTTAAAATACAGAATTTGATAATTATGGAAAAATAAAAAACCTTTAGAAATGAAGAATTATGGGGTCTGATATCACGTGAATGAAGTTAGATTTGGGGTCACATTAAGTGAATGACTTTAAAAGTACTTTTTTTTGGGCCATTCCTGTCTCCATAAATTACAATATACTATCAGCTTATGGTGTCATAGAAGCAGAAGCTCTCTTGTGAGGTCATATGTATGTAGAGCTATCTGTGGATAATGGCAGCTGTAGTTATACAAAGTAAACAATAACAAAAAAAAATGTAGGTGTTTGTCGAATTTATTCTGATTTTATGCTGTTATTTGGAAACACTCTTGATACACTCGGGCAGGGTTTAGTCCATCCTTCAGGCCATCCAGTCTGGAGTCACGTGAATGAAGTTAGATTTGGGGTCACATTAAGTGAATGACTTTAAAAGTACTTTTATTTGGGCCATTCCTGTCTCCATAAATTACAATATACTATCTGCTTATGGTGTCATAGAAGCAGAAGCTCTCTTGTGAGGTCATATGTATGTAGAGCTATCTGTGGATAATGGCAGCTGTAGTTATACAAAGTAAACAATAACAAAAAAAATGTAGGTGTTTCTCGAATTTATTCTGATTTTATGTTGTTATTTGGAAACACTCTTGATACCCTCGGCCAGGGCTTAGTCCATCCTTCAGGCCATCCAGTCTGGAGTCACAAAGGAAAAGCCAGAAAGACTCTGGCTGCTCGATAACGAGGAAGAGTCAGATGAAGATGAAGAGGACGTGTCCTCTGTGCTCAACAAAACTGATGGAATCTCCTGAAGTGTCTTCAAGCTTAGATTTGCTGTTGATGTCGGCCGGTACGGGGGAGTTGAACGGCGGCTCTCTATATCCTCCCAATGAATGTCCTGAAAGAATGGATGCCGCCTAATATACCCCGTGATCCAGAGGCGATGCTGAGGATCTTTCATCAAAAGATGCTTCAGGATGTCCGCAGCATCTTCAGAGATGTCTTTGCCGTACCGAGGGCTTCCATTTACAATGGAACCCAACGCTGCCCTCTTGCACTTACCGTGATAGAACGGTAACCTTCCGTTAAGCATGCGGAAAAGAATCACCCCAAACGACCACCAGTCCACGGCAACACCGTATGCTTCCTTCAGATGTATTTCGGGGGCCATGTACATGAATGTTCCGCAGTGTCCTTTCGTCTCTGCTGCTCCAAAAATGCCTTCTGCGACGATACCGAAATCGCAGATCTTGGCATGGCCCTCTCCGTCAAGCAAGATGTTGTCCGGCTTCAGGTCTCGGTGTATAACTCCGCGAGTGTGGAGGAACTGGATGCCGCAGATTATTTCGGCTGAATAAAATGCAGCTGTGGTCTCAGGGAGGCGGCCCACCCTCTTCATATATGACTGGAGGCTCCCACCAGCCATATACTCCATCATGAATAAGGCGCAGGTCTGTGTTTGGAAGCCTGCATATCCATGGCAAAGGAACGGGCTGTCCCGAGCCATCTCCAGGATTCTCCTCTCCTTCAGTAGGTACAGGGGCTTTAAGGCTTTCTTGCGGATGATTTTGACCGCTACCATAGAATCTCTTCTAGGTACAGAAGCCAACATGACTTTTCCAAACGCCCCTTGTCCCAGCACTGAATGGAAGATGAAGCCGGAGGGCGTCATGGGGAGAAGGCTCCTATATTTTTTTGCAATAACACCACTTTCTACCTCACTTCTGCGTCTTTTCATGGGAACCATTCCCCTTCTGCGCTCCTCCAGATGTTCCTCCGCTCCTTCTTTCTCCTGCTTCCCCAGAATCTGGATGTTTTTCTTTTTGGATCTACACCGCTTTTTCTTCCGTTCGGAGAAGCCTGTGCTGGTTCTTGGGCGTCTTTTAGTCCGCTTTGCCCTCAGACACAGGCTGCTCTCCTCCCTCTCATTAGCAGTACGTTTGTTCCTCTTCCTCGCTCTCCCTCTTTCTTCCTCAGTACTGCTGCTCTCTTTCTTCCTTTTCAGGACAGGGTCTCTACTGGCCAAGTGCTCCTCGTTCTGATCCTTATTCTTTTTAGCGGTGTGGGCGAAAGCTGTTTTCAGTCGTTTGAAAAACTTCCGCACTTTTCTGGGACAGCATCTCCTTCCAATCCACCTCAGTCCATGGAGTAGACAACAGTCATCCATAGCTCTCCTTTTAAAAGGTTCTCCTTTTAAATCTCCTCAATCTCTGATGTCGTTGGTAACAACACTTCAAGCCCGCTACGAATAGCTGCTTACCAGTGCCGAGCGCCCAACTACACTGAGCAAGCAGGTGAGCGCACTACGGCTTTACAGTGGTGTTAATGTCACAGACGTGTATGATGTCACAGTTCACTCACCCGCACTGTGAGAATTCCGTGCTACTGCTTTATGGACGTAAATACTCTGGTGGATTTCTTTTAATTTATTGATGGGGCGCTATTGTATCTATCATGTAAAATGACCAGGGTGTTAATGTGTGCTGAATTTAAATGCTGCATATAAATGTTTTCCCTCCTGCGTGAAAAACCCATAAATCCCGTTGCCTTATATTTTACCGATTTGCCTCTTTTCTTTGCAGTCCCAATTTTCAGACCTAAATTCTTTTAATCTCCTGTTCGTCGTGGCATTAAAAATGCTTTACTATTATTACAGTAACAGTTTGTTTTTTGGTTATCTTTATATGTCCGTAGCGGCTGCATATTCGCCGTTTGTATGTGTTCTGTCTCTGTTATTTTAGACAATGTGCTTTAGAAGCACCCAGACTCCTTCATCGTACGGCCTGCGGAAAACCATACAATGTCTTAGAGGGACATTTTCGGTAAATGAAGAATTGGACTTTTAGATATTAAGGCTTTAGTTCCACTGCCGTAAATACTCAGCCCATAGAAGAGCATGAGAGAAAACCCACTTTTCTTTAATGCCAAGCAGCCTTATTGTATATCCGGCCCGTGACGTATTCTGGCCGAGGCTGACCGTCCAGAGACGCATTTTACCCTGTTTTTCCCTGTAGCTGTCTCCTGAATACCTGTCAGTACTAAAATTAACATGAAATCCCATTATTCGGGCTACCGCTGCCTCTCAGAGCTCCGCAGACCCAAAATGAAATAAATAGTATATAATATTAATGAAAACAAATTATTCTGTGTAATGATTTTCTGTACCTCCTAACAGTCCTGTTTTTTCTTCTCATATCCTCTGCATGAAAAAGCCCAAACCTCACTTGCCGCTCCTGCACCCCACCTGGAAGCATTTCTGTCGCATCCCACCCTGGCACAGGAGTGTCGCTTCAACTAGATTGACTCGTGTCCGTTGTCAACCCGACCATGTAATTATAGAAGATCGTTGATACCGAGGAGCGATAAAGGCAACATCAGGCTTGGAATATATCAGCTTTACGGCTGTTTGAGAGCGCTCACCTTTCTGTAAGTGCAATCTGGTTTTATTCTATCATATTTGGGCGAGATACTCCTCAGTCCTGTCCCTTTTCTCTATCACTACATTCAGATCCAAAGAGTTGGAATATCACAGAATACTTGTGAGTGCGATACTTACCAGTGACTGATTAATCACACATCACACTTGTAATTACTGGCTACACCAGTCAGTTTTTTTTTCTTTTTCCTCCCCGAATCGACACGCGCGCCCCTAAGTGGATGTGTTTTGGCAATTCTGTTAACAGCCAGAAATGTCCTTGTTTTCCATGAAAACAGCTGAGTGACCCGAAACTATTGAACGGTATTAAAGGGACAGTCCCCTTTTTAAAGCCAGTAACAACTAAATGTAAATGAAAAACATAATGCTTCTATTAAATGTTTTTTCTGTGTACAAAGATCAAAAGGCCACTAAATCCAAAGCCCGGCCCTTAATATGCCTGTTTTATGCACAACATTTCGAGATTAAGGCTAAATGCCAGCGATGAGTCCTGTTAACTCTGTTTGGCGATTGCAAGCTGTTGGTCTAATGTGCAACAGCGAGAGGTTGTGATGTAATAAGGTGATACATTGTAGTACATTGTTACTGGTTTGCACGGCCGTCGGGGGAATAGGACTGACACCTGTAATGGATTTGTGAATAATATAATCTAGTTAAATGTATACATATAGGAGGGATGTGGCCCCCAAAATGCGTCACTCAGGGCCGATGATACCGGGCTCAGCCCTGGGAAAAGGAGATGCTGACGAGGAAGGATGTGATGGACATGCTAAGGAATCAAAGACTGAACAGCATTGATTAGCGGAAGTTATTTTAAAATACAGAATTTGATAATTATGGAAAAATAAAAAACCTTTAGAAATGAAGAATTATGGGGTCTGATATCACGTGAATGAAGTTAGATTTGGGGTCACATTAAGTGAATGACTTTAAAAGTACTTTTATTTGGGCCATTCCTGTCTCCATAAATTACAATATACTATCAGCTTATGGTGTCATAGAAGCAGAAGCTCTCTTGTGAGGTCATATGTATGTAGAGCTATCTGTGGATAATGGCAGCTGTAGTTATACAAAGTAAACAATAACAAAAAAAATGTAGGTGTTTCTCGAATTTATTCTGATTTTATGTTGTTATTTGGAAACACTCTTGATACCCTCGGCCAGGGCTTAGTCCATCCTTCAGGCCATCCAGTCTGGAGTCACAAAGGAAAAGCCAGAAAGACTCTGGCTGCTCGATAACGAGGAAGAGTCAGATGAAGATGAAGAGGACGTGTCCTCTGTGCTCAACAAAACTGATGGAATCTCCTGAAGTGTCTTCAAGCTTAGATTTGCTGTTGATGTCGGCCGGTACGGGGGAGTTGAACGGCGGCTCTCTATATCCTCCCAATGAATGTCCTGAAAGAATGGATGCCGCCTAATATACCCCGTGATCCAGAGGCGATGCTGAGGATCTTTCATCAAAAGATGCTTCAGGATGTCCGCAGCATCTTCAGAGATGTCTTTGCCGTACCGAGGGCTTCCATTTACAATGGAACCCAACGCTGCCCTCTTGCACTTACCGTGATAGAACGGTAACCTTCCGTTAAGCATGCGGAAAAGAATCACCCCAAACGACCACCAGTCCACGGCAACACCGTATGCTTCCTTCAGATGTATTTCGGGGGCCATGTACATGAATGTTCCGCAGTGTCCTTTCGTCTCTGCTGCTCCAAAAATGCCTTCTGCGACGATACCGAAATCGCAGATCTTGGCATGGCCCTCTCCGTCAAGCAAGATGTTGTCCGGCTTCAGGTCTCGGTGTATAACTCCGCGAGTGTGGAGGAACTGGATGCCGCAGATTATTTCGGCTGAATAAAATGCAGCTGTGGTCTCAGGGAGGCGGCCCACCCTCTTCATATATGACTGGAGGCTCCCACCAGCCATATACTCCATCATGAATAAGGCGCAGGTCTGTGTTTGGAAGCCTGCATATCCATGGCAAAGGAACGGGCTGTCCCGAGCCATCTCCAGGATTCTCCTCTCCTTCAGTAGGTACAGGGGCTTTAAGGCTTTCTTGCGGATGATTTTGACCGCTACCATAGAATCTCTTCTAGGTACAGAAGCCAACATGACTTTTCCAAACGCCCCTTGTCCCAGCACTGAATGGAAGATGAAGCCGGAGGGCGTCATGGGGAGAAGGCTCCTATATTTTTTTGCAATAACACCACTTTCTACCTCACTTCTGCGTCTTTTCATGGGAACCATTCCCCTTCTGCGCTCCTCCAGATGTTCCTCCGCTCCTTCTTTCTCCTGCTTCCCCAGAATCTGGATGTTTTTCTTTTTGGATCTACACCGCTTTTTCTTCCGTTCGGAGAAGCCTGTGCTGGTTCTTGGGCGTCTTTTAGTCCGCTTTGCCCTCAGACACAGGCTGCTCTCCTCCCTCTCATTAGCAGTACGTTTGTTCCTCTTCCTCGCTCTCCCTCTTTCTTCCTCAGTACTGCTGCTCTCTTTCTTCCTTTTCAGGACAGGGTCTCTACTGGCCAAGTGCTCCTCGTTCTGATCCTTATTCTTTATAGCGGTGTGGGCGAAAGCTGTTTTCAGTCGTTTGAAAAACTTCCGCACTTTTCTGGGACAGCATTTCCTTCCAATCCACCTCAGTCCATGGAGTAGACAACAGTCATCCATAGCTCTCCTTTTAAAAGGTTCTCCTTTTAAATCTCCTCAATCTCTGATGTCGTTGGTAACAACACTTCAAGCCCGCTACGAATAGCTGCTTACCAGTGCCGAGCGCCCAACTACACTGAGCAAGCAGGTGAGCGCACTACGGCTTTACAGTGGTGTTAATGTCACAGACGTGTATGATGTCACAGTTCACTCACCCGCACTGTGAGAATTCCGTGCTACTGCTTTATGGACGTAAATACTCTGGTGGATTTCTTTTAATTTATTGATGGGGCGCTATTGTATCTATCATGTAAAATGACCAGGGTGTTAATGTGTGCTGAATTTAAATGCTGCATATAAATGTTTTCCCTCCTGCGTGAAAAACCCATAAATCCCGTTGCCTTATATTTTACCGATTTGCCTCTTTTCTTTGCAGTCCCAATTTTCAGACCTAAATTCTTTTAATCTCCTGTTCGTCGTGGCATTAAAAATGCTTTACTATTATTACAGTAACAGTTTGTTTTTTGGTTATCTTTATATGTCCGTAGCGGCTGCATATTCGCCGTTTGTATGTGTTCTGTCTCTGTTATTTTAGACAATGTGCTTTAGAAGCACCCAGACTCCTTCATCGTACGGCCTGCGGAAAACCATACAATGTCTTAGAGGGACATTTTCGGTAAATGAAGAATTGGACTTTTAGATATTAAGGCTTTAGTTCCACTGCCGTAAATACTCAGCCCATAGAAGAGCATGAGAGAAAACCCACTTTTCTTTAATGCCAAGCAGCCTTATTGTATATCCGGCCCGTGACGTATTCTGGCCGAGGCTGACCGTCCAGAGACGCATTTTACCCTGTTTTTCCCTGTAGCTGTCTCCTGAATACCTGTCAGTACTAAAATTAACATGAAATCCCATTATTCGGGCTACCGCTGCCTCTCAGAGCTCCGCAGACCCAAAATGAAATAAATAGTATATAATATTAATGAAAACAAATTATTCTGTGTAATGATTTTCTGTACCTCCTAACAGTCCTGTTTTTTCTTCTCATATCCTCTGCATGAAAAAGCCCAAACCTCACTTGCCGCTCCTGCACCCCACCTGGAAGCATTTCTGTCGCATCCCACCCTGGCACAGGAGTGTCGCTTCAACTAGATTGACTCGTGTCCGTTGTCAACCCGACCATGTAATTATAGAAGATCGTTGATACCGAGGAGCGATAAAGGCAACATCAGGCTTGGAATATATCAGCTTTACGGCTGTTTGAGAGCGCTCACCTTTCTGTAAGTGCAATCTGGTTTTATTCTATCATATTTGGGCGAGATACTCCTCAGTCCTGTCCCTTTTCTCTATCACTACATTCAGATCCAAAGAGTTGGAATATCACAGAATACTTGTGAGTGCGATACTTACCAGTGACTGATTAATCACACATCACACTTGTAATTACTGGCTACACCAGTCAGTTTTTTTTTCTTTTTCCTCCCCGAATCGACACGCGCGCCCCTAAGTGGATGTGTTTTGGCAATTCTGTTAACAGCCAGAAATGTCCTTGTTTTCCATGAAAACAGCTGAGTGACCCGAAACTATTGAACGGTATTAAAGGGACAGTCCCCTTTTTAAAGCCAGTAACAACTAAATGTAAATGAAAAACATAATGCTTCTATTAAATGTTTTTTCTGTGTACAAAGATCAAAAGGCCACTAAATCCAAAGCCCGGCCCTTAATATGCCTGTTTTATGCACAACATTTCGAGATTAAGGCTAAATGCCAGCGATGAGTCCTGTTAACTCTGTTTGGCGATTGCAAGCTGTTGGTCTAATGTGCAACAGCGAGAGGTTGTGATGTAATAAGGTGATACATTGTAGTACATTGTTACTGGTTTGCACGGCCGTCGGGGGAATAGGACTGACACCTGTAATGGATTTGTGAATAATATAATCTAGTTAAATGTATACATATAGGAGGGATGTGGCCCCCAAAATGCGTCACTCAGGGCCGATGATACCGGGCTCAGCCCTGGGAAAAGGAGATGCTGACGAGGAAGGATGTGATGGACATGCTAAGGAATCAAAGACTGAACAGCATTGATTAGCGGAAGTTATTTTAAAATACAGAATTTGATAATTATGGAAAAATAAAAAACCTTTAGAAATGAAGAATTATGGGGTCTGATATCACGTGAATGAAGTTAGATTTGGGGTCACATTAAGTGAATGACTTTAAAAGTACTTTTTTTTGGGCCATTCCTGTCTCCATAAATTACAATATACTATCAGCTTATGGTGTCATAGAAGCAGAAGCTCTCTTGTGAGGTCATATGTATGTAGAGCTATCTGTGGATAATGGCAGCTGTAGTTATACAAAGTAAACAATAACAAAAAAAAATGTAGGTGTTTCTCGAATTTATTCTGATTTTATGCTGTTATTTGGAAACACTCTTGATACACTCGGGCAGGGTTTAGTCCATCCTTCAGGCCATCCAGTCTGGAGTCACGTGAATGAAGTTAGATTTGGGGTCACATTAAGTGAATGACTTTAAAAGTACTTTTATTTGGGCCATTCCTGTCTCCATAAATTACAATATACTATCTGCTTATGGTGTCATAGAAGCAGAAGCTCTCTTGTGAGGTCATATGTATGTAGAGCTATCTGTGGATAATGGCAGCTGTAGTTATACAAAGTAAACAATAACAAAAAAAATGTAGGTGTTTCTCGAATTTATTCTGATTTTATGTTGTTATTTGGAAACACTCTTGATACCCTCGGCCAGGGCTTAGTCCATCCTTCAGGCCATCCAGTCTGGAGTCACAAAGGAAAAGCCAGAAAGACTCTGGCTGCTCGATAACGAGGAAGAGTCAGATGAAGATGAAGAGGACGTGTCCTCTGTGCTCAACAAAACTGATGGAATCTCCTGAAGTGTCTTCAAGCTTAGATTTGCTGTTGATGTCGGCCGGTACGGGGGAGTTGAACGGCGGCTCTCTATATCCTCCCAATGAATGTCCTGAAAGAATGGATGCCGCCTAATATACCCCGTGATCCAGAGGCGATGCTGAGGATCTTTCATCAAAAGATGCTTCAGGATGTCCGCAGCATCTTCAGAGATGTCTTTGCCGTACCGAGGGCTTCCATTTACAATGGAACCCAACGCTGCCCTCTTGCACTTACCGTGATAGAACGGTAACCTTCCGTTAAGCATGCGGAAAAGAATCACCCCAAACGACCACCAGTCCACGGCAACACCGTATGCTTCCTTCAGATGTATTTCGGGGGCCATGTACATGAATGTTCCGCAGTGTCCTTTCGTCTCTGCTGCTCCAAAAATGCCTTCTGCGACGATACCGAAATCGCAGATCTTGGCATGGCCCTCTCCGTCAAGCAAGATGTTGTCCGGCTTCAGGTCTCGGTGTATAACTCCGCGAGTGTGGAGGAACTGGATGCCGCAGATTATTTCGGCTGAATAAAATGCAGCTGTGGTCTCAGGGAGGCGGCCCACCCTCTTCATATATGACTGGAGGCTCCCACCAGCCATATACTCCATCATGAATAAGGCGCAGGTCTGTGTTTGGAAGCCTGCATATCCATGGCAAAGGAACGGGCTGTCCCGAGCCATCTCCAGGATTCTCCTCTCCTTCAGTAGGTACAGGGGCTTTAAGGCTTTCTTGCGGATGATTTTGACCGCTACCATAGAATCTCTTCTAGGTACAGAAGCCAACATGACTTTTCCAAACGCCCCTTGTCCCAGCACTGAATGGAAGATGAAGCCGGAGGGCGTCATGGGGAGAAGGCTCCTATATTTTTTTGCAATAACACCACTTTCTACCTCACTTCTGCGTCTTTTCATGGGAACCATTCCCCTTCTGCGCTCCTCCAGATGTTCCTCCGCTCCTTCTTTCTCCTGCTTCCCCAGAATCTGGATGTTTTTCTTTTTGGATCTACACCGCTTTTTCTTCCGTTCGGAGAAGCCTGTGCTGGTTCTTGGGCGTCTTTTAGTCCGCTTTGCCCTCAGACACAGGCTGCTCTCCTCCCTCTCATTAGCAGTACGTTTGTTCCTCTTCCTCGCTCTCCCTCTTTCTTCCTCAGTACTGCTGCTCTCTTTCTTCCTTTTCAGGACAGGGTCTCTACTGGCCAAGTGCTCCTCGTTCTGATCCTTATTCTTTTTAGCGGTGTGGGCGAAAGCTGTTTTCAGTCGTTTGAAAAACTTCCGCACTTTTCTGGGACAGCATCTCCTTCCAATCCACCTCAGTCCATGGAGTAGACAACAGTCATCCATAGCTCTCCTTTTAAAAGGTTCTCCTTTTAAATCTCCTCAATCTCTGATGTCGTTGGTAACAACACTTCAAGCCCGCTACGAATAGCTGCTTACCAGTGCCGAGCGCCCAACTACACTGAGCAAGCAGGTGAGCGCACTACGGCTTTACAGTGGTGTTAATGTCACAGACGTGTATGATGTCACAGTTCACTCACCCGCACTGTGAGAATTCCGTGCTACTGCTTTATGGACGTAAATACTCTGGTGGATTTCTTTTAATTTATTGATGGGGCGCTATTGTATCTATCATGTAAAATGACCAGGGTGTTAATGTGTGCTGAATTTAAATGCTGCATATAAATGTTTTCCCTCCTGCGTGAAAAACCCATAAATCCCGTTGCCTTATATTTTACCGATTTGCCTCTTTTCTTTGCAGTCCCAATTTTCAGACCTAAATTCTTTTAATCTCCTGTTCGTCGTGGCATTAAAAATGCTTTACTATTATTACAGTAACAGTTTGTTTTTTGGTTATCTTTATATGTCCGTAGCGGCTGCATATTCGCCGTTTGTATGTGTTCTGTCTCTGTTATTTTAGACAATGTGCTTTAGAAGCACCCAGACTCCTTCATCGTACGGCCTGCGGAAAACCATACAATGTCTTAGAGGGACATTTTCGGTAAATGAAGAATTGGACTTTTAGATATTAAGGCTTTAGTTCCACTGCCGTAAATACTCAGCCCATAGAAGAGCATGAGAGAAAACCCACTTTTCTTTAATGCCAAGCAGCCTTATTGTATATCCGGCCCGTGACGTATTCTGGCCGAGGCTGACCGTCCAGAGACGCATTTTACCCTGTTTTTCCCTGTAGCTGTCTCCTGAATACCTGTCAGTACTAAAATTAACATGAAATCCCATTATTCGGGCTACCGCTGCCTCTCAGAGCTCCGCAGACCCAAAATGAAATAAATAGTATATAATATTAATGAAAACAAATTATTCTGTGTAATGATTTTCTGTACCTCCTAACAGTCCTGTTTTTTCTTCTCATATCCTCTGCATGAAAAAGCCCAAACCTCACTTGCCGCTCCTGCACCCCACCTGGAAGCATTTCTGTCGCATCCCACCCTGGCACAGGAGTGTCGCTTCAACTAGATTGACTCGTGTCCGTTGTCAACCCGACCATGTAATTATAGAAGATCGTTGATACCGAGGAGCGATAAAGGCAACATCAGGCTTGGAATATATCAGCTTTACGGCTGTTTGAGAGCGCTCACCTTTCTGTAAGTGCAATCTGGTTTTATTCTATCATATTTGGGCGAGATACTCCTCAGTCCTGTCCCTTTTCTCTATCACTACATTCAGATCCAAAGAGTTGGAATATCACAGAATACTTGTGAGTGCGATACTTACCAGTGACTGATTAATCACACATCACACTTGTAATTACTGGCTACACCAGTCAGTTTTTTTTTCTTTTTCCTCCCCGAATCGACACGCGCGCCCCTAAGTGGATGTGTTTTGGCAATTCTGTTAACAGCCAGAAATGTCCTTGTTTTCCATGAAAACAGCTGAGTGACCCGAAACTATTGAACGGTATTAAAGGGACAGTCCCCTTTTTAAAGCCAGTAACAACTAAATGTAAATGAAAAACATAATGCTTCTATTAAATGTTTTTTCTGTGTACAAAGATCAAAAGGCCACTAAATCCAAAGCCCGGCCCTTAATATGCCTGTTTTATGCACAACATTTCGAGATTAAGGCTAAATGCCAGCGATGAGTCCTGTTAACTCTGTTTGGCGATTGCAAGCTGTTGGTCTAATGTGCAACAGCGAGAGGTTGTGATGTAATAAGGTGATACATTGTAGTACATTGTTACTGGTTTGCACGGCCGTCGGGGGAATAGGACTGACACCTGTAATGGATTTGTGAATAATATAATCTAGTTAAATGTATACATATAGGAGGGATGTGGCCCCCAAAATGCGTCACTCAGGGCCGATGATACCGGGCTCAGCCCTGGGAAAAGGAGATGCTGACGAGGAAGGATGTGATGGACATGCTAAGGAATCAAAGACTGAACAGCATTGATTAGCGGAAGTTATTTTAAAATACAGAATTTGATAATTATGGAAAAATAAAAAACCTTTAGAAATGAAGAATTATGGGGTCTGATATCACGTGAATGAAGTTAGATTTGGGGTCACATTAAGTGAATGACTTTAAAAGTACTTTTTTTTGGGCCATTCCTGTCTCCATAAATTACAATATACTATCAGCTTATGGTGTCATAGAAGCAGAAGCTCTCTTGTGAGGTCATATGTATGTAGAGCTATCTGTGGATAATGGCAGCTGTAGTTATACAAAGTAAACAATAACAAAAAAAAATGTAGGTGTTTCTCGAATTTATTCTGATTTTATGCTGTTATTTGGAAACACTCTTGATACACTCGGGCAGGGTTTAGTCCATCCTTCAGGCCATCCAGTCTGGAGTCACGTGAATGAAGTTAGATTTGGGGTCACATTAAGTGAATGACTTTAAAAGTACTTTTATTTGGGCCATTCCTGTCTCCATAAATTACAATATACTATCTGCTTATGGTGTCATAGAAGCAGAAGCTCTCTTGTGAGGTCATATGTATGTAGAGCTATCTGTGGATAATGGCAGCTGTAGTTATACAAAGTAAACAATAACAAAAAAAATGTAGGTGTTTCTCGAATTTATTCTGATTTTATGTTGTTATTTGGAAACACTCTTGATACCCTCGGCCAGGGCTTAGTCCATCCTTCAGGCCATCCAGTCTGGAGTCACAAAGGAAAAGCCAGAAAGACTCTGGCTGCTCGATAACGAGGAAGAGTCAGATGAAGATGAAGAGGACGTGTCCTCTGTGCTCAACAAAACTGATGGAATCTCCTGAAGTGTCTTCAAGCTTAGATTTGCTGTTGATGTCGGCCGGTACGGGGGAGTTGAACGGCGGCTCTCTATATCCTCCCAATGAATGTCCTGAAAGAATGGATGCCGCCTAATATACCCCGTGATCCAGAGGCGATGCTGAGGATCTTTCATCAAAAGATGCTTCAGGATGTCCGCAGCATCTTCAGAGATGTCTTTGCCGTACCGAGGGCTTCCATTTACAATGGAACCCAACGCTGCCCTCTTGCACTTACCGTGATAGAACGGTAACCTTCCGTTAAGCATGCGGAAAAGAATCACCCCAAACGACCACCAGTCCACGGCAACACCGTATGCTTCCTTCAGATGTATTTCGGGGGCCATGTACATGAATGTTCCGCAGTGTCCTTTCGTCTCTGCTGCTCCAAAAATGCCTTCTGCGACGATACCGAAATCGCAGATCTTGGCATGGCCCTCTCCGTCAAGCAAGATGTTGTCCGGCTTCAGGTCTCGGTGTATAACTCCGCGAGTGTGGAGGAACTGGATGCCGCAGATTATTTCGGCTGAATAAAATGCAGCTGTGGTCTCAGGGAGGCGGCCCACCCTCTTCATATATGACTGGAGGCTCCCACCAGCCATATACTCCATCATGAATAAGGCGCAGGTCTGTGTTTGGAAGCCTGCATATCCATGGCAAAGGAACGGGCTGTCCCGAGCCATCTCCAGGATTCTCCTCTCCTTCAGTAGGTACAGGGGCTTTAAGGCTTTCTTGCGGATGATTTTGACCGCTACCATAGAATCTCTTCTAGGTACAGAAGCCAACATGACTTTTCCAAACGCCCCTTGTCCCAGCACTGAATGGAAGATGAAGCCGGAGGGCGTCATTGGGAGAAGGCTCCTATATTTTTTTGCAATAACACCACTTTCTACCTCACTTCTGCGTCTTTTCATGGGAACCATTCCCCTTCTGCGCTCCTCCAGATGTTCCTCCGCTCCTTCTTTCTCCTGCTTCCCCAGAATCTGGATGTTTTTCTTTTTGGATCTACACCGCTTTTTCTTCCGTTCGGAGAAGCCTGTGCTGGTTCTTGGGCGTCTTTTAGTCCGCTTTGCCCTCAGACACAGGCTGCTCTCCTCCCTCTCATTAGCAGTACGTTTGTTCCTCTTCCTCGCTCTCCCTCTTTCTTCCTCAGTACTGCTGCTCTCTTTCTTCCTTTTCAGGACAGGGTCTCTACTGGCCAAGTGCTCCTCGTTCTGATCCTTATTCTTTTTAGCGGTGTGGGCGAAAGCTGTTTTCAGTCGTTTGAAAAACTTCCGCACTTTTCTGGGACAGCATCTCCTTCCAATCCACCTCAGTCCATGGAGTAGACAACAGTCATCCATAGCTCTCCTTTTAAAAGGTTCTCCTTTTAAATCTCCTCAATCTCTGATGTCGTTGGTAACAACACTTCAAGCCCGCTACGAATAGCTGCTTACCAGTGCCGAGCGCCCAACTACACTGAGCAAGCAGGTGAGCGCACTACGGCTTTACAGTGGTGTTAATGTCACAGACGTGTATGATGTCACAGTTCACTCACCCGCACTGTGAGAATTCCGTGCTACTGCTTTATGGACGTAAATACTCTGGTGGATTTCTTTTAATTTATTGATGGGGCGCTATTGTATCTATCATGTAAAATGACCAGGGTGTTAATGTGTGCTGAATTTAAATGCTGCATATAAATGTTTTCCCTCCTGCGTGAAAAACCCATAAATCCCGTTGCCTTATATTTTACCGATTTGCCTCTTTTCTTTGCAGTCCCAATTTTCAGACCTAAATTCTTTTAATCTCCTGTTCGTCGTGGCATTAAAAATGCTTTACTATTATTACAGTAACAGTTTGTTTTTTGGTTATCTTTATATGTCCGTAGCGGCTGCATATTCGCCGTTTGTATGTGTTCTGTCTCTGTTATTTTAGACAATGTGCTTTAGAAGCACCCAGACTCCTTCATCGTACGGCCTGCGGAAAACCATACAATGTCTTAGAGGGACATTTTCGGTAAATGAAGAATTGGACTTTTAGATATTAAGGCTTTAGTTCCACTGCCGTAAATACTCAGCCCATAGAAGAGCATGAGAGAAAACCCACTTTTCTTTAATGCCAAGCAGCCTTATTGTATATCCGGCCCGTGACGTATTCTGGCCGAGGCTGACCGTCCAGAGACGCATTTTACCCTGTTTTTCCCTGTAGCTGTCTCCTGAATACCTGTCAGTACTAAAATTAACATGAAATCCCATTATTCGGGCTACCGCTGCCTCTCAGAGCTCCGCAGACCCAAAATGAAATAAATAGTATATAATATTAATGAAAACAAATTATTCTGTGTAATGATTTTCTGTACCTCCTAACAGTCCTGTTTTTTCTTCTCATATCCTCTGCATGAAAAAGCCCAAACCTCACTTGCCGCTCCTGCACCCCACCTGGAAGCATTTCTGTCGCATCCCACCCTGGCACAGGAGTGTCGCTTCAACTAGATTGACTCGTGTCCGTTGTCAACCCGACCATGTAATTATAGAAGATCGTTGATACCGAGGAGCGATAAAGGCAACATCAGGCTTGGAATATATCAGCTTTACGGCTGTTTGAGAGCGCTCACCTTTCTGTAAGTGCAATCTGGTTTTATTCTATCATATTTGGGCGAGATACTCCTCAGTCCTGTCCCTTTTCTCTATCACTACATTCAGATCCAAAGAGTTGGAATATCACAGAATACTTGTGAGTGCGATACTTACCAGTGACTGATTAATCACACATCACACTTGTAATTACTGGCTACACCAGTCAGTTTTTTTTTCTTTTTCCTCCCCGAATCGACACGCGCGCCCCTAAGTGGATGTGTTTTGGCAATTCTGTTAACAGCCAGAAATGTCCTTGTTTTCCATGAAAACAGCTGAGTGACCCGAAACTATTGAACGGTATTAAAGGGACAGTCCCCTTTTTAAAGCCAGTAACAACTAAATGTAAATGAAAAACATAATGCTTCTATTAAATGTTTTTTCTGTGTACAAAGATCAAAAGGCCACTAAATCCAAAGCCCGGCCCTTAATATGCCTGTTTTATGCACAACATTTCGAGATTAAGGCTAAATGCCAGCGATGAGTCCTGTTAACTCTGTTTGGCGATTGCAAGCTGTTGGTCTAATGTGCAACAGCGAGAGGTTGTGATGTAATAAGGTGATACATTGTAGTACATTGTTACTGGTTTGCACGGCCGTCGGGGGAATAGGACTGACACCTGTAATGGATTTGTGAATAATATAATCTAGTTAAATGTATACATATAGGAGGGATGTGGCCCCCAAAATGCGTCACTCAGGGCCGATGATACCGGGCTCAGCCCTGGGAAAAGGAGATGCTGACGAGGAAGGATGTGATGGACATGCTAAGGAATCAAAGACTGAACAGCATTGATTAGCGGAAGTTATTTTAAAATACAGAATTTGATAATTATGGAAAAATAAAAAACCTTTAGAAATGAAGAATTATGGGGTCTGATATCACGTGAATGAAGTTAGATTTGGGGTCACATTAAGTGAATGACTTTAAAAGTACTTTTTTTTGGGCCATTCCTGTCTCCATAAATTACAATATACTATCAGCTTATGGTGTCATAGAAGCAGAAGCTCTCTTGTGAGGTCATATGTATGTAGAGCTATCTGTGGATAATGGCAGCTGTAGTTATACAAAGTAAACAATAACAAAAAAAATGTAGGTGTTTCTCGAATTTATTCTGATTTTATGCTGTTATTTGGAAACACTCTTGATACACTCGGCCAGGGTTTAGTCCATCCTTCAGGCCATCCAGTCTGGAGTCACGTGAATGAAGTTAGATTTGGGGTCACATTAAGTGAATGACTTTAAAAGTACTTTTATTTGGGCCATTCCTGTCTCCATAAATTACAATATACTATCTGCTTATGGTGTCATAGAAGCAGAAGCTCTCTTGTGAGGTCATATGTATGTAGAGCTATCTGTGGATAATGGCAGCTGTAGTTATACAAAGTAAACAATAACAAAAAAAATGTAGGTGTTTCTCGAATTTATTCTGATTTTATGTTGTTATTTGGAAACACTCTTGATACCCTCGGCCAGGGCTTAGTCCATCCTTCAGGCCATCCAGTCTGGAGTCACAAAGGAAAAGCCAGAAAGACTCTGGCTGCTCGATAACGAGGAAGAGTCAGATGAAGATGAAGAGGACGTGTCCTCTGTGCTCAACAAAACTGATGGAATCTCCTGAAGTGTCTTCAAGCTTAGATTTGCTGTTGATGTCGGCCGGTACGGGGGAGTTGAACGGCGGCTCTCTATATCCTCCCAATGAATGTCCTGAAAGAATGGATGCCGCCTAATATACCCCGTGATCCAGAGGCGATGCTGAGGATCTTTCATCAAAAGATGCTTCAGGATGTCCGCAGCATCTTCAGAGATGTCTTTGCCGTACCGAGGGCTTCCATTTACAATGGAACCCAACGCTGCCCTCTTGCACTTACCGTGATAGAACGGTAACCTTCCGTTAAGCATGCGGAAAAGAATCACCCCAAACGACCACCAGTCCACGGCAACACCGTATGCTTCCTTCAGATGTATTTCGGGGGCCATGTACATGAATGTTCCGCAGTGTCCTTTCGTCTCTGCTGCTCCAAAAATGCCTTCTGCGACGATACCGAAATCGCAGATCTTGGCATGGCCCTCTCCGTCAAGCAAGATGTTGTCCGGCTTCAGGTCTCGGTGTATAACTCCGCGAGTGTGGAGGAACTGGATGCCGCAGATTATTTCGGCTGAATAAAATGCAGCTGTGGTCTCAGGGAGGCGGCCCACCCTCTTCATATATGACTGGAGGCTCCCACCAGCCATATACTCCATCATGAATAAGGCGCAGGTCTGTGTTTGGAAGCCTGCATATCCATGGCAAAGGAACGGGCTGTCCCGAGCCATCTCCAGGATTCTCCTCTCCTTCAGTAGGTACAGGGGCTTTAAGGCTTTCTTGCGGATGATTTTGACCGCTACCATAGAATCTCTTCTAGGTACAGAAGCCAACATGACTTTTCCAAACGCCCCTTGTCCCAGCACTGAATGGAAGATGAAGCCGGAGGGCGTCATGGGGAGAAGGCTCCTATATTTTTTTGCAATAACACCACTTTCTACCTCACTTCTGCGTCTTTTCATGGGAACCATTCCCCTTCTGCGCTCCTCCAGATGTTCCTCCGCTCCTTCTTTCTCCTGCTTCCCCAGAATCTGGATGTTTTTCTTTTTGGATCTACACCGCTTTTTCTTCCGTTCGGAGAAGCCTGTGCTGGTTCTTGGGCGTCTTTTAGTCCGCTTTGCCCTCAGACACAGGCTGCTCTCCTCCCTCTCATTAGCAGTACGTTTGTTCCTCTTCCTCGCTCTCCCTCTTTCTTCCTCAGTACTGCTGCTCTCTTTCTTCCTTTTCAGGACAGGGTCTCTACTGGCCAAGTGCTCCTCGTTCTGATCCTTATTCTTTTTAGCGGTGTGGGCGAAAGCTGTTTTCAGTCGTTTGAAAAACTTCCGCACTTTTCTGGGACAGCATCTCCTTCCAATCCACCTCAGTCCATGGAGTAGACAACAGTCATCCATAGCTCTCCTTTTAAAAGGTTCTCCTTTTAAATCTCCTCAATCTCTGATGTCGTTGGTAACAACACTTCAAGCCCGCTACGAATAGCTGCTTACCAGTGCCGAGCGCCCAACTACACTGAGCAAGCAGGTGAGCGCACTACGGCTTTACAGTGGTGTTAATGTCACAGACGTGTATGATGTCACAGTTCACTCACCCGCACTGTGAGAATTCCGTGCTACTGCTTTATGGACGTAAATACTCTGGTGGATTTCTTTTAATTTATTGATGGGGTGCTATTGTATCTATCATGTAAAATGACCAGGGTGTTAATGTGTGCTGAATTTAAATGCTGCATATAAATGTTTTCCCTCCTGCGTGAAAAACCCATAAATCCCGTTGCCTTATATTTTACCGATTTGCCTCTTTTCTTTGCAGTCCCAATTTTCAGACCTAAATTCTTTTAATCTCCTGTTCGTCGTGGCATTAAAAATGCTTTACTATTATTACAGTAACAGTTTGTTTTTTGGTTATCTTTATATGTCCGTAGCGGCTGCATATTCGCCGTTTGTATGTGTTCTGTCTCTGTTATTTTAGACAATGTGCTTTAGAAGCACCCAGACTCCTTCATCGTACGGCCTGCGGAAAACCATACAATGTCTTAGAGGGACATTTTCGGTAAATGAAGAATTGGACTTTTAGATATTAAGGCTTTAGTTCCACTGCCGTAAATACTCAGCCCATAGAAGAGCATGAGAGAAAACCCACTTTTCTTTAATGCCAAGCAGCCTTATTGTATATCCGGCCCGTGACGTATTCTGGCCGAGGCTGACCGTCCAGAGACGCATTTTACCCTGTTTTTCCCTGTAGCTGTCTCCTGAATACCTGTCAGTACTAAAATTAACATGAAATCCCATTATTCGGGCTACCGCTGCCTCTCAGAGCTCCGCAGACCCAAAATGAAATAAATAGTATATAATATTAATGAAAACAAATTATTCTGTGTAATGATTTTCTGTACCTCCTAACAGTCCTGTTTTTTCTTCTCATATCCTCTGCATGAAAAAGCCCAAACCTCACTTGCCGCTCCTGCACCCCACCTGGAAGCATTTCTGTCGCATCCCACCCTGTCACAGGAGTGTCGCTTCAACTAGATTGACTCGTGTCCGTTGTCAACCCGACCATGTAATTATAGAAGATCGTTGATACCGAGGAGCGATAAAGGCAACATCAGGCTTGGAATATATCAGCTTTACGGCTGTTTGAGAGCGCTCACCTTTCTGTAAGTGCAATCTGGTTTTATTCTATCATATTTGGGCGAGATACTCCTCAGTCCTGTCCCTTTTCTCTATCACTACATTCAGATCCAAAGAGTTGGAATATCACAGAATACTTGTGAGTGCGATACTTACCAGTGACTGATTAATCACACATCACACTTGTAATTACTGGCTACACCAGTCAGTTTTTTTTTCTTTTTCCTCCCGAATCGACACGCGCGCCCCTAAGTGGATGTGTTTTGGCAATTCTGTTAACAGCCAGAAATGTCCTTGTTTTCCATGAAAACAGCTGAGTGACCCGAAACTATTGAACGGTATTAAAGGGACAGTCCCCTTTTTAAAGCCAGTAACAACTAAATGTAAATGAAAAACATAATGCTTCTATTAAATGTTTTTTCTGTGTACAAAGATCAAAAGGCCACTAAATCCAAAGCCCGGCCCTTAATATGCCTGTTTTATGCACAACATTTCGAGATTAAGGCTAAATGCCAGCGATGAGTCCTGTTAACTCTGTTTGGCGATTGCAAGCTGTTGGTCTAATGTGCAACAGCGAGAGGTTGTGATGTAATAAGGTGATACATTGTAGTACATTGTTACTGGTTTGCACGGCCGTCGGGGGAATAGGACTGACACCTGTAATGGATTTGTGAATAATATAATCTAGTTAAATGTATACATATAGGAGGGATGTGGCCCCCAAAATGCGTCACTCAAGGCCGATGATACCGGGCTCAGCCCTGGGAAAAGGAGATGCTGACGAGGAAGGATGTGA
Organism: Spea bombifrons; assembly: GCF_027358695.1. NCBI lineage: Eukaryota > Metazoa > Chordata > Amphibia > Anura > Pelobatidae > Spea > Spea bombifrons. The sequence continues at coordinate 125,862,801 of NC_071087.1, read as the reverse complement.
TGGACATGCTAAGGAATCAAAGACTGAACAGCATTGATTAGCGGAAGTTATTTTAAAATACAGAATTTGATAATTATGGAAAAATAAAAAACCTTTAGAAATGAAGAATTATGGGGTCTGATATCACGTGAATGAAGTTAGATTTGGGGTCACATTAAGTGAATGACTTTAAAAGTACTTTTATTTGGGCCATTCCTGTCTCCATAAATTACAATATACTATCTGCTTATGGTGTCATAGAAGCAGAAGCTCTCTTGTGAGGTCATATGTATGTAGAGCTATCTGTGGATAATGGCAGCTGTAGTTATACAAAGTAAACAATAACAAAAAAAAATGTAGGTGTTTCTCGAATTTATTCTGATTTTATGTTGTTATTTGGAAACACTCTTGATACCCTCGGCCAGGGCTTAGTCCATCCTTCAGGCCATCCAGTCTGGAGTCACAAAGGAAAAGCCAGAAAGACTCTGGCTGCTCGATAACGAGGAAGAGTCAGATGAAGATGAAGAGGACGTGTCCTCTGTGCTCAACAAAACTGATGGAATCTCCTGAAGTGTCTTCAAGCTTAGATTTGCTGTTGATGTCGGCCGGTACGGGGGAGTTGAACGGCGGCTCTCTATATCCTCCCAATGAATGTCCTGAAAGAATGGATGCCGCCTAATATACCCCGTGATCCAGAGGCGATGCTGAGGATCTTTCATCAAAAGATGCTTCAGGATGTCCGCAGCATCTTCAGAGATGTCTTTGCCGTACCGAGGGCTTCCATTTACAATGGAACCCAACGCTGCCCTCTTGCACTTACCGTGATAGAACGGTAACCTTCCGTTAAGCATGCGGAAAAGAATCACCCCAAACGACCACCAGTCCACGGCAACACCGTATGCTTCCTTCAGATGTATTTCGGGGGCCATGTACATGAATGTTCCGCAGTGTCCTTTCGTCTCTGCTGCTCCAAAAATGCCTTCTGCGACGATACCGAAATCGCAGATCTTGGCATGGCCCTCTCCGTCAAGCAAGATGTTGTCCGGCTTCAGGTCTCGGTGTATAACTCCGCGAGTGTGGAGGAACTGGATGCCGCAGATTATTTCGGCTGAATAAAATGCAGCTGTGGTCTCAGGGAGGCGGCCCACCCTCTTCATATATGACTGGAGGCTCCCACCAGCCATATACTCCATCATGAATAAGGCGCAGGTCTGTGTTTGGAAGCCTGCATATCCATGGCAAAGGAACGGGCTGTCCCGAGCCATCTCCAGGATTCTCCTCTCCTTCAGTAGGTACAGGGGCTTTAAGGCTTTCTTGCGGATGATTTTGACCGCTACCATAGAATCTCTTCTAGGTACAGAAGCCAACATGACTTTTCCAAACGCCCCTTGTCCCAGCACTGAATGGAAGATGAAGCCGGAAGGCGTCATGGGGAGAAGGCTCCTATATTTTTTTGCAATAACACCACTTTCTACCTCACTTCTGCGTCTTTTCATGGGAACCATTCCCCTTCTGCGCTCCTCCAGATGTTCCTCCGCTCCTTCTTTCTCCTGCTTCCCCAGAATCTGGATGTTTTTCTTTTTGGATCTACACCGCTTTTTCTTCCGTTCGGAGAAGCCTGTGCTGGTTCTTGGGCGTCTTTTAGTCCGCTTTGCCCTCAGACACAGGCTGCTCTCCTCCCTCTCATTAGCAGTACGTTTGTTCCTCTTCCTCGCTCTCCCTCTTTCTTCCTCAGTACTGCTGCTCTCTTTCTTCCTTTTCAGGACAGGGTCTCTACTGGCCAAGTGCTCCTCGTTCTGATCCTTATTCTTTTTAGCGGTGTGGGCGAAAGCTGTTTTCAGTCGTTTGAAAAACTTCCGCACTTTTCTGGGACAGCATCTCCTTCCAATCCACCTCAGTCCATGGAGTAGACAACAGTCATCCATAGCTCTCCTTTTAAAAGGTTCTCCTTTTAAATCTCCTCAATCTCTGATGTCGTTGGTAACAACACTTCAAGCCCGCTACGAATAGCTGCTTACCAGTGCCGAGCGCCCAACTACACTGAGCAAGCAGGTGAGCGCACTACGGCTTTACAGTGGTGTTAATGTCACAGACGTGTATGATGTCACAGTTCACTCACCCGCACTGTGAGAATTCCGTGCTACTGCTTTATGGACGTAAATACTCTGGTGGATTTCTTTTAATTTATTGATGGGGCGCTATTGTATCTATCATGTAAAATGACCAGGGTGTTAATGTGTGCTGAATTTAAATGCTGCATATAAATGTTTTCCCTCCTGCGTGAAAAACCCATAAATCCCGTTGCCTTATATTTTACCGATTTGCCTCTTTTCTTTGCAGTCCCAATTTTCAGACCTAAATTCTTTTAATCTCCTGTTCGTCGTGGCATTAAAAATGCTTTACTATTATTACAGTAACAGTTTGTTTTTTGGTTATCTTTATATGTCCGTAGCGGCTGCATATTCGCCGTTTGTATGTGTTCTGTCTCTGTTATTTTAGACAATGTGCTTTAGAAGCACCCAGACTCCTTCATCGTACGGCCTGCGGAAAACCATACAATGTCTTAGAGGGACATTTTCGGTAAATGAAGAATTGGACTTTTAGATATTAAGGCTTTAGTTCCACTGCCGTAAATACTCAGCCCATAGAAGAGCATGAGAGAAAACCCACTTTTCTTTAATGCCAAGCAGCCTTATTGTATATCCGGCCCGTGACGTATTCTGGCCGAGACTGACCGTCCAGAGACGCATTTTACCCTGTTTTTCCCTGTAGCTGTCTCCTGAATACCTGTCAGTACTAAAATTAACATGAAATCCCATTATTCGGGCTACCGCTGCCTCTCAGAGCTCCGCAGACCCAAAATGAAATAAATAGTATATAATATTAATGAAAACAAATTATTCTGTGTAATGATTTTCTGTACCTCCTAACAGTCCTGTTTTTTCTTCTCATATCCTCTGCATGAAAAAGCCCAAACCTCACTTGCCGCTCCTGCACCCCACCTGGAAGCATTTCTGTCGCATCCCACCCTGGCACAGGAGTGTCGCTTCAACTAGATTGACTCGTGTCCGTTGTCAACCCGACCATGTAATTATAGAAGATCGTTGATACCGAGGAGCGATAAAGGCAACATCAGGCTTGGAATATATCAGCTTTACGGCTGTTTGAGAGCGCTCACCTTTCTGTAAGTGCAATCTGGTTTTATTCTATCATATTTGGGCGAGATACTCCTCAGTCCTGTCCCTTTTCTCTATCACTACATTCAGATCCAAAGAGTTGGAATATCACAGAATACTTGTGAGTGCGATACTTACCAGTGACTGATTAATCACACATCACACTTGTAATTACTGGCTACACCAGTCAGTTTTTTTTTCTTTTTCCTCCCCGAATCGACACGCGCGCCCCTAAGTGGATGTGTTTTGGCAATTCTGTTAACAGCCAGAAATGTCCTTGTTTTCCATGAAAACAGCTGAGTGACCCGAAACTATTGAACGGTATTAAAGGGACAGTCCCCTTTTTAAAGCCAGTAACAACTAAATGTAAATGAAAAACATAATGCTTCTATTAAATGTTTTTTCTGTGTACAAAGATCAAAAGGCCACTAAATCCAAAGCCCGGCCCTTAATATGCCTGTTTTATGCACAACATTTCGAGATTAAGGCTAAATGCCAGCGATGAGTCCTGTTAACTCTGTTTGGCGATTGCAAGCTGTTAGTCTAATGTGCAACAGCGAGAGGTTGTGATGTAATAAGGTGATACATTGTAGTACATTGTTACTGGTTTGCACGGCCGTCGGGGGAATAGGACTGACACCTGTAATGGATTTGTGAATAATATAATCTAGTTAAATGTATACATATAGGAGAGATGTGGCCCCCAAAATGCGTCACTCAGGGCCGATGATACCGGGCTCAGCCCTGGGAAAAGGAGATGCTGACGAGGAAGGATGTGATGGACATGCTAAGGAATCAAAGACTGAACAGCATTGATTAGCGGAAGTTATTTTAAAATACAGAATTTGATAATTATGGAAAAATAAAAAACCTTTAGAAATGAAGAATTATGGGGTCTGATATCACGTGAATGAAGTTAGATTTGGGGTCACATTAAGTGAATGACTTTAAAAGTACTTTTTTTTGGGCCATTCCTGTCTCTATAAATTACAATATACTATCAGCTTATGGTGTCATAGAAGCAGAAGCTCTCTTGTGAGGTCATATGTATGTAGAGCTATCTGTGGATAATGGCAGCTGTAGTTATACAAAGTAAACAATAACAAAAAAAATGTAGGTGTTTCTCGAATTTATTCTGATTTTATGCTGTTATTTGGAAACACTCTTGATACACTCGGCCAGGGTTTAGTCCATCCTTCAGGCCATCCAGTCTGGAGTCACGTGAATGAAGTTAGATTTGGGGTCACATTAAGTGAATGACTTTAAAAGTACTTTTATTTGGGCCATTCCTGTCTCCATAAATTACAATATACTATCTGCTTATGGTGTCATAGAAGCAGAAGCTCTCTTGTGAGGTCATATGTATGTAGAGCTATCTGTGGATAATGGCAGCTGTAGTTATACAAAGTAAACAATAACAAAAAAAATGTAGGTGTTTCTCGAATTTATTCTGATTTTATGTTGTTATTTGGAAACACTCTTGATACCCTCGGCCAGGGCTTAGTCCATCCTTCAGGCCATCCAGTCTGGAGTCACAAAGGAAAAGCCAGAAAGACTCTGGCTGCTCGATAACGAGGAAGAGTCAGATGAAGATGAAGAGGACGTGTCCTCTGTGCTCAACAAAACTGATGGAATCTCCTGAAGTGTCTTCAAGCTTAGATTTGCTGTTGATGTCGGCCGGTACGGGGGAGTTGAACGGCGGCTCTCTATATCCTCCCAATGAATGTCCTGAAAGAATGGATGCCGCCTAATATACCCCGTGATCCAGAGGCGATGCTGAGGATCTTTCATCAAAAGATGCTTCAGGATGTCCGCAGCATCTTCAGAGATGTCTTTGCCGTACCGAGGGCTTCCATTTACAATGGAACCCAACGCTGCCCTCTTGCACTTACCGTGATAGAACGGTAACCTTCCGTTAAGCATGCGGAAAAGAATCACCCCAAACGACCACCAGTCCACGGCAACACCGTATGCTTCCTTCAGATGTATTTCGGGGGCCATGTACATGAATGTTCCGCAGTGTCCTTTCGTCTCTGCTGCTCCAAAAATGCCTTCTGCGACGATACCGAAATCGCAGATCTTGGCATGGCCCTCTCCGTCAAGCAAGATGTTGTCCGGCTTCAGGTCTCGGTGTATAACTCCGCGAGTGTGGAGGAACTGGATGCCGCAGATTATTTCGGCTGAATAAAATGCAGCTGTGGTCTCAGGGAGGCGGCCCACCCTCTTCATATATGACTGGAGGCTCCCACCAGCCATATACTCCATCATGAATAAGGCGCAGGTCTGTGTTTGGAAGCCTGCATATCCATGGCAAAGGAACGGGCTGTCCCGAGCCATCTCCAGGATTCTCCTCTCCTTCAGTAGGTACAGGGGCTTTAAGGCTTTCTTGCGGATGATTTTGACCGCTACCATAGAATCTCTTCTAGGTACAGAAGCCAACATGACTTTTCCAAACGCCCCTTGTCCCAGCACTGAATGGAAGATGAAGCCGGAGGGCGTCATGGGGAGAAGGCTCCTATATTTTTTTGCAATAACACCACTTTCTACCTCACTTCTGCGTCTTTTCATGGGAACCATTCCCCTTCTGCGCTCCTCCAGATGTTCCTCCGCTCCTTCTTTCTCCTGCTTCCCCAGAATCTGGATGTTTTTCTTTTTGGATCTACACCGCTTTTTCTTCCGTTCGGAGAAGCCTGTGCTGGTTCTTGGGCGTCTTTTAGTCCGCTTTGCCCTCAGACACAGGCTGCTCTCCTCCCTCTCATTAGCAGTACGTTTGTTCCTCTTCCTCGCTCTCCCTCTTTCTTCCTCAGTACTGCTGCTCTCTTTCTTCCTTTTCAGGACAGGGTCTCTACTGGCCAAGTGCTCCTCGTTCTGATCCTTATTCTTTATAGCGGTGTGGGCGAAAGCTGTTTTCAGTCGTTTGAAAAACTTCCGCACTTTTCTGGGACAGCATCTCCTTCCAATCCACCTCAGTCCATGGAGTAGACAACAGTCATCCATAGCTCTCCTTTTAAAAGGTTCTCCTTTTAAATCTCCTCAATCTCTGATGTCGTTGGTAACAACACTTCAAGCCCGCTACGAATAGCTGCTTACCAGTGCCGAGCGCCCAACTACACTGAGCAAGCAGGTGAGCGCACTACGGCTTTACAGTGGTGTTAATGTCACAGACGTGTATGATGTCACAGTTCACTCACCCGCACTGTGAGAATTCCGTGCTACTGCTTTATGGACGTAAATACTCTGGTGGATTTCTTTTAATTTATTGATGGGGCGCTATTGTATCTATCATGTAAAATGACCAGGGTGTTAATGTGTGCTGAATTTAAATGCTGCATATAAATGTTTTCCCTCCTGCGTGAAAAACCCATAAATCCCGTTGCCTTATATTTTACCGATTTGCCTCTTTTCTTTGCAGTCCCAATTTTCAGACCTAAATTCTTTTAATCTCCTGTTCGTCGTGGCATTAAAAATGCTTTACTATTATTACAGTAACAGTTTGTTTTTTGGTTATCTTTATATGTCCGTAGCGGCTGCATATTCGCCGTTTGTATGTGTTCTGTCTCTGTTATTTTAGACAATGTGCTTTAGAAGCACCCAGACTCCTTCATCGTACGGCCTGCGGAAAACCATACAATGTCTTAGAGGGACATTTTCGGTAAATGAAGAATTGGACTTTTAGATATTAAGGCTTTAGTTCCACTGCCGTAAATACTCAGCCCATAGAAGAGCATGAGAGAAAACCCACTTTTCTTTAATGCCAAGCAGCCTTATTGTATATCCGGCCCGTGACGTATTCTGGCCGAGGCTGACCGTCCAGAGACGCATTTTACCCTGTTTTTCCCTGTAGCTGTCTCCTGAATACCTGTCAGTACTAAAATTAACATGAAATCCCATTATTCGGGCTACCGCTGCCTCTCAGAGCTCCGCAGACCCAAAATGAAATAAATAGTATATAATATTAATGAAAACAAATTATTCTGTGTAATGATTTTCTGTACCTCCTAACAGTCCTGTTTTTTCTTCTCATATCCTCTGCATGAAAAAGCCCAAACCTCACTTGCCGCTCCTGCACCCCACCTGGAAGCATTTCTGTCGCATCCCACCCTGGCACAGGAGTGTCGCTTCAACTAGATTGACTCGTGTCCGTTGTCAACCCGACCATGTAATTATAGAAGATCGTTGATACCGAGGAGCGATAAAGGCAACATCAGGCTTGGAATATATCAGCTTTACGGCTGTTTGAGAGCGCTCACCTTTCTGTAAGTGCAATCTGGTTTTATTCTATCATATTTGGGCGAGATACTCCTCAGTCCTGTCCCTTTTCTCTATCACTACATTCAGATCCAAAGAGTTGGAATATCACAGAATACTTGTGAGTGCGATACTTACCAGTGACTGATTAATCACACATCACACTTGTAATTACTGGCTACACCAGTCAGTTTTTTTTTCTTTTTCCTCCCCGAATCGACACGCGCGCCCCTAAGTGGATGTGTTTTGGCAATTCTGTTAACAGCCAGAAATGTCCTTGTTTTCCATGAAAACAGCTGAGTGACCCGAAACTATTGAACGGTATTAAAGGGACAGTCCCCTTTTTAAAGCCAGTAACAACTAAATGTAAATGAAAAACATAATGCTTCTATTAAATGTTTTTTCTGTGTACAAAGATCAAAAGGCCACTAAATCCAAAGCCCGGCCCTTAATATGCCTGTTTTATGCACAACATTTCGAGATTAAGGCTAAATGCCAGCGATGAGTCCTGTTAACTCTGTTTGGCGATTGCAAGCTGTTGGTCTAATGTGCAACAGCGAGAGGTTGTGATGTAATAAGGTGATACATTGTAGTACATTGTTACTGGTTTGCACGGCCGTCGGGGGAATAGGACTGACACCTGTAATGGATTTGTGAATAATATAATCTAGTTAAATGTATACATATAGGAGGGATGTGGCCCCCAAAATGCGTCACTCAGGGCCGATGATACCGGGCTCAGCCCTGGGAAAAGGAGATGCTGACGAGGAAGGATGTGATGGACATGCTAAGGAATCAAAGACTGAACAGCATTGATTAGCGGAAGTTATTTTAAAATACAGAATTTGATAATTATGGAAAAATAAAAAACCTTTAGAAATGAAGAATTATGGGGTCTGATATCACGTGAATGAAGTTAGATTTGGGGTCACATTAAGTGAATGACTTTAAAAGTACTTTTTTTTGGGCCATTCCTGTCTCCATAAATTACAATATACTATCAGCTTATGGTGTCATAGAAGCAGAAGCTCTCTTGTGAGGTCATATGTATGTAGAGCTATCTGTGGATAATGGCAGCTGTAGTTATACAAAGTAAACAATAACAAAAAAAATGTAGGTGTTTCTCGAATTTATTCTGATTTTATGCTGTTATTTGGAAACACTCTTGATACACTCGGCCAGGGTTTAGTCCATCCTTCAGGCCATCCAGTCTGGAGTCACGTGAATGAAGTTAGATTTGGGGTCACATTAAGTGAATGACTTTAAAAGTACTTTTATTTGGGCCATTCCTGTCTCCATAAATTACAATATACTATCTGCTTATGGTGTCATAGAAGCAGAAGCTCTCTTGTGAGGTCATATGTATGTAGAGCTATCTGTGGATAATGGCAGCTGTAGTTATACAAAGTAAACAATAACAAAAAAAATGTAGGTGTTTCTCGAATTTATTCTGATTTTATGTTGTTATTTGGAAACACTCTTGATACCCTCGGCCAGGGCTTAGTCCATCCTTCAGGCCATCCAGTCTGGAGTCACAAAGGAAAAGCCAGAAAGACTCTGGCTGCTCGATAACGAGGAAGAGTCAGATGAAGATGAAGAGGACGTGTCCTCTGTGCTCAACAAAACTGATGGAATCTCCTGAAGTGTCTTCAAGCTTAGATTTGCTGTTGATGTCGGCCGGTACGGGGGAGTTGAACGGCGGCTCTCTATATCCTCCCAATGAATGTCCTGAAAGAATGGATGCCGCCTAATATACCCCGTGATCCAGAGGCGATGCTGAGGATCTTTCATCAAAAGATGCTTCAGGATGTCCGCAGCATCTTCAGAGATGTCTTTGCCGTACCGAGGGCTTCCATTTACAATGGAACCCAACGCTGCCCTCTTGCACTTACCGTGATAGAACGGTAACCTTCCGTTAAGCATGCGGAAAAGAATCACCCCAAACGACCACCAGTCCACGGCAACACCGTATGCTTCCTTCAGATGTATTTCGGGGGCCATGTACATGAATGTTCCGCAGTGTCCTTTCGTCTCTGCTGCTCCAAAAATGCCTTCTGCGACGATACCGAAATCGCAGATCTTGGCATGGCCCTCTCCGTCAAGCAAGATGTTGTCCGGCTTCAGGTCTCGGTGTATAACTCCGCGAGTGTGGAGGAACTGGATGCCGCAGATTATTTCGGCTGAATAAAATGCAGCTGTGGTCTCAGGGAGGCGGCCCACCCTCTTCATATATGACTGGAGGCTCCCACCAGCCATATACTCCATCATGAATAAGGCGCAGGTCTGTGTTTGGAAGCCTGCATATCCATGGCAAAGGAACGGGCTGTCCCGAGCCATCTCCAGGATTCTCCTCTCCTTCAGTAGGTACAGGGGCTTTAAGGCTTTCTTGCGGATGATTTTGACCGCTACCATAGAATCTCTTCTAGGTACAGAAGCCAACATGACTTTTCCAAACGCCCCTTGTCCCAGCACTGAATGGAAGATGAAGCCGGAGGGCGTCATGGGGAGAAGGCTCCTATATTTTTTTGCAATAACACCACTTTCTACCTCACTTCTGCGTCTTTTCATGGGAACCATTCCCCTTCTGCGCTCCTCCAGATGTTCCTCCGCTCCTTCTTTCTCCTGCTTCCCCAGAATCTGGATGTTTTTCTTTTTGGATCTACACCGCTTTTTCTTCCGTTCGGAGAAGCCTGTGCTGGTTCTTGGGCGTCTTTTAGTCCGCTTTGCCCTCAGACACAGGCTGCTCTCCTCCCTCTCATTAGCAGTACGTTTGTTCCTCTTCCTCGCTCTCCCTCTTTCTTCCTCAGTACTGCTGCTCTCTTTCTTCCTTTTCAGGACAGGGTCTCTACTGGCCAAGTGCTCCTCGTTCTGATCCTTATTCTTTTTAGCGGTGTGGGCGAAAGCTGTTTTCAGTCGTTTGAAAAACTTCCGCACTTTTCTGGGACAGCATCTCCTTCCAATCCACCTCAGTCCATGGAGTAGACAACAGTCATCCATAGCTCTCCTTTTAAAAGGTTCTCCTTTTAAATCTCCTCAATCTCTGATGTCGTTGGTAACAACACTTCAAGCCCGCTACGAATAGCTGCTTACCAGTGCCGAGCGCCCAACTACACTGAGCAAGCAGGTGAGCGCACTACGGCTTTACAGTGGTGTTAATGTCACAGACGTGTATGATGTCACAGTTCACTCACCCGCACTGTGAGAATTCCGTGCTACTGCTTTATGGACGTAAATACTCTGGTGGATTTCTTTTAATTTATTGATGGGGCGCTATTGTATCTATCATGTAAAATGACCAGGGTGTTAATGTGTGCTGAATTTAAATGCTGCATATAAATGTTTTCCCTCCTGCGTGAAAAACCCATAAATCCCGTTGCCTTATATTTTACCGATTTGCCTCTTTTCTTTGCAGTCCCAATTTTCAGACCTAAATTCTTTTAATCTCCTGTTCGTCGTGGCATTAAAAATGCTTTACTATTATTACAGTAACAGTTTGTTTTTTGGTTATCTTTATATGTCCGTAGCGGCTGCATATTCGCCGTTTGTATGTGTTCTGTCTCTGTTATTTTAGACAATGTGCTTTAGAAGCACCCGGACTCCTTCATCGTACGGCCTGCGGAAAACCATACAATGTCTTAGAGGGACATTTTCGGTAAATGAAGAATTGGACTTTTAGATATTAAGGCTTTAGTTCCACTGCCGTAAATACTCAGCCCATAGAAGAGCATGAGAGAAAACCCACTTTTCTTTAATGCCAAGCAGCCTTATTGTATATCCGGCCCGTGACGTATTCTGGCCGAGGCTGACCGTCCAGAGACGCATTTTACCCTGTTTTTCCCTGTAGCTGTCTCCTGAATACCTGTCAGTACTAAAATTAACATGAAATCCCATTATTCGGGCTACCGCTGCCTCTCAGAGCTCCGCAGACCCAAAATGAAATAAATAGTATATAATATTAATGAAAACAAATTATTCTGTGTAATGATTTTCTGTACCTCCTAACAGTCCTGTTTTTTCTTCTCATATCCTCTGCATGAAAAAGCCCAAACCTCACTTGCCGCTCCTGCACCCCACCTGGAAGCATTTCTGTCGCATCCCACCCTGGCACAGGAGTGTCGCTTCAACTAGATTGACTCGTGTCCGTTGTCAACCCGACCATGTAATTATAGAAGATCGTTGATACCGAGGAGCGATAAAGGCAACATCAGGCTTGGAATATATCAGCTTTACGGCTGTTTGAGAGCGCTCACCTTTCTGTAAGTGCAATCTGGTTTTATTCTATCATATTTGGGCGAGATACTCCTCAGTCCTGTCCCTTTTCTCTATCACTACATTCAGATCCAAAGAGTTGGAATATCACAGAATACTTGTGAGTGCGATACTTACCAGTGACTGATTAATCACACATCACACTTGTAATTACTGGCTACACCAGTCAGTTTTTTTTTCTTTTTCCTCCCCGAATCGACACGCGCGCCCCTAAGTGGATGTGTTTTGGCAATTCTGTTAACAGCCAGAAATGTCCTTGTTTTCCATGAAAACAGCTGAGTGACCCGAAACTATTGAACGGTATTAAAGGGACAGTCCCCTTTTTAAAGCCAGTAACAACTAAATGTAAATGAAAAACATAATGCTTCTATTAAATGTTTTTTCTGTGTACAAAGATCAAAAGGCCACTAAATCCAAAGCCCGGCCCTTAATATGCCTGTTTTATGCACAACATTTCGAGATTAAGGCTAAATGCCAGCGATGAGTCCTGTTAACTCTGTTTGGCGATTGCAAGCTGTTAGTCTAATGTGCAACAGCGAGAGGTTGTGATGTAATAAGGTGATACATTGTAGTACATTGTTACTGGTTTGCACGGCCGTCGGGGGAATAGGACTGACACCTGTAATGGATTTGTGAATAATATAATCTAGTTAAATGTATACATATAGGAGGGATGTGGCCCCCAAAATGCGTCACTCAGGGCCGATGATACCGGGCTCAGCCCTGGGAAAAGGAGATGCTGACGAGGAAGGATGTGATGGACATGCTAAGGAATCAAAGACTGAACAGCATTGATTAGCGGAAGTTATTTTAAAATACAGAATTTGATAATTATGGAAAAATAAAAAACCTTTAGAAATGAAGAATTATGGGGTCTGATATCACGTGAATGAAGTTAGATTTGGGGTCACATTAAGTGAATGACTTTAAAAGTACTTTTTTTTGGGCCATTCCTGTCTCCATAAATTACAATATACTATCAGCTTATGGTGTCATAGAAGCAGAAGCTCTCTTGTGAGGTCATATGTATGTAGAGCTATCTGTGGATAATGGCAGCTGTAGTTATACAAAGTAAACAATAACAAAAAAAATGTAGGTGTTTCTCGAATTTATTCTGATTTTATGCTGTTATTTGGAAACACTCTTGATACACTCGGCCAGGGTTTAGTCCATCCTTCAGGCCATCCAGTCTGGAGTCACGTGAATGAAGTTAGATTTGGGGTCACATTAAGTGAATGACTTTAAAAGTACTTTTATTTGGGCCATTCCTGTCTCCATAAATTACAATATACTATCTGCTTATGGTGTCATAGAAGCAGAAGCTCTCTTGTGAGGTCATATGTATGTAGAGCTATCTGTGGATAATGGCAGCTGTAGTTATACAAAGTAAACAATAACAAAAAAAATGTAGGTGTTTCTCGAATTTATTCTGATTTTATGTTGTTATTTGGAAACACTCTTGATACCCTCGGCCAGGGCTTAGTCCATCCTTCAGGCCATCCAGTCTGGAGTCACAAAGGAAAAGCCAGAAAGACTCTGGCTGCTCGATAACGAGGAAGAGTCAGATGAAGATGAAGAGGACGTGTCCTCTGTGCTCAACAAAACTGATGGAATCTCCTGAAGTGTCTTCAAGCTTAGATTTGCTGTTGATGTCGGCCGGTACGGGGGAGTTGAACGGCGGCTCTCTATATCCTCCCAATGAATGTCCTGAAAGAATGGATGCCGCCTAATATACCCCGTGATCCAGAGGCGATGCTGAGGATCTTTCATCAAAAGATGCTTCAGGATGTCCGCAGCATCTTCAGAGATGTCTTTGCCGTACCGAGGGCTTCCATTTACAATGGAACCCAACGCTGCCCTCTTGCACTTACCGTGATAGAACGGTAACCTTCCGTTAAGCATGCGGAAAAGAATCACCCCAAACGACCACCAGTCCACGGCAACACCGTATGCTTCCTTCAGATGTATTTCGGGGGCCATGTACATGAATGTTCCGCAGTGTCCTTTCGTCTCTGCTGCTCCAAAAATGCCTTCTGCGACGATACCGAAATCGCAGATCTTGGCATGGCCCTCTCCGTCAAGCAAGATGTTGTCCGGCTTCAGGTCTCGGTGTATAACTCCGCGAGTGTGGAGGAACTGGATGCCGCAGATTATTTCGGCTGAATAAAATGCAGCTGTGGTCTCAGGGAGGCGGCCCACCCTCTTCATATATGACTGGAGGCTCCCACCAGCCATATACTCCATCATGAATAAGGCGCAGGTCTGTGTTTGGAAGCCTGCATATCCATGGCAAAGGAACGGGCTGTCCCGAGCCATCTCCAGGATTCTCCTCTCCTTCAGTAGGTACAGGGGCTTTAAGGCTTTCTTGCGGATGATTTTGACCGCTACCATAGAATCTCTTCTAGGTACAGAAGCCAACATGACTTTTCCAAACGCCCCTTGTCCCAGCACTGAATGGAAGATGAAGCCGGAGGGCGTCATGGGGAGAAGGCTCCTATATTTTTTTGCAATAACACCACTTTCTACCTCACTTCTGCGTCTTTTCATGGGAACCATTCCCCTTCTGCGCTCCTCCAGATGTTCCTCCGCTCCTTCTTTCTCCTGCTTCCCCAGAATCTGGATGTTTTTCTTTTTGGATCTACACCGCTTTTTCTTCCGTTCGGAGAAGCCTGTGCTGGTTCTTGGGCGTCTTTTAGTCCGCTTTGCCCTCAGACACAGGCTGCTCTCCTCCCTCTCATTAGCAGTACGTTTGTTCCTCTTCCTCGCTCTCCCTCTTTCTTCCTCAGTACTGCTGCTCTCTTTCTTCCTTTTCAGGACAGGGTCTCTACTGGCCAAGTGCTCCTCGTTCTGATCCTTATTCTTTTTAGCGGTGTGGGCGAAAGCTGTTTTCAGTCGTTTGAAAAACTTCCGCACTTTTCTGGGACAGCATCTCCTTCCAATCCACCTCAGTCCATGGAGTAGACAACAGTCATCCATAGCTCTCCTTTTAAAAGGTTCTCCTTTTAAATCTCCTCAATCTCTGATGTCGTTGGTAACAACACTTCAAGCCCGCTACGAATAGCTGCTTACCAGTGCCGAGCGCCCAACTACACTGAGCAAGCAGGTGAGCGCACTACGGCTTTACAGTGGTGTTAATGTCACAGACGTGTATGATGTCACAGTTCACTCACCCGCACTGTGAGAATTCCGTGCTACTGCTTTATGGACGTAAATACTCTGGTGGATTTCTTTTAATTTATTGATGGGGCGCTATTGTATCTATCATGTAAAATGACCAGGGTGTTAATGTGTGCTGAATTTAAATGCTGCATATAAATGTTTTCCCTCCTGCGTGAAAAACCCATAAATCCCGTTGCCTTATATTTTACCGATTTGCCTCTTTTCTTTGCAGTCCCAATTTTCAGACCTAAATTCTTTTAATCTCCTGTTCGTCGTGGCATTAAAAATGCTTTACTATTATTACAGTAACAGTTTGTTTTTTGGTTATCTTTATATGTCCGTAGCGGCTGCATATTCGCCGTTTGTATGTGTTCTGTCTCTGTTATTTTAGACAATGTGCTTTAGAAGCACCCAGACTCCTTCATCGTACGGCCTGCGGAAAACCATACAATGTCTTAGAGGGACATTTTCGGTAAATGAAGAATTGGACTTTTAGATATTAAGGCTTTAGTTCCACTGCCGTAAATACTCAGCCCATAGAAGAGCATGAGAGAAAACCCACTTTTCTTTAATGCCAAGCAGCCTTATTGTATATCCGGCCCGTGACGTATTCTGGCCGAGGCTGACCGTCCAGAGACGCATTTTACCCTGTTTTTCCCTGTAGCTGTCTCCTGAATACCTGTCAGTACTAAAATTAACATGAAATCCCATTATTCGGGCTACCGCTGCCTCTCAGAGCTCCGCAGACCCAAAATGAAATAAATAGTATATAATATTAATGAAAACAAATTATTCTGTGTAATGATTTTCTGTACCTCCTAACAGTCCTGTTTTTTCTTCTCATATCCTCTGCATGAAAAAGCCCAAACCTCACTTGCCGCTCCTGCACCCCACCTGGAAGCATTTCTGTCGCATCCCACCCTGGCACAGGAGTGTCGCTTCAACTAGATTGACTCGTGTCCGTTGTCAACCCGACCATGTAATTATAGAAGATCGTTGATACCGAGGAGCGATAAAGGCAACATCAGGCTTGGAATATATCAGCTTTACGGCTGTTTGAGAGCGCTCACCTTTCTGTAAGTGCAATCTGGTTTTATTCTATCATATTTGGGCGAGATACTCCTCAGTCCTGTCCCTTTTCTCTATCACTACATTCAGATCCAAAGAGTTGGAATATCACAGAATACTTGTGAGTGCGATACTTACCAGTGACTGATTAATCACACATCACACTTGTAATTACTGGCTACACCAGTCAGTTTTTTTTTCTTTTTCCTCCCCGAATCGACACGCGCGCCCCTAAGTGGATGTGTTTTGGCAATTCTGTTAACAGCCAGAAATGTCCTTGTTTTCCATGAAAACAGCTGAGTGACCCGAAACTATTGAACGGTATTAAAGGGACAGTCCCCTTTTTAAAGCCAGTAACAACTAAATGTAAATGAAAAACATAATGCTTCTATTAAATGTTTTTTCTGTGTACAAAGATCAAAAGGCCACTAAATCCAAAGCCCGGCCCTTAATATGCCTGTTTTATGCACAACATTTCGAGATTAAGGCTAAATGCCAGCGATGAGTCCTGTTAACTCTGTTTGGCGATTGCAAGCTGTTAGTCTAATGTGCAACAGCGAGAGGTTGTGATGTAATAAGGTGATACATTGTAGTACATTGTTACTGGTTTGCACGGCCGTCGGGGGAATAGGACTGACACCTGTAATGGATTTGTGAATAATATAATCTAGTTAAATGTATACATATAGGAGGGATGTGGCCCCCAAAATGCGTCACTCAGGGCCGATGATACCGGGCTCAGCCCTGGGAAAAGGAGATGCTGACGAGGAAGGATGTGATGGACATGCTAAGGAATCAAAGACTGAACAGCATTGATTAGCGGAAGTTATTTTAAAATACAGAATTTGATAATTATGGAAAAATAAAAAACCTTTAGAAATGAAGAATTATGGGGTCTGATATCACGTGAATGAAGTTAGATTTGGGGTCACATTAAGTGAATGACTTTAAAAGTACTTTTTTTTGGGCCATTCCTGTCTCCATAAATTACAATATACTATCAGCTTATGGTGTCATAGAAGCAGAAGCTCTCTTGTGAGGTCATATGTATGTAGAGCTATCTGTGGATAATGGCAGCTGTAGTTATACAAAGTAAACAATAACAAAAAAAATGTAGGTGTTTCTCGAATTTATTCTGATTTTATGCTGTTATTTGGAAACACTCTTGATACACTCGGCCAGGGTTTAGTCCATCCTTCAGGCCATCCAGTCTGGAGTCACGTGAATGAAGTTAGATTTGGGGTCACATTAAGTGAATGACTTTAAAAGTACTTTTATTTGGGCCATTCCTGTCTCCATAAATTACAATATACTATCAGCTTATGGTGTCATAGAAGCAGAAGCTCTCTTGTGAGGTCATATGTATGTAGAGCTATCTGTGGATAATGGCAGCTGTAGTTATACAAAGTAAACAATAACAAAAAAAATGTAGGTGTTTCTCGAATTTATTCTGATTTTATGTTGTTATTTGGAAACACTCTTGATACCCTCGGCCAGGGCTTAGTCCATCCTTCAGGCCATCCAGTCTGGAGTCACAAAGGAAAAGCCAGAAAGACTCTGGCTGCTCGATAACGAGGAAGAGTCAGATGAAGATGAAGAGGACGTGTCCTCTGTGCTCAACAAAACTGATGGAATCTCCTGAAGTGTCTTCAAGCTTAGATTTGCTGTTGATGTCGGCCGGTACGGGGGAGTTGAACGGCGGCTCTCTATATCCTCCCAATGAATGTCCTGAAAGAATGGATGCCGCCTAATATACCCCGTGATCCAGAGGCGATGCTGAGGATCTTTCATCAAAAGATGCTTCAGGATGTCCGCAGCATCTTCAGAGATGTCTTTGCCGTACCGAGGGCTTCCATTTACAATGGAACCCAACGCTGCCCTCTTGCACTTACCGTGATAGAACGGTAACCTTCCGTTAAGCATGCGGAAAAGAATCACCCCAAACGACCACCAGTCCACGGCAACACCGTATGCTTCCTTCAGATGTATTTCGGGGGCCATGTACATGAATGTTCCGCAGTGTCCTTTCGTCTCTGCTGCTCCAAAAATGCCTTCTGCGACGATACCGAAATCGCAGATCTTGGCATGGCCCTCTCCGTCAAGCAAGATGTTGTCCGGCTTCAGGTCTCGGTGTATAACTCCGCGAGTGTGGAGGAACTGGATGCCGCAGATTATTTCGGCTGAATAAAATGCAGCTGTGGTCTCAGGGAGGCGGCCCACCCTCTTCATATATGACTGGAGGCTCCCACCAGCCATATACTCCATCATGAATAAGGCGCAGGTCTGTGTTTGGAAGCCTGCATATCCATGGCAAAGGAACGGGCTGTCCCGAGCCATCTCCAGGATTCTCCTCTCCTTCAGTAGGTACAGGGGCTTTAAGGCTTTCTTGCGGATGATTTTGACCGCTACCATAGAATCTCTTCTAGGTACAGAAGCCAACATGACTTTTCCAAACGCCCCTTGTCCCAGCACTGAATGGAAGATGAAGCCGGAGGGCGTCATGGGGAGAAGGCTCCTATATTTTTTTGCAATAACACCACTTTCTACCTCACTTCTGCGTCTTTTCATGGGAACCATTCCCCTTCTGCGCTCCTCCAGATGTTCCTCCGCTCCTTCTTTCTCCTGCTTCCCCAGAATCTGGATGTTTTTCTTTTTGGATCTACACCGCTTTTTCTTCCGTTCGGAGAAGCCTGTGCTGGTTCTTGGGCGTCTTTTAGTCCGCTTTGCCCTCAGACACAGGCTGCTCTCCTCCCTCTCATTAGCAGTACGTTTGTTCCTCTTCCTCGCTCTCCCTCTTTCTTCCTCAGTACTGCTGCTCTCTTTCTTCCTTTTCAGGACAGGGTCTCTACTGGCCAAGTGCTCCTCGTTCTGATCCTTATTCTTTTTAGCGGTGTGGGCGAAAGCTGTTTTCAGTCGTTTGAAAAACTTCCGCACTTTTCTGGGACAGCATCTCCTTCCAATCCACCTCAGTCCATGGAGTAGACAACAGTCATCCATAGCTCTCCTTTTAAAAGGTTCTCCTTTTAAATCTCCTCAATCTCTGATGTCGTTGGTAACAACACTTCAAGCCCGCTACGAATAGCTGCTTACCAGTGCCGAGCGCCCAACTACACTGAGCAAGCAGGTGAGTGCACTACGGCTTTACAGTGGTGTTAATGTCACAGACGTGTATGATGTCACAGTTCACTCACCCGCACTGTGAGAATTCCGTGCTACTGCTTTATGGACGTAAATACTCTGGTGGATTTCTTTTAATTTATTGATGGGGCGCTATTGTATCTATCATGTAAAATGACCAGGGTGTTAATGTGTGCTGAATTTAAATGCTGCATATAAATGTTTTCCCTCCTGCGTGAAAAACCCATAAATCCCGTTGCCTTATATTTTACCGATTTGCCTCTTTTCTTTGCAGTCCCAATTTTCAGACCTAAATTCTTTTAATCTCCTGTTCGTCGTGGCATTAAAAATGCTTTACTATTATTACAGTAACAGTTTGTTTTTTGGTTATCTTTATATGTCCGTAGCGGCTGCATATTCGCCGTTTGTATGTGTTCTGTCTCTGTTATTTTAGACAATGTGCTTTAGAAGCACCCAGACTCCTTCATCGTACGGCCTGCGGAAAACCATACAATGTCTTAGAGGGACATTTTCGGTAAATGAAGAATTGGACTTTTAGATATTAAGGCTTTAGTTCCACTGCCGTAAATACTCAGCCCATAGAAGAGCATGAGAGAAAACCCACTTTTCTTTAATGCCAAGCAGCCTTATTGTATATCCGGCCCGTGACGTATTCTGGCCGAGGCTGACCGTCCAGAGACGCATTTTACCCTGTTTTTCCCTGTAGCTGTCTCCTGAATACCTGTCAGTACTAAAATTAACATGAAATCCCATTATTCGGGCTACCGCTGCCTCTCAGAGCTCCGCAGACCCAAAATGAAATAAATAGTATATAATATTAATGAAAACAAATTATTCTGTGTAATGATTTTCTGTACCTCCTAACAGTCCTGTTTTTTCTTCTCATATCCTCTGCATGAAAAAGCCCAAACCTCACTTGCCGCTCCTGCACCCCACCTGGAAGCATTTCTGTCGCATCCCACCCTGGCACAGGAGTGTCGCTTCAACTAGATTGACTCGTGTCCGTTGTCAACCCGACCATGTAATTATAGAAGATCGTTGATACCGAGGAGCGATAAAGGCAACATCAGGCTTGGAATATATCAGCTTTACGGCTGTTTGAGAGCGCTCACCTTTCTGTAAGTGCAATCTGGTTTTATTCTATCATATTTGGGCGAGATACTCCTCAGTCCTGTCCCTTTTCTCTATCACTACATTCAGATCCAAAGAGTTGGAATATCACAGAATACTTGTGAGTGCGATACTTACCAGTGACTGATTAATCACACATCACACTTGTAATTACTGGCTACACCAGTCAGTTTTTTTTTCTTTTTCCTCCCCGAATCGACACGCGCGCCCCTAAGTGGATGTGTTTTGGCAATTCTGTTAACAGCCAGAAATGTCCTTGTTTTCCATGAAAACAGCTGAGTGACCCGAAACTATTGAACGGTATTAAAGGGACAGTCCCCTTTTTAAAGCCAGTAACAACTAAATGTAAATGAAAAACATAATGCTTCTATTAAATGTTTTTTCTGTGTACAAAGATCAAAAGGCCACTAAATCCAAAGCCCGGCCCTTAATATGCCTGTTTTATGCACAACATTTCGAGATTAAGGCTAAATGCCAGCGATGAGTCCTGTTAACTCTGTTTGGCGATTGCAAGCTGTTAGTCTAATGTGCAACAGCGAGAGGTTGTGATGTAATAAGGTGATACATTGTAGTACATTGTTACTGGTTTGCACGGCCGTCGGGGGAATAGGACTGACACCTGTAATGGATTTGTGAATAATATAATCTAGTTAAATGTATACATATAGGAGGGATGTGGCCCCCAAAATGCGTCACTCAGGGCCGATGATACCGGGCTCAGCCCTGGGAAAAGGAGATGCTGACGAGGAAGGATGTGATGGACATGCTAAGGAATCAAAGACTGAACAGCATTGATTAGCGGAAGTTATTTTAAAATACAGAATTTGATAATTATGGAAAAATAAAAAACCTTTAGAAATGAAGAATTATGGGGTCTGATATCACGTGAATGAAGTTAGATTTGGGGTCACATTAAGTGAATGACTTTAAAAGTACTTTTTTTTGGGCCATTCCTGTCTCTATAAATTACAATATACTATCAGCTTATGGTGTCATAGAAGCAGAAGCTCTCTTGTGAGGTCATATGTATGTAGAGCTATCTGTGGATAATGGCAGCTGTAGTTATACAAAGTAAACAATAACAAAAAAAATGTAGGTGTTTCTCGAATTTATTCTGATTTTATGCTGTTATTTGGAAACACTCTTGATACACTCGGCCAGGGTTTAGTCCATCCTTCAGGCCATCCAGTCTGGAGTCACGTGAATGAAGTTAGATTTGGGGTCACATTAAGTGAATGACTTTAAAAGTACTTTTATTTGGGCCATTCCTGTCTCCATAAATTACAATATACTATCTGCTTATGGTGTCATAGAAGCAGA
The DNA here is from genome assembly GCF_027358695.1 of Spea bombifrons. Taxonomy (NCBI): domain Eukaryota; kingdom Metazoa; phylum Chordata; class Amphibia; order Anura; family Pelobatidae; genus Spea; species Spea bombifrons. The sequence continues at coordinate 125,841,313 of NC_071087.1, read as the reverse complement.
AGCTCTCTTGTGAGGTCATATGTATGTAGAGCTATCTGTGGATAATGGCAGCTGTAGTTATACAAAGTAAACAATAACAAAAAAAATGTAGGTGTTTCTCGAATTTATTCTGATTTTATGTTGTTATTTGGAAACACTCTTGATACCCTCGGCCAGGGCTTAGTCCATCCTTCAGGCCATCCAGTCTGGAGTCACAAAGGAAAAGCCAGAAAGACTCTGGCTGCTCGATAACGAGGAAGAGTCAGATGAAGATGAAGAGGACGTGTCCTCTGTGCTCAACAAAACTGATGGAATCTCCTGAAGTGTCTTCAAGCTTAGATTTGCTGTTGATGTCGGCCGGTACGGGGGAGTTGAACGGCGGCTCTCTATATCCTCCCAATGAATGTCCTGAAAGAATGGATGCCGCCTAATATACCCCGTGATCCAGAGGCGATGCTGAGGATCTTTCATCAAAAGATGCTTCAGGATGTCCGCAGCATCTTCAGAGATGTCTTTGCCGTACCGAGGGCTTCCATTTACAATGGAACCCAACGCTGCCCTCTTGCACTTACCGTGATAGAACGGTAACCTTCCGTTAAGCATGCGGAAAAGAATCACCCCAAACGACCACCAGTCCACGGCAACACCGTATGCTTCCTTCAGATGTATTTCGGGGGCCATGTACATGAATGTTCCGCAGTGTCCTTTCGTCTCTGCTGCTCCAAAAATGCCTTCTGCGACGATACCGAAATCGCAGATCTTGGCATGGCCCTCTCCGTCAAGCAAGATGTTGTCCGGCTTCAGGTCTCGGTGTATAACTCCGCGAGTGTGGAGGAACTGGATGCCGCAGATTATTTCGGCTGAATAAAATGCAGCTGTGGTCTCAGGGAGGCGGCCCACCCTCTTCATATATGACTGGAGGCTCCCACCAGCCATATACTCCATCATGAATAAGGCGCAGGTCTGTGTTTGGAAGCCTGCATATCCATGGCAAAGGAACGGGCTGTCCCGAGCCATCTCCAGGATTCTCCTCTCCTTCAGTAGGTACAGGGGCTTTAAGGCTTTCTTGCGGATGATTTTGACCGCTACCATAGAATCTCTTCTAGGTACAGAAGCCAACATGACTTTTCCAAACGCCCCTTGTCCCAGCACTGAATGGAAGATGAAGCCGGAGGGCGTCATGGGGAGAAGGCTCCTATATTTTTTTGCAATAACACCACTTTCTACCTCACTTCTGCGTCTTTTCATGGGAACCATTCCCCTTCTGCGCTCCCCTTCCAGATGTTCCTCCGCTCCTTCTTTCTCCTGCTTCCCCAGAATCTGGATGTTTTTCTTTTTGGATCTACACCGCTTTTTCTTCCGTTCGGAGAAGCCTGTGCTGGTTCTTGGGCGTCTTTTAGTCCGCTTTACCCTCAGACACAGGCTGCTCTCCTCCCTCTCATTAGCAGTACGTTTGTTCCTCTTCCTCGCTCTCCCTCTTTCTTCCTCAGTACTGCTGCTCTCTTTCTTCCTTTTCAGGACAGGGTCTCTACTGGCCAAGTGCTCCTCGTTCTGATCCTTATTCTTTATAGCGGTGTGGGCGAAAGCTGTTTTCAGTCGTTTGAAAAACTTCCGCACTTTTCTGGGACAGCATCTCCTTCCAATCCACCTCAGTCCATGGAGTAGACAACAGTCATCCATAGCTCTCCTTTTAAAAGGTTCTCCTTTTAAATCTCCTCAATCTCTGATGTCGTTGGTAACAACACTTCAAGCCCGCTACGAATAGCTGCTTACCAGTGCCGAGCGCCCAACTACACTGAGCAAGCAGGTGAGCGCACTACGGCTTTACAGTGGTGTTAATGTCACAGACGTGTATGATGTCACAGTTCACTCACCCGCACTGTGAGAATTCCGTGCTACTGCTTTATGGACGTAAATACTCTGGTGGATTTCTTTTAATTTATTGATGGGGCGCTATTGTATCTATCATGTAAAATGACCAGGGTGTTAATGTGTGCTGAATTTAAATGCTGCATATAAATGTTTTCCCTCCTGCGTGAAAAACCCATAAATCCCGTTGCCTTATATTTTACCGATTTGCCTCTTTTCTTTGCAGTCCCAATTTTCAGACCTAAATTCTTTTAATCTCCTGTTCGTCGTGGCATTAAAAATGCTTTACTATTATTACAGTAACAGTTTGTTTTTTGGTTATCTTTATATGTCCGTAGCGGCTGCATATTCGCCGTTTGTATGTGTTCTGTCTCTGTTATTTTAGACAATGTGCTTTAGAAGCACCCAGACTCCTTCATCGTACGGCCTGCGGAAAACCATACAATGTCTTAGAGGGACATTTTCGGTAAATGAAGAATTGGACTTTTAGATATTAAGGCTTTAGTTCCACTGCCGTAAATACTCAGCCCATAGAAGAGCATGAGAGAAAACCCACTTTTCTTTAATGCCAAGCAGCCTTATTGTATATCCGGCCCGTGACGTATTCTGGCCGAGGCTGACCGTCCAGAGACGCATTTTACCCTGTTTTTCCCTGTAGCTGTCTCCTGAATACCTGTCAGTACTAAAATTAACATGAAATCCCATTATTCGGGCTACCGCTGCCTCTCAGAGCTCCGCAGACCCAAAATGAAATAAATAGTATATAATATTAATGAAAACAAATTATTCTGTGTAATGATTTTCTGTACCTCCTAACAGTCCTGTTTTTTCTTCTCATATCCTCTGCATGAAAAAGCCCAAACCTCACTTGCCGCTCCTGCACCCCACCTGGAAGCATTTCTGTCGCATCCCACCCTGGCACAGGAGTGTCGCTTCAACTAGATTGACTCGTGTCCGTTGTCAACCCGACCATGTAATTATAGAAGATCGTTGATACCGAGGAGCGATAAAGGCAACATCAGGCTTGGAATATATCAGCTTTACGGCTGTTTGAGAGCGCTCACCTTTCTGTAAGTGCAATCTGGTTTTATTCTATCATATTTGGGCGAGATACTCCTCAGTCCTGTCCCTTTTCTCTATCACTACATTCAGATCCAAAGAGTTGGAATATCACAGAATACTTGTGAGTGCGATACTTACCAGTGACTGATTAATCACACATCACACTTGTAATTACTGGCTACACCAGTCAGTTTTTTTTTCTTTTTCCTCCCCGAATCGACACGTGCGCCCCTAAGTGGATGTGTTTTGGCAATTCTGTTAACAGCCAGAAATGTCCTTGTTTTCCATGAAAACAGCTGAGTGACCCGAAACTATTGAACGGTATTAAAGGGACAGTCCCCTTTTTAAAGCCAGTAACAACTAAATGTAAATGAAAAACATAATGCTTCTATTAAATGTTTTTTCTGTGTACAAAGATCAAAAGGCCACTAAATCCAAAGCCCGGCCCTTAATATGCCTGTTTTATGCACAACATTTCGAGATTAAGGCTAAATGCCAGCGATGAGTCCTGTTAACTCTGTTTGGCGATTGCAAGCTGTTGGTCTAATGTGCAACAGCGAGAGGTTGTGATGTAATAAGGTGATACATTGTAGTACATTGTTACTGGTTTGCACGGCCGTCGGGGGAATAGGACTGACACCTGTAATGGATTTGTGAATAATATAATCTAGTTAAATGTATACATATAGGAGGGATGTGGCCCCCAAAATGCGTCACTCAGGGCCGATGATACCGGGCTCAGCCCTGGGAAAAGGAGATGCTGACGAGGAAGGATGTGATGGACATGCTAAGGAATCAAAGACTGAACAGCATTGATTAGCGGAAGTTATTTTAAAATACAGAATTTGATAATTATGGAAAAATAAAAAACCTTTAGAAATGAAGAATTATGGGGTCTGATATCACGTGAATGAAGTTAGATTTGGGGTCACATTAAGTGAATGACTTTAAAAGTACTTTTTTTTGGGCCATTCCTGTCTCCATAAATTACAATATACTATCAGCTTATGGTGTCATAGAAGCAGAAGCTCTCTTGTGAGGTTATATGTATGTAGAGCTATCTGTGGATAATGGCAGCTGTAGTTATACAAAGTAAACAATAACAAAAAAAATGTAGGTGTTTCTCGAATTTATTCTGATTTTATGCTGTTATTTGGAAACACTCTTGATACACTCGGCCAGGGTTTAGTCCATCCTTCAGGCCATCCAGTCTGGAGTCACGTGAATGAAGTTAGATTTGGGGTCACATTAAGTGAATGACTTTAAAAGTACTTTTATTTGGGCCATTCCTGTCTCCATAAATTACAATATACTATCAGCTTATGGTGTCATAGAAGCAGAAGCTCTCTTGTGAGGTCATATGTATGTAGAGCTATCTGTGGATAATGGCAGCTGTAGTTATACAAAGTAAACAATAACAAAAAAAATGTAGGTGTTTCTCGAATTTATTCTGATTTTATGTTGTTATTTGGAAACACTCTTGATACCCTCGGCCAGGGCTTAGTCCATCCTTCAGGCCATCCAGTCTGGAGTCACAAAGGAAAAGCCAGAAAGACTCTGGCTGCTCGATAACGAGGAAGAGTCAGATGAAGATGAAGAGGACGTGTCCTCTGTGCTCAACAAAACTGATGGAATCTCCTGAAGTGTCTTCAAGCTTAGATTTGCTGTTGATGTCGGCCGGTACGGGGGAGTTGAACGGCGGCTCTCTATATCCTCCCAATGAATGTCCTGAAAGAATGGATGCCGCCTAATATACCCCGTGATCCAGAGGCGATGCTGAGGATCTTTCATCAAAAGATGCTTCAGGATGTCCGCAGCATCTTCAGAGATGTCTTTGCCGTACCGAGGGCTTCCATTTACAATGGAACCCAACGCTGCCCTCTTGCACTTACCGTGATAGAACGGTAACCTTCCGTTAAGCATGCGGAAAAGAATCACCCCAAACGACCACCAGTCCACGGCAACACCGTATGCTTCCTTCAGATGTATTTCGGGGGCCATGTACATGAATGTTCCGCAGTGTCCTTTCGTCTCTGCTGCTCCAAAAATGCCTTCTGCGACGATACCGAAATCGCAGATCTTGGCATGGCCCTCTCCGTCAAGCAAGATGTTGTCCGGCTTCAGGTCTCGGTGTATAACTCCGCGAGTGTGGAGGAACTGGATGCCGCAGATTATTTCGGCTGAATAAAATGCAGCTGTGGTCTCAGGGAGGCGGCCCACCCTCTTCATATATGACTGGAGGCTCCCACCAGCCATATACTCCATCATGAATAAGGCGCAGGTCTGTGTTTGGAAGCCTGCATATCCATGGCAAAGGAACGGGCTGTCCCGAGCCATCTCCAGGATTCTCCTCTCCTTCAGTAGGTACAGGGGCTTTAAGGCTTTCTTGCGGATGATTTTGACCGCTACCATAGAATCTCTTCTAGGTACAGAAGCCAACATGACTTTTCCAAACGCCCCTTGTCCCAGCACTGAATGGAAGATGAAGCCGGAGGGCGTCATGGGGAGAAGGCTCCTATATTTTTTTGCAATAACACCACTTTCTACCTCACTTCTGCGTCTTTTCATGGGAACCATTCCCCTTCTGCGCTCCTCCAGATGTTCCTCCGCTCCTTCTTTCTCCTGCTTCCCCAGAATCTGGATGTTTTTCTTTTTGGATCTACACCGCTTTTTCTTCCGTTCGGAGAAGCCTGTGCTGGTTCTTGGGCGTCTTTTAGTCCGCTTTGCCCTCAGACACAGGCTGCTCTCCTCCCTCTCATTAGCAGTACGTTTGTTCCTCTTCCTCGCTCTCCCTCTTTCTTCCTCAGTACTGCTGCTCTCTTTCTTCCTTTTCAGGACAGGGTCTCTACTGGCCAAGTGCTCCTCGTTCTGATCCTTATTCTTTTTAGCGGTGTGGGCGAAAGCTGTTTTCAGTCGTTTGAAAAACTTCCGCACTTTTCTGGGACAGCATCTCCTTCCAATCCACCTCAGTCCATGGAGTAGACAACAGTCATCCATAGCTCTCCTTTTAAAAGGTTCTCCTTTTAAATCTCCTCAATCTCTGATGTCGTTGGTAACAACACTTCAAGCCCGCTACGAATAGCTGCTTACCAGTGCCGAGCGCCCAACTACACTGAGCAAGCAGGTGAGCGCACTACGGCTTTACAGTGGTGTTAATGTCACAGACGTGTATGATGTCACAGTTCACTCACCCGCACTGTGAGAATTCCGTGCTACTGCTTTATGGACGTAAATACTCTGGTGGATTTCTTTTAATTTATTGATGGGGCGCTATTGTATCTATCATGTAAAATGACCAGGGTGTTAATGTGTGCTGAATTTAAATGCTGCATATAAATGTTTTCCCTCCTGCGTGAAAAACCCATAAATCCCGTTGCCTTATATTTTACCGATTTGCCTCTTTTCTTTGCAGTCCCAATTTTCAGACCTAAATTCTTTTAATCTCCTGTTCGTCGTGGCATTAAAAATGCTTTACTATTATTACAGTAACAGTTTGTTTTTTGGTTATCTTTATATGTCCGTAGCGGCTGCATATTCGCCGTTTGTATGTGTTCTGTCTCTGTTATTTTAGACAATGTGCTTTAGAAGCACCCAGACTCCTTCATCGTACGGCCTGCGGAAAACCATACAATGTCTTAGAGGGACATTTTCGGTAAATGAAGAATTGGACTTTTAGATATTAAGGCTTTAGTTCCACTGCCGTAAATACTCAGCCCATAGAAGAGCATGAGAGAAAACCCACTTTTCTTTAATGCCAAGCAGCCTTATTGTATATCCGGCCCGTGACGTATTCTGGCCGAGGCTGACCGTCCAGAGACGCATTTTACCCTGTTTTTCCCTGTAGCTGTCTCCTGAATACCTGTCAGTACTAAAATTAACATGAAATCCCATTATTCGGGCTACCGCTGCCTCTCAGAGCTCCGCAGACCCAAAATGAAATAAATAGTATATAATATTAATGAAAACAAATTATTCTGTGTAATGATTTTCTGTACCTCCTAACAGTCCTGTTTTTTCTTCTCATATCCTCTGCATGAAAAAGCCCAAACCTCACTTGCCGCTCCTGCACCCCACCTGGAAGCATTTCTGTCGCATCCCACCCTGGCACAGGAGTGTCGCTTCAACTAGATTGACTCGTGTCCGTTGTCAACCCGACCATGTAATTATAGAAGATCGTTGATACCGAGGAGCGATAAAGGCAACATCAGGCTTGGAATATATCAGCTTTACGGCTGTTTGAGAGCGCTCACCTTTCTGTAAGTGCAATCTGGTTTTATTCTATCATATTTGGGCGAGATACTCCTCAGTCCTGTCCCTTTTCTCTATCACTACATTCAGATCCAAAGAGTTGGAATATCACAGAATACTTGTGAGTGCGATACTTACCAGTGACTGATTAATCACACATCACACTTGTAATTACTGGCTACACCAGTCAGTTTTTTTTTCTTTTTCCTCCCCGAATCGACACGCGCGCCCCTAAGTGGATGTGTTTTGGCAATTCTGTTAACAGCCAGAAATGTCCTTGTTTTCCATGAAAACAGCTGAGTGACCCGAAACTATTGAACGGTATTAAAGGGACAGTCCCCTTTTTAAAGCCAGTAACAACTAAATGTAAATGAAAAACATAATGCTTCTATTAAATGTTTTTTCTGTGTACAAAGATCAAAAGGCCACTAAATCCAAAGCCCGGCCCTTAATATGCCTGTTTTATGCACAACATTTCGAGATTAAGGCTAAATGCCAGCGATGAGTCCTGTTAACTCTGTTTGGCGATTGCAAGCTGTTAGTCTAATGTGCAACAGCGAGAGGTTGTGATGTAATAAGGTGATACATTGTAGTACATTGTTACTGGTTTGCACGGCCGTCGGGGGAATAGGACTGACACCTGTAATGGATTTGTGAATAATATAATCTAGTTAAATGTATACATATAGGAGGGATGTGGCCCCCAAAATGCGTCACTCAGGGCCGATGATACCGGGCTCAGCCCTGGGAAAAGGAGATGCTGACGAGGAAGGATGTGATGGACATGCTAAGGAATCAAAGACTGAACAGCATTGATTAGCGGAAGTTATTTTAAAATACAGAATTTGATAATTATGGAAAAATAAAAAACCTTTAGAAATGAAGAATTATGGGGTCTGATATCACGTGAATGAAGTTAGATTTGGGGTCACATTAAGTGAATGACTTTAAAAGTACTTTTTTTTGGGCCATTCCTGTCTCTATAAATTACAATATACTATCAGCTTATGGTGTCATAGAAGCAGAAGCTCTCTTGTGAGGTCATATGTATGTAGAGCTATCTGTGGATAATGGCAGCTGTAGTTATACAAAGTAAACAATAACAAAAAAAATGTAGGTGTTTCTCGAATTTATTCTGATTTTATGCTGTTATTTGGAAACACTCTTGATACACTCGGCCAGGGTTTAGTCCATCCTTCAGGCCATCCAGTCTGGAGTCACGTGAATGAAGTTAGATTTGGGGTCACATTAAGTGAATGACTTTAAAAGTACTTTTATTTGGGCCATTCCTGTCTCCATAAATTACAATATACTATCTGCTTATGGTGTCATAGAAGCAGAAGCTCTCTTGTGAGGTCATATGTATGTAGAGCTATCTGTGGATAATGGCAGCTGTAGTTATACAAAGTAAACAATAACAAAAAAAATGTAGGTGTTTCTCGAATTTATTCTGATTTTATGTTGTTATTTGGAAACACTCTTGATACCCTCGGCCAGGGCTTAGTCCATCCTTCAGGCCATCCAGTCTGGAGTCACAAAGGAAAAGCCAGAAAGACTCTGGCTGCTCGATAACGAGGAAGAGTCAGATGAAGATGAAGAGGACGTGTCCTCTGTGCTCAACAAAACTGATGGAATCTCCTGAAGTGTCTTCAAGCTTAGATTTGCTGTTGATGTCGGCCGGTACGGGGGAGTTGAACGGCGGCTCTCTATATCCTCCCAATGAATGTCCTGAAAGAATGGATGCCGCCTAATATACCCCGTGATCCAGAGGCGATGCTGAGGATCTTTCATCAAAAGATGCTTCAGGATGTCCGCAGCATCTTCAGAGATGTCTTTGCCGTACCGAGGGCTTCCATTTACAATGGAACCCAACGCTGCCCTCTTGCACTTACCGTGATAGAACGGTAACCTTCCGTTAAGCATGCGGAAAAGAATCACCCCAAACGACCACCAGTCCACGGCAACACCGTATGCTTCAGATGTATTTCGGGGGCCATGTACATGAATGTTCCGCAGTGTCCTTTCGTCTCTGCTGCTCCAAAAATGCCTTCTGCGACGATACCGAAATCGCAGATCTTGGCATGGCCCTCTCCGTCAAGCAAGATGTTGTCCGGCTTCAGGTCTCGGTGTATAACTCCGCGAGTGTGGAGGAACTGGATGCCGCAGATTATTTCGGCTGAATAAAATGCAGCTGTGGTCTCAGGGAGGCGGCCCACCCTCTTCATATATGACTGGAGGCTCCCACCAGCCATATACTCCATCATGAATAAGGCGCAGGTCTGTGTTTGGAAGCCTGCATATCCATGGCAAAGGAACGGGCTGTCCCGAGCCATCTCCAGGATTCTCCTCTCCTTCAGTAGGTACAGGGGCTTTAAGGCTTTCTTGCGGATGATTTTGACCGCTACCATAGAATCTCTTCTAGGTACAGAAGCCAACATGACTTTTCCAAACGCCCCTTGTCCCAGCACTGAATGGAAGATGAAGCCGGAGGGCGTCATGGGGAGAAGGCTCCTATATTTTTTTGCAATAACACCACTTTCTACCTCACTTCTGCGTCTTTTCATGGGAACCATTCCCCTTCTGCGCTCCCCTTCCAGATGTTCCTCCGCTCCTTCTTTCTCCTGCTTCCCCAGAATCTGGATGTTTTTCTTTTTGGATCTACACCGCTTTTTCTTCCGTTCGGAGAAGCCTGTGCTGGTTCTTGGGCGTCTTTTAGTCCGCTTTACCCTCAGACACAGGCTGCTCTCCTCCCTCTCATTAGCAGTACGTTTGTTCCTCTTCCTCGCTCTCCCTCTTTCTTCCTCAGTACTGCTGCTCTCTTTCTTCCTTTTCAGGACAGGGTCTCTACTGGCCAAGTGCTCCTCGTTCTGATCCTTATTCTTTATAGCGGTGTGGGCGAAAGCTGTTTTCAGTCGTTTGAAAAACTTCCGCACTTTTCTGGGACAGCATCTCCTTCCAATCCACCTCAGTCCATGGAGTAGACAACAGTCATCCATAGCTCTCCTTTTAAAAGGTTCTCCTTTTAAATCTCCTCAATCTCTGATGTCGTTGGTAACAACACTTCAAGCCCGCTACGAATAGCTGCTTACCAGTGCCGAGCGCCCAACTACACTGAGCAAGCAGGTGAGCGCACTACGGCTTTACAGTGGTGTTAATGTCACAGACGTGTATGATGTCACAGTTCACTCACCCGCACTGTGAGAATTCCGTGCTACTGCTTTATGGACGTAAATACTCTGGTGGATTTCTTTTAATTTATTGATGGGGCGCTATTGTATCTATCATGTAAAATGACCAGGGTGTTAATGTGTGCTGAATTTAAATGCTGCATATAAATGTTTTCCCTCCTGCGTGAAAAACCCATAAATCCCGTTGCCTTATATTTTACCGATTTGCCTCTTTTCTTTGCAGTCCCAATTTTCAGACCTAAATTCTTTTAATCTCCTGTTCGTCGTGGCATTAAAAATGCTTTACTATTATTACAGTAACAGTTTGTTTTTTGGTTATCTTTATATGTCCGTAGCGGCTGCATATTCGCCGTTTGTATGTGTTCTGTCTCTGTTATTTTAGACAATGTGCTTTAGAAGCACCCAGACTCCTTCATCGTACGGCCTGCGGAAAACCATACAATGTCTTAGAGGGACATTTTCGGTAAATGAAGAATTGGACTTTTAGATATTAAGGCTTTAGTTCCACTGCCGTAAATACTCAGCCCATAGAAGAGCATGAGAGAAAACCCACTTTTCTTTAATGCCAAGCAGCCTTATTGTATATCCGGCCCGTGACGTATTCTGGCCGAGGCTGACCGTCCAGAGACGCATTTTACCCTGTTTTTCCCTGTAGCTGTCTCCTGAATACCTGTCAGTACTAAAATTAACATGAAATCCCATTATTCGGGCTACCGCTGCCTCTCAGAGCTCCGCAGACCCAAAATGAAATAAATAGTATATAATATTAATGAAAACAAATTATTCTGTGTAATGATTTTCTGTACCTCCTAACAGTCCTGTTTTTTCTTCTCATATCCTCTGCATGAAAAAGCCCAAACCTCACTTGCCGCTCCTGCACCCCACCTGGAAGCATTTCTGTCGCATCCCACCCTGGCACAGGAGTGTCGCTTCAACTAGATTGACTCGTGTCCGTTGTCAACCCGACCATGTAATTATAGAAGATCGTTGATACCGAGGAGCGATAAAGGCAACATCAGGCTTGGAATATATCAGCTTTACGGCTGTTTGAGAGCGCTCACCTTTCTGTAAGTGCAATCTGGTTTTATTCTATCATATTTGGGCGAGATACTCCTCAGTCCTGTCCCTTTTCTCTATCACTACATTCAGATCCAAAGAGTTGGAATATCACAGAATACTTGTGAGTGCGATACTTACCAGTGACTGATTAATCACACATCACACTTGTAATTACTGGCTACACCAGTCAGTTTTTTTTTCTTTTTCCTCCCCGAATCGACACGTGCGCCCCTAAGTGGATGTGTTTTGGCAATTCTGTTAACAGCCAGAAATGTCCTTGTTTTCCATGAAAACAGCTGAGTGACCCGAAACTATTGAACGGTATTAAAGGGACAGTCCCCTTTTTAAAGCCAGTAACAACTAAATGTAAATTAAAAACATAATGCTTCTATTAAATGTTTTTTCTGTGTACAAAGATCAAAAGGCCACTAAATCCAAAGCCCGGCCCTTAATATGCCTGTTTTATGCACAACATTTCGAGATTAAGGCTAAATGCCAGCGATGAGTCCTGTTAACTCTGTTTGGCGATTGCAAGCTGTTGGTCTAATGTGCAACAGCGAGAGGTTGTGATGTAATAAGGTGATACATTGTAGTACATTGTTACTGGTTTGCACGGCCGTCGGGGGAATAGGACTGACACCTGTAATGGATTTGTGAATAATATAATCTAGTTAAATGTATACATATAGGAGGGATGTGGCCCCCAAAATGCGTCACTCAGGGCCGATGATACCGGGCTCAGCCCTGGGAAAAGGAGATGCTGACGAGGAAGGATGTGATGGACATGCTAAGGAATCAAAGACTGAACAGCATTGATTAGCGGAAGTTATTTTAAAATACAGAATTTGATAATTATGGAAAAATAAAAAACCTTTAGAAATGAAGAATTATGGGGTCTGATATCACGTGAATGAAGTTAGATTTGGGGTCACATTAAGTGAATGACTTTAAAAGTACTTTTTTTTGGGCCATTCCTGTCTCCATAAATTACAATATACTATCAGCTTATGGTGTCATAGAAGCAGAAGCTCTCTTGTGAGGTCATATGTATGTAGAGCTATCTGTGGATAATGGCAGCTGTAGTTATACAAAGTAAACAATAACAAAAAAAATGTAGGTGTTTCTCGAATTTATTCTGATTTTATGCTGTTATTTGGAAACACTCTTGATACACTCGGCCAGGGTTTAGTCCATCCTTCAGGCCATCCAGTCTGGAGTCACGTGAATGAAGTTAGATTTGGGGTCACATTAAGTGAATGACTTTAAAAGTACTTTTATTTGGGCCATTCCTGTCTCCATAAATTACAATATACTATCTGCTTATGGTGTCATAGAAGCAGAAGCTCTCTTGTGAGGTCATATGTATGTAGAGCTATCTGTGGATAATGGCAGCTGTAGTTATACAAAGTAAACAATAACAAAAAAAATGTAGGTGTTTCTCGAATTTATTCTGATTTTATGTTGTTATTTGGAAACACTCTTGATACCCTCGGCCAGGGCTTAGTCCATCCTTCAGGCCATCCAGTCTGGAGTCACAAAGGAAAAGCCAGAAAGACTCTGGCTGCTCGATAACGAGGAAGAGTCAGATGAAGATGAAGAGGACGTGTCCTCTGTGCTCAACAAAACTGATGGAATCTCCTGAAGTGTCTTCAAGCTTAGATTTGCTGTTGATGTCGGCCGGTACGGGGGAGTTGAACGGCGGCTCTCTATATCCTCCCAATGAATGTCCTGAAAGAATGGATGCCGCCTAATATACCCCGTGATCCAGAGGCGATGCTGAGGATCTTTCATCAAAAGATGCTTCAGGATGTCCGCAGCATCTTCAGAGATGTCTTTGCCGTACCGAGGGCTTCCATTTACAATGGAACCCAACGCTGCCCTCTTGCACTTACCGTGATAGAACGGTAACCTTCCGTTAAGCATGCGGAAAAGAATCACCCCAAACGACCACCAGTCCACGGCAACACCGTATGCTTCCTTCAGATGTATTTCGGGGGCCATGTACATGAATGTTCCGCAGTGTCCTTTCGTCTCTGCTGCTCCAAAAATGCCTTCTGCGACGATACCGAAATCGCAGATCTTGGCATGGCCCTCTCCGTCAAGCAAGATGTTGTCCGGCTTCAGGTCTCGGTGTATAACTCCGCGAGTGTGGAGGAACTGGATGCCGCAGATTATTTCGGCTGAATAAAATGCAGCTGTGGTCTCAGGGAGGCGGCCCACCCTCTTCATATATGACTGGAGGCTCCCACCAGCCATATACTCCATCATGAATAAGGCGCAGGTCTGTGTTTGGAAGCCTGCATATCCATGGCAAAGGAACGGGCTGTCCCGAGCCATCTCCAGGATTCTCCTCTCCTTCAGTAGGTACAGGGGCTTTAAGGCTTTCTTGCGGATGATTTTGACCGCTACCATAGAATCTCTTCTAGGTACAGAAGCCAACATGACTTTTCCAAACGCCCCTTGTCCCAGCACTGAATGGAAGATGAAGCCGGAGGGCGTCATGGGGAGAAGGCTCCTATATTTTTTTGCAATAACACCACTTTCTACCTCACTTCTGCGTCTTTTCATGGGAACCATTCCCCTTCTGCGCTCCTCCAGATGTTCCTCCGCTCCTTCTTTCTCCTGCTTCCCCAGAATCTGGATGTTTTTCTTTTTGGATCTACACCGCTTTTTCTTCCGTTCGGAGAAGCCTGTGCTGGTTCTTGGGCGTCTTTTAGTCCGCTTTGCCCTCAGACACAGGCTGCTCTCCTCCCTCTCATTAGCAGTACGTTTGTTCCTCTTCCTCGCTCTCCCTCTTTCTTCCTCAGTACTGCTGCTCTCTTTCTTCCTTTTCAGGACAGGGTCTCTACTGGCCAAGTGCTCCTCGTTCTGATCCTTATTCTTTTTAGCGGTGTGGGCGAAAGCTGTTTTCAGTCGTTTGAAAAACTTCCGCACTTTTCTGGGACAGCATCTCCTTCCAATCCACCTCAGTCCATGGAGTAGACAACAGTCATCCATAGCTCTCCTTTTAAAAGGTTCTCCTTTTAAATCTCCTCAATCTCTGATGTCGTTGGTAACAACACTTCAAGCCCGCTACGAATAGCTGCTTACCAGTGCCGAGCGCCCAACTACACTGAGCAAGCAGGTGAGCGCACTACGGCTTTACAGTGGTGTTAATGTCACAGACGTGTATGATGTCACAGTTCACTCACCCGCACTGTGAGAATTCCGTGCTACTGCTTTATGGACGTAAATACTCTGGTGGATTTCTTTTAATTTATTGATGGGGCGCTATTGTATCTATCATGTAAAATGACCAGGGTGTTAATGTGTGCTGAATTTAAATGCTGCATATAAATGTTTTCCCTCCTGCGTGAAAAACCCATAAATCCCGTTGCCTTATATTTTACCGATTTGCCTCTTTTCTTTGCAGTCCCAATTTTCAGACCTAAATTCTTTTAATCTCCTGTTCGTCGTGGCATTAAAAATGCTTTACTATTATTACAGTAACAGTTTGTTTTTTGGTTATCTTTATATGTCCGTAGCGGCTGCATATTCGCCGTTTGTATGTGTTCTGTCTCTGTTATTTTAGACAATGTGCTTTAGAAGCACCCAGACTCCTTCATCGTACGGCCTGCGGAAAACCATACAATGTCTTAGAGGGACATTTTCGGTAAATGAAGAATTGGACTTTTAGATATTAAGGCTTTAGTTCCACTGCCGTAAATACTCAGCCCATAGAAGAGCATGAGAGAAAACCCACTTTTCTTTAATGCCAAGCAGCCTTATTGTATATCCGGCCCGTGACGTATTCTGGCCGAGGCTGACCGTCCAGAGACGCATTTTACCCTGTTTTTCCCTGTAGCTGTCTCCTGAATACCTGTCAGTACTAAAATTAACATGAAATCCCATTATTCGGGCTACCGCTGCCTCTCAGAGCTCCGCAGACCCAAAATGAAATAAATAGTATATAATATTAATGAAAACAAATTATTCTGTGTAATGATTTTCTGTACCTCCTAACAGTCCTGTTTTTTCTTCTCATATCCTCTGCATGAAAAAGCCCAAACCTCACTTGCCGCTCCTGCACCCCACCTGGAAGCATTTCTGTCGCATCCCACCCTGGCACAGGAGTGTCGCTTCAACTAGATTGACTCGTGTCCGTTGTCAACCCGACCATGTAATTATAGAAGATCGTTGATACCGAGGAGCGATAAAGGCAACATCAGGCTTGGAATATATCAGCTTTACGGCTGTTTGAGAGCGCTCACCTTTCTGTAAGTGCAATCTGGTTTTATTCTATCATATTTGGGCGAGATACTCCTCAGTCCTGTCCCTTTTCTCTATCGCTACATTCAGATCCAAAGAGTTGGAATATCACAGAATACTTGTGAGTGCGATACTTACCAGTGACTGATTAATCACACATCACACTTGTAATTACTGGCTACACCAGTCAGTTTTTTTTTCTTTTTCCTCCCCGAATCGACACGCGCGCCCCTAAGTGGATGTGTTTTGGCAATTCTGTTAACAGCCAGAAATGTCCTTGTTTTCCATGAAAACAGCTGAGTGACCCGAAACTATTGAACGGTATTAAAGGGACAGTCCCCTTTTTAAAGCCAGTAACAACTAAATGTAAATGAAAAACATAATGCTTCTATTAAATGTTTTTTCTGTGTACAAAGATCAAAAGGCCACTAAATCCAAAGCCCGGCCCTTAATATGCCTGTTTTATGCACAACATTTTGAGATTAAGGCTAAATGCCAGCGATGAGTCCTGTTAACTCTGTTTGGCGATTGCAAGCTGTTAGTCTAATGTGCAACAGCGAGAGGTTGTGATGTAATAAGGTGATACATTGTAGTACATTGTTACTGGTTTGCACGGCCGTCGGGGGAATAGGACTGACACCTGTAATGGATTTGTGAATAATATAATCTAGTTAAATGTATACATATAGGAGGGATGTGGCCCCCAAAATGCGTCACTCAGGGCCGATGATACCGGGCTCAGCCCTGGGAAAAGGAGATGCTGACGAGGAAGGATGTGATGGACATGCTAAGGAATCAAAGACTGAACAGCATTGATTAGCGGAAGTTATTTTAAAATACAGAATTTGATAATTATGGAAAAATAAAAAACCTTTAGAAATGAAGAATTATGGGGTCTGATATCACGTGAATGAAGTTAGATTTGGGGTCACATTAAGTGAATGACTTTAAAAGTACTTTTTTTTGGGCCATTCCTGTCTCCATAAATTACAATATACTATCAGCTTATGGTGTCATAGAAGCAGAAGCTCTCTTGTGAGGTCATATGTATGTAGAGCTATCTGTGGATAATGGCAGCTGTAGTTATACAAAGTAAACAATAACAAAAAAAATGTAGGTGTTTCTCGAATTTATTCTGATTTTATGCTGTTATTTGGAAACACTCTTGATACACTCGGCCAGGGTTTAGTCCATCCTTCAGGCCATCCAGTCTGGAGTCACAAAGGAAAAGCCAGAAAGACTCTGGCTGCTCGATAACGAGGAAGAGTCAGATGAAGATGAAGAGGACGTGTCCTCTGTGCTCAACAAAACTGATGGAATCTCCTGAAGTGTCTTCAAGCTTAGATTTGCTGTTGATGTCGGCCGGTACGGGGGAGTTGAACGGCGGCTCTCTATATCCTCCCAATGAATGTCCTGAAAGAATGGATGCCGCCTAATATACCCCGTGATCCAGAGGCGATGCTGAGGATCTTTCATCAAAAGATGCTTCAGGATGTCCGCAGCATCTTCAGAGATGTCTTTGCCGTACCGAGGGCTTCCATTTACAATGGAACCCAACGCTGCCCTCTTGCACTTACCGTGATAGAACGGTAACCTTCCGTTAAGCATGCGGAAAAGAATCACCCCAAACGACCACCAGTCCACGGCAACACCGTATGCTTCCTTCAGATGTATTTCGGGGGCCATGTACATGAATGTTCCGCAGTGTCCTTTCGTCTCTGCTGCTCCAAAAATGCCTTCTGCGACGATACCGAAATCGCAGATCTTGGCATGGCCCTCTCCGTCAAGCAAGATGTTGTCCGGCTTCAGGTCTCGGTGTATAACTCCGCGAGTGTGGAGGAACTGGATGCCGCAGATTATTTCGGCTGAATAAAATGCAGCTGTGGTCTCAGGGAGGCGGCCCACCCTCTTCATATATGACTGGAGGCTCCCACCAGCCATATACTCCATCATGAATAAGGCGCAGGTCTGTGTTTGGAAGCCTGCATATCCATGGCAAAGGAACGGGCTGTCCCGAGCCATCTCCAGGATTCTCCTCTCCTTCAGTAGGTACAGGGGCTTTAAGGCTTTCTTGCGGATGATTTTGACCGCTACCATAGAATCTCTTCTAGGTACAGAAGCCAACATGACTTTTCCAAACGCCCCTTGTCCCAGCACTGAATGGAAGATGAAGCCGGAGGGCGTCATGGGGAGAAGGCTCCTATATTTTTTTGCAATAACACCACTTTCTACCTCACTTCTGCGTCTTTTCATGGGAACCATTCCCCTTCTGCGCTCCTCCAGATGTTCCTCCGCTCCTTCTTTCTCCTGCTTCCCCAGAATCTGGATGTTTTTCTTTTTGGATCTACACCGCTTTTTCTTCCGTTCGGAGAAGCCTGTGCTGGTTCTTGGGCGTCTTTTAGTCCGCTTTGCCCTCAGACACAGGCTGCTCTCCTCCCTCTCATTAGCAGTACGTTTGTTCCTCTTCCTCGCTCTCCCTCTTTCTTCCTCAGTACTGCTGCTCTCTTTCTTCCTTTTCAGGACAGGGTCTCTACTGGCCAAGTGCTCCTCGTTCTGATCCTTATTCTTTTTAGCGGTGTGGGCGAAAGCTGTTTTCAGTCGTTTGAAAAACTTCCGCACTTTTCTGGGACAGCATCTCCTTCCAATCCACCTCAGTCCATGGAGTAGACAACAGTCATCCATAGCTCTCCTTTTAAAAGGTTCTCCTTTTAAATCTCCTCAATCTCTGATGTCGTTGGTAACAACACTTCAAGCCCGCTACGAATAGCTGCTTACCAGTGCCGAGCGCCCAACTACACTGAGCAAGCAGGTGAGCGCACTACGGCTTTACAGTGGTGTTAATGTCACAGACGTGTATGATGTCACAGTTCACTCACCCGCACTGTGAGAATTCCGTGCTACTGCTTTATGGACGTAAATACTCTGGTGGATTTCTTTTAATTTATTGATGGGGCGCTATTGTATCTATCATGTAAAATGACCAGGGTGTTAATGTGTGCTGAATTTAAATGCTGCATATAAATGTTTTCCCTCCTGCGTGAAAAACCCATAAATCCCGTTGCCTTATATTTTACCGATTTGCCTCTTTTCTTTGCAGTCCCAATTTTCAGACCTAAATTCTTTTAATCTCCTGTTCGTCGTGGCATTAAAAATGCTTTACTATTATTACAGTAACAGTTTGTTTTTTGGTTATCTTTATATGTCCGTAGCGGCTGCATATTCGCCGTTTGTATGTGTTCTGTCTCTGTTATTTTAGACAATGTGCTTTAGAAGCACCCAGACTCCTTCATCGTACGGCCTGCGGAAAACCATACAATGTCTTAGAGGGACATTTTCGGTAAATGAAGAATTGGACTTTTAGATATTAAGGCTTTAGTTCCACTGCCGTAAATACTCAGCCCATAGAAGAGCATGAGAGAAAACCCACTTTTCTTTAATGCCAAGCAGCCTTATTGTATATCCGGCCCGTGACGTATTCTGGCCGAGGCTGACCGTCCAGAGACGCATTTTACCCTGTTTTTCCCTGTAGCTGTCTCCTGAATACCTGTCAGTACTAAAATTAACATGAAATCCCATTATTCGGGCTACCGCTGCCTCTCAGAGCTCCGCAGACCCAAAATGAAATAAATAGTATATAATATTAATGAAAACAAATTATTCTGTGTAATGATTTTCTGTACCTCCTAACAGTCCTGTTTTTTCTTCTCATATCCTCTGCATGAAAAAGCCCAAACCTCACTTGCCGCTCCTGCACCCCACCTGGAAGCATTTCTGTCGCATCCCACCCTGGCACAGGAGTGTCGCTTCAACTAGATTGACTCGTGTCCGTTGTCAACCCGACCATGTAATTATAGAAGATCGTTGATACCGAGGAGCGATAAAGGCAACATCAGGCTTGGAATATATCAGCTTTACGGCTGTTTGAGAGCGCTCACCTTTCTGTAAGTGCAATCTGGTTTTATTCTATCATATTTGGGCGAGATACTCCTCAGTCCTGTCCCTTTTCTCTATCGCTACATTCAGATCCAAAGAGTTGGAATATCACAGAATACTTGTGAGTGCGATACTTACCAGTGACTGATTAATCACACATCACACTTGTAATTACTGGCTACACCAGTCAGTTTTTTTTTCTTTTTCCTCCCCGAATCGACACGCGCGCCCCTAAGTGGATGTGTTTTGGCAATTCTGTTAACAGCCAGAAATGTCCTTGTTTTCCATGAAAACAGCTGAGTGACCCGAAACTATTGAACGGTATTAAAGGGACAGTCCCCTTTTTAAAGCCAGTAACAACTAAATGTAAATGAAAAACATAATGCTTCTATTAAATGTTTTTTCTGTGTACAAAGATCAAAAGGCCACTAAATCCAAAGCCCGGCCCTTAATATGCCTGTTTTATGCACAACATTTCGAGATTAAGGCTAAATGCCAGCGATGAGTCCTGTTAACTCTGTTTGGCGATTGCAAGCTGTTAGTCTAATGTGCAACAGCGAGAGGTTGTGATGTAATAAGGTGATACATTGTAGTACATTGTTACTGGTTTGCACGGCCGTCGGGGGAATAGGACTGACACCTGTAATGGATTTGTGAATAATATAATCTAGTTAAATGTATACATATAGGAGGGATGTGGCCCCCAAAATGCGTCACTCAGGGCCGATGATACCGGGCTCAGCCCTGGGAAAAGGAGATGCTGACGAGGAAGGATGTGATGGACATGCTAAGGAATCAAAGACTGAACAGCATTGATTAGCGGAAGTTATTTTAAAATACAGAATTTGATAATTATGGAAAAATAAAAAACCTTTAGAAATGAAGAATTATGGGGTCTG
Source organism: Spea bombifrons (assembly GCF_027358695.1). Taxonomy (NCBI): domain Eukaryota; kingdom Metazoa; phylum Chordata; class Amphibia; order Anura; family Pelobatidae; genus Spea; species Spea bombifrons. Next base: position 125,820,828 of record NC_071087.1, on the reverse strand, counting down.
ATATCACGTGAATGAAGTTAGATTTGGGGTCACATTAAGTGAATGACTTTAAAAGTACTTTTATTTGGGCCATTCCTGTCTCCATAAATTACAATATACTATCAGCTTATGGTGTCATAGAAGCAGAAGCTCTCTTGTGAGGTCATATGTATGTAGAGCTATCTGTGGATAATGGCAGCTGTAGTTATACAAAGTAAACAATAACAAAAAAAATGTAGGTGTTTCTCGAATTTATTCTGATTTTATGTTGTTACTTGGAAACACTCTTGATACCCTCGGCCAGGGCTTAGTCCATCCTTCAGGCCATCCAGTCTGGAGTCACAAAGGAAAAGCCAGAAAGACTCTGGCTGCTCGATAACGAGGAAGAGTCAGATGAAGATGAAGAGGACGTGTCCTCTGTGCTCAACAAAACTGATGGAATCTCCTGAAGTGTCTTCAAGCTTAGATTTGCTGTTGATGTCGGCCGGTACGGGGGAGTTGAACGGCGGCTCTCTATATCCTCCCAATGAATGTCCTGAAAGAATGGATGCCGCCTAATATACCCCGTGATCCAGAGGCGATGCTGAGGATCTTTCATCAAAAGATGCTTCAGGATGTCCGCAGCATCTTCAGAGATGTCTTTGCCGTACCGAGGGCTTCCATTTACAATGGAACCCAACGCTGCCCTCTTGCACTTACCGTGATAGAACGGTAACCTTCCGTTAAGCATGCGGAAAAGAATCACCCCAAACGACCACCAGTCCACGGCAACACCGTATGCTTCCTTCAGATGTATTTCGGGGGCCATGTACATGAATGTTCCGCAGTGTCCTTTCGTCTCTGCTGCTCCAAAAATGCCTTCTGCGACGATACCGAAATCGCAGATCTTGGCATGGCCCTCTCCGTCAAGCAAGATGTTGTCCGGCTTCAGGTCTCGGTGTATAACTCCGCGAGTGTGGAGGAACTGGATGCCGCAGATTATTTCGGCTGAATAAAATGCAGCTGTGGTCTCAGGGAGGCGGCCCACCCTCTTCATATATGACTGGAGGCTCCCACCAGCCATATACTCCATCATGAATAAGGCGCAGGTCTGTGTTTGGAAGCCTGCATATCCATGGCAAAGGAACGGGCTGTCCCGAGCCATCTCCAGGATTCTCCTCTCCTTCAGTAGGTACAGGGGCTTTAAGGCTTTCTTGCGGATGATTTTGACCGCTACCATAGAATCTCTTCTAGGTACAGAAGCCAACATGACTTTTCCAAACGCCCCTTGTCCCAGCACTGAATGGAAGATGAAGCCGGAGGGCGTCATGGGGAGAAGGCTCCTATATTTTTTTGCAATAACACCACTTTCTACCTCACTTCTGCGTCTTTTCATGGGAACCATTCCCCTTCTGCGCTCCTCCAGATGTTCCTCCGCTCCTTCTTTCTCCTGCTTCCCCAGAATCTGGATGTTTTTCTTTTTGGATCTACACCGCTTTTTCTTCCGTTCGGAGAAGCCTGTGCTGGTTCTTGGGCGTCTTTTAGTCCGCTTTGCCCTCAGACACAGGCTGCTCTCCTCCCTCTCATTAGCAGTACGTTTGTTCCTCTTCCTCGCTCTCCCTCTTTCTTCCTCAGTACTGCTGCTCTCTTTCTTCCTTTTCAGGACAGGGTCTCTACTGGCCAAGTGCTCCTCGTTCTGATCCTTATTCTTTATAGCGGTGTGGGCGAAAGCTGTTTTCAGTCGTTTGAAAAACTTCCGCACTTTTCTGGGACAGCATCTCCTTCCAATCCACCTCAGTCCATGGAGTAGACAACAGTCATCCATAGCTCTCCTTTTAAAAGGTTCTCCTTTTAAATCTCCTCAATCTCTGATGTCGTTGGTAACAACACTTCAAGCCCGCTACGAATAGCTGCTTACCAGTGCCGAGCGCCCAACTACACTGAGCAAGCAGGTGAGCGCACTACGGCTTTACAGTGGTGTTAATGTCACAGACGTGTATGATGTCACAGTTCACTCACCCGCACTGTGAGAATTCCGTGCTACTGCTTTATGGACGTAAATACTCTGGTGGATTTCTTTTAATTTATTGATGGGGCGCTATTGTATCTATCATGTAAAATGACCAGGGTGTTAATGTGTGCTGAATTTAAATGCTGCATATAAATGTTTTCCCTCCTGCGTGAAAAACCCATAAATCCCGTTGCCTTATATTTTACCGATTTGCCTCTTTTCTTTGCAGTCCCAATTTTCAGACCTAAATTCTTTTAATCTCCTGTTCGTCGTGGCATTAAAAATGCTTTACTATTATTACAGTAACAGTTTGTTTTTTGGTTATCTTTATATGTCCGTAGCGGCTGCATATTCGCCGTTTGTATGTGTTCTGTCTCTGTTATTTTAGACAATGTGCTTTAGAAGCACCCAGACTCCTTCATCGTACGGCCTGCGGAAAACCATACAATGTCTTAGAGGGACATTTTCGGTAAATGAAGAATTGGACTTTTAGATATTAAGGCTTTAGTTCCACTGCCGTAAATACTCAGCCCATAGAAGAGCATGAGAGAAAACCCACTTTTCTTTAATGCCAAGCAGCCTTATTGTATATCCGGCCCGTGACGTATTCTGGCCGAGGCTGACCGTCCAGAGACGCATTTTACCCTGTTTTTCCCTGTAGCTGTCTCCTGAATACCTGTCAGTACTAAAATTAACATGAAATCCCATTATTCGGGCTACCGCTGCCTCTCAGAGCTCCGCAGACCCAAAATGAAATAAATAGTATATAATATTAATGAAAACAAATTATTCTGTGTAATGATTTTCTGTACCTCCTAACAGTCCTGTTTTTTCTTCTCATATCCTCTGCATGAAAAAGCCCAAACCTCACTTGCCGCTCCTGCACCCCACCTGGAAGCATTTCTGTCGCATCCCACCCTGGCACAGGAGTGTCGCTTCAACTAGATTGACTCGTGTCCGTTGTCAACCCGACCATGTAATTATAGAAGATCGTTGATACCGAGGAGCGATAAAGGCAACATCAGGCTTGGAATATATCAGCTTTACGGCTGTTTGAGAGCGCTCACCTTTCTGTAAGTGCAATCTGGTTTTATTCTATCATATTTGGGCGAGATACTCCTCAGTCCTGTCCCTTTTCTCTATCACTACATTCAGATCCAAAGAGTTGGAATATCACAGAATACTTGTGAGTGCGATACTTACCAGTGACTGATTAATCACACATCACACTTGTAATTACTGGCTACACCAGTCAGTTTTTTTTCTTTTTCCTCCCCGAATCGACACGCGCGCCCCTAAGTGGATGTGTTTTGGCAATTCTGTTAACAGCCAGAAATGTCCTTGTTTTCCATGAAAACAGCTGAGTGACCCGAAACTATTGAACGGTATTAAAGGGACAGTCCCCTTTTTAAAGCCAGTAACAACTAAATGTAAATGAAAAACATAATGCTTCTATTAAATGTTTTTTCTGTGTACAAAGATCAAAAGGCCACTAAATCCAAAGCCCGGCCCTTAATATGCCTGTTTTATGCACAACATTTCGAGATTAAGGCTAAATGCCAGCGATGAGTCCTGTTAACTCTGTTTGGCGATTGCAAGCTGTTAGTCTAATGTGCAACAGCGAGAGGTTGTGATGTAATAAGGTGATACATTGTAGTACATTGTTACTGGTTTGCACGGCCGTCGGGGGAATAGGACTGACACCTGTAATGGATTTGTGAATAATATAATCTAGTTAAATGTATACATATAGGAGGGATGTGGCCCCCAAAATGCGTCACTCAGGGCCGATGATACCGGGCTCAGCCCTGGGAAAAGGAGATGCTGACGAGGAAGGATGTGATGGACATGCTAAGGAATCAAAGACTGAACAGCATTGATTAGCGGAAGTTATTTTAAAATACAGAATTTGATAATTATGGAAAAATAAAAAACCTTTAGAAATGAAGAATTATGGGGTCTGATATCACGTGAATGAAGTTAGATTTGGGGTCACATTAAGTGAATGACTTTAAAAGTACTTTTATTTGGGCCATTCCTGTCTCCATAAATTACAATATACTATCTGCTTATGGTGTCATAGAAGCAGAAGCTCTCTTGTGAGGTCATATGTATGTAGAGCTATCTGTGGATAATGGCAGCTGTAGTTATACAAAGTAAACAATAACAAAAAAAATGTAGGTGTTTCTCGAATTTATTCTGATTTTATGTTGTTATTTGGAAACACTCTTGATACCCTCGGCCAGGGCTTAGTCCATCCTTCAGGCCATCCAGTCTGGAGTCACAAAGGAAAAGCCAGAAAGACTCTGGCTGCTCGATAACGAGGAAGAGTCAGATGAAGATGAAGAGGACGTGTCCTCTGTGCTCAACAAAACTGATGGAATCTCCTGAAGTGTCTTCAAGCTTAGATTTGCTGTTGATGTCGGCCGGTACGGGGGAGTTGAACGGCGGCTCTCTATATCCTCCCAATGAATGTCCTGAAAGAATGGATGCCGCCTAATATACCCCGTGATCCAGAGGCGATGCTGAGGATCTTTCATCAAAAGATGCTTCAGGATGTCCGCAGCATCTTCAGAGATGTCTTTGCCGTACCGAGGGCTTCCATTTACAATGGAACCCAACGCTGCCCTCTTGCACTTACCGTGATAGAACGGTAACCTTCCGTTAAGCATGCGGAAAAGAATCACCCCAAACGACCACCAGTCCACGGCAACACCGTATGCTTCCTTCAGATGTATTTCGGGGGCCATGTACATGAATGTTCCGCAGTGTCCTTTCGTCTCTGCTGCTCCAAAAATGCCTTCTGCGACGATACCGAAATCGCAGATCTTGGCATGGCCCTCTCCGTCAAGCAAGATGTTGTCCGGCTTCAGGTCTCGGTGTATAACTCCGCGAGTGTGGAGGAACTGGATGCCGCAGATTATTTCGGCTGAATAAAATGCAGCTGTGGTCTCAGGGAGGCGGCCCACCCTCTTCATATATGACTGGAGGCTCCCACCAGCCATATACTCCATCATGAATAAGGCGCAGGTCTGTGTTTGGAAGCCTGCATATCCATGGCAAAGGAACGGGCTGTCCCGAGCCATCTCCAGGATTCTCCTCTCCTTCAGTAGGTACAGGGGCTTTAAGGCTTTCTTGCGGATGATTTTGACCGCTACCATAGAATCTCTTCTAGGTACAGAAGCCAACATGACTTTTCCAAACGCCCCTTGTCCCAGCACTGAATGGAAGATGAAGCCGGAGGGCGTCATGGGGAGAAGGCTCCTATATTTTTTTGCAATAACACCACTTTCTACCTCACTTCTGCGTCTTTTCATGGGAACCATTCCCCTTCTGCGCTCCTCCAGATGTTCCTCCGCTCCTTCTTTCTCCTGCTTCCCCAGAATCTGGATGTTTTTCTTTTTGGATCTACACCGCTTTTTCTTCCGTTCGGAGAAGCCTGTGCTGGTTCTTGGGCGTCTTTTAGTCCGCTTTGCCCTCAGACACAGGCTGCTCTCCTCCCTCTCATTAGCAGTACGTTTGTTCCTCTTCCTCGCTCTCCCTTTTTCTTCCTCAGTACTGCTGCTCTCTTTCTTCCTTTTCAGGACAGGGTCTCTACTGGCCAAGTGCTCCTCGTTCTGATCCTTATTCTTTATAGCGGTGTGGGCGAAAGCTGTTTTCAGTCGTTTGAAAAACTTCCGCACTTTTCTGGGACAGCATCTCCTTCCAATCCACCTCAGTCCATGGAGTAGACAACAGTCATCCATAGCTCTCCTTTTAAAAGGTTCTCCTTTTAAATCTCCTCAATCTCTGATGTCGTTGGTAACAACACTTCAAGTCCGCTACGAATAGCTGCTTACCAGTGCCGAGCGCCCAACTACACTGAGCAAGCAGGTGAGCGCACTACCGCTTTACAGTGGTGTTAATGTCACAGACGTGTATGATGTCACAGTTCACTCACCCGCACTGTGAGAATTCCGTGCTACTGCTTTATGGACGTAAATACTCTGGTGGATTTCTTTTAATTTATTGATGGGGCGCTATTGTATCTATCATGTAAAATGACCAGGGTGTTAATGTGTGCTGAATTTAAATGCTGCATATAAATGTTTTCCCTCCTGCGTGAAAAACCCATAAATCCCGTTGCCTTATATTTTACCGATTTGCCTCTTTTCTTTGCAGTCCCAATTTTCAGACCTAAATTCTTTTAATCTCCTGTTCGTCGTGGCATTAAAAATGCTTTACTATTATTACAGTAACAGTTTGTTTTTTGGTTATCTTTATATGTCCGTAGCGGCTGCATATTCGCCGTTTGTATGTGTTCTGTCTCTGTTATTTTAGACAATGTGCTTTAGAAGCACCCAGACTCCTTCATCGTACGGCCTGCGGAAAACCATACAATGTCTTAGAGGGACATTTTCGGTAAATGAAGAATTGGACTTTTAGATATTAAGGCTTTAGTTCCACTGCCGTAAATACTCAGCCCATAGAAGAGCATGAGAGAAAACCCACTTTTCTTTAATGCCAAGCAGCCTTATTGTATATCCGGCCCGTGACGTATTCTGGCCGAGGCTGACCGTCCAGAGACGCATTTTACCCTGTTTTTCCCTGTAGCTGTCTCCTGAATACCTGTCAGTACTAAAATTAACATGAAATCCCATTATTCGGGCTACCGCTGCCTCTCAGAGCTCCGCAGACCCAAAATGAAATAAATAGTATATAATATTAATGAAAACAAATTATTCTGTGTAATGATTTTCTGTACCTCCTAACAGTCCTGTTTTTTCTTCTCATATCCTCTGCATGAAAAAGCCCAAACCTCACTTGCCGCTCCTGCACCCCACCTGGAAGCATTTCTGTCGCATCCCACCCTGGCACAGGAGTGTCGCTTCAACTAGATTGACTCGTGTCCGTTGTCAACCCGACCATGTAATTATAGAAGATCGTTGATACCGAGGAGCGATAAAGGCAACATCAGGCTTGGAATATATCAGCTTTACGGCTGTTTGAGAGCGCTCACCTTTCTGTAAGTGCAATCTGGTTTTATTCTATCATATTTGGGCGAGATACTCCTCAGTCCTGTCCCTTTTCTCTATCACTACATTCAGATCCAAAGAGTTGGAATATCACAGAATACTTGTGAGTGCGATACTTACCAGTGACTGATTAATCACACATCACACTTGTAATTACTGGCTACACCAGTCAGTTTTTTTTTCTTTTTCCTCCCCGAATCGACACGCGCGCCCCTAAGTGGATGTGTTTTGGCAATTCTGTTAACAGCCAGAAATGTCCTTGTTTTCCATGAAAACAGCTGAGTGACCCGAAACTATTGAACGGTATTAAAGGGACAGTCCCCTTTTTAAAGCCAGTAACAACTAAATGTAAATGAAAAACATAATGCTTCTATTAAATGTTTTTTCTGTGTACAAAGATCAAAAGGCCACTAAATCCAAAGCCCGGCCCTTAATATGCCTGTTTTATGCACAACATTTCGAGATTAAGGCTAAATGCCAGCGATGAGTCCTGTTAACTCTGTTTGGCGATTGCAAGCTGTTAGTCTAATGTGCAACAGCGAGAGGTTGTGATGTAATAAGGTGATACATTGTAGTACATTGTTACTGGTTTGCACGGCCGTCGGGGGAATAGGACTGACACCTGTAATGGATTTGTGAATAATATAATCTAGTTAAATGTATACATATAGGAGGGATGTGGCCCCCAAAATGCGTCACTCAGGGCCGATGATACCGGGCTCAGCCCTGGGAAAAGGAGATGCTGACGAGGAAGGATGTGATGGACATGCTAAGGAATCAAAGACTGAACAGCATTGATTAGCGGAAGTTATTTTAAAATACAGAATTTGATAATTATGGAAAAATAAAAAACCTTTAGAAATGAAGAATTATGGGGTCTGATATCACGTGAATGAAGTTAGATTTGGGGTCACATTAAGTGAATGACTTTAAAAGTACTTTTTTTTGGGCCATTCCTGTCTCCATAAATTACAATATACTATCAGCTTATGGTGTCATAGAAGCAGAAGCTCTCTTGTGAGGTCATATGTATGTAGAGCTATCTGTGGATAATGGCAGCTGTAGTTATACAAAGTAAACAATAACAAAAAAAATGTAGGTGTTTCTCGAATTTATTCTGATTTTATGCTGTTATTTGGAAACACTCTTGATACACTCGGCCAGGGTTTAGTCCATCCTTCAGGCCATCCAGTCTGGAGTCACGTGAATGAAGTTAGATTTGGGGTCACATTAAGTGAATGACTTTAAAAGTACTTTTATTTGGGCCATTCCTGTCTCCATAAATTACAATATACTATCTGCTTATGGTGTCATAGAAGCAGAAGCTCTCTTGTGAGGTCATATGTATGTAGAGCTATCTGTGGATAATGGCAGCTGTAGTTATACAAAGTAAACAATAACAAAAAAAATGTAGGTGTTTCTCGAATTTATTCTGATTTTATGTTGTTATTTGGAAACACTCTTGATACCCTCGGCCAGGGCTTAGTCCATCCTTCAGGCCATCCAGTCTGGAGTCACAAAGGAAAAGCCCGAAAGACTCTGGCTGCTCGATAACGAGGAAGAGTCAGATGAAGATGAAGAGGACGTGTCCTCTGTGCTCAACAAAACTGATGGAATCTCCTGAAGTGTCTTCAAGCTTAGATTTGCTGTTGATGTCGGCCGGTACGGGGGAGTTGAACGGCGGCTCTCTATATCCTCCCAATGAATGTCCTGAAAGAATGGATGCCGCCTAATATACCCCGTGATCCAGAGGCGATGCTGAGGATCTTTCATCAAAAGATGCTTCAGGATGTCCGCAGCATCTTCAGAGATGTCTTTGCCGTACCGAGGGCTTCCATTTACAATGGAACCCAACGCTGCCCTCTTGCACTTACCGTGATAGAACGGTAACCTTCCGTTAAGCATGCGGAAAAGAATCACCCCAAACGACCACCAGTCCACGGCAACACCGTATGCTTCCTTCAGATGTATTTCGGGGGCCATGTACATGAATGTTCCGCAGTGTCCTTTCGTCTCTGCTGCTCCAAAAATGCCTTCTGCGACGATACCGAAATCGCAGATCTTGGCATGGCCCTCTCCGTCAAGCAAGATGTTGTCCGGCTTCAGGTCTCGGTGTATAACTCCGCGAGTGTGGAGGAACTGGATGCCGCAGATTATTTCGGCTGAATAAAATGCAGCTGTGGTCTCAGGGAGGCGGCCCACCCTCTTCATATATGACTGGAGGCTCCCACCAGCCATATACTCCATCATGAATAAGGCGCAGGTCTGTGTTTGGAAGCCTGCATATCCATGGCAAAGGAACGGGCTGTCCCGAGCCATCTCCAGGATTCTCCTCTCCTTCAGTAGGTACAGGGGCTTTAAGGCTTTCTTGCGGATGATTTTGACCGCTACCATAGAATCTCTTCTAGGTACAGAAGCCAACATGACTTTTCCAAACGCCCCTTGTCCCAGCACTGAATGGAAGATGAAGCCGGAGGGCGTCATGGGGAGAAGGCTCCTATATTTTTTTGCAATAACACCACTTTCTACCTCACTTCTGCGTCTTTTCATGGGAACCATTCCCCTTCTGCGCTCCTCCAGATGTTCCTCCGCTCCTTCTTTCTCCTGCTTCCCCAGAATCTGGATGTTTTTCTTTTTGGATCTACACCGCTTTTTCTTCCGTTCGGAGAAGCCTGTGCTGGTTCTTGGGCGTCTTTTAGTCCGCTTTGCCCTCAGACACAGGCTGCTCTCCTCCCTCTCATTAGCAGTACGTTTGTTCCTCTTCCTCGCTCTCCCTCTTTCTTCCTCAGTACTGCTGCTCTCTTTCTTCCTTTTCAGGACAGGGTCTCTACTGGCCAAGTGCTCCTCGTTCTGATCCTTATTCTTTTTAGCGGTGTGGGCAAAAGCTGTTTTCAGTCGTTTGAAAAACTTCCGCACTTTTCTGGGACAGCATCTCCTTCCAATCCACCTCAGTCCATGGAGTAGACAACAGTCATCCATAGCTCTCCTTTTAAAAGGTTCTCCTTTTAAATCTCCTCAATCTCTGATGTCGTTGGTAACAACACTTCAAGCCCGCTACGAATAGCTGCTTACCAGTGCCGAGCGCCCAACTACACTGAGCAAGCAGGTGAGCGCACTACGGCTTTACAGTGGTGTTAATGTCACAGACGTGTATGATGTCACAGTTCACTCACCCGCACTGTGAGAATTCCGTGCTACTGCTTTATGGACGTAAATACTCTGGTGGATTTCTTTTAATTTATTGATGGGGCGCTATTGTATCTATCATGTAAAATGACCAGGGTGTTAATGTGTGCTGAATTTAAATGCTGCATATAAATGTTTTCCCTCCTGCGTGAAAAACCCATAAATCCCGTTGCCTTATATTTTACCGATTTGCCTCTTTTCTTTGCAGTCCCAATTTTCAGACCTAAATTCTTTTAATCTCCTGTTCGTCGTGGCATTAAAAATGCTTTACTATTATTACAGTAACAGTTTGTTTTTTGGTTATCTTTATATGTCCGTAGCGGCTGCATATTCGCCGTTTGTATGTGTTCTGTCTCTGTTATTTTAGACAATGTGCTTTAGAAGCACCCAGACTCCTTCATCGTACGGCCTGCGGAAAACCATACAATGTCTTAGAGGGACATTTTCGGTAAATGAAGAATTGGACTTTTAGATATTAAGGCTTTAGTTCCACTGCCGTAAATACTCAGCCCATAGAAGAGCATGAGAGAAAACCCACTTTTCTTTAATGCCAAGCAGCCTTATTGTATATCCGGCCCGTGACGTATTCTGGCCGAGGCTGACCGTCCAGAGACGCATTTTACCCTGTTTTTCCCTGTAGCTGTCTCCTGAATACCTGTCAGTACTAAAATTAACATGAAATCCCATTATTCGGGCTACCGCTGCCTCTCAGAGCTCCGCAGACCCAAAATGAAATAAATAGTATATAATATTAATGAAAACAAATTATTCTGTGTAATGATTTTCTGTACCTCCTAACAGTCCTGTTTTTTCTTCTCATATCCTCTGCATGAAAAAGCCCAAACCTCACTTGCCGCTCCTGCACCCCACCTGGAAGCATTTCTGTCGCATCCCACCCTGGCACAGGAGTGTCGCTTCAACTAGATTGACTCGTGTCCGTTGTCAACCCGACCATGTAATTATAGAAGATCGTTGATACCGAGGAGCGATAAAGGCAACATCAGGCTTGGAATATATCAGCTTTACGGCTGTTTGAGAGCGCTCACCTTTCTGTAAGTGCAATCTGGTTTTATTCTATCATATTTGGGCGAGATACTCCTCAGTCCTGTCCCTTTTCTCTATCGCTACATTCAGATCCAAAGAGTTGGAATATCACAGAATACTTGTGAGTGCGATACTTACCAGTGACTGATTAATCACACATCACACTTGTAATTACTGGCTACACCAGTCAGTTTTTTTTTCTTTTTCCTCCCCGAATCGACACGCGCGCCCCTAAGTGGATGTGTTTTGGCAATTCTGTTAACAGCCAGAAATGTCCTTGTTTTCCATGAAAACAGCTGAGTGACCCGAAACTATTGAACGGTATTAAAGGGACAGTCCCCTTTTTAAAGCCAGTAACAACTAAATGTAAATGAAAAACATAATGCTTCTATTAAATGTTTTTTCTGTGTACAAAGATCAAAAGGCCACTAAATCCAAAGCCCGGCCCTTAATATGCCTGTTTTATGCACAACATTTCGAGATTAAGGCTAAATGCCAGCGATGAGTCCTGTTAACTCTGTTTGGCGATTGCAAGCTGTTAGTCTAATGTGCAACAGCGAGAGGTTGTGATGTAATAAGGTGATACATTGTAGTACATTGTTACTGGTTTGCACGGCCGTCGGGGGAATAGGACTGACACCTGTAATGGATTTGTGAATAATATAATCTAGTTAAATGTATACATATAGGAGGGATGTGGCCCCCAAAATGCGTCACTCAGGGCCGATGATACCGGGCTCAGCCCTGGGAAAAGGAGATGCTGACGAGGAAGGATGTGATGGACATGCTAAGGAATCAAAGACTGAACAGCATTAATTAGCGGAAGTTATTTTAAAATACAGAATTTGATAATTATGGAAAAATAAAAAACCTTTAGAAATGAAGAATTATGGGGTCTGCTATCACGTGAATGAAGTTAGATTTGGGGTCACATTAAGTGAATGACTTTAAAAGTACTTTTATTTGGGCCATTCCTGTCTCCATAAATTACAATATACTATCTGCTTATGGTGTCATAGAAGCAGAAGCTCTCTTGTGAGGTCATATGTATGTAGAGCTATCTGTGGATAATGGCAGCTGTAGTTATACAAAGTAAACAATAACAAAAAAAATGTAGGTGTTTCTCGAATTTATTCTGATTTTATGTTGTTATTTGGAAACACTCTTGATACCCTCGGCCAGGGCTTAGTCCATCCTTCAGGCCATCCAGTCTGGAGTCACAAAGGAAAAGCCCGAAAGACTCTGGCTGCTCGATAACGAGGAAGAGTCAGATGAAGATGAAGAGGACGTGTCCTCTGTGCTCAACAAAACTGATGGAATCTCCTGAAGTGTCTTCAAGCTTAGATTTGCTGTTGATGTCGGCCGGTACGGGGGAGTTGAACGGCGGCTCTCTATATCCTCCCAATGAATGTCCTGAAAGAATGGATGCCGCCTAATATACCCCGTGATCCAGAGGCGATGCTGAGGATCTTTCATCAAAAGATGCTTCAGGATGTCCGCAGCATCTTCAGAGATGTCTTTGCCGTACCGAGGGCTTCCATTTACAATGGAACCCAACGCTGCCCTCTTGCACTTACCGTGATAGAACGGTAACCTTCCGTTAAGCATGCGGAAAAGAATCACCCCAAACGACCACCAGTCCACGGCAACACCGTATGCTTCCTTCAGATGTATTTCGGGGGCCATGTACATGAATGTTCCGCAGTGTCCTTTCGTCTCTGCTGCTCCAAAAATGCCTTCTGCGACGATACCGAAATCGCAGATCTTGGCATGGCCCTCTCCGTCAAGCAAGATGTTGTCCGGCTTCAGGTCTCGGTGTATAACTCCGCGAGTGTGGAGGAACTGGATGCCGCAGATTATTTCGGCTGAATAAAATGCAGCTGTGGTCTCAGGGAGGCGGCCCACCCTCTTCATATATGACTGGAGGCTCCCACCAGCCATATACTCCATCATGAATAAGGCGCAGGTCTGTGTTTGGAAGCCTGCATATCCATGGCAAAGGAACGGGCTGTCCCGAGCCATCTCCAGGATTCTCCTCTCCTTCAGTAGGTACAGGGGCTTTAAGGCTTTCTTGCGGATGATTTTGACCGCTACCATAGAATCTCTTCTAGGTACAGAAGCCAACATGACTTTTCCAAACGCCCCTTGTCCCAGCACTGAATGGAAGATGAAGCCGGAGGGCGTCATGGGGAGAAGGCTCCTATATTTTTTTGCAATAACACCACTTTCTACCTCACTTCTGCGTCTTTTCATGGGAACCATTCCCCTTCTGCGCTCCTCCAGATGTTCCTCCGCTCCTTCTTTCTCCTGCTTCCCCAGAATCTGGATGTTTTTCTTTTTGGATCTACACCGCTTTTTCTTCCGTTCGGAGAAGCCTGTGCTGGTTCTTGGGCGTCTTTTAGTCCGCTTTGCCCTCAGACACAGGCTGCTCTCCTCCCTCTCATTAGCAGTACGTTTGTTCCTCTTCCTCGCTCTCCCTCTTTCTTCCTCAGTACTGCTGCTCTCTTTCTTCCTTTTCAGGACAGGGTCTCTACTGGCCAAGTGCTCCTCGTTCTGATCCTTATTCTTTTTAGCGGTGTGGGCGAAAGCTGTTTTCAGTCGTTTGAAAAACTTCCGCACTTTTCTGGGACAGCATCTCCTTCCAATCCACCTCAGTCCATGGAGTAGACAACAGTCATCCATAGCTCTCCTTTTAAAAGGTTCTCCTTTTAAATCTCCTCAATCTCTGATGTCGTTGGTAACAACACTTCAAGCCCGCTACGAATAGCTGCTTACCAGTGCCGAGCGCCCAACTACACTGAGCAAGCAGGTGAGCGCACTACGGCTTTACAGTGGTGTTAATGTCACAGACGTGTATGATGTCACAGTTCACTCACCCGCACTGTGAGAATTCCGTGCTACTGCTTTATGGACGTAAATACTCTGGTGGATTTCTTTTAATTTATTGATGGGGCGCTATTGTATCTATCATGTAAAATGACCAGGGTGTTAATGTGTGCTGAATTTAAATGCTGCATATAAATGTTTTCCCTCCTGCGTGAAAAACCCATAAATCCCGTTGCCTTATATTTTACCGATTTGCCTCTTTTCTTTGCAGTCCCAATTTTCAGACCTAAATTCTTTTAATCTCCTGTTCGTCGTGGCATTAAAAATGCTTTACTATTATTACAGTAACAGTTTGTTTTTTGGTTATCTTTATATGTCCGTAGCGGCTGCATATTCGCCGTTTGTATGTGTTCTGTCTCTGTTATTTTAGACAATGTGCTTTAGAAGCACCCAGACTCCTTCATCGTACGGCCTGCGGAAAACCATACAATGTCTTAGAGGGACATTTTCGGTAAATGAAGAATTGGACTTTTAGATATTAAGGCTTTAGTTCCACTGCCGTAAATACTCAGCCCATAGAAGAGCATGAGAGAAAACCCACTTTTCTTTAATGCCAAGCAGCCTTATTGTATATCCGGCCCGTGACGTATTCTGGCCGAGGCTGACCGTCCAGAGACGCATTTTACCCTGTTTTTCCCTGTAGCTGTCTCCTGAATACCTGTCAGTACTAAAATTAACATGAAATCCCATTATTCGGGCTACCGCTGCCTCTCAGAGCTCCGCAGACCCAAAATGAAATAAATAGTATATAATATTAATGAAAACAAATTATTCTGTGTAATGATTTTCTGTACCTCCTAACAGTCCTGTTTTTTCTTCTCATATCCTCTGCATGAAAAAGCCCAAACCTCACTTGCCGCTCCTGCACCCCACCTGGAAGCATTTCTGTCGCATCCCACCCTGGCACAGGAGTGTCGCTTCAACTAGATTGACTCGTGTCCGTTGTCAACCCGACCATGTAATTATAGAAGATCGTTGATACCGAGGAGCGATAAAGGCAACATCAGGCTTGGAATATATCAGCTTTACGGCTGTTTGAGAGCGCTCACCTTTCTGTAAGTGCAATCTGGTTTTATTCTATCATATTTGGGCGAGATACTCATCAGTCCTGTCCCTTTTCTCTATCACTACATTCAGATCCAAAGAGTTGGAATATCACAGAATACTTGTGAGTGCGATACTTACCAGTGACTGATTAATCACACATCACACTTGTAATTACTGGCTACACCAGTCAGTTTTTTTTTCTTTTTCCTCCCCGAATCGACACGCGCGCCCCTAAGTGGATGTGTTTTGGCAATTCTGTTAACAGCCAGAAATGTCCTTGTTTTCCATGAAAACAGCTGAGTGACCCGAAACTATTGAACGGTATTAAAGGGACAGTCCCCTTTTTAAAGCCAGTAACAACTAAATGTAAATGAAAAACATAATGCTTCTATTAAATGTTTTTTCTGTGTACAAAGATCAAAAGGCCACTAAATCCAAAGCCCGGCCCTTAATATGCCTGTTTTATGCACAACATTTCGAGATTAAGGCTAAATGCCAGCGATGAGTCCTGTTAACTCTGTTTGGCGATTGCAAGCTGTTAGTCTAATGTGCAACAGCGAGAGGTTGTGATGTAATAAGGTGATACATTGTAGTACATTGTTACTGGTTTGCACGGCCGTCGGGGGAATAGGACTGACACCTGTAATGGATTTGTGAATAATATAATCTAGTTAAATGTATACATATAGGAGGGATGTGGCCCCCAAAATGCGTCACTCAGGGCCGATGATACCGGGCTCAGCCCTGGGAAAAGGAGATGCTGACGAGGAAGGATGTGATGGACATGCTAAGGAATCAAAGACTGAACAGCATTGATTAGCGGAAGTTATTTTAAAATACAGAATTTGATAATTATGGAAAAATAAAAAACCTTTAGAAATGAAGAATTATGGGGTCTGATATCACGTGAATGAAGTTAGATTTGGGGTCACATTAAGTGAATGACTTTAAAAGTACTTTTATTTGGGCCATTCCTGTCTCCATAAATTACAATATACTATCAGCTTATGGTGTCATAGAAGCAGAAGCTCTCTTGTGAGGTCATATGTATGTAGAGCTATCTGTGGATAATGGCAGCTGTAGTTATACAAAGTAAACAATAACAAAAAAAATGTAGGTGTTTCTCGAATTTATTCTGATTTTATGTTGTTACTTGGAAACACTCTTGATACCCTCGGCCAGGGCTTAGTCCATCCTTCAGGCCATCCAGTCTGGAGTCACAAAGGAAAAGCCAGAAAGACTCTGGCTGCTCGATAACGAGGAAGAGTCAGATGAAGATGAAGAGGACGTGTCCTCTGTGCTCAACAAAACTGATGGAATCTCCTGAAGTGTCTTCAAGCTTAGATTTGCTGTTGATGTCGGCCGGTACGGGGGAGTTGAACGGCGGCTCTCTATATCCTCCCAATGAATGTCCTGAAAGAATGGATGCCGCCTAATATACCCCGTGATCCAGAGGCGATGCTGAGGATCTTTCATCAAAAGATGCTTCAGGATGTCCGCAGCATCTTCAGAGATGTCTTTGCCGTACCGAGGGCTTCCATTTACAATGGAACCCAACGCTGCCCTCTTGCACTTACCGTGATAGAACGGTAACCTTCCGTTAAGCATGCGGAAAAGAATCACCCCAAACGACCACCAGTCCACGGCAACACCGTATGCTTCCTTCAGATGTATTTCGGGGGCCATGTACATGAATGTTCCGCAGTGTCCTTTCGTCTCTGCTGCTCCAAAAATGCCTTCTGCGACGATACCGAAATCGCAGATCTTGGCATGGCCCTCTCCGTCAAGCAAGATGTTGTCCGGCTTCAGGTCTCGGTGTATAACTCCGCGAGTGTGGAGGAACTGGATGCCGCAGATTATTTCGGCTGAATAAAATGCAGCTGTGGTCTCAGGGAGGCGGCCCACCCTCTTCATATATGACTGGAGGCTCCCACCAGCCATATACTCCATCATGAATAAGGCGCAGGTCTGTGTTTGGAAGCCTGCATATCCATGGCAAAGGAACGGGCTGTCCCGAGCCATCTCCAGGATTCTCCTCTCCTTCAGTAGGTACAGGGGCTTTAAGGCTTTCTTGCGGATGATTTTGACCGCTACCATAGAATCTCTTCTAGGTACAGAAGCCAACATGACTTTTCCAAACGCCCCTTGTCCCAGCACTGAATGGAAGATGAAGCCGGAGGGCGTCATGGGGAGAAGGCTCCTATATTTTTTTGCAATAACACCACTTTCTACCTCACTTCTGCGTCTTTTCATGGGAACCATTCCCCTTCTGCGCTCCTCCAGATGTTCCTCCGCTCCTTCTTTCTCCTGCTTCCCCAGAATCTGGATGTTTTTCTTTTTGGATCTACACCGCTTTTTCTTCCGTTCGGAGAAGCCTGTGCTGGTTCTTGGGCGTCTTTTAGTCCGCTTTGCCCTCAGACACAGGCTGCTCTCCTCCCTCTCATTAGCAGTACGTTTGTTCCTCTTCCTCGCTCTCCCTCTTTCTTCCTCAGTACTGCTGCTCTCTTTCTTCCTTTTCAGGACAGGGTCTCTACTGGCCAAGTGCTCCTCGTTCTGATCCTTATTCTTTTTAGCGGTGTGGGCGAAAGCTGTTTTCAGTCGTTTGAAAAACTTCCGCACTTTTCTGGGACAGCATCTCCTTCCAATCCACCTCAGTCCATGGAGTAGACAACAGTCATCCATAGCTCTCCTTTTAAAAGGTTCTCCTTTTAAATCTCCTCAATCTCTGATGTCGTTGGTAACAACACTTCAAGCCCGCTACGAATAGCTGCTTACCAGTGCCGAGCGCCCAACTACACTGAGCAAGCAGGTGAGCGCACTACGGCTTTACAGTGGTGTTAATGTCACAGACGTGTATGATGTCACAGTTCACTCACCCGCACTGTGAGAATTCCGTGCTACTGCTTTATGGACGTAAATACTCTGGTGGATTTCTTTTAATTTATTGATGGGGCGCTATTGTATCTATCATGTAAAATGACCAGGGTGTTAATGTGTGCTGAATTTAAATGCTGCATATAAATGTTTTCCCTCCTGCGTGAAAAACCCATAAATCCCGTTGCCTTATATTTTACCGATTTGCCTCTTTTCTTTGCAGTCCCAATTTTCAGACCTAAATTCTTTTAATCTCCTGTTCGTCGTGGCATTAAAAATGCTTTACTATTATTACAGTAACAGTTTGTTTTTTGGTTATCTTTATATGTCCGTAGCGGCTGCATATTCGCCGTTTGTATGTGTTCTGTCTCTGTTATTTTAGACAATGTGCTTTAGAAGCACCCAGACTCCTTCATCGTACGGCCTGCGGAAAACCATACAATGTCTTAGAGGGACATTTTCGGTAAATGAAGAATTGGACTTTTAGATATTAAGGCTTTAGTTCCACTGCCGTAAATACTCAGCCCATAGAAGAGCATGAGAGAAAACCCACTTTTCTTTAATGCCAAGCAGCCTTATTGTATATCCGGCCCGTGACGTATTCTGGCCGAGGCTGACCGTCCAGAGACGCATTTTACCCTGTTTTTCCCTGTAGCTGTCTCCTGAATACCTGTCAGTACTAAAATTAACATGAAATCCCATTATTCGGGCTACCGCTGCCTCTCAGAGCTCCGCAGACCCAAAATGAAATAAATAGTATATAATATTAATGAAAACAAATTATTCTGTGTAATGATTTTCTGTACCTCCTAACAGTCCTGTTTTTTCTTCTCATATCCTCTGCATGAAAAAGCCCAAACCTCACTTGCCGCTCCTGCACCCCACCTGGAAGCATTTCTGTCGCATCCCACCCTGGCACAGGAGTGTCGCTTCAACTAGATTGACTCGTGTCCGTTGTCAACCCGACCATGTAATTATAGAAGATCGTTGATACCGAGGAGCGATAAAGGCAACATCAGGCTTGGAATATATCAGCTTTACGGCTGTTTGAGAGCGCTCACCTTTCTGTAAGTGCAATCTGGTTTTATTCTATCATATTTGGGCGAGATACTCATCAGTCCTGTCCCTTTTCTCTATCACTACATTCAGATCCAAAGAGTTGGAATATCACAGAATACTTGTGAGTGCGATACTTACCAGTGACTGATTAATCACACATCACACTTGTAATTACTGGCTACACCAGTCAGTTTTTTTTTCTTTTTCCTCCCCGAATCGACACGCGCGCCCCTAAGTGGATGTGTTTTGGCAATTCTGTTAACAGCCAGAAATGTCCTTGTTTTCCATGAAAACAGCTGAGTGACCCGAAACTATTGAACGGTATTAAAGGGACAGTCCCCTTTTTAAAGCCAGTAACAACTAAATGTAAATGAAAAACATAATGCTTCTATTAAATGTTTTTTCTGTGTACAAAGATCAAAAGGCCACTAAATCCAAAGCCCGGCCCTTAATATGCCTGTTTTATGCACAACATTTCGAGATTAAGGCTAAATGCCAGCGATGAGTCCTGTTAACTCTGTTTGGCGATTGCAAGCTGTTAGTCTAATGTGCAACAGCGAGAGGTTGTGATGTAATAAGGTGATACATTGTAGTACATTGTTACTGGTTTGCACGGCCGTCGGGGGAATAGGACTGACACCTGTAATGGATTTGTGAATAATATAATCTAGTTAAATGTATACATATAGGAGGGATGTGGCCCCCAAAATGCGTCACTCAGGGCCGATGATACCGGGCTCAGCCCTGGGAAAAGGAGATGCTGACGAGGAAGGATGTGATGGACATGCTAAGGAATCAAAGACTGAACAGCATTGATTAGCGGAAGTTATTTTAAAATACAGAATTTGATAATTATGGAAAAATAAAAAACCTTTAGAAATGAAGAATTATGGGGTCTGATATCACGTGAATGAAGTTAGATTTGGGGTCACATTAAGTGAATGACTTTAAAAGTACTTTTATTTGGGCCATTCCTGTCTCCATAAATTACAATATACTATCAGCTTATGGTGTCATAGAAGCAGAAGCTCTCTTGTGAGGTCATATGTATGTAGAGCTATCTGTGGATAATGGCAGCTGTAGTTATACAAAGTAAACAATAACAAAAAAAATGTAGGTGTTTCTCGAATTTATTCTGATTTTATGTTGTTATTTGGAAACACTCTTGATACCCTCGGCCAGGGCTTAGTCCATCCTTCAGGCCATCCAGTCTGGAGTCACAAAGGAAAAGCCAGAAAGACTCTGGCTGCTCGATAACGAGGAAGAGTCAGATGAAGATGAAGAGGACGTGTCCTCTGTGCTCAACAAAACTGATGGAATCTCCTGAAGTGTCTTCAAGCTTAGATTTGCTGTTGATGTCGGCCGGTACGGGGGAGTTGAACGGCGGCTCTCTATATCCTCCCAATGAATGTCCTGAAAGAATGGATGCCGCCTAATATACCCCGTGATCCAGAGGCGATGCTGAGGATCTTTCATCAAAAGATGCTTCAGGATGTCCGCAGCATCTTCAGAGATGTCTTTGCCGTACCGAGGGCTTCCATTTACAATGGAACCCAACGCTGCCCTCTTGCACTTACCGTGATAGAACGGTAACCTTCCGTTAAGCATGCGGAAAAGAATCACCCCAAACGACCACCAGTCCACGGCAACACCGTATGCTTCCTTCAGATGTATTTCGGGGGCCATGTACATGAATGTTCCACAGTGTCCTTTCGTCTCTGCTGCTCCAAAAATGCCTTCTGCGACGATACCGAAATCGCAGATCTTGGCATGGCCCTCTCCGTCAAGCAAGATGTTGTCCGGCTTCAGGTCTCGGTGTATAACTCCGCGAGTGTGGAGGAACTGGATGCCGCAGATTATTTCGGCTGAATAAAATGCAGCTGTGGTCTCAGGGAGGCGGCCCACCCTCTTCATATATGACTGGAGGCTCCCACCAGCCATATACTCCATCATGAATAAGGCGCAGGTCTGTGTTTGGAAGCCTGCATATCCATGGCAAAGGAACGGGCTGTCCCGAGCCATCTCCAGGATTCTCCTCTCCTTCAGTAGGTACAGGGGCTTTAAGGCTTTCTTGCGGATGATTTTGACCGCTACCATAGAATCTCTTCTAGGTACAGAAGCCAACATGACTTTTCCAAACGCCCCTTGTCCCAGCACTGAATGGAAGATGAAGCCGGAGGGCGTCATGGGGAGAAGGCTCCTATATTTTTTTGCAATAACACCACTTTCTACCTCACTTCTGCGTCTTTTCATGGGAACCATTCCCCTTCTGCGCTCCTCCAGATGTTCCTCCGCTCCTTCTTTCTCCTGCTTCCCCAGAATCTGGATGTTTTTCTTTTTGGATCTACACCGCTTTTTCTTCCGTTCGGAGAAGCCTGTGCTGGTTCTTGGGCGTCTTTTAGTCCGCTTTGCCCTCAGACACAGGCTGCTCTCCTCCCTCTCATTAGCAGTACGTTTGTTCCTCTTCCTCGCTCTCCCTTTTTCTTCCTCAGTACTGCTGCTCTCTTTCTTCCTTTTCAGGACAGGGTCTCTACTGGCCAAGTGCTCCTCGTTCTGATCCTTATTCTTTATAGCGGTGTGGGCGAAAGCTGTTTTCAGTCGTTTGAAAAACTTCCGCACTTTTCTGGGACAGCATCTCCTTCCAATCCACCTCAGTCCATGGAGTAGACAACAGTCATCCATAGCTCTCCTTTTAAAAGGTTCTCCTTTTAAATCTCCTCAATCTCTGATGTCGTTGGTAACAACACTTCAAGTCCGCTACGAATAGCTGCTTACCAGTGCCGAGCGCCCAACTACACTGAGCAAGCAGGTGAGCGCACTACGGCTTTACAGTGGTGTTAATGTCACAGACGTGTATGATGTCACAGTTCACTCACCCGCACTGTGAGAATTCCGTGCTACTGCTTTATGGACGTAAATACTCTGGTGGATTTCTTTTAATTTATTGATGGGGCGCTATTGTATCTATCATGTAAAATGACCAGGGTGTTAATGTGTGCTGAATTTAAATGCTGCATATAAATGTTTTCCCTCCTGCGTGAAAAACCCATAAATCCCGTTGCCTTATATTTTACCGATTTGCCTCTTTTCTTTGCAGTCCCAATTTTCAGACCTAAATTCTTTTAATCTCCTGTTCGTCGTGGCATTAAAAATGCTTTACTATTATTACAGTAACAGTTTGTTTTTTGGTTATCTTTATATGTCCGTAGCGGCTGCATATTCGCCGTTTGTATGTGTTCTGTCTCTGTTATTTTAGACAATGTGCTTTAGAAGCACCCAGACTCCTTCATCGTACGGCCTGCGGAAAACCATACAATGTCTTAGAGGGACATTTTCGGTAAATGAAGAATTGGACTTTTAGATATTAAGGCTTTAGTTCCACTGCCGTAAATACTCAGCCCATAGAAGAGCATGAGAGAAAACCCACTTTTCTTTAATGCCAAGCAGCCTTATTGTATATCCGGCCCGTGACGTATTCTGGCCGAGGCTGACCGTCCAGAGACGCATTTTACCCTGTTTTTCCCTGTAGCTGTCTCCTGAATACCTGTCAGTACTAAAATTAACATGAAATCCCATTATTCGGGCTACCGCTGCCTCTCAGAGCTCCGCAGACCCAAAATGAAATAAATAGTATATAATATTAATGAAAACAAATTATTCTGTGTAATGATTTTCTGTACCTCCTAACAGTCCTGTTTTTTCTTCTCATATCCTCTGCATGAAAAAGCCCAAACCTCACTTGCCGCTCCTGCACCCCACCTGGAAGCATTTCTGTCGCATCCCACCCTGGCACAGGAGTGTCGCTTCAACTAGATTGACTCGTGTCCGTTGTCAACCCGACCATGTAATTATAGAAGATCGTTGATACCGAGGAGCGATAAAGGCAACATCAGGCTTGGAATATATCAGCTTTACGGCTGTTTGAGAGCGCTCACCTTTCTGTAAGTGCAATCTGGTTTTATTCTATCATATTTGGGCGAGATACTCCTCAGTCCTGTCCCTTTTCTCTATCACTACATTCAGATCCAAAGAGTTGGAATATCACAGAATACTTGTGAGTGCGATACTTACCAGTGACTGATTAATCACACATCACACTTGTAATTACTGGCTACACCAGTCAGTTTTTTTTTCTTTTTCCTCCCCGAATCGACACGCGCGCCCCTAAGTGGATGTGTTTTGGCAATTCTGTTAACAGCCAGAAATGTCCTTGTTTTCCATGAAAACAGCTGAGTGACCCGAAACTATTGAACGGTATTAAAGGGACAGTCCCCTTTTTAAAGCCAGTAACAACTAAATGTAAATGAAAAACATAATGCTTCTATTAAATGTTTTTTCTGTGTACAAAGATCAAAAGGCCACTAAATCCAAAGCCCGGCCCTTAATATGCCTGTTTTATGCACAACATTTCGAGATTAAGGCTAAATGCCAGCGATGAGTCCTGTTAACTCTGTTTGGCGATTGCAAGCTGTTAGTCTAATGTGCAACAGCGAGAGGTTGTGATGTAATAAGGTGATACATTGTAGTACATTGTTACTGGTTTGCACGGCCGTCGGGGGAATAGGACTGACACCTGTAATGGATTTGTGAATAATATAATCTAGTTAAATGTATACATATAGGAGGGATGTGGCCCCCAAAATGCGTCACTCAGGGCCGATGATACCGGGCTCAGCCCTGGGAAAAGGAGATGCTGACGAGGAAGGATGTGATGGACATGCTAAGGAATCAAAGACTGAACAGCATTGATTAGCGGAAGTTATTTTAAAATACAGAATTTGATAATTATGGAAAAATAAAAAACCTTTAGAAATGAAGAATTATGGGGTCTGATATCACGTGAATGAAGTTAGATTTGGGGTCACATTAAGTGAATGACTTTAAAAGTACTTTTTTTTGGGCCATTCCTGTCTCCATAAATTACAATATACTATCAGCTTATGGTGTCATAGAAGCAGAAGCTCTCTTGTGAGGTCATATGTATGTAGAGCTATCTGTGGATAATGGCAGCTGTAGTTATACAAAGTAAACAATAACAAAAAAAATGTAGGTGTTTCTCGAATTTATTCTGATTTTATGCTGTTATTTGGAAACACTCTTGATACACTCGGCCAGGGTTTAGTCCATCCTTCAGGCCATCCAGTCTGGAGTCACGTGAATGAAGTTAGATTTGGGGTCACATTAAGTGAATGACTTTAAAAGTACTTTTATTTGGGCCATTCCTGTCTCCATAAATTACAATATACTATCTGCTTATGGTGTCATAGAAGCAGAAGCTCTCTTGTGAGGTCATATGTATGTAGAGCTATCTGTGGATAATGGCAGCTGTAGTTATACAAAGTAAACAATAACAAAAAAAATGTAGGTGTTTCTCGAATTTATTCTGATTTTATGTTGTTATTTGGAAACACTCTTGATACCCTCGGCCAGGGCTTAGTCCATCCTTCAGGCCATCCAGTCTGGAGTCACAAAGGAAAAGCCCGAAAGACTCTGGCTGCTCGATAACGAGGAAGAGTCAGATGAAGATGAAGAGGACGTGTCCTCTGTGCTCAACAAAACTGATGGAATCTCCTGAAGTGTCTTCAAGCTTAGATTTGCTGTTGATGTCGGCCGGTACGGGGGAGTTGAACGGCGGCTCTCTATATCCTCCCAATGAATGTCCTGAAAGAATGGATGCCGCCTAATATACCCCGTGATCCAGAGGCGATGCTGAGGATCTTTCATCAAAAGATGCTTCAGGATGTCCGCAGCATCTTCAGAGATGTCTTTGCCGTACCGAGGGCTTCCATTTACAATGGAACCCAACGCTGCCCTCTTGCACTTACCGTGATAGAACGGTAACCTTCCGTTAAGCATGCGGAAAAGAATCACCCCAAACGACCACCAGTCCACGGCAACACCGTATGCTTCCTTCAGATGTATTTCGGGGGCCATGTACATGAATGTTCCGCAGTGTCCTTTCGTCTCTGCTGCTCCAAAAATGCCTTCTGCGACGATACCGAAATCGCAGATCTTGGCATGGCCCTCTCCGTCAAGCAAGATGTTGTCCGGCTTCAGGTCTCGGTGTATAACTCCGCGAGTGTGGAGGAACTGGATGCCGCAGATTATTTCGGCTGAATAAAATGCAGCTGTGGTCTCAGGGAGGCGGCCCACCCTCTTCATATATGACTGGAGGCTCCCACCAGCCATATACTCCATCATGAATAAGGCGCAGGTCTGTGTTTGGAAGCCTGCATATCCATGGCAAAGGAACGGGCTGTCCCGAGCCATCTCCAGGATTCTCCTCTCCTTCAGTAGGTACAGGGGCTTTAAGGCTTTCTTGCGGATGATTTTGACCGCTACCATAGAATCTCTTCTAGGTACAGAAGCCAACATGACTTTTCCAAACGCCCCTTGTCCCAGCACTGAATGGAAGATGAAGCCGGAGGGCGTCATGGGGAGAAGGCTCCTATATTTTTTTGCAATAACACCACTTTCTACCTCACTTCTGCGTCTTTTCATGGGAACCATTCCCCTTCTGCGCTCCTCCAGATGTTCCTCCGCTCCTTCTTTCTCCTGCTTCCCCAGAATCTGGATGTTTTTCTTTTTGGATCTACACCGCTTTTTCTTCCGTTCGGAGAAGCCTGTGCTGGTTCTTGGGCGTCTTTTAGTCCGCTTTGCCCTCAGACACAGGCTGCTCTCCTCCCTCTCATTAGCAGTACGTTTGTTCCTCTTCCTCGCTCTCCCTCTTTCTTCCTCAGTACTGCTGCTCTCTTTCTTCCTTTTCAGGACAGGGTCTCTACTGGCCAAGTGCTCCTCGTTCTGATCCTTATTCTTTTTAGCGGTGTGGGCAAAAGCTGTTTTCAGTCGTTTGAAAAACTTCCGCACTTTTCTGGGACAGCATCTCCTTCCAATCCACCTCAGTCCATGGAGTAGACAACAGTCATCCATAGCTCTCCTTTTAAAAGGTTCTCCTTTTAAATCTCCTCAATCTCTGATGTCGTTGGTAACAACACTTCAAGCCCGCTACGAATAGCTGCTTACCAGTGCCGAGCGCCCAACTACACTGAGCAAGCAGGTGAGCGCACTACGGCTTTACAGTGGTGTTAATGTCACAGACGTGTATGATGTCACAGTTCACTCACCCGCACTGTGAGAATTCCGTGCTACTGCTTTATGGACGTAAATACTCTGGTGGATTTCTTTTAATTTATTGATGGGGCGCTATTGTATCTATCATGTAAAATGACCAGGGTGTTAATGTGTGCTGAATTTAAATGCTGCATATAAATGTTTTCCCTCCTGCGTGAAAAACCCATAAATCCCGTTGCCTTATATTTTACCGATTTGCCTCTTTTCTTTGCAGTCCCAATTTTCAGACCTAAATTCTTTTAATCTCCTGTTCGTCGTGGCATTAAAAATGCTTTACTATTATTACAGTAACAGTTTGTTTTTTGGTTATCTTTATATGTCCGTAGCGGCTGCATATTCGCCGTTTGTATGTGTTCTGTCTCTGTTATTTTAGACAATGTGCTTTAGAAGCACCCAGACTCCTTCATCGTACGGCCTGCGGAAAACCATACAATGTCTTAGAGGGACATTTTCGGTAAATGAAGAATTGGACTTTTAGATATTAAGGCTTTAGTTCCACTGCCGTAAATACTCAGCCCATAGAAGAGCATGAGAGAAAACCCACTTTTCTTTAATGCCAAGCAGCCTTATTGTATATCCGGCCCGTGACGTATTCTGGCCGAGGCTGACCGTCCAGAGACGCATTTTACCCTGTTTTTCCCTGTAGCTGTCTCCTGAATACCTGTCAGTACTAAAATTAACATGAAATCCCATTATTCGGGCTACCGCTGCCTCTCAGAGCTCCGCAGACCCAAAATGAAATAAATAGTATATAATATTAATGAAAACAAATTATTCTGTGTAATGATTTTCTGTACCTCCTAACAGTCCTGTTTTTTCTTCTCATATCCTCTGCATGAAAAAGCCCAAACCTCACTTGCCGCTCCTGCACCCCACCTGGAAGCATTTCTGTCGCATCCCACCCTGGCACAGGAGTGTCGCTTCAACTAGATTGACTCGTGTCCGTTGTCAACCCGACCATGTAATTATAGAAGATCGTTGATACCGAGGAGCGATAAAGGCAACATCAGGCTTGGAATATATCAGCTTTACGGCTGTTTGAGAGCGCTCACCTTTCTGTAAGTGCAATCTGGTTTTATTCTATCATATTTGGGCGAGATACTCCTCAGTCCTGTCCCTTTTCTCTATCACTACATTCAGATCCAAAGAGTTGGAATATCACAGAATACTTGTGAGTGCGATACTTACCAGTGACTGATTAATCACACATCACACTTGTAATTACTGGCTACACCAGTCAGTTTTTTTTTCTTTTTCCTCCCCGAATCGACACGCGCGCCCCTAAGTGGATGTGTTTTGGCAATTCTGTTAACAGCCAGAAATGTCCTTGTTTTCCATGAAAACAGCTGAGTGACCCGAAACTATTGAACGGTATTAAAGGGACAGTCCCCTTTTTAAAGCCAGTAACAACTAAATGTAAATGAAAAACATAATGCTTCTATTAAATGTTTTTTCTGTGTACAAAGATCAAAAGGCCACTAAATCCAAAGCCCGGCCCTTAATATGCCTGTTTTATGCACAACATTTCGAGATTAAGGCTAAATGCCAGCGATGAGTCCTGTTAACTCTGTTTGGCGATTGCAAGCTGTTAGTCTAATGTGCAACAGCGAGAGGTTGTGATGTAATAAGGTGATACATTGTAGTACATTGTTACTGGTTTGCACGGCCGTCGGGGGAATAGGACTGACACCTGTAATGGATTTGTGAATAATATAATCTAGTTAAATGTATACATATAGGAGGGATGTGGCCCCCAAAATGCGTCACTCAGGGCCGATGATACCGGGCTCAGCCCTGGGAAAAGGAGATGCTGACGAGGAAGGATGTGATGGACATGCTAAGGAATCAAAGACTGAACAGCATTAATTAGCGGAAGTTATTTTAAAATACAGAATTTGATAATTATGGAAAAATAAAAAACCTTTAGAAATGAAGAATTATGGGGTCTGCTATCACGTGAATGAAGTTAGATTTGGGGTCACATTAAGTGAATGACTTTAAAAGTACTTTTATTTGGGCCATTCCTGTCTCCATAAATTACAATATACTATCTGCTTATGGTGTCATAGAAGCAGAAGCTCTCTTGTGAGGTCATATGTATGTAGAGCTATCTGTGGATAATGGCAGCTGTAGTTATACAAAGTAAACAATAACAAAAAAAATGTAGGTGTTTCTCGAATTTATTCTGATTTTATGTTGTTATTTGGAAACACTCTTGATACCCTCGGCCAGGGCTTAGTCCATCCTTCAGGCCATCCAGTCTGGAGTCACAAAGGAAAAGCCCGAAAGACTCTGGCTGCTCGATAACGAGGAAGAGTCAGATGAAGATGAAGAGGACGTGTCCTCTGTGCTCAACAAAACTGATGGAATCTCCTGAAGTGTCTTCAAGCTTAGATTTGCTGTTGATGTCGGCCGGTACGGGGGAGTTGAACGGCGGCTCTCTATATCCTCCCAATGAATGTCCTGAAAGAATGGATGCCGCCTAATATACCCCGTGATCCAGAGGCGATGCTGAGGATCTTTCATCAAAAGATGCTTCAGGATGTCCGCAGCATCTTCAGAGATGTCTTTGCCGTACCGAGGGCTTCCATTTACAATGGAACCCAACGCTGCCCTCTTGCACTTACCGTGATAGAACGGTAACCTTCCGTTAAGCATGCGGAAAAGAATCACCCCAAACGACCACCAGTCCACGGCAACACCGTATGCTTCCTTCAGATGTATTTCGGGGGCCATGTACATGAATGTTCCGCAGTGTCATTTCGTCTCTGCTGCTCCAAAAATGCCTTCTGCGACGATACCGAAATCGCAGATCTTGGCATGGCCCTCTCCGTCAAGCAAGATGTTGTCCGGCTTCAGGTCTCGGTGTATAACTCCGCGAGTGTGGAGGAACTGGATGCCGCAGATTATTTCGGCTGAATAAAATGCAGCTGTGGTCTCAGGGAGGCGGCCCACCCTCTTCATATATGACTGGAGGCTCCCACCAGCCATATACTCCATCATGAATAAGGCGCAGGTCTGTGTTTGGAAGCCTGCATATCCATGGCAAAGGAACGGGCTGTCCCGAGCCATCTCCAGGATTCTCCTCTCCTTCAGTAGGTACAGGGGCTTTAAGGCTTTCTTGCGGATGATTTTGACCGCTACCATAGAATCTCTTCTAGGTACAGAAGCCAACATGACTTTTCCAAACGCCCCTTGTCCCAGCACTGAATGGAAGATGAAGCCGGAGGGCGTCATGGGGAGAAGGCTCCTATATTTTTTTGCAATAACACCACTTTCTACCTCACTTCTGCGTCTTTTCATGGGAACCATTCCCCTTCTGCGCTCCTCCAGATGTTCCTCCGCTCCTTCTTTCTCCTGCTTCCCCAGAATCTGGATGTTTTTCTTTTTGGATCTACACCGCTTTTTCTTCCGTTCGGAGAAGCCTGTGCTGGTTCTTGGGCGTCTTTTAGTCCGCTTTGCCCTCAGACACAGGCTGCTCTCCTCCCTCTCATTAGCAGTACGTTTGTTCCTCTTCCTCGCTCTCCCTCTTTCTTCCTCAGTACTGCTGCTCTCTTTCTTCCTTTTCAGGACAGGGTCTCTACTGGCCAAGTGCTCCTCGTTCTGATCCTTATTCTTTTTAGCGGTGTGGGCGAAAGCTGTTTTCAGTCGTTTGAAAAACTTCCGCACTTTTCTGGGACAGCATCTCCTTCCAATCCACCTCAGTCCATGGAGTAGACAACAGTCATCCATAGCTCTCCTTTTAAAAGGTTCTCCTTTTAAATCTCCTCAATCTCTGATGTCGTTGGTAACAACACTTCAAGCCCGCTACGAATAGCTGCTTACCAGTGCCGAGCGCCCAACTACACTGAGCAAGCAGGTGAGCGCACTACGGCTTTACAGTGGTGTTAATGTCACAGACGTGTATGATGTCACAGTTCACTCACCCGCACTGTGAGAATTCCGTGCTACTGCTTTATGGACGTAAATACTCTGGTGGATTTCTTTTAATTTATTAATGGGGCGCTATTGTATCTATCATGTAAAATGACCAGGGTGTTAATGTGTGCTGAATTTAAATGCTGCATATAAATGTTTTCCCTCCTGCGTGAAAAACCCATAAATCCCGTTGCCTTATATTTTACCGATTTGCCTCTTTTCTTTGCAGTCCCAATTTTCAGACCTAAATTCTTTTAATCTCCTGTTCGTCGTGGCATTAAAAATGCTTTACTATTATTACAGTAACAGTTTGTTTTTTGGTTATCTTTATATGTCCGTAGCGGCTGCATATTCGCCGTTTGTATGTGTTCTGTCTCTGTTATTTTAGACAATGTGCTTTAGAAGCACCCAGACTCCTTCATCGTACGGCCTGCGGAAAACCATACAATGTCTTAGAGGGACATTTTCGGTAAATGAAGAATTGGACTTTTAGATATTAAGGCTTTAGTTCCACTGCCGTAAATACTCAGCCCATAGAAGAGCATGAGAGAAAACCCACTTTTCTTTAATGCCAAGCAGCCTTATTGTATATCCGGCCCGTGACGTATTCTGGCCGAGGCTGACCGTCCAGAGACGCATTTTACCCTGTTTTTCCCTGTAGCTGTCTCCTGAATACCTGTCAGTACTAAAATTAACATGAAATCCCATTATTCGGGCTACCGCTGCCTCTCAGAGCTCCGCAGACCCAAAATGAAATAAATAGTATATAATATTAATGAAAACAAATTATTCTGTGTAATGATTTTCTGTACCTCCTAACAGTCCTGTTTTTTCTTCTCATATCCTCTGCATGAAAAAGCCCAAACCTCACTTGCCGCTCCTGCACCCCACCTGGAAGCATTTCTGTCGCATCCCACCCTGGCACAGGAGTGTCGCTTCAACTAGATTGACTCGTGTCCGTTGTCAACCCGACCATGTAATTATAGAAGATCGTTGATACCGAGGAGCGATAAAGGCAACATCAGGCTTGGAATATATCAGCTTTACGGCTGTTTGAGAGCGCTCACCTTTCTGTAAGTGCAATCTGGTTTTATTCTATCATATTTGGGCGAGATACTCATCAGTCCTGTCCCTTTTCTCTATCACTACATTCAGATCCAAAGAGTTGGAATATCACAGAATACTTGTGAGTGCGATACTTACCAGTGACTGATTAATCACACATCACACTTGTAATTACTGGCTACACCAGTCAGTTTTTCTTTCTTTTTCTTCCCCGAATCGACACGCGCGCCCCTAAGTGGATGTGTTTTGGCAATTCTGTTAACAGCCAGAAATGTCCTTGTTTTCCATGAAAACAGCTGAGTGACCCGAAACTATTGAACGGTATTAAAGGGACAGTCCCCTTTTTAAAGCCAGTAACAACTAAATGTAAATGAAAAACATAATGCTTCTATTAAATGTTTTTTCTGTGTACAAAGATCAAAAGGCCACTAAATCCAAAGCCCGGCCCTTAATATGCCTGTTTTATGCACAACATTTCGAGATTAAGGCTAAATGCCAGCGAAGAGTCCTGTTAACTCTGTTTGGCGATTGCAAGCTGTTAGTCTAATGTGCAACAGCGAGAGGTTGTGATGTAATAAGGTGATACCTTGTAGTACATTGTTACTGGTTTGCACGGCCGTCGGGGGAATAGGACTGACACCTGTAATGGATTTGTGAATAATATAATCTAGTTAAATGTATACATATAGGAGGGATGTGGCCCCCAAAATGCGTCACTCAGGGCCGATGATACCGGGCTCAGCCCTGGGAAAAGGAGATGCTGACGAGGAAGGATGTGATGGACATGCTAAGGAATCAAAGACTGAACAGCATTGATTAGCGGAAGTTATTTTAAAATACAGAATTTGATAATTATGGAAAAATAAAAAACCTTTAGAAATGAAGAATTATGGGGTCTGATATCACGTGAATGAAGTTAGATTTGGGGTCACATTAAGTGAATGACTTTAAAAGTACTTTTTTTTGGGCCATTCCTGTCTCCATAAATTACAATATACTATCAGCTTATGGTGTCATAGAAGCAGAAGCTCTCTTGTGAGGTCATATGTATGTAGAGCTATCTGTGGATAATGGCAGCTGTAGTTATACAAAGTAAACAATAACAAAAAAAATGTAGGTGTTTCTCGAATTTATTCTGATTTTATGCTGTTATTTGGAAACACTCTTGATACACTCGGCCAGGGTTTAGTCCATCCTTCAGGCCATCCAGTCTGGAGTCACGTGAATGAAGTTAGATTTGGGGTCACATTAAGTGAATGACTTTAAAAGTACTTTTATTTGGGCCATTCCTGTCTCCATAAATTACAATATACTATCTGCTTATGGTGTCATAGAAGCAGAAGCTCTCTTGTGAGGTCATATGTATGTAGAGCTATCTGTGGATAATGGCAGCTGTAGTTATACAAAGTAAACAATAACAAAAAAAATGTAGGTGTTTCTCGAATTTATTCTGATTTTATGTTGTTATTTGGAAACACTCTTGATACCCTCGGCCAGGGCTTAGTCCATCCTTCAGGCCATCCAGTCTGGAGTCACAAAGGAAAAGCCAGAAAGACTCTGGCTGCTCGATAACGAGGAAGAGTCAGATGAAGATGAAGAGGACGTGTCCTCTGTGCTCAACAAAACTGATGGAATCTCCTGAAGTGTCTTCAAGCTTAGATTTGCTGTTGATGTCGGCCGGTACGGGGGAGTTGAACGGCGGCTCTCTATATCCTCCCAATGAATGTCCTGAAAGAATGGATGCCGCCTAATATACCCCGTGATCCAGAGGCGATGCTGAGGATCTTTCATCAAAAGATGCTTCAGGATGTCCGCAGCATCTTCAGAGATGTCTTTGCCGTACCGAGGGCTTCCATTTACAATGGAACCCAACGCTGCCCTCTTGCACTTACCGTGATAGAACGGTAACCTTCCGTTAAGCATGCGGAAAAGAATCACCCCAAACGACCACCAGTCCACGGCAACACCGTATGCTTCCTTCAGATGTATTTCGGGGGCCATGTACATGAATGTTCCGCAGTGTCCTTTCGTCTCTGCTGCTCCAAAAATGCCTTCTGCGACGATACCGAAATCGCAGATCTTGGCATGGCCCTCTCCGTCAAGCAAGATGTTGTCCGGCTTCAGGTCTCGGTGTATAACTCCGCGAGTGTGGAGGAACTGGATGCCGCAGATTATTTCGGCTGAATAAAATGCAGCTGTGGTCTCAGGGAGGCGGCCCACCCTCTTCATATATGACTGGAGGCTCCCACCAGCCATATACTCCATCATGAATAAGGCGCAGGTCTGTGTTTGGAAGCCTGCATATCCATGGCAAAGGAACGGGCTGTCCCGAGCCATCTCCAGGATTCTCCTCTCCTTCAGTAGGTACAGGGGCTTTAAGGCTTTCTTGCGGATGATTTTGACCGCTACCATAGAATCTCTTCTAGGTACAGAAGCCAACATGACTTTTCCAAACGCCCCTTGTCCCAGCACTGAATGGAAGATGAAGCCGGAGGGCGTCATGGGGAGAAGGCTCCTATATTTTTTTGCAATAACACCACTTTCTACCTCACTTCTGCGTCTTTTCATGGGAACCATTCCCCTTCTGCGCTCCTCCAGATGTTCCTCCGCTCCTTCTTTCTCCTGCTTCCCCAGAATCTGGATGTTTTTCTTTTTGGATCTACACCGCTTTTTCTTCCGTTCGGAGAAGCCTGTGCTGGTTCTTGGGCGTCTTTTAGTCCGCTTTGCCCTCAGACACAGGCTGCTCTCCTCCCTCTCATTAGCAGTACGTTTGTTCCTCTTCCTCGCTCTCCCTCTTTCTTCCTCAGTACTGCTGCTCTCTTTCTTCCTTTTCAGGACAGGGTCTCTACTGGCCAAGTGCTCCTCGTTCTGATCCTTATTCTTTTTAGCGGTGTGGGCGAAAGCTGTTTTCAGTCGTTTGAAAAACTTCCGCACTTTTCTGGGACAGCATCTCCTTCCAATCCACCTCAGTCCATGGAGTAGACAACAGTCATCCATAGCTCTCCTTTTAAAAGGTTCTCCTTTTAAATCTCCTCAATCTCTGATGTCGTTGGTAACAACACTTCAAGCCCGCTACGAATAGCTGCTTACCAGTGCCGAGCGCCCAACTACACTGAGCAAGCAGGTGAGCGCACTACGGCTTTACAGTGGTGTTAATGTCACAGACGTGTATGATGTCACAGTTCACTCACCCGCACTGTGAGAATTCCGTGCTACTGCTTTATGGACGTAAATACTCTGGTGGATTTCTTTTAATTTATTGATGGGGCGCTATTGTATCTATCATGTAAAATGACCAGGGTGTTAATGTGTGCTGAATTTAAATGCTGCATATAAATGTTTTCCCTCCTGCGTGAAAAACCCATAAATCCCGTTGCCTTATATTTTACCGATTTGCCTCTTTTCTTTGCAGTCCCAATTTTCAGACCTAAATTCTTTTAATCTCCTGTTCGTCGTGGCATTAAAAATGCTTTACTATTATTACAGTAACAGTTTGTTTTTTGGTTATCTTTATATGTCCGTAGCGGCTGCATATTCGCCGTTTGTATGTGTTCTGTCTCTGTTATTTTAGACAATGTGCTTTAGAAGCACCCAGACTCCTTCATCGTACGGCCTGCGGAAAACCATACAATGTCTTAGAGGGACATTTTCGGTAAATGAAGAATTGGACTTTTAGATATTAAGGCTTTAGTTCCACTGCCGTAAATACTCAGCCCATAGAAGAGCATGAGAGAAAACCCACTTTTCTTTAATGCCAAGCAGCCTTATTGTATATCCGGCCCGTGACGTATTCTGGCCGAGGCTGACCGTCCAGAGACGCATTTTACCCTGTTTTTCCCTGTAGCTGTCTCCTGAATACCTGTCAGTACTAAAATTAACATGAAATCCCATTATTCGGGCTACCGCTGCCTCTCAGAGCTCCGCAGACCCAAAATGAAATAAATAGTATATAATATTAATGAAAACAAATTATTCTGTGTAATGATTTTCTGTACCTCCTAACAGTCCTGTTTTTTCTTCTCATATCCTCTGCATGAAAAAGCCCAAACCTCACTTGCCGCTCCTGCACCCCACCTGGAAGCATTTCTGTCGCATCCCACCCTGGCACAGGAGTGTCGCTTCAACTAGATTGACTCGTGTCCGTTGTCAACCCGACCATGTAATTATAGAAGATCGTTGATACCGAGGAGCGATAAAGGCAACATCAGGCTTGGAATATATCAGCTTTACGGCTGTTTGAGAGCGCTCACCTTTCTGTAAGTGCAATCTGGTTTTATTCTATCATATTTGGGCGAGATACTCATCAGTCCTGTCCCTTTTCTCTATCACTACATTCAGATCCAAAGAGTTGGAATATCACAGAATACTTGTGAGTGCGATACTTACCAGTGACTGATTAATCACACATCACACTTGTAATTACTGGCTACACCAGTCAGTTTTTTTTTCTTTTTCCTCCCCGAATCGACACGCGCGCCCCTAAGTGGATGTGTTTTGGCAATTCTGTTAACAGCCAGAAATGTCCTTGTTTTCCATGAAAACAGCTGAGTGACCCGAAACTATTGAACGGTATTAAAGGGACAGTCCCCTTTTTAAAGCCAGTAACAACTAAATGTAAATGAAAAACATAATGCTTCTATTAAATGTTTTTTCTGTGTACAAAGATCAAAAGGCCACTAAATCCAAAGCCCGGCCCTTAATATGCCTGTTTTATGCACAACATTTCGAGATTAAGGCTAAATGCCAGCGATGAGTCCTGTTAACTCTGTTTGGCGATTGCAAGCTGTTAGTCTAATGTGCAACAGCGAGAGGTTGTGATGTAATAAGGTGATACATTGTAGTACATTGTTACTGGTTTGCACGGCCGTCGGGGGAATAGGACTGACACCTGTAATGGATTTGTGAATAATATAATCTAGTTAAATGTATACATATAGGAGGGATGTGGCCCCCAAAATGCGTCACTCAGGGCCGATGATACCGGGCTCAGCCCTGGGAAAAGGAGATGCTGACGAGGAAGGATGTGATGGACATGCTAAGGAATCAAAGACTGAACAGCATTGATTAGCGGAAGTTATTTTAAAATACAGAATTTGATAATTATGGAAAAATAAAAAACCTTTAGAAATGAAGAATTATGGGGTCTGATATCACGTGAATGAAGTTAGATTTGGGGTCACATTAAGTGAATGACTTTAAAAGTACTTTTATTTGGGCCATTCCTGTCTCCATAAATTACAATATACTATCAGCTTATGGTGTCATAGAAGCAGAAGCTCTCTTGTGAGGTCATATGTATGTAGAGCTATCTGTGGATAATGGCAGCTGTAGTTATACAAAGTAAACAATAACAAAAAAAATGTAGGTGTTTCTCGAATTTATTCTGATTTTATGTTGTTATTTGGAAACACTCTTGATACCCTCGGCCAGGGCTTAGTCCATCCTTCAGGCCATCCAGTCTGGAGTCACAAAGGAAAAGCCAGAAAGACTCTGGCTGCTCGATAACGAGGAAGAGTCAGATGAAGATGAAGAGGACGTGTCCTCTGTGCTCAACAAAACTGATGGAATCTCCTGAAGTGTCTTCAAGCTTAGATTTGCTGTTGATGTCGGCCGGTACGGGGGAGTTGAACGGCGGCTCTCTATATCCTCCCAATGAATGTCCTGAAAGAATGGATGCCGCCTAATATACCCCGTGATCCAGAGGCGATGCTGAGGATCTTTCATCAAAAGATGCTTCAGGATGTCCGCAGCATCTTCAGAGATGTCTTTGCCGTACCGAGGGCTTCCATTTACAATGGAACCCAACGCTGCCCTCTTGCACTTACCGTGATAGAACGGTAACCTTCCGTTAAGCATGCGGAAAAGAATCACCCCAAACGACCACCAGTCCACGGCAACACCGTATGCTTCCTTCAGATGTATTTCGGGGGCCATGTACATGAATGTTCCGCAGTGTCCTTTCGTCTCTGCTGCTCCAAAAATGCCTTCTGCGACGATACCGAAATCGCAGATCTTGGCATGGCCCTCTCCGTCAAGCAAGATGTTGTCCGGCTTCAGGTCTCGGTGTATAACTCCGCGAGTGTGGAGGAACTGGATGCCGCAGATTATTTCGGCTGAATAAAATGCAGCTGTGGTCTCAGGGAGGCGGCCCACCCTCTTCATATATGACTGGAGGCTCCCACCAGCCATATACTCCATCATGAATAAGGCGCAGGTCTGTGTTTGGAAGCCTGCATATCCATGGCAAAGGAACGGGCTGTCCCGAGCCATCTCCAGGATTCTCCTCTCCTTCAGTAGGTACAGGGGCTTTAAGGCTTTCTTGCGGATGATTTTGACCGCTACCATAGAATCTCTTCTAGGTACAGAAGCCAACATGACTTTTCCAAACGCCCCTTGTCCCAGCACTGAATGGAAGATGAAGCCGGAGGGCGTCATGGGGAGAAGGCTCCTATATTTTTTTGCAATAACACCACTTTCTACCTCACTTCTGCGTCTTTTCATGGGAACCATTCCCCTTCTGCGCTCCTCCAGATGTTCCTCCGCTCCTTCTTTCTCCTGCTTCCCCAGAATCTGGATGTTTTTCTTTTTGGATCTACACCGCTTTTTCTTCCGTTCGGAGAAGCCTGTGCTGGTTCTTGGGCGTCTTTTAGTCCGCTTTGCCCTCAGACACAGGCTGCTCTCCTCCCTCTCATTAGCAGTACGTTTGTTCCTCTTCCTCGCTCTCCCTCTTTCTTCCTCAGTACTGCTGCTCTCTTTCTTCCTTTTCAGGACAGGGTCTCTACTGGCCAAGTGCTCCTCGTTCTGATCCTTATTCTTTTTAGCGGTGTGGGCGAAAGCTGTTTTCAGTCGTTTGAAAAACTTCCGCACTTTTCTGGGACAGCATCTCCTTCCAATCCACCTCAGTCCATGGAGTAGACAACAGTCATCCATAGCTCTCCTTTTAAAAGGTTCTCCTTTTAAATCTCCTCAATCTCTGATGTCGTTGGTAACAACACTTCAAGCCCGCTACGAATAGCTGCTTACCAGTGCCGAGCGCCCAACTACACTGAGCAAGCAGGTGAGCGCACTACGGCTTTACAGTGGTGTTAATGTCACAGACGTGTATGATGTCACAGTTCACTCACCCGCACTGTGAGAATTCCGTGCTACTGCTTTATGGACGTAAATACTCTGGTGGATTTCTTTTAATTTATTGATGGGGCGCTATTGTATCTATCATGTAAAATGACCAGGGTGTTAATGTGTGCTGAATTTAAATGCTGCATATAAATGTTTTCCCTCCTGCGTGAAAAACCCATAAATCCCGTTGCCTTATATTTTACCGATTTGCCTCTTTTCTTTGCAGTCCCAATTTTCAGACCTAAATTCTTTTAATCTCCTGTTCGTCGTGGCATTAAAAATGCTTTACTATTATTACAGTAACAGTTTGTTTTTTGGTTATCTTTATATGTCCGTAGCGGCTGCATATTCGCCGTTTGTATGTGTTCTGTCTCTGTTATTTTAGACAATGTGCTTTAGAAGCACCCAGACTCCTTCATCGTACGGCCTGCGGAAAACCATACAATGTCTTAGAGGGACATTTTCGGTAAATGAAGAATTGGACTTTTAGATATTAAGGCTTTAGTTCCACTGCCGTAAATACTCAGCCCATAGAAGAGCATGAGAGAAAACCCACTTTTCTTTAATGCCAAGCAGCCTTATTGTATATCCGGCCCGTGACGTATTCTGGCCGAGGCTGACCGTCCAGAGACGCATTTTACCCTGTTTTTCCCTGTAGCTGTCTCCTGAATACCTGTCAGTACTAAAATTAACATGAAATCCCATTATTCGGGCTACCGCTGCCTCTCAGAGCTCCGCAGACCCAAAATGAAATAAATAGTATATAATATTAATGAAAACAAATTATTCTGTGTAATGATTTTCTGTACCTCCTAACAGTCCTGTTTTTTCTTCTCATATCCTCTGCATGAAAAAGCCCAAACCTCACTTGCCGCTCCTGCACCCCACCTGGAAGCATTTCTGTCGCATCCCACCCTGGCACAGGAGTGTCGCTTCAACTAGATTGACTCGTGTCCGTTGTCAACCCGACCATGTAATTATAGAAGATCGTTGATACCGAGGAGCGATAAAGGCAACATCAGGCTTGGAATATATCAGCTTTACGGCTGTTTGAGAGCGCTCACCTTTCTGTAAGTGCAATCTGGTTTTATTCTATCATATTTGGGCGAGATACTCATCAGTCCTGTCCCTTTTCTCTATCACTACATTCAGATCCAAAGAGTTGGAATATCACAGAATACTTGTGAGTGCGATACTTACCAGTGACTGATTAATCACACATCACACTTGTAATTACTGGCTACACCAGTCAGTTTTTTTTTCTTTTTCCTCCCCGAATCGACACGCGCGCCCCTAAGTGGATGTGTTTTGGCAATTCTGTTAACAGCCAGAAATGTCCTTGTTTTCCATGAAAACAGCTGAGTGACCCGAAACTATTGAACGGTATTAAAGGGACAGTCCCCTTTTTAAAGCCAGTAACAACTAAATGTAAATGAAAAACATAATGCTTCTATTAAATGTTTTTTCTGTGTACAAAGATCAAAAGGCCACTAAATCCAAAGCCCGGCCCTTAATATGCCTGTTTTATGCACAACATTTCGAGATTAAGGCTAAATGCCAGCGATGAGTCCTGTTAACTCTGTTTGGCGATTGCAAGCTGTTAGTCTAATGTGCAACAGCGAGAGGTTGTGATGTAATAAGGTGATACATTGTAGTACATTGTTACTGGTTTGCACGGCCGTCGGGGGAATAGGACTGACACCTGTAATGGATTTGTGAATAATATAATCTAGTTAAATGTATACATATAGGAGGGATGTGGCCCCCAAAATGCGTCACTCAGGGCCGATGATACCGGGCTCAGCCCTGGGAAAAGGAGATGCTGACGAGGAAGGATGTGATGGACATGCTAAGGAATCAAAGACTGAACAGCATTGATTAGCGGAAGTTATTTTAAAATACAGAATTTGATAATTATGGAAAAATAAAAAACCTTTAGAAATGAAGAATTATGGGGTCTGATATCACGTGAATGAAGTTAGATTTGGGGTCACATTAAGTGAATGACTTTAAAAGTACTTTTATTTGGGCCATTCCTGTCTCCATAAATTACAATATACTATCAGCTTATGGTGTCATAGAAGCAGAAGCTCTCTTGTGAGGTCATATGTATGTAGAGCTATCTGTGGATAATGGCAGCTGTAGTTATACAAAGTAAACAATAACAAAAAAAATGTAGGTGTTTCTCGAATTTATTCTGATTTTATGTTGTTATTTGGAAACACTCTTGATACCCTCGGCCAGGGCTTAGTCCATCCTTCAGGCCATCCAGTCTGGAGTCACAAAGGAAAAGCCAGAAAGACTCTGGCTGCTCGATAACGAGGAAGAGTCAGATGAAGATGAAGAGGACGTGTCCTCTGTGCTCAACAAAACTGATGGAATCTCCTGAAGTGTCTTCAAGCTTAGATTTGCTGTTGATGTCGGCCGGTACGGGGGAGTTGAACGGCGGCTCTCTATATCCTCCCAATGAATGTCCTGAAAGAATGGATGCCGCCTAATATACCCCGTGATCCAGAGGCGATGCTGAGGATCTTTCATCAAAAGATGCTTCAGGATGTCCGCAGCATCTTCAGAGATGTCTTTGCCGTACCGAGGGCTTCCATTTACAATGGAACCCAACGCTGCCCTCTTGCACTTACCGTGATAGAACGGTAACCTTCCGTTAAGCATGCGGAAAAGAATCACCCCAAACGACCACCAGTCCACGGCAACACCGTATGCTTCCTTCAGATGTATTTCGGGGGCCATGTACATGAATGTTCCGCAGTGTCCTTTCGTCTCTGCTGCTCCAAAAATGCCTTCTGCGACGATACCGAAATCGCAGATCTTGGCATGGCCCTCTCCGTCAAGCAAGATGTTTTCCGGCTTCAGGTCTCGGTGTATAACTCCGCGAGTGTGGAGGAACTGGATGCCGCAGATTATTTCGGCTGAATAAAATGCAGCTGTGGTCTCAGGGAGGCGGCCCACCCTCTTCATATATGACTGGAGGCTCCCACCAGCCATATACTCCATCATGAATAAGGCGCAGGTCTGTGTTTGGAAGCCTGCATATCCATGGCAAAGGAACGGGCTGTCCCGAGCCATCTCCAGGATTCTCCTCTCCTTCAGTAGGTACAGGGGCTTTAAGGCTTTCTTGCGGATGATTTTGACCGCTACCATAGAATCTCTTCTAGGTACAGAAGCCAACATGACTTTTCCAAACGCCCCTTGTCCCAGCACTGAATGGAAGATGAAGCCGGAGGGCGTCATGGGGAGAAGGCTCCTATATTTTTTTGCAATAACACCACTTTCTACCTCACTTCTGCGTCTTTTCATGGGAACCATTCCCCTTCTGCGCTCCTCCAGATGTTCCTCCGCTCCTTCTTTCTCCTGCTTCCCCAGAATCTGGATGTTTTTCTTTTTGGATCTACACCGCTTTTTCTTCCGTTCGGAGAAGCCTGTGCTGGTTCTTGGGCGTCTTTTAGTCCGCTTTGCCCTCAGACACAGGCTGCTCTCCTCCCTCTCATTAGCAGTACGTTTGTTCCTCTTCCTCGCTCTCCCTCTTTCTTCCTCAGTACTGCTGCTCTCTTTCTTCCTTTTCAGGACAGGGTCTCTACTGGCCAAGTGCTCCTCGTTCTGATCCTTATTCTTTTTAGCGGTGTGGGCGAAAGCTGTTTTCAGTCGTTTGAAAAACTTCCGCACTTTTCTGGGACAGCATCTCCTTCCAATCCACCTCAGTCCATGGAGTAGACAACAGTCATCCATAGCTCTCCTTTTAAAAGGTTCTCCTTTTAAATCTCCTCAATCTCTGATGTCGTTGGTAACAACACTTCAAGCCCGCTACGAATAGCTGCTTACCAGTGCCGAGCGCCCAACTACACTGAGCAAGCAGGTGAGCGCACTACGGCTTTACAGTGGTGTTAATGTCACAGACGTGTATGATGTCACAGTTCACTCACCCGCACTGTGAGAATTCCGTGCTACTGCTTTATGGACGTAAATACTCTGGTGGATTTCTTTTAATTTATTGATGGGGCGCTATTGTATCTATCATGTAAAATGACCAGGGTGTTAATGTGTGCTGAATTTAAATGCTGCATATAAATGTTTTCCCTCCTGCGTGAAAAACCCATAAATCCCGTTGCCTTATATTTTACCGATTTGCCTCTTTTCTTTGCAGTCCCAATTTTCAGACCTAAATTCTTTTAATCTCCTGTTCGTCGTGGCATTAAAAATGCTTTACTATTATTACAGTAACAGTTTGTTTTTTGGTTATCTTTATATGTCCGTAGCGGCTGCATATTCGCCGTTTGTATGTGTTCTGTCTCTGTTATTTTAGACAATGTGCTTTAGAAGCACCCAGACTCCTTCATCGTACGGCCTGCGGAAAACCATACAATGTCTTAGAGGGACATTTTCGGTAAATGAAGAATTGGACTTTTAGATATTAAGGCTTTAGTTCCACTGCCGTAAATACTCAGCCCATAGAAGAGCATGAGAGAAAACCCACTTTTCTTTAATGCCAAGCAGCCTTATTGTATATCCGGCCCGTGACGTATTCTGGCCGAGGCTGACCGTCCAGAGACGCATTTTACCCTGTTTTTCCCTGTAGCTGTCTCCTGAATACCTGTCAGTACTAAAATTAACATGAAATCCCATTATTCGGGCTACCGCTGCCTCTCAGAGCTCCGCAGACCCAAAATAAAATAAATAGTATATAATATTAATGAAAACAAATTATTCTGTGTAATGATTTTCTGTACCTCCTAACAGTCCTGTTTTTTCTTCTCATATCCTCTGCATGAAAAAGCCCAAACCTCACTTGCTGCTCCTGCACCCCACCTGGAAGCATTTCTGTCGCATCCCACCCTGGCACAGGAGTGTCGCTTCAACTAGATTGACTCGTGTCCGTTGTCAACCCGACCATGTAATTATAGAAGATCGTTGATACCGAGGAGCGATAAAGGCAACATCAGGCTTGGAATATATCAGCTTTACGGCTGTTTGAGAGCGCTCACCTTTCTGTAAGTGCAATCTGGTTTTATTCTATCATATTTGGGCGAGATACTCCTCAGTCCTGTCCCTTTTCTCTATCACTACATTCAGATCCAAAGAGTTGGAATATCACAGAATACTTGTGAGTGCGATACTTACCAGTGACTGATTAATCACACATCACACTTGTAATTACTGGCTACACCAGTCAGTTTTTCTTTCTTTTTCCTCCCCGAATCGACACGCGCGCCCCTAAGTGGATGTGTTTTGGCAATTCTGTTAACAGCCAGAAATGTCCTTGTTTTCCATGAAAACAGCTGAGTGACCCGAAACTATTGAACGGTATTAAAGGGACAGTCCCCTTTTTAAAGCCAGTAACAACTAAATGTAAATGAAAAACATAATGCTTCTATTAAATGTTTTTTCTGTGTACAAAGATCAAAAGGCCACTAAATCCAAAGCCCGGCCCTTAATATGCCTGTTTTATGCACAACATTTCGAGATTAAGGCTAAGTGCCAGCGATGAGTCCTGTTAACTCTGTTTGGCGATTGCAAGCTGTTAGTCTAATGTGCAACAGCGAGAGGTTGTGATGTAATAAGGTGATACATTGTAGTACATTGTTACTGGTTTGCACGGCCGTCGGGGGAATAGGACTGACACCTGTAATGGATTTGTGAATAATATAATCTAGTTAAATGTATACATATAGGAGGGATGTGGCCCCCAAAATGCGTCACTCAGGGCCGATGATACCGGGCTCAGCCCTGGGAAAAGGAGATGCTGACGAGGAAGGATGTGATGGACATGCTAAGGAATCAAAGACTGAACAGCATTGATTAGCGGAAGTTATTTTAAAATACAGAATTTGATAATTATGGAAAAATAAAAAACCTTTAGAAATGAAGAATTATGGGGTCTGATATCACGTGAATGAAGTTAGATTTGGGGTCACATTAAGTGAATGACTTTAAAAGTACTTTTTTTTGGGCCATTCCTGTCTCCATAAATTACAATATACTATCAGCTTATGGTGTCATAGAAGCAGAAGCTCTCTTGTGAGGTCATATGTATGTAGAGCTATCTGTGGATAATGGCAGCTGTAGTTATACAAAGTAAACAATAACAAAAAAAATGTAGGTGTTTCTCGAATTTATTCTGATTTTATGCTGTTATTTGGAAACACTCTTGATACACTCGGCCAGGGTTTAGTCCATCCTTCAGGCCATCCAGTCTGGAGTCACAAAGGAAAAGCCAGAAAGACTCTGGCTGCTCGATAACGAGGAAGAGTCAGATGAAGATGAAGAGGACGTGTCCTCTGTGCTCAACAAAACT
Organism: Spea bombifrons; assembly: GCF_027358695.1. NCBI lineage: Eukaryota > Metazoa > Chordata > Amphibia > Anura > Pelobatidae > Spea > Spea bombifrons. The sequence continues at coordinate 125,776,208 of NC_071087.1, read as the reverse complement.
GATGGAATCTCCTGAAGTGTCTTCAAGCTTAGATTTGCTGTTGATGTCGGCCGGTACGGGGGAGTTGAACGGCGGCTCTCTATATCCTCCCAATGAATGTCCTGAAAGAATGGATGCCGCCTAATACACCCCGTGATCCAGAGGCGATGCTGAGGCTCTTTCATCAAAAGATGCTTCAGGATGTCCGCAGCATCTTCAGAGATGTCTTTGCCGTACCGAGGGCTTCCATTTACAATGGAACCCAACGCTGCCCTCTTGCACTTACCGTGATAGAACGGTAACCTTCCGTTAAGCATGCGGAAAAGAATCACCCCAAATGACCACCAGTCCACGGCAACACCGTATGCTTCCTTCAGATGTATTTCGGGGGCCATGTACATGAATGTTCCGCAGTGTCCTTTCGTCTCTGCTGCTCCAAAAATGCCTTCTGCAACAATACCGAAATCGCAGATCTTGGCATGGCCCTCTCCGTCAAGCAAGATGTTGTCCGGCTTCAGGTCTCGGTGTATAATTCCGCGAGCGTGGAGGAACTGGATGCCGCAGATTATTTCGGCTGAATAAAATGCAGCTGTGGTCTCAGGGAGGCAGCCCACACTCTTCATATATGACTGGAGGCTCCCACCAGCCATATACTCCATCATGAATAAGGCGCAGGTCTGTGTTTGGAAGCCTGCATATCCATGGCAAAGGAACGGGCTGTCCTGAGCCATCTCCAGGATTCTCCTCTCCTTCAGTAGGTACAGGGGCTTTAAGGCTTTCTTGCGGATGATTTTGACCGCTACCATAGAATCTCTTCTAGGTACAGAAGCCAACATGACTTTTCCAAACGCCCCTTGTCCCAGCACTGAATGGAAGATGAAGCCGGAGGGCGTCATGGGGAGAAGGCTCCTATATCTTTTCGCAATAACACCACTTTCTACCTCACTTCTGCGTCTTTTCATGGGAACCATTCCCCTTCTGCGCTCCTCCAGATGTTCCTCCGCTCCTTCTTTCTCCTGCTGCCCCAGAATCTGGATGTTTTTCTTGTTGGATCTACACCGCTTTTTCTTCCGTTCGGAGAAGCCTGTGCTGGTTCTTGGGCGTCTTTTAGTCTGCTTTGCCCTCAGACACAGGCTGCTCTCCTCCCTCTCATTAGCAGTACGTTTGTTCCTCTTCCTCGCTCTCCCTCTTTCTTCCTCAGTACTGCTGCTCTCTTTCTTCCTTTTCAGGACAGGGTCTCTACTGGCCAAGTGCTCCTCGTTCTGATCCTTATTCTTTTTAGCGGTGTGGGCGAAAGCTGTTTTCAGTCGTTTGAAAAGCTTCCGCACTTTTCTGGGGCAGCATCTCCTTCCAATCCACCTCAGTCCATGGAGTAGACAACAGTCCTCCATAGCTCTCCTTTTAAAAGATTCTCCTTTTAAATCTCCTCAATCTCTGATGTCGTTGGTAACAACACTTCAAGCCCGCTACGAATAGCTGCTTACCAGTGCCGAGCGCCCAACTACACTGAGCAAGCAGGTGAGCGCTCTACGGCTTTACAGTGGTGTTAATGTCACAGACGTGTATGATGTCACAGTTCACTCACCCGCACTGTGAGAATTCCGTGCTACTGCTTTATGGACGTAAATACTCTGGTGGATTTCTTTTAATTTATTGATGGGGCGCTATTGTATCTATCATGTAAAATGACCAGGGTGTTAATGTGTGCTGAATTTAAATGCTGCATATAAATGTTTTCCCTCCTGCGTGAAAAACCCATAAATCCCATTGCCTTATATTTTACCGATTTGCCTCTTTTCTTTGCAGTCCCAATTTTCAGACCTAAATTCTTTTTATCTCCTGTTCGTCGTGGCATTAAAAATGCTTTACTATTATTACAGTAACAGTTTGTTTTTTGGTTATCTTTATATGTCCGTAGCGGCTGCATATTCGCCGTTTGTATGTGTTCTGCCTCTGATATTTTAGACAATGTGCTTTAGAAGCACCCGGACTCCTTCATCGTACGGCCTGCGGAAAACCATACAATGTCTTAGAGGGACATTTTCGGTAAATGAAGAATTGGACTTTTAGATATTAAGGCTTTAGTTCCACTGCCGTAAATACTCAGCCCATAGAAGAGCATGAGAGAAAACCCACTTTTCTTTAATGCCAAGCAGCCTTATTGTATATCCGGCCCGTGACGTATTCTGGCCGAGGCTGACCGTCCAGAGACGCATTTTACCCTGTTTTTCCCTGTAGCTGTCTCCTGAATACCTGTCAGTACTAAAATTAACATGAAATCCCATTATTCGGGCTACCGCTGCCTCTCAGAGCTCCGCAGACCCAAAATGAAATAAATAGTATATAATATTAATGAAAACAAATTATTCTGTGTAATGATTTTCTGTACCTCCTAACAGTCCTGTTTTTTCTTCTCATATCCTCTGCATGAAAAAGCCCAAACCTCACTTGCCGCTCCTGCACCCCACCTGGAAGCATTTCTCTCGCATCCCACCCTGGCACAGGAGTGTCGCTTTGACTAGATTGACTCGTGTCCGTTGTCAACCCGACCATGTAATTATAGAAGATCGTTGATACCGAGGAGCGATAAAGGCAACATCAGGCTTGGAATATATCAGCTTTACGGCTGTTTGAGAGCGCTCACCTTTCTGTAAGTGCAATCTGGTTTTATTCTATCATATTTGGGTGAGATACTCCTCAGTCCTGTCCCTTTTCTCTATCACTACGTTCCGATCCAAAGAGTTTGAATATCACAGATTACTTGTGAGTGCGATACTTACCAGTGACTGATTAATCACACATCACACTTGTAATTACTGGCTACACCAGTCAGTTTTTTTTTTCTTTTTCCTCCCCGAATCGACACGCGCGCCCCTAAGTGGATGTGTTTTGGCAATTCTGTTAACAGCCAGAAATGTCCTTGTTTTCCATGAAAACAGCTGAGTGACCCGAAACTATTGAACGGTATTAAAGGGACAGTCCCCTTTTTAAAGCCAGTAACAATTAAATGTAAATGAAAAACATAATGCTTCTATTAAATGTTTTTTCCATGTACAAAGATCAAAAGGCCACTAAATCCAAAGCCCCGGCCCTTAATATGCCTGTTTTACGCACGACATTTGGGTCGAGATTAAGGCTAAATACCAGCGATGAGTCCTGTTAACTCTGTTTGGCGATTGCAAGCTGTTAGTCTAATGTGCAACAGCGAGAGGTTGTGATGTAATAAGGTGATACATTGTAGTACATTGTTACTGGTTTGCCCAGCCATCGGGGGAATAGGACTGACACCTGTAATGGATTTGTGAATAATATAATCTAGTTAAAAGTCAAAAGGAATTCCCAGTCTTCAGGAGACAGTAACTGGAATGTCGGGCATCTTATGCCCTGACAGTATATCTATAGCAGCTCACAAGGTGAACCTACTGCAGGAGAAGCCAACAGGTGATGGTCCAGGTGGTTTGGTTACAAAGGTTCCCAAAATGCCGAGATGGAAGCGTAGAATTTGACGGCAGATAAGGAACACTCTGCCCCTCATTTCTGCCCATTTATTCTATGTAATTAGGTTCCGTTCATAGTCTAGTCATATCCCATGCATGCTTACTTTCCCTTGCTCTATTAACCTTTACCACTTCTGTTGGAAAGTCGTTCCACTGATCTACCACCTCTACCTTTGCGTAAAGGTACAGGAAGAAGACTCCTGGCTCTAGCTCCACAGGTGATGTCATCCATCTGTGGAAGACCCCAGCACTGCAGTTCTGCCTGACTGCAAGGGACGCCTCCTGTCTACAGGGCAATTCTTTAATGATTATGGACCAAAGACACCGGCAATAAATATAATTAAAAAGACACTGCACACCGCTGGCCATTTGGTTTAATATTGATGTAGAAGTCACCTGAACAGGTAAACTCTTGTACTAATAATGTTTGAACGGGTATTTTTATTTTTAAAGGAGGATGCTGGCTGGCAACTACAACCTAGTTGTTATTGAGCTGAGCCTTTCTTTCTGGCAGAGAATAATGCAACATCGTAGTTTAGCAGCTATAGTGCAAGAAGTTATCAAAAGTGTGGGGTCACTCAGCTGTTTTAATAGAAAACTAGGACGTTTCTGTCTGTAACATAATTACAAAAGGGTTTCTAACTATCAATTAGCCTTTTAAACTTGAATCAGGGAACATAACGTGCCATTGGAACACAGGATTGATGGGAGTGATAAAGGGCCAGTGGGACATGGGAGTGATAAAGGGCCATTGGAACACAGGAGTGATGGGAATGATCAAGGGCTATTGGGACACAGGAGTGATGGGCGTGATAAAGGGCCATTTGAACACAGGAGTGATGGGAGTGATCAAGGGCTATTGGGACACAGGAGTGATGGGAGTGATAAAGGGCCGTTGGGACACAAGAGTGATGGGAGTGATAAAGCGATATTGGAACACAGGAGTGATAAAGGGCCATTGGAACACAGAAGTGATGGGAGTGATAAAGGGCCTCTGTATGCCTATGAAGAGATTACATTAAAAACCAGCTGTTTCCATCTATAATAGTAAATTCCAACATCAACCCCGTCTGCGCTGGATTTCTGCTCCAGTTCATGAAATTTCTTTGTGACCCCAAAGCTTTGAATGGTAGGGCAGCTCTACGAATAATAGGGATAATGTAAATGGAGTCTTCAGAGAATGTATTGGAGGATCTGTTTAATGAATATATGGTAACCATGGTTACAGATTAACTGAGATTTAAATTTGATTCACAGGTGTCAATGCCCAGTGCAAGAGATATTTAGATGAGGCTTATTTTGGGGGGTTTTGGTGATATTGTAGGCGGTATTCTAAAATAATGTGAATAGAATATTTTAATAGAGCATTAGTCCTTAAGATAAAAATACCTAAACATGTTTATATTTTATTTAAGATAAATGAATTGAGGGAAGATATCGTTATTCCGGATTACTGCTGCCTCGGAGAAGACGACAAAGATGACTTTACTTATAATGCTTGGTTTGGTCCATCTGGAGCTCTTCACAGGACACCCAACAGTTTCCTGGCTCAGGTCTGTTCCTAAGGCTTCTTTCCATGACATTATTTTAAAAACAGAAAAATCTTCTTCTGCTACATCACAATATTATCATGTTAGATTATTTGAATGCTTCCCTAACTAGATCGTAGGAAGGGAGTATATACAAGTCAGGGGAGTAAATCCTATCCCCGCGTAGAGAAGACGTTATGCAAGATGTTTAATCAAACTTTCGCTCCTTATTTTTAAAATAAATTCAAATCCCAGATCAGGCCGATTGGCCGGGTAATATAATCCGTAAAATCGATTTACAATATTTGTATATATTACATTAAATCCTCTCTTAAAAAATGTAATTGAGGTGTTTATTCCCTCTTATGGGGAGTCTCCTTCCAGTATCAACAGCGACAGTTCTACAGAAGACAAAGGTTTCAATGTAGCAAAAATAATCAATTTCTGAAAGAAATTTCTTAAGAAATCTTTAATTTATTGTCCTCTTTAATCATTTTTCGCTGTTCAGAAGTTAGTAACAATCCACGTCGTGTTTTTCCCACAGGGCCCTGGTGTGATAATTGGCCCGGGCCCCCTCCCAACTTCAACAGCTAATCTGTGCCATCATTGCCCCCTTCCAACATACACTCCGGCAACATATGTAAACACGCTTACACAAATTACACACACTCATACTCACTAACACACACCTCCACATTAATTCTAACATATACTCCATCTCACCCCACTTACACATCCATGTTCACACACACACACAGAATCACACATTCATGCTCACATACATACATCCCACCTCCCTTCCCTCTGCCCTCTCCAGCAGCTTTATCTTTGGCTTCTCGCACAGTGTGTGTCCTGTGACCCCGATACATTCCTGTCTCCCCGTGCTGCTTTAGAAAGGGCCCTTCCGACCTGGATCGGTGCGGTTCTTCCCCTCCCACAGTGTCATCCTAATGTCCTGCTGGAGTGACCATGATGTTTGGTGCTTAAGAGTCTCTGCCACAGTGAACTTTTTGAGGCTGTCCAAATCTACTTCCATCAGTATGTCCGCTGCCTAGTCCATATGCCCTAAAACATTTTGACTTCTTGTTTGGTGATACTCAAAATGCTTGGCATGAGCTCCGGCCACTCAGTGCCGTGAAGTTCAGAATGCCTAGAGGTTGGTAGGGATTCTTCACACAATTTTGATTGCAAAGATTCACTTACGTTCTGAATATGACTTGTGCATTCTATGAAAACTTTCACTGCTGCTCTTCTCGGAAAGCCCTCAGTGTCTCTGCATAAAATGTCCAGGAGATTTGCCAGGAATTTGGTGAAAAATAGAATATAGCGGTTTCTGACTGTAAGAGATTGCAAAAGATAAGCTATTCCTTCAGGTGCCCTACATGGACAATCACAGCTTTCAATAAACTGGAATATAAGATCAAGTCATGCATTTTAGTTATAAAATGTGTAAGCAGTTAATGTACCAACCTCTCTGCTCATTGATTCCCTGGACATAGGATCGCTGCATTTCCCCAAACATAATTCTCGGGATCTTTTAGAAGATCCAGGAGCAGCTGTGGGATACCCGAGGAGTTCAGCGCCTGCATGGATCCTTCTTGTTCTGTCAAAGGAAGCGGATTGATAAGCGTCCATAAAATGAAGCGCCGGCTACAGAAGAGAAGTTTTTATCAATAAACCGCCAGAAAAACAAATATTAATCCTGCAGCTCAACAAAACATGCCTCGGAGGAAATACACATTTCAGGAAGTTAGTAGTATGCGGGCGATACCTTTAAGGCTGTCCACGAGTTCAGTGACTGATTCTAATGCCACAGGGCTAAAAAATATGTTGCAGAAATGTGATATTTTATTACAAATTACCTGTGATATACAGTATAAATATCATCTATACATTATATATATACTGATCAGCCCTAACATTAAGACCAGCTGCCTAATATCGTGTCGGCTCCCCCGTTTGACCCGTCGAGGCTCGGACTCCACTAGCCCTCTGAAGCTGCACTGTGGGATGCGGCACAGAGACGTTTAACTCCTGTAAGCTACGATGTGCGGGCCCCATGGATGCGTCCCGGTGCCGCGTGTTCTTCAGCGACGCACCCCACCATCCACGTGATGTAAAACAAAACGGGATTCATCAGGCCAGCCACCTTCTTCCATCGCCCCGACGTCCAGTTCTTCTGCTCACGTTCCCCATGTTGGCGCTTTCGGCAGCGGACAGGGGTCAGCTGGGGCATCCTGACTGTTCTGCAGCTCTGCGTCCCCCATACGCAATAAACTGCGATGCTCTGTGTGTTCTGTTGCCTTTCTATCAGAACCACAGCAATTTGAGCTCCAGCAGCTTGTCTTCTGGATTTGACCCCACGGACGGCATTCGCCCCCAACATGCAATAACGAGCCCTGGCCGCACATACGCCTTTTGCTGGTTCATCACTTTTCCTTCCTTGGACTCCTCTTGATAATTACTGACCATTGCAGACCAGGAACCCCGCAAGATCTGCAGTTTTGGAGATGCTCTGACCCAGTCGTCAGAGCCGCTCAGATCCTTACACTGCCCATTTTTCCTGCTTCTAACATCAACTTTAAGGAGGAAATGTTCTCTCACTGCGTAATAATATAAGCTGACAGGAGCCATGATCATTATCAGCGTTATTCACTTCACACACAGTGCGCAGAATGTTATGACTGACCGGTGTGTATATATATATATATATATATATATATAATATTATGGCTGATCGGTGTGTGTTTGATTATAAGACGACCCTGATTATAAGATGACCCCCAAAATTTGAATATTAATTTAGGAAAAAAAGAAAAAGCCTGAATATAAGATGACCCTATAAGAAAAAAGTTTTACTAGTAAATATTAATTCACTATTTTTTTCATATTTAATAAAAATTATGATTGAGAAAAATGTTTTTTTTTGTTTGTTTTTATTTCTTTTTATTTCCCAACCTGCCCCCAGTTATGCACATCTGCCCCCCAGATTTGCCTTATACCTCCTATATGCCACTCTGCCTCCTAGATATGCCTTTCAACCCCCCTATATGCCACTCTGCCCCCCAGATATGCTTTATAGACGGGACAGTCCTGATTTTGGATCTCTGTCCCGCCTATCCCTACCTTTGTCCCGCTTTGCAGGGGCAGAAGTAGAGTGATGCAAGAGCTATTCTCATCTCAGGTGCAGCTGTGGGGGGCGCACAGACGCCCGATCAGCAGCTGCAGCCTGCAGGACTAGTTGGGAGATCACAATCTCCATCTAGTCAGCTCAACATTAGGGAGCATGAGGTCTGGCAATTCAGACCTCGCTGTACTGCTCCCTCATCACTACACGCCAGCAAATAATGTCGAGCGCGGGGGTATGAATCCATCCCTGCGCTCTGCAGCAATAGCCGGCGCGTAGTGATGATGGAGCAGTAAAGCGAGGTCTGAAGTGACAGGCCTCGTGCTCCCACCACAGGATGGAGGATGGAGGATGAAGGATGAAGGATGGTGGAAGAGGTGTGTGTAAGGGCAGATGTGTGTAAAAGCAGTATAGGTATTTGTAAGCTGTGTGTAAGGGCAGTGTCTGTGTATATGTGTGTGTAAGGGCAGTGTCTGTGTATATGTGTGTGTAAGGGCAGTGTATGTATATGTGTGTGTGTAAGGGCAGTGTATGTATATGTGTGAGTGTAAGGGCAGTGTATGTGTATATGTGTGTTTATGGGCAGGTGTGTATAAAGGCAGTGTGGAAGGGTCCTGGGAGGGAGGCTAACATATATTATTATATATATATAATAATGACAAATGTAAAAAAAAAATAATAATAATAAATCGTTCTTTCATCTTAGCCCTTAGTAGGTAACACCATTTTCCATGGAAACAGAACCGCGCCTAAATGCTTTTTTCAATCCCTCATCTAAGAATTAAGTCCGGATGACTCAGACGCCATATTTGGTTTGGGCTAAACCACAGCAGCATCCGCTGTCGGTAGAATGTTTCTACTGAAAACGGGAACTCAGGCGTGGATATGAATTAAAAGCGCAATGCCGCAAACCTGCTGATATGGGTTGAATGATTTTATGAATTCGTTCGCATTGTACTGCGAGTGAAATTTGAATAGTAAAAACTGCCCAAAATAAAAATGTCTGCCGAACGTGCCATGTTTGATGACGTAACTGGGGCTGTCGGGCGGGTGTGACGCAGCCTGTTGGGGATGGTGTTCGAATCGGTCGGCTGATGGTCGCCTGTCAGAGACCTGTTCTTTGGAGAACGCAAAGCAGGCGGTGTCATGAAGGTAATTGTTTCTCTACCACGAGGTGTGGGGGGCTCTCCGGTAACTCCCGGGCCTCACGCGGACTTGGCGCTCTTTTCTTTGCCTTAGTCACATGTGTTGACATGGCTCGTGGGAAGTGTTGCTTTACTATTAGTGGCCCGAGTGTGATTGGTGTACGTTACCGATTTGTATTGTTTAGCAGTCCTTTCTCCTGCTATAACCTGACGCCCTGTACCGGGGCAATGCGCAGGAAATAAAGTGCTACCTCTTATGCCTCACACACATGTCTCAATGGGGGACATTTACAAAAAGAAAACATGCCATTGTTTTTTTTTTCTTTTCTTTATGCATTTTCCCAGTCTTGGTCTTAGAGAAATCTCTATATAGCGTTGGCTTTTGATGTTGGTGGCCATATATTATGATGTAAGGAATAATACTTGGGGCTCTATCGTCCTTGTTTGTGTGCATGTATGTTTACATGCGTGGGATGTCATGCACTGTGGAATTACATGCTATGCATTCTTTAGCTACAATATATACATTTTGTATTTCTATGCATTTTATTGATAAAACATTATGACAAAACTAGAGTCGTCAGACAAACCGCTACATAGGGAAGGAGGGCCCTGCTCACAATCTTAGAAATAGTGGATTAGTACTTAGGGAATGGCCAAAACATATGAGGTTTATGTTATCTCTTTGGTATTTTCATGATCTATTCTTTACTGGTGTGTTTGCATGTCTATTACTGTCTCGTCTCTTTTGGTCACTTGTCAGATTTGCATCCATTAACCTGTCTGTGTGTCTGGAGATAGATTGTTAAAAAAAAAAAACACCCTTATCTTTTTATCTTTGAGCCTACATTAGAATGCTAGTGGTATTCTTTTTAAGCCAAATTGTCTGCACCAAACTATCCTTATTGTTTTGCTGTCACGCCATGTTACCTAAAAAGTTGCACTTTTCGCTTCATAGAACATTGTTCCAGATCTCACAAGGAGAATCCTTGCTTTTTGGCAATCTCTCATTTATGCTCTTTGAAGCACACGAACGCCAGACAGACTAATCTAGGAGCCAGCCATACATTTTTTTTTTTATTTTTTTTTAAGGACCGTGAGAGACGCACACCCATTGACATCAATATACAATGGCACAAAAGTTAGAAGCAATGGCTCCTAGGGTTTGTCATTATCCTCTACTCTGCCACAAATCTCATGTTTAGTTAATATTTCTGTAACAGTGGAATCATGAACACTGACCTCAGGCTTAGCAGAAACGACAGAAGCCTACAGATCCCAGAGAGTTGTTTTAGGTACCTTTTGTGACTTCCTCCATGATATTTTACCTTCCTCTGTTTTCCTTTCTTTTTGAGAGATTTTCACAGAGAATACAATACCTTTCGTTGGGCTGACTTTACTAGGAGGCAGAGGCAATAATGTTTTTGCAAATGAGCTTTACCTAGTACCTAGCTCATCAAACAAGGTAACAAACCCCAGATTGTGGTATCGGTAACTAGGGCTCCCGCTATATATTATATGATTAAAACTCCCTGTGAAAGAATATGCAGTGATGCAGAAAACGAGGCAGGGGTAAATACTTTTTCACACATGTGCGTGTGTTTAAGTGCTGTGCTGTTAGGTTGTGTCTCTATAGTATGGCTTCCAATAAGAGACGGTTTCTGTGGGCACTCTGAACTCCCTTGACATCACTTCGGCCATTGATGGGCTTTTCTCAGAATATCATCCCAACAACACTTACGCGGAGCTCTTTGAATGCTAGGAAGCTCATCATGTAGGTGCAGAGGGATAGCCATGGTGTTAAATGGGAGAGGTAGGATATACACTTCACAGAAGACTGTGACATGCTGAATGCAAGGAAGCAAATCATGAGGGAATAGTTATGAGCAGATTCTTTAGATTTGGATAAGTGTAGTTTATCTGTAAGGACATTTATTTTATGCTATGATAAATCTTGTGAGTTCAATAAAATGATCACGCTGCTCAACCGGAAGGGAGTATTATTTCTCAGATCCTGCTTAAACTGTCTAAATGGTTATGGGGCTCTTGTATTTCTTTGCTGTTTAGTGAATAAATCATATCATGGGGAGATGCTGTGTAAGAGCCCCAGGAGGTCTAATGAGATGCCTCACCCCTTCATGCAAGAAAGCACTCCCATTGATTTCAATAGGAGCTGCTGAACATTGTGGGACGTGCAGCCCATTACCTGACAATGGATTAGTGCTGCTCTGACCTCATTGTATAATGGTTTAACCAACATTTTCTTCATATATTCGTAATATGTTCTCTTTTCGTATTGACAGGCGGGGGCCAGCTCCATGTGGGCTTCTTGCTGTGGTTTGCTGAATGAAGTGATGGGCACTGGAGCTGTGCGAGGACAACAGGCTGCCTTTGGAGGAGGGACAGGGACATTTAGATTTGCTCAGAGTTCTGATTTTTCACCGTTTTCTTCCTCTTCACCCTCCAACATTGTATGTAAAGCTTGTGGTCTGGCGTTTTCTGTCTTCAGAAAAAAGGTAATGAAAAAATATGCTATGATAGCTGTACTGTAAAACAAAAAGGAAACAATACTTTGTGTCAATGTGATTGCTATTTCATCTAGGGACAAAATATTAAAACTTTTTTCTTCCCGAATATATAGTAAAACAGAAGCTTGCTGGTATAACATCATTCTCTCAGACTATTTCTTTGAGGTAGTGGGTACTCATAATGCCTAAAAGGTATACTTTAAAGAGTTTTTATATACCAAAGCAGCAAGCAAGATGTTTCCATTGCCATATTTAATTGTGAAAATATACAGCATAGCAAGTTGAGCAGCACTCTACCCCACCTTTCAATTAATTTATGTCCCTGTTTGAGTGTCCCAGAAGCCCATTTTCAGAATAAGATATCCTGCCTTTTGTAAAAACCCTTGCATTCACTGCATCTACAATTTTTTTTAGAACCAATTCCACCCACAGTTAGGACATAGATGTTTTGATAGATCTAGTGTGGTTTTACTTACTAAAACAGTTTAACTGAAAGTTTCTTCTCTTCATTTAGCATATTTGTAGCGATTGCAAGAAAGATTTCTGCTCCGTGTGTTCTACACTTCAAGAGAACCACAGACGGTGTTGTACATGTCATTTATTAAAAGAAACAGCATTTCAAAGGCCTCGATTAATGAAGCTGAAAGTTAAAGATCTACGACAGTACCTGTCCTTAAGAAATATCCCCACTGATAGTTGCAGGGAGAAAGAAGACTTAGTGGAACTAGTGCTTTGCCATCATGATTCCTGCTCTGAAGAGATGGATCTTGGTATGGACAGCTCCGCAAGACCACAGACTTCTGGCTTCTTTACGCATCCATTTTTTTCTTCACCTTCTGCGCCTTCACCCTCAGTGTCCTCATCTCAGGGAGAAACATCTGAGAGCCTAGGAAGTGCAACTACATCCCAGGTACTCCTTTATTTCCAGCTGGTATAATGGATTATATAGCATTGTCATATTCTGCATATTCCATAATCGGCTTCAGCTTCCAAAATGAAAATAACAAAAAAAGGCAGACTTAAAGTCTAAAGATTAAAAAAAAATGGATATATAACCAAATTATACTTATAGGAAATTTTTTTTCAAAAATTACTTTGCCACCCTCCAAGTCAAAAGTTCTTTTAAAAGAGAAGAAAAAAGAGCAAAGCATATTTTGGCCCAACAAACCATAAGAAATGTATGTACTGGGGTCGGGCCTAGGGGTGTGCTGCTGAACCCAGTCTGCAGAGGAAATCCACGCAAAATATTCTTCTTAATTTATAATCTATTCATAAATTATATACTTTATAAAAAAAATATTAAATAAGCACTAAGAAATATATAATATATATATAAATTTGTGTTGGTATACATGAAAAAGTGAAATCATGGCAAAAAAAAGTGACATCCAAAGTAGGTTGACTAATTCTTCCATTTATAGAACAATATATTTTCCTGTGTTTCAGGGAACAAGTGAAACGGTCTCTGTGGCATCTGATACAGAACCTCCAGAACAGCAGGTGCGTCAGGACTGTTTTTGCAGGTGTTTCCAAATTAAAATCATAGTATGATGCTTATTTTTCCACACGGTCCATTGCTTTTGGATTCAATAGCTAGTTTTGCTTATGAATAACAAAGAGTGAAGCTATAGATTTAATGAAAACGTTTAGTTTTGTGAAGAAAACCTTTATTTTGCTTTTAATATGTGGCTTAGTTTCAAATATAACATTTGAGTGATGCAAAACCATCAATGACAAAGTCCATGGGCTGATTTTAAAGTGTGTTTGCCCCCCCCCCCCGCTTCAGGTTGAGCTTTCAAAAAAGCGTGCAAGAGCATCACTTTCTGATTTATCAACACTGGAGGAAATTGAAGGGCTGACTATCCGACAACTAAAAGAGATCCTTGCGCGGAACTTTGTCAATTACTCGGGCTGCTGTGAGAAATGGGAACTTGTTGAGAAAGTTAACCGCTTGTACAGGGAAAATGAAGAAAACCGGAAGTCATGTACGTAAAGAAATACGTGTGCTCTTGGTGGCTACTGCATGGAAAAAATGTGCCCTCAAAAGCTTAGTACCAAAATTCTGAGTCCCTGCTATTTCTACATTACCTGTCCTTTGAGAGAAGTAATAAAAAACTGTCCTTTTTTATGCTCCAAGAATAGCTTGGCTGGCTCAGATATGAAACATTTAAAATCCGATTAATTGAAAGTCCTCTCGTTGATTTAAGAACGCATTATATAGGGTCGGCTCAGCCTTTCTTGCTGGGGATCACCCTTTCTTATGTATAACCACAACTTTTCTGCCAACTCCTCCTTTAGAGAATTAACCTCAAAATTGGACAAATTAAAGTAGTCAGGCAGGTAGATTCAATAAACACAACTCAATGAGTGAATGAACATCACAGACTGAAACAGTGGAAGAAAGACAAAGCGTATTGGCATACACCGGCTCATACAGATACGCGCACGGACTCCATGCATTGACACGCCGTTTCCAAACTCTGCAAACTGCAGAGTAACAATTCATTTCCCTGCAGCTTCCAAACCCCCTTGTATTAAACTCGCCAAACAAACACGCATTATATTTAAAGTCCGCTATAATACATAAAATTTAGATTTTTTTTAAGCTCCTTTTTAGCCAGAAGAAACAAACGTGCGTTATACAAGCATTGGATTTACACACACCAGCTTTCACCCAGAAATAGCAGACTCTGAACACAACTTTTCAAGCCCTGATGTAATTCAACAGAACGATTGGCGTCGCTGCTGAAAATGAGCGCTTCCTTTTGGCTTAATAAGCTTAACTTCCATTTTTAAAATCTGTTGTATTTGTGGCACTAGTCTTATTTGTCATGTTTGTTTCTGTTTCAGTGGAAAATCCAGACAACAAAGCTGATTCAGGTATGTGGAATGTTTTCTGCAGAATACCCATACACTGTTTACCAGTTAAACATCTTTAGCGATGTGTTTTGCAATGTTGTAATACTTGGGTTGACTTAAATGCTGAAATATTCCGTAAAGCAGGGGTGTCCAAGTTTTTTCTGCAGTGGGCCAATTCATCAGAATTGTATACGTGCAAGGGCCACACATTTTTCAAATAGTCTTTAACCCCTTCCGTACCGGCGTTCTCGTACTGCATCTTCCCTTGAAGACCGCAGTTTTATTTAAATATTTTAATTCCGTGCTCTTCATTCGCTTCAAAGCGATCACATGCACGGAATTGAGGGGGGAGTGGCTGCTACGGATCACTGGGGACACCCAGCAGTCAGTAGCAGCCCCCCTCGCGATCCCATTGTCCATAGCGACGCCGGATCGCGCATCATCGATGACGTACCTGGTAAGTCCTGGCCTGTGGGTGACGCCCAACCAGGAAGTACCAGGTATGTCACTGGTATGGAAGGGGTTAATAAAATATGCAGATTAAAATAAAGTAAACCTTTACTTTTCCTCTCACTGATTTCTGGACCTAGAAAGTTTTGTGACTACAAATTAAGGATTCTGGATAAGTAAAAATGAAATAGTTCTATTTATGAAAATTCAGGGTTCACTTAGCCAAAACCGGAAATGACCCCCCACCTTTAAAAATAATTTTAAAAAAATCCCACACTTTTAATAAAAGTAAGTTACACACCAAAATTGAGCAAACAATTTAATAATGTTATATAAATATATATAATCGGCAATTTCAGGCATACCCAGATTACAGCATGTACTGGTTGGCTGGGCATGATAGCAGTGTGATTGCTGTCAACAATCATATATAAATTAATATTGTTGTTGTATTTTTTTGTCCAATTTTGGTGTGTTCACCACACTTTTATTAAAAGTAAGTAACACACCAAAATTGGACAAAAAATTCAACAATATGACTTGGCTAACAGCAATCACACTCGTATCATACCCAGGCAACCAGTAAATGCGGGAACCTAGGCATGATGGGACTGTGATTGCTGTTGGCATGATAGGAGTGTGATTGCTAAGTCAGCCAGTACATGCTGAAACCTGGCTAGCTGCCCCCCTTGTGTATTGATGCTGCCTGCACTTAGACGCCCTGTACCATGCCCCCCCACTTACACATCCATCGCACACTCATTCATTCCCTCAATCACGCACACTCATTCAAACACCCTCCCCCACCCCCTTACCTGCACTGCAGCTCTCTCAATGCCGCTCACAGGCTTCAGCAGGGGGGACCCTCCCACAGGTATCCAGCGCGGGCCGCACCTTGAGGTCCCGCGGGCCGCACCTTGAGGTCCCGCGGGCCGCACCTTGAGGTCCCGCGGGCCGCATCTTGGCCGCCCCTGCCGTAAAGGCTCATTTTGGGGAGAAGTAGTAATTTTATAGCTAATTTTTCTATATTTATTTCTGAATATCATGGCTGATTATATATAGACTGCTTTTGAAGGGCTTTTTAGATATATATTTTTTATCTATCCATAGCTCATGCCTCTGTTCCTAAAACATATTGTTTACAATCTAGATAGACCGGGATGCAAAATGTATTTGAAACAAGATTACTCCATGCCTTTGCGTTTTGCTATTTATTGGTAGAGCACCATAATATTCCACAGTACCTTGCAATGGGATGCATTGCAATGTACACAGATAATATACTTATTTTTCCCCATATATAGCTTGTTCTTGTTAACTAGAACTTTCCTTAAAACTAGCTGGTCCGTTTCCATCTTAATGCACGAGAAATGCTATTTCGTTGATTGATGCGGTTCTCACGCAATGATCATCTTTGAGTTCCAGAGAGAGAACGGCTGCAGTTGGCTGGCAATGACGACAACCTGTGCAGAATCTGCATGGATGCTGTTATCGACTGTGTGCTCCTGGAGTGCGGCCACATGGTGACCTGTACCAAATGTGGGAAAAGAATGAGCGAGTGCCCTATCTGCAGACAGTATGTGGTACGGGCAGTCCACGTCTTCAAATCATAAGTATTCACACCAAAAATTACCCGGTGAGGTTAACCCCCATGTTGGGGCTTTGAAGTTTACCCAAAAACAATATATAGTGTTTTGTAGGACTGTTGCGTTTAGACAAGTTTGAGATGTTGTTTAGAATGTATTACAGGACTAATGGAGGTATAAGCTTTTCAATGGCATTGCATGCTAGTGTGTGTACGAGTCAGGCTCCTGGGGTTTGGTATCCGAATCATCTGTGTGATAGATCAATCAAATGTTAAATTCTTATTCATTTGAGGTTTTGTAACACATCCTGATTGTAAAGAATTAACTTTTTTTTTTAATTGAATTTTAATGCAGTCTGAAAACCATCCAACCTTAATTTGAATTTTGTCTTCTCCCTTCCTGCGTGGATGCGGATTGCATGCGGTGTGTAGCTCTCCAACACAACCTGCTGCACAGTTCATTAAAGGGCGCTTACCGTTCCTTATAACCCCCCTTCGGAACATGCTTCTCGCTGTCTGTGCTTGCATTCTTATTTGGCAAAACATTCGCAGTGATACAAGTTTCAACCTTAAATGTGTTTTAGTTAAAATACTGGCTTTAGGCACATCTATACAATAATATGTGAACCATTTTTTTTTTTTTATTATTCAAAGCGATTTGTTTACATGGGAAAACCATGTATTCAAAGGTAACTTCCCATCTTATTTGTCAAGCCCTAGACTAGTCAGAATATTTGAGGGCTAATGAGTAGTAGGCAGTGTGGTCCAAACAGGCAGCAAGCCCTGTCCAGTAAGATTAATCTGAAAGAGCATTCTGACAAAACAAGAGCCACGTGATACATTATATGATTCATAACTAAATATTGAATTTACATTGAAAAAAAAAACCCCAAAGGCCTTAAAACTACAACACTATATCCCTGTGTTTTTTGGCTTAATGATGAACTCTATCGAAAGAATATAATAGCCATTGATTTTTTTTCTGTTTGCATGTATGTGGCCTACTTTAGATCGAAACAGTAATGTAGGTTCTACAAGACATTGGCCTTCTAGGATTAAACGTCAACATCACTAAAGCATGCTTTATAATCGCCATGTTTTGTTAATACACTTTTTTTTTTTTTTTTTTTTATTCTGAATGACTGTTTTTTGCAATTATTTTTACAAAACTGTTGTTCAGTGGAATGAAATTGCCCCATTGACCATTTATTCATTAATTGTCGATGGCAGGAGCTTGAAGTTGTCAGGGTGGAATGGCTAGATTTCCTTTAAAAAAAAAAAAAATAATAATAATTTGAAAGTTTTTTTTTAATGTTTACATACAAGAAAATGACAGCATAAAAACATTTATGACCGTACTGAAATGTGCTATTTTTGTAAGGAGCATATGTACTGAGCAGATTTACTGGGAGTATAAACTTGGCTTTAATAATTCATATATCTGTAAGGTGACCCACTTGGCCTCCATGAGTTACCACACTATATCAAGTTAAGGGAAATGACTACCATAAATTGGACGTAATTCTTTGTATCACTACGTGTGGTCTCTTGTCACCAGCTAATTCCTACTATGCAGTTGCTAAATTCTTATACACATGAACACGGTTGGTGATCTAAGGTGGATGAAAAGCATCTCGTGCCCTTCTAGCAGATTATGTGCTGCAGCCACAAGGAAGGAGACAGATGTATGAGACCAGTTTTTTGGGGCAAAATGTATATAATTTGACAATTACATTAATTGAGGTGAGTGTTACAGTAAGCTTCACCTGGGAAAAGGACTGAGCCTATATAATGCATAAATACTCCCCGTTAACTGTGCATTATACAGAGCCAGCAATAGCCGTGTTTCCTGGGGAAGCTCCCCGTGAAATGCAATTCAAAATGAATATCAGAGCAGTGAATACAGGAAGGCAGGAAAACCTTACATTTCTCTTGTACATGCCTTTAAAGAATGATCCCTGTTTGTCTTTATAAAGCAGATATCTGACATATTCATACATAGTTTTTTTCTAGTTTCTTTAAGTTTCAAAATGTACATTTTGTATTATTGTTTAATCTATTATATTTTCTTATGCCGATGGAATTTATTAATGCATATTTTATTGCATATGTATCCAACTTTTTTTTTTTAAATGTTTTTTTTTTTCCTGAAGTTAAAAACCAAGTAACTCCATGTTAAGTAAGGGAATTGTGTGTATATTTGGAAAAGTTGTTAAATATATTAAAAAGGTTTGTGGCAGGAAAATATTTGTTGTGTTTTTTGTTACTTTGCTAAAATCTTAGAGGTCCACGCACCCCTTACCTTTTGGATTGCAGTTTACCTAAAAACTGAAAATGTGGGGCATTGAACAGAGCGGGGCGTCCTCATTTGAAACTCTTTGCTTTGTATTGGACATATTTCATTAAAACAAAAGAAAGGGCGAGGTAGGAAATAGAACACCTGTGGGGTTTGGTGTTTTATCAAGTTATTTACTTTGCGCACATGGTCATTTTTGTTGTCTGGTGTGTGTGTGTGTGTGAGCGCGCATTCTCGTTGTAAATAACTGTGGAGCAGTAAATCAGATCACTGCACTGTGTTTATAAATGATACAAATAATGAAAAAAATGCCTTAACAAACTCATGGTAAAAATGGGAAGAAAGTTTAGGGTGGGAGAAACATCTGAGGTGAAAATGCTTCTTTTCGGCTAATATCCCTAACTAGGATTAAGGACATCTAAGTAATGTACTCCGCAGTATGACAGCTTTGTATGAACTAATGCATCTCGTTGCTAACAGACTATTGCCCAGAATATCACTTCTTGACCTTTTGGCTAAGATCAAGTGTAGTACCCTAGTGGTAGGGGGGAAAAGCTTGATCCTCTGGCCTTAGTGCTTCTATAAACCTTAATGCAAAGTAAGCAGCAGTCCCTATTTAAATGAACACATTCTCCTTTTCAAATGGATGGGTTCATGGGAGATTGGTACAGTGTGCATGCATTGTATACTCGCTGCCTGAGAGCTCCAGCTTGTGAAGGGATCTAGGATGTCTTCTAAACCTTGGAACAGAAGGGGTTGAGCCTGTTCTAGATCTTTGCAACACCACCCTGTCTTAATATATGCCCAACCAAATTATGTCACAAAACAGTAACACAACACACACAGTCTAGTAAAACTTTTTTTTTTTAATGTGTTCATAAATAAACATGATACACTTAATTCCAACAACATTACTTACATAAAAAAGTATACATCTGACTCCACTGAGCAAGAGTGGAAAGACTTGGCTATGCATTCACTTCTCTATGCTCACATCTGAATAACCCCATTCTTAATTTTCCAGTGCAAGGGGCATCTATTGTACAAAAGGAGGTGAACCGGCGGTGGCTGAAGATACCCAGCTAAGAAATGAATTATTCTTTGTAACTGATCAGGCTTTAATGGAATAATTGCAAAACCTTTTCATCTGCCAAACAGAGAAGCAGGGTTTAAATATTGGAAAAAGAAATAAAAACCCAAAACTGGCACTTTTTCAAAAGGTAGGTAACTTACAATCAGACCCTGCACTGTTATAAGCTGTGATGGCACAGCAGAGAAAAAAAGCCTGAGCACAGATTATTATACACTGGTTTATGATGTAGCAGTGATGTGAAAAGGTTGGTTGTGCTATGATGCCATAACATGTCTGATATGAACATCTCTGCATGCATGTCACATGAAGAAAGCAGGTTGAAACATGCTTTAAGTGGTCACACCTATGATTTTTTTTCTTGAACTTGCTGTTTAGATATCTCACTGTACATGGAAAGAAGAGCAGTCAAAACCAACCAACAAACACATGTATGCTCCCAAACACTGCAAATATAACTCTTTAAATAGGTTTTATACAAAAATATTTCTGCATAATGTATGACAAATTCTTCTTGTGAGATTTTGGAAGGCTTTAATGCATTGGATGGCCAACTTCTCAGAGACATTAAAAATGCAACAGTTTAAGAGCCAATAAAAACAAAACATTAACAGGCGCATGCCCTTGGAGCTTAAATAATTGTCCTTGGAAGGTAAACTCTAGTTCCAGCGTCAACCTTCGACAGCTGGTGTTTGAGGTGCTGGAGAAACCACTGAAGGAACTCAATCCAGAGGCTGGTGGGCATCACACACCCCTTATTATTACTTATAAGGCCAGTGCTGTCTTTCAGATGCATCTTTAAACAAAACTATTTACACTCCATCCTGAAATTCGCTGATCTTCTGAAGAAGTTTTTCTTCTGTCTGTCCAAATTGTACAATGACTGACATTTCTGCTATGAACTGTTCACAGCTTTCCTTGGTAACCTGTTTACAGAATCTGAGGTCAATCAGACAGATGTTTGCACAGCGTTTAAAGTACGTCAGGCACTGGTCTGTAACATTATTGCAGTCTGGGAAGAAAAAAACAAAATAAAAAGAATATCTCATGCAACATGTGAAGAGAGAGGAGTTTATTCAATGAAAACGAACAGACATAATTATGCAACTCAAGACCCCCCCCCATTCTAACTCTTCTTATAAACCCCTGCTTTAGCAATTAAGTCCCCCCACACAATTTCAAAACCACAAAATAAAAAATCCATATAGGTAGCCGAATACCAAGCATACAGGCGCCAACAAAAAAGACAAACGAAACAATGTTGAAAGGTAGAAATAGCATTGTTACGTATTCTTAGGTTTTTGGTGATGACTATTTTAGAAAATGTAAAAAGGCACTAGCAATTAACACATTAGAAGTGTAATCGGCCTAATCTATTTCAAATGACTTTCAATAATACTGTTTTCATACGAGGAAATATTTCGTTTAAGATCATATGCACATCTGTATGCATGCATGCATGCATATTGTAAGGGTTAACAAGGCAATGTGGGCCTGGGGCATAAATTACCTAACTATAGGGGGGGTTCTCAATGTTTCCATTTACAGACAATTAGTCCAGGACAGGACTAGTTACCTGATAAATTAATCTCTGATAAAGAATCCCTGGTGGAGGTCCCCACGGCTGTGAGGAGGTTGATGGACTGATCGGTAACATGGTTACAATAACTCAAGTCTAGCTTGGAAAGAAGAGGCATGTGTCGAATCATGAGGCGTAGAGAGGCGTCAGTAATATCAAGTCCTGCCAGACGGAGGTCTACGATGTTCCGCAACTTGCTACGGTTATCGATCTGACCTAAAGGGAATAATCACGGTGCACAAATAAATCGGGGTATATAAAATGATATAAAAACAATAGGATCTTTCTTGTTAATTACGTTTAGTCACCAAAAAATCTGGCAAGTGTAGTATATGTGATTTTGTGTTTAAATACTGCAGGGAAAACCTGTGCATTTTTATAGAACCCAACACGTGGGTCTCATGGAGATCCCGTGTGAATGTTCTCCTTCACAGAGCTTGTGCTAGAAAGGTTGTATAATACCTACTATGTTAATTGGTTTCACTGGTGATTCCTGACTCAAATGCCCACTTGCAGGTGCTAAATTCTGACTTGGCAAGATATATGGGAACGGGTAACAATCCAGTGTCACCAAAAGAAACCAAATTTATTTCAGACTTACTAATGCGGTCTCTATAGCTCAAGTGTTTCTACAATAAACAGACAAACAATTAATCCAATGATCTGGTATATTATTATTATATAGTGCAGCACTTCTTACAAGGGGAATGATGAGACTAGACACCCTGATACATTGGTTGTATCTGCATAGCACTGTTCCTAGAAATGGTAGCTTTATTAAGTCGTAGGGATGTACCTGGCCTGTTATCTGTTGGGGGAGACAAGAGGTCCCTCATCTGTGCATCTTTGAGCCCTTCCACCCACTGGACGTTGAGAGACCTCAGCAACGGGCAGCTGGAGCTACAAAGGGCTGAAATGGCAATCCAAGAGCACCCGGACACATTGAGATTACGGAGGGCTGTGAATAAATCAGGGAAACAGGGTTATACAACCTTTGTACGTAAAAGGTACACTCACAAACTTTGAGTGGGGTATTACTCGTGTTCATTGCTTTCCATGCAATTAATGGAAAATAGGCAGACTGATAAAGGTAAGTAACGGACCTGGGAGCCGGTTTATGAGCCAGCTGAGCTGCTTTTTGGATATGTTAGTCCAGCTCAGATCAAGCGACACCGGCTGCCTTCTGATTATTCCGCTGAGCATTAGTGGAGTGATGGATTTGCATCGGTTTAAGTCAATTTGTGTCCATAGCCTTTTGTCGCAGCACCTGGAACACCAACACAAGGGAAAATGGTGTCACGCTTTATTTAACAGTAAATGCAGGTAGATGCTTCTTGAGACAAACTAGAAATGTTGCTATTGCCAATATATCTCCTAATTAATATATGATTAATGCAGCAAGAGGCTCTTTCACAAAACAATTATATTTCACACTTACATGTAAACGGTTTCTCAGACATGGACTGTCTGAATCTTCATAATGATTTATAACATAATAAAATTACACTCAATAAGTTCTATCGCATACTATTGGTCTCAACAGCAATGTATATACTGAGAAGCATTTGTAAAGGTCCCCCCCATTGACATCTGTACAAAAGCCATTAAACAGTATCACCACTTAGTGGGGAGGATTAAAAAAAAGGCCATCAACATGGGGAACTAGATTACAATGTATACCCGTCTAGCATCATAATATTCACACACACACAAGGATCCACCTCACTACCTATGGCAGAGGCATTGAAATAATGCACATTACACACACGTGGGAATTGTTAGTCACTCCGGGCAGCACTAAAGATGAAGTCTGAATCAGAGCGCAGGTGCGGCCGTCGGACTGAACCGTCATATCGTGACCAGCAATTGCCACAGTGAGATGCTGTGCGAGTTGGGAGCAGCCTGAGACCACCAAATAACGGGGTGCACAGGGCAGGTAAAGTAAGGAGGGGAAGAGCAAGAGGGAGAGAATAAAAAGAGGCAGAAGAAAGTGGGAGAGAAAAGAGAGCGTGGATAGAAAAAAAGGGGGGGGGGCAACTCCATGTCATTTTTAGGATATATGTCAAAATACAGCTTTCAAACAACATTAGTAGAAACATTCCTTACAATCAGTACAACTTATTAGGTTGCATTATTACTGAGGAAACAATGTTACGCTAAAATTAGAGATACTTTGTTGCCATGGAAACATTACAATACTCCTAGTAGATTATTTGTGTATTTTATCTGTTGCTGGCACTTGGTACTATTTGAGGCACAGAAGGGTCAGTCACATAATCTTACTTTTGCAATTACTAATACGGGTAACAGTTCGCCTCGCTATCTGAAGAGAACCCTGTCATCAATGACTGGATCAATGGGGTTAAATCAACAAAGAGGGAGTTGTTAGAGTTCAACTCACGCGATTCACTGTACGCTGTGAGGAGCCAACACGTGTTTCCACTAAGGCGGCCTTAACTGGCATAATTCTGCATGTACAAAGACTTTGAATGCGTGATATAACTATGCATTACGCAGGGCAGGCCGAGCTTCCTAAGGTTGGCCATTCATAATGTATAATGAAGTCAAGGAGTTAAAACCACAACTCTGTCAACCCTCATTTTAGCGAATACAATATATATATGTTTTTAAGCAATAACCATAGCACCTTTTTTTAAATGTATAAACTCTTATCCCAGAGATTAATGCAGAGTTCATCAACTCCATGCATACAGATGGAGGGGGGGGCAGTCAGATGGGGCATTTGAGATTAATCATCCATTTTTAATAAAAGGCAACAGTAACAGAAACTACAGAATCCATTTTCCTAACAGTCCCCCTACTGTAAGTGAAGCCATTTCACCCTGTAGAAGAGACCCAATAAGGAGATTTAACATAATCCTCATATATCCTCAGGTTAAGTTGTGGATGAAGTGGCAATTGTTATTTTTGTAATATATACGAGGGACGTTCGAAAAGTTTCTGCACTTTTTTTGGAAATGTAAAATATATAAAAATGTGGAAACTTTTCGAACGTCCCTCCTATGTTCTTTATTTCTTCGTGGAGTCTTAAACATAACATCTAGTTTATCTCAGGATCTCAGAATTAACCGAATCGCAGCTGTATAATAGCTGTTTTTATTGTTATTATCACCCAATCAATGGTACACATTTAATCGACCTCGGGAGGATGAAGTTGAACTTTAAAAAGAATATGTTTGGGCAACATACACTAGACACTTTTCAAAGTATTAGTCTCACACGTATCCAGAAACAAAAATCTATAGTTTTCTTACCATCTGTTCCATGTTTTGCAGACCCTCATACAGATGCACAAGTCCCTATGGCTGAGGTAGCTAAAGATTGCCATCCAAACCTCCCTCTGCATTACGTGCGCTGTCCCATTCTCCAGCATCAGAGAATCAGGGGGTGGGCTGATGGGGGGCGGCCGAATCACGTGCCTCTCCATCTGCACACATTTAGAGGGGGACAAGGAAGGCGGTGGTCGCGTAACAACCCTTGGTGTGCTCCGTGGGCTGGGAAAAGGCTGGTGTTTGAATTCTTTTGGGGTGCCGTTGGGGTAGCCTTTGCTAAATCTGTGCATCCTGTCCCCGCTGTTTATACATCTAGGCTCATCTTCCTCGCTCTCAGGCTCAGATTTGATCGGGTGATGGTTCTCGTTGGCCAGACTGCTCTCAGTTTTCTGTATCTCTTGATTTAACTCCTTGCTCAACTCCTTGCTCAGTTCTTTATTGGGTACTCTCTTTTTCCTACGAATTTTCTTTATCTCCTTGGAATCTGAAGCTTCCGTGCTGGGGCCAGCAGTGGGCGAACTGGACCTCGACTGGTCACTTTCCTTGGCTCTAGGGGCCGACTCCGGCAAATCATCTTCTGGCTCCTGCTTTATGCGTTTTAAGGTTTTGGCCATTAGTGCTCGTTCTTCTGGTGTTTTCCATGTTCTCCTCTGAAATCAAGAACAGCAGAATGACTGTAGTATAAACACAGTTGTCTACCCTAAGTAACACAACAGGGTGGGATGGGTCACAGCATGAAATACATGATGTAACCAACTTACAATAAATTGTAAATAAGTTAAACTGTGCATTTGACTTATGTCTCAGATGGGTGGTAGGCCTTCTGCCCACTTAAATATTAAAGAATAAAAACAATTGCATGAACGGTCCGGTAGTGTACATATTAACAGCAGGCAACGTCGGAAAAGGACATGCTGCAAGATTCCGGTCTGCCTCTGACACAATAGAAATGTATGGGAGAAATAGATTATGTACAGAAATGTCTTTGAATGACTTTCAATACATTCATACATTTAATGTACATCATTTTTAGAGGATCTTTACAACCTGTACTGTACCATGCCCTCAAATATACTTAGAAGCATATTATTCTCACACTAAAGCGTACCTTTTTCCTTAAGAGCTTCTCTTCTTTTCCAAGTTTTAACTGTGGAAGCAAAATGGAAACTACTATATATAATAATAATAATAAAGTCTTTCTGAATCTACAAAATAAATATTTTCTTGGACATAAATATATTTTACACCTGCAGTTCTAATATACTCAAACTTCACCAATTCGCCTGCCAATGTCATTTAAGGGCACCTAGGCCAACTCACTCGTTTTCTGACTGTCGGCTCTGGGGGCTTCTCGAATGGCCGTTTCTTCCTAAACTGGCCTTCCTCAGGCTTCTTTTTCACAATGCTCTCTATAGGTTTCTTTTTTGACTGCTCCTCTGTGTTCTGCCTGGGGGTCTCTTCACGTTCTACTTTCCTCTTTGCAGTGTCCGTTACTTCCTTATTATCTCGGTTAATCTTTTGTTCCTTAAGGAGTGACCCAGGCAGGTTTGAAGCATACTTAAATCCCGGGCCTCTTTTTTGCTTGTAGGCCAAAAAGGGAAAAAAAGAAGAAGCAACTTTATATCTTATGTCTAAAGGTACCTACAAAACGATTCAATTATTACTATTTCGTAAAGAGTGGTCAATATTCATTCACTACGACACTGCATAACATGAAATACTGCATGTCTACAATTTTAGCGCAGCAGGTGGAACTGCATCTATAAACTTTCCCACAAGGCCCAGCACTGTAACTATTACACCATTATAACCGCATCTTTGCACAGTTACTATAAACTCACTTTCCCAGTTTTTCCAGCATGGTTGCACTTCGGACACTCCCAGCAGTTTGGAAGTTCATCATTCACCACACCATCAGATTCCTTTATCTAGAACATAAAAGAAAAATAATCTTTAATAAATATAGTATCATTTAAACCAATTTACACAGGAAAAGTGTAATGCTTGGTTGCCCCAAAAACAAATGGCTGCTTGTTAAATTGACATTTTGGGGAATTCTGTGTTGTAACAGCTGCTGATTGGTCAATATACATATTGTTTTTATAAATGAACACATTTTGGCCCCAGCTCTCACAGGGGAGACCAGACTGCCATTTGCCAAGCTTTTTGTGACGCATCTTCTATCAACCATTAAGGAGTTAAAGAGGATGCTAATTTGCAAAGATCTTTACAGTGGTAATTATTAACTCTAGAAAACAAGTTTCCACAGCTTTTCTCAATACATCTTGTATCTGCTAGTATCATGAGGAAAGCAAATGGTTCTTTTAATGCAGGGACTCCTTCCAGATCACCGGCATACGTGACAGCAGCACAGAGGAAAGGGTTATTTTAGCAATGCCCAAGTGCCAACCATTCCCTCAATGACAAGACCCAAAGAGCAGACGTAAGATTTAATTAACCACTAGTCCCAGCAAAGCTCTATGAACCTCCCACTCCCTCAATACAACTTACTTTAAGGCATCCAGGATGGATTATTTCATTACATATGGAGCACTCCATCAACATGACATTAAACTTCGCCTCTTGTCCATCTACACAATCCTCCTTCCCAGCTTCTCCGCACACCAAGCAAACAGCTGTATGAGGCAGTACCGGCTATACATAAAGAAGAGGAGAAAACTATTACTCACAAAAGCAAAGATGTAAATACAATGCACTAATATGAAAGAACAATGACTTTATAAGCTGGGGTAATATTCATAGACAAAGGGAAGAAGGGAAGAAATATTTCAGAAGGAGGAGGAAAAACATTCAAAATACACTATATGCTAGTACGGTGCAACAACAATCATATAAAGAATAAATTGAAAGAGATCACATACAGCAATGCACTGCCTCATGATACAGGACTGCTTCATCCTCCCTGGACCCCCAAATTTCTTCATATCTTTGCAAAAGTGACATTCCCCACACTCTGTGCGCAAACACGCCTCACATTTCCGGCATCGCGTCCGCCTCCGGCGTGCTCCAGCACTGGTGCGGTTAGCAGACAGTTTCACGGCGGGCGATGTCGCAAGCTTTCCTTTGGGTCTTCCCACTGCCTTGTTCTGGCGATGGAGAAAAGTGAAAGGGACAACAGATGTCAATGAGTAATCTTTATATATTCTATAAGAACATAGCTAGGAGGAATAAACGCAAGGTCACATATCTCCCACTGCTTCGTCACAGATTTCTACAACGTAGTCATAACCGTTAATACGGACTTCAGACATGCCCCGACTTCTGTGGTGGGTGCTGCTACATTCATTGCTGCAGTGACACACGAGGTGCTAATCGTAACAAAGACCATTATATTTGTATGGAATTGTAGTTTCCGCTCTTCCTTCAACTGTAGATTGACTTGGTTAAGGCGGACTTTCTATGAAACCAGTACTTTATTAATGCACGTGGTGTAAAAATTGTAGCTTAGATCTTATTCTGCAATATTGTGCCATGAAGTTTTTTTTTTTTTCTCATTTATCACAGTTTGACAATGAAATACACATTTTTCACATGGTCTGGAGGTTACCAAATAATTCTCCTAAATTTACAACCAATGAGTAACTACACACCTTTGCACTTTATTGTTCTAGTATAATACAGAAAGTTCCTCAGCCAAGTCCTGTCTGGAGCGTTATCTGTTTGGCAATAAAGCCTGCATAAGCACCGACAATTAAAACTTATGCATTTGTATTCGCAAGAACATGAAAACGAAGACAAAGTGTGTGTTTTTGTTTTTCAGCTCGAAGAAACGAACATGGCGGCAGCAAAATGTATACGAAGAGACACAACACGAAGAATCTTTGTTAATATATCCAACTAATCTCCCTGGTCCTTGCCCCATCTAGCCTACCTCATCTGCACAGTATTGAGGAGTTAACATGATCTAGTACAGGGGCGTCCAACATACGGCCCGCGAGACCTCGAGGTGCGGCCTGCGTAAGATCGGCAGCCAGGGCAACCGATCTTACGCGAGCCGCACCTCAAGCCCTGCTACTTACTTGTGGGAGGGTCTTCTGGACTGCACAGAGGAAGCGGAGCTCACGTGACATCCTACTTCCTCTGTGCTTTAGCAGAGAAGGCAGAGGGAGGCCGCGCCCCCTGCTGAAGTCTGTGAGCGGCATCGAGGAGCTGCAGTGCAGGTAAGGGGGTGGGGAGGGTGTTTGAATGAGTGTGTGTGATTGAGGGAATGAATCTGTGAATGAATGATTATATGAATAAATGAGTGTGTCTGTGTGTGATAGCATGGATGTGTAAGTGCTGGAACCTAGGCATGATGGGACTGTGATTGCTGTTAGCAATCACACTCCTATCATGCCAAGTCAGCCAGTACATGCTGAAACCTGGCCAGCTGCCCCCCTTGTGTATTGATGCTGCCAGCAGTATGGGGTCTGCACTTACAGCCACCCTGTACCAGCATGTACTGGCTGACTTGGCATGATAGGAGTGTGATTACTAACAGCAATCACAGTCCCATAATGCCTAGGTTCCAGCATTTACTGGATGGATGTGTAAGTGCTGGAACCTAGGCATGATGGGACTGTGACTGCTGTTAGCAATCACACTCCTATCATGCCAAGTCAGCCAGTACATGCTGAAACCTGGCTAGCTGCCCCCCTTGTGTATTGAGGCTGCCAGCAGTATGGGGTCTGCACATCACTTACAGCCACCCTGTACCAGCGTGTATTGGCTGACTTGGCATGATAGGAGTGTGATTGCTAACAGCAATCACAGTCCCATCATGCCTAGGTTCCAGCATTTACTGAATGGATGTGTAAGTGCTGGAACCTAGGCATGATGGGACTGTGACTACTGTTAGCAATCACACTCCTATCATGCCAAGTCAGCCAGTACATGCTGAAACCTAGCTAGTTGCCCCCTTGTGTAGTGATGCTGCCAGCAGTATGGGGTCTGCACATCACTTACAGCCACCCTTTACCAGCATGTACTGGCTGACTTGGCATGATAGGAGTGTGATTGCTAACAGCAATCACAGCGAGCACAGTCCCATTATGCCTAGGTACCAGCATTTACTGGTTGCCTGGGTATGATAGGAGTGTGATTGCCGTTAGCAATCACACTCCTATCATGCCAAGTCATATTGCTAATTTTGTCCAATTGTGTGTTACCTACTTTTATTAAAAATGTGAGTTTTTATTATTATTTTTAAAGGTGGGGGTCATTTTAGGTTTTGGCTAAGTGAACCCTGAATGTTTTGGTCCAGAATTTTCATTTTAGTTCATCCCTAGAATAAATCTAGGGAATCCTGAATTTGTAGTCGCAAAACTTTCTAGGCCCAGAAATCAGTGAGAGGAAGAGTAAAGGTTTTGTGTCATTTTACTTTATTTTAATCTGCATATTTTATTAAAGGCCATATTTTTTGTCACAGTGAAAAATGAGTGCGGCCCTCGTACGTATACAATTCTGATGAAGTGGCCCACTGCAGAAAAAACTGATCTAGTACATTTTTACCCAAAAACAAGATCTTGGGTTGCAAATGCGTATTGATTTCACAAACGTACAGCCAGTTGACCTCACTGGCATCATCATCCTGTAACTGCGATGCAAAATAAAACCCTGTGAACTTCGCACGCACAACGTCTCTTAGTTGGACATCCCTGGTCAAAAGTATTCTTGGCACAGTCAGTTTTCCCAATATATTGGATTCCTAAAATGGTTGAAAAACTGGATACTGATTTCCATAAGTGAAATGTCCCTGATAAAGTCTCAATTGGTGGGATTTAAAGGATTTGTAACATTTACTAAAAGTCAGATTCTAGAACAATAGCTGCCATACTGAACATAAACCAACCGAAAATGTGTATTTCCTTCATGTCATTGCAGAATATATTACCAGCTACCAATGAGATTAATGATTGCTTAATAAAACAATGAAGTATCCACAGGGTAGGGTATGAAAGCCAATATACCCTATGAAGGAGTGGACAAAGTATGTAAAAATAACAACTATATTAGCAATACATTCCTGTATACTACCCTCATTGCATTATTGCGCTTTCTGAACGGGGAAAGACGTTCTGATCAGCCTTCTGATCTCATTCTACAGCGGGTATAGCAGTCGGGTATCTTCCCAGCTCATGCTAGTCCGCTACTTCCATAGCCTTAAACCAGCGGCTAGTTAGACATGGGGCAGACAATCACAGGGGGTTGAAGCCCTTAAAGAGGTGTTGGCCACCACTGCTCTTTAGCGACTGAGTCACCTCTTAATTCTTTGACTCAAGTCAAACAATTCTGAAGGAGTACAGCCATAAAATGGACAGTTATAGTATTTATAGAGAGGGGGCAGAGGTCATTTGATTATTTCACAGGCAAGGGAAAAGATAAGCAGAATAATAATTAAAACAAATCGGATCCACATCATTTGAATACATAAAACAAATAATAATTGCCATGTGCTTTTACATACATTATTTTGTATGAATACAATCTATAAAAAAAAGAAAAAAAAAGAAAGAACCCCACCCGCTTTACAGATATATAAAATGTACACAGCTAGAGCGTATTTTTTTATATATTACTACTTTTTATTTTAAGGGCTGTAGATGATTTTAACAATTTCTGATAGGGCTAGATATAATAGGAGTTTAGTAAAAACACTTTTTTACATGTATATTCTTTTTTAGATTAGATAGGACTGCAGCATACCCGCACACACACTGAAATACTCTGGCAGTAGTATTGGGGTCCTACAGACCCCACAAATCCCTTCCGCATCAAGAGGATTCCCTGGCGACACCAGTGACGACGTGGCTGGAAGGAAATTCAAGAAAGTATGGGCATTTAACTTGGCGCCGTTACATTCAACAGGGTTTTAGAGCGCGGCCACATTCGATCTGACAGGTCAGGGTCACACATTTTAGCCCCAGCTGTCAGAGGGGTGGAGGTGGAGGGAGACAAGGATGTGAAAGCCAGATCTTGGTCCCTCCCGCAGGGATTTGATCCTGCAGGTGCCAAAACCCCATGACATAGGCGATATGTCCTTGGACCTCAAGGACTAGTTTTTCATGAGATACGTCAAGGTTGTTAAGGGGTTAAAGAGAGAGTTTGTAATGTATAGCGAGGGAGTTGACAGCTCTCCTGCAGAGGGCCAACACAGGCTGAGCTGGGCCTGTGTAACGCAGAGCGTGACAAACCCCTGGGCGCCTGTGTGATTTAGCTTCAGGTCTTATCTTTATTAGCTTTCTGCTATAAAGAGGTGGGCGCTTCATGGGAAAAGTATAAATTAGCTATTGTTCTTATTTGATTAAATAAATAAAAAACACTTTAGGAGCAGAAGTAACATCTTCTAACAGTTTCCACAGAAGGCTCTATAATGACTCAAGAAAGATCTCCTCTAGCCAAAATGTTTAAAAATGAGGGGGAAAAATGGGGAGATGAGTGCTAAACCCATTTCAATGTTTTACTTTTATATTTTGATGCTAATGGTTAATATGTATTAGCATGCATATGGTTTACTATGAAAGCTTAAGAGAATGTAACCCCAGACAGGTACGCTAAAACAGGAAGAGGATTAAGGGTTAAAATATAAAAGCTTGAGTCTTTATGAAGTAAAATATTTTTTGTCATGAGGGGTTAACTGTGATACTGTACAAAGCAGTGCTGCAGTGAAGAAAGGTGTGTTTTATTTCATATTGCCCCAATAAACATTTAATTGCTGACCAGGGGTTAATATATGAAAATAAAACCATGACCGGGGTCCAAACCAGATTTGTCGAACCCCTGGTATAACACAAAATTCAATGGCAGAACGAAGAAACCTCACCAATTTAACTATACATTAAACAGGGCCAGTCAAGCTCTTCCTGCTACTAATCACACATTGCATTGGCTCAGACTCCACGTTGATGGCATTATTTATGATCAGGGTTAGCGCAGTAAATGCTAAAGCAGTTGAACCACTTTTCTGGCCAGGTATTCACTATCTTTACACCTGATGGGTGAATCCGGATGTCCGCAGATGAATACCCCCCCCCCAACAGCCTTACTATGCATTATGAAGGGTTATCATTTCTCCTATATAAAGGGCTAAGCAGGCTTAGTTTAAAAGGTATTTCTTGAATGTCATCTCCCCAATATAACCGTCTGCTAGTTGGGGGTCAGCTTAATCTCCGTTCAAATGCAGTCCGATTTGTTTTAATATAAAATGTACACACACACACACACACACACGAGACTGAGTGTGACATCTTGGTGGTAAGTAAATTGTGCGATGTTCCCAGGGACAGAATCCCTCAGATGTAGTTTAGTCATTAAAGACAGAGTTGCCATGCTGCACAGAGACGGTGAGTAGAAGGGTTTTGGGATATATTAGTAAGTGCCTGCTTATCCCTCACTCGGCGTTACACATGGTGCATCATGACGGGGCATTATACCCCACGAGAGCCAGGAGTAC
Organism: Spea bombifrons; assembly: GCF_027358695.1. Taxonomy (NCBI): domain Eukaryota; kingdom Metazoa; phylum Chordata; class Amphibia; order Anura; family Pelobatidae; genus Spea; species Spea bombifrons. The sequence goes on along the minus strand of NC_071087.1, from coordinate 125,742,799 downwards.
CACAACTACTGAAGTACATCTTCTCGTAGGGCTCACCCAACCTGTACATTTACCTAAAGCATACCTGCAGCTACCAGTATAGCGTGAAATGTAAAGCATGTAATACTAATGCCCCTAGGCACAGGTGCTTGCTATCTAACCACATATTGTGTCGCTGTTAAAGGGGTAAACACTGTGCTACGGAAGCTGAAGGGGTTAACTCGTTAAACGTGTACATGGCTGTAGGCCACCCGTATACGATGCCTTTAGAGGCATCAGGTGATCTACGGATCCCGCTACTGTAATAATTAACCACTTCTTGCCCGGGGCGATAAACCAGACTTCACATTTTCCTGAGCAGCATCCATCAGACATTTTAGACCCGTCGCTATGACGGCAGCTCAGCGAAACCCCTACCCCTCTCCGGCCGCAAGCTGATGAAGCCCCTCCGCTTCCGAGGGGAACTGTCACCCAGCAGCCATTACAAGGTATAGGGGCAGCGGGGTAAACACGACAGCCCCGCGAAGGCGATCATTAATTGCTCCGGGCAAATCCCTCCCCCACCTCTATAGTGAAATGTGAGCTAAAGCCCAGCTTCCTGAAGCCCGGAGTGAATGTGGAACTTCCCTCGGCCTGCCAATACGGCCCCATGCACCGCGGCACCGACCTGCTCCTGCTCGGAATCGTACTCCTCGTCATCGTTGCTCAGGGAGAGGGCCATATCGCAGGAGCCGGGCCCAGGCCGGCATAGAGCTGGGGACGCTGCAGCCCGAGCCTGCGCTGCCGTTGGAGGAACACACCGCTCGCACAAAGCGGGAGGAGGGGATCTGCTCTGCTTATTATTCATGAGCTCTGCCCAGGAAAGGGTTGGCCACCTGCCGCCGACCAATGGCGGTCCCCAGCCCGGCACGTCGCTCGCCTGAAGGCCAACAAGGGCAGGTTAGGATGGGCGACAGGGCAGGATGCTATTAGAATACAGGCACCTGAATTAGCAGATCACGGAGGAAACCCGGATACACCGTTAGCTTTCATTACAATACACTGAGCGCTGACTCGGTATCGTGTCGCCTACGGAGATAAACGTGCTCGGTTCGCTGTCAGGCAGCTGGCCGCAAACCCCTGAGGTTACCGTTACGGAAACTACCAGCACTTTAATAAACGAATGCAATGTTCCAAGGGCCAAGCATATCTGCCAACACTCCTGGAGCTCTAAGCAGTCTCTAGTAATGCTTCCCCCATAGATGGAAGACTTTTTTTTTTTTTACAATCTACTGCTACAGATCTGGTATTAAGACTCAAAACATTGTGTGACCAAGTTAGCCAAGCCCCGCACAAAGTGTAATTATTCTCCCTTTACCACCATTGTCAAGAATTTCATGTCACAGAATGCCAGGGCTTTCACATCCTGGGTGCCAACAAGAAAATCCCAACCCCGTCTGCAGAAGAGCCATCACAAGTTAGCTCTGTATGCTCCTAAAACTGCAAACCTGAAGGGACATTCCAGCCATCAGGGGCAGATCCAGAGCCTGACCTTGGGACGGGTACTTACACTGACACCAACACAACTAGAAATTCAACAATAACATCCCCAGACACTCACACTATCACACACATCCAATCATTAACATAACCAAACATTCACACAAACACAGACCCCCCCACCCCAAAGACAGATATATAATGTAATGTAAATACAACTCACTCCAACTCTGCTCCCATGCTACTCCAGTGGGGTCATGCTAAGTGACATTATGTGACCCTTCTCAACCCTGCCTCCTTTAAAGGAAGGGGCATAAAGAAGCAAGTCTGGGACCTCTTTATCCCTGCTGCCTGCTTTTCACTCACCAACACACCCTAACACTCACACTAGCGCACATATCCAGACGCTAACACACACACTAACATAACTAAACCTTCAGACTAACACGCATGGACACAGACACTTACAGTACCTCACACACACGAACATACCCACACATAAAAAAAGTAAGGTGAAGGTAAAATGCTAGTGAATTTGGGCTCAAACATTATTGATGCCCTACTCATAAAATCTATATTTATAGGACAAATAACTTAAGATTTCATTACTTGAATAAAGTTAAATTGGATGGGCACAGTAATTATTGAGCTGCACTATTCCCTAGATGATTGTTAAACAATGAGCTAGCTAAGCTTACCTTAATGGGTTTCTTGGGCCATGACACCACCGGTATCCCAGAAATGGCCAGAGTTTGGTCATCATCAACATGTTCCTTAAGTACTGTCTGTGTGACAGAGACAGACAGGAGAGTTAGCAGACAGTACTTTAATATACAGACATTGTCTTCATACTAAATATGCTGCTCATTTCCAATGGTTCACCCAACCGCTGCTTGGCAGTCTAAGACTGCGTCACCATTGTTGAAAACAGTGTTAAAGTCAAGCTTTTGATATTAAAAATGGGGCTGTTATAGACCTACATTAGGCCTGCTTATTTGGCCCCATCTTTCAGCGGTTCTGCCACTGGGAGTTGGGTCACATCAACAATGTGAGCTCTATTAAAAAGGACATTCCAGTCATTATATGTACTTCAATGTGTGTTCCACTTGCAAATGCATGGGGGTGGGTCTGCAGAATCCCCCACATATGAACTTCCCCCACTATTTTCCACCCACGATATGTGATATACTTACCTCTAGTCAGCCCCAACCCTGGCTTGGCAAAGGCTATTGGTCTGTGTTTATATATGTCTTCTAAAAAAAAACCTTTAACTGTAGATATACTAAACATTAAAGTGGAATATATAGTGAAAAGCTCCTGTTCAAAATACCCCTTACCATGAAGGGGTTAATAACTTATTACGGCTAATATTTTTAGCCTACAATGGGAAAAAAATCACTTACCTTCATGTCCTCCAGGAGTGCATGTGGATCCTCAATTCCTTCAGGGACACATTTCTTATTGTCCGGGAGAGACTCTAGTTTCTCCACCAGGGCTTTCAAACCCTTCAGTTCAAATTCCGTAAGGTGCGTCCACTTTGCTGGTGCCTCAGTAGCTGGAGATCCTGTTGGAGTTTTTGGAAAGTCACTCTGGGCAATGGACTTTCCGCTTTCATCAGAGTCATTAGATAAAGTCCTCTTTAGGTACTGAATCAAGGTGGCTTTTTGCATCTTGTCTGCCATCTCCTTTCCATCGGAATGCGTGCTGGTAGGTGTTGAGTCTCCATCACCTGAAAGTTTGGAGGCTTTTTCCATAGTATCATCTTTATCCTCCCGTGTGTGTGCATCACATGATTCTTCCTCCATTTCTAACCAGGAATCAGATGAGAAGCTGTCTATACTGGTCTTTCTCGTTACATCTGCAATACATTGGAACATATTTGTGTCAGGCCTATTTTCTCCTTACAATCAGGAATTACTGGTTCTATCCGGGGCTTGACTGGCTCACTGGGATACCGGGGCTAGTATGGAAGCCTCGTCCATATGTCAGGCTGCCACGGAGATCTATAGACGGCCACAGGGTCACCTAATGTCTGGAGCTGCAGCATCCTGAGAGTTTTAGGAGAAGTATGCGAGTATGTGTTCAGTTAACCTCTTTGCTAGTTTGCAAAACTTCAATTACTTATAAATTCAGTATCTATGGAGCCTTTACTGTATTTTAAAAGTGGGAGACAATACAACAGCTGCTGCAGAATGTGTATATAGAATAGACTGCAAGCTTATATGGCCTGGATCAATTTTTTATGTGTCTAGTCATGAAAGGGTAAGGGCCCTTAAAATCTAACCGCTAGCAGGATAAGCATGTTGAATACAGCGCATGTAAGGTGGTGAGGGGATTCGTTAATGGGCTAATGATAAAACAATTACAGGAAGTAGCACTCCACAAAGGTGACATACAATAATGGCACTATGGCAGAGCTGGTATATTCCCGGTCCGGCCCTGATTTTAATGCAGATTTATTTAACCAAAAACAACTTATTTTACGTGCAGACCTGGAGATCGCCATTCTCGTCAGGCACGGGATACTTTTCCTACTCATCCACTCTGAGCGGATTCTCATTGACAACTCTAAAGAAGTCTGTTCCGCCATAGACTGTTAGTCAGAATGCCTGGCTGGGTTATCGCGACTGAAAAATTCTAAGGTTACCACAAGGCGGATGGATAAGGAGTAAAGGTGTTTGTCTAGTAGATTGGGCTAAGAAACAAAGTACGAATGGCTCATATGCAGCTGCCTGAAACATATTATACAAAAACTAGAACCGTTTAAAAAAAAAAAAAAAAGTGTTATTTTTTCCCCCAAAGTATTTTTCACCCCTTCGTGACTGTTTTGTGAATTTTTTATAACATTTCTGTGGTCTTTGTGTTAAACTGTAATGTTCTTCTTTCCTGGGACAAAAATGCTTTCTTTAGATACTGTTGTTGTTATTTTGATCATATCCTATAATGTATTATGTAAAAAAATTGTGAAAAAATGAAAAACTTCCTCTGACTTTTATTTGAAAAATCTTTTACTCATTTAACGCTGCTAAACTCTAGATTTTAGTATTACATTCTACACTATTTTTATACTTTAGCATTTTTCATTTTTTTTCTTATTCCTGTAATAAACACCAGTACTTACCAAATAGCATTGACTCTCTCTGATACTCTTTAATTAGGTGGGACCTTTTGGTCAAAGTGCACACGTATCTCTCCAAGACATACCAGCACATCTCATAATAGAAAGGATAACGAAACTTGGCTTGTACCTGTTTAGTTAAGAAGAGAACAAAACAATTATTATAAACAGAAAACACATGAGGGGACATTTGGAAGATTTAGCTCTATTCCTTATCTATTCCTGAAACTCGTGTGCTGAAGAAAATAAAAATACAACTAGATGATCACACTGGGGTTGGGGTCCAACAAATACTTTAGAAGGTAAATCTTTCTGCCGTATAATTAACATTAACGGATGAAATCCCTATTGAAGCTTGTAATGTTTGAGCCATTTGGTATTTCTTTTCTATGATGATGGTACCTCTCAATTTGCTCTGGAACTCCAATCCCAGTAATGCTCTGCAAGCACCCAGTTTGTCTTTTAGGGTACTGAGATCATGGGAGTTGTCGCTCTACAAGAATCTCAGAGCGGCCCGATGTTGGACATAAAAGAGAATTTAGGAAACGCAGTACAGGAGGCCTGTCTTTTGTTTGTTTTTTTTTAAACCCCAAATTGACTTAAAAAGTGCTCTGAGCAGATAATGGTTACACTTCTCTAACTTAATTTTTCACAGCATGTATACTCTTCATAGATCGCTCTTTCCTCTTGAACGTTTGGTATGGTTATAGATACAATGTAAAATTTTGTTATTTTTTTCCGAATAGATAACGGAGTCAAGAAGCAAAGGCCTGGAGCACACATCTTTATGGCAGAAGGCCTGTGTTCTGATATTAATGGTGCGGGGGGGGGGGGAGACACTGTTTTCCTGCCTTTGGGAAGATGAAAAATAATGTTTCACTAGTGACAAATACATTTAACCGTTTCAGTCTTTCAGGAGTAATGAGTGGTTCTCACCTCATGCACTGAAAGTTTTTGTAGTGTATTTTGTTTGTTTTACCAGATTTAGAAACTTCCTACATTAAAGAGGCACCACTACTGTGCCCAAAATATCCGGCTTAATGTAGCCACGTGATTATTACATATGGAATTAATATTTTCAAACCCCAATGTTTTAGGGATCAGCTTGAAATGTATAACCTTGCTCAGTTTCCCTCAACTGTCATTCATTTTATAACATGCTGAGACGTGGAAGGAAACTCAATTAACAAACAGATCAAGAATCTACCAAGATCCGGGACACTGCTTTCAGCTCCTCGTGTGCCCTTGTAATGTTTAAGCCACTATTAGAATACATGGGTCATTTTTAAAACAAACGTGATAGAGATATATATACATATACATACATATATATACAAAATATATATACAAAATATATATAGTTTGTGTTCCTTATTTTTCAACAGATTTTTTACCAATTTGAAAGGGAAAAAATATGCTGAACAGAGGCCTCTGTCTGATGCACAGTACAGCCGTATCCGACAAGCTGGGTTAGATTATTCCAGTTCACTTAAAAGAACATTCACCAGAAAGTAGAAGTCTCGCTTGCAGAGGTCATGACGATGTGGTACGCGTTAACATTTCCGCTATGGTGGACCAATATCGTCGCCTAACAAGTATACAAGGCAAGGCATTTCATGGCCGAGAAAGGGCAACCGAAGGTTGTGCTGATGCATTATTCAGTGTAATGGTTTGGTGTGCCTGAAAAGAAGGGTAGCTCACACAGGGCGCGACTTGTGTCTCTATCTGCAACGTGAAGGGATGCAGTTTGTATTTTAGCACTAAAGGGTGTTTGTTTGTCTTAATACATGTAGTTATACTAAAAATAAGTGCACAAATATCTGGCATTTATTCTTACATATTTCGATTCCCCCCTCCCCCTTTATATGTACAATGCCAAAGAACAAAAATCTTCACACAATTCTAAATTAACTCTACAGTGACCAGTAAATATGCAAGCCTGTTTTTCAGTGAATTATACACTTACAAAATGTAATAAACTTACGGAACTAACGATCAATCTTCACACATGGACAGAGACAACATTTTCAGATTCAAAGCCACCAGAGATCTTACCCTCGTTCTGTCTTCAATCTCATAAACATGAAGTTGCATGGGAATATTAAAGCTGTGTAATATGTTGCCACCAAATACCAGGGAGTCTGCTGGAGTGTACACTGCATGGATCCATCCTACAATCAGAAAGTAACCAGCTGTGAGACGGCCTGCAAACACAGATACAATGCCGCTTCAAGGCAGAGGTGGCCTGCGGCAGGACAAAGCTGGCTTTTTCCAGCAACTTGATCTGGGAAGATCCACACACCATCCTTCATTCCAGAGAGGATTTGATTAAAAATGCTTTTCCTTCCTTCCCAAGACGCCAGTGCTGCAGCCAGAAATACCTTTCTTCTGCATTATATGTAACACACAGAGGCTGCCTCTCAGCAGCTAACCGGCGGAGGAGAAAAAAAAACACAAAAAAAACAGGCGGACTCGGAGACCAGTGAGAATGAAAGGATTCAACCCCCCCCCTCGCCTCCACACGACCCAAGGGGGGGAAAAGGACTTGAGCCATTAAACACGGCCTGAGCCATGTGTGCTTCGAGGAAGCAATTCCAGGGCTGATTAGTACAAAAAAACACAGCAAGAAACATTTAAAACTCTTTCTGAGAGTGCATCCAATTGGAAAGTCACAAGGGCAGGAGAAAGGAGAAAAGCAGAGATATTACACGTAACATTCTGATTGAGATTGTAGTATGTATCTCTTAAAAATGCCAGCATTCTGCAACAACCTAGGGGTAGTGAACAGATGCCCATCCAGCCCCTGCTCAGCAATGTATGAAGAACCGGGAGTTAGCATAGTGCAAATTTATTATATATATATTTATTTATATTAACATGGAAACATATTAACATGTTGTATAGGACAAACCCTATAAACAGACTACATAATACAAAGTGTCACTGCACTTCCTTGTAGGGAGACCAAACTACCTTACTATACACTGACACACGCGAGTGGGAACACGGAGCTTTTCAACAGATGGAGCCCATGTAAGTGGCATGCACAAAATACTCAGCAGCCTAACACACATTGAAAGACAGTATACAGTCTGTTTCACTCAAATATTTCAAGCAAAGTAACCACTATTTTGTCTGCTCTGTCAGTTCTCAGGCAAGGATATGCTTAAAATAAGGCGACTTATCCCGTTCATAAACGATCAAGCTGCATGGTTTTTGTACTTTAACTTTCTGTGTAATTGCCAAGAACACAGAGCTCAAATGGTTACACGTGTATTACACCAGAAACTAACAGTATAATGGCCCCTTCTTTCATCTAGAATCCGAGCTAGCTGTATCATGCAGGCCAACGAGGCTGCTGCCTAGGGTACGGCGTTGGTAGATGATGTCATCATGAGGTTGTTTACAAGCAAGCTAGTGCATGCAGGAAGGGTGCAAGAATAGCTTGTCTAGGGGGCTAGAAATCCTAGGGCCAGGCCCATCTATAATGAATTGTTAAAGAACCTGCAGCTGTTCTATATGGAAAAACAGATGCCAAAGAAATCATTAAGAAACTTACTAAGCATCAATAACACTAACATATAGGTTATGGAGACAAGTCCAGAATAGATTTTACCCGACGGGATGAAGAATGTGTAACCTTGCTTCAGCTCAATCTTCTGGCATCCTTGTGCTTGGTCTCCTAAAAATATATCAGTTTGTTTCCCTGAGGTCAGCCATTCCTCATAAAGTTGCAAATTGTACACAGTGGGAGGAATCAACCAAAATACCTAAAGAAAAAAAATATATATTTGTTATACCATTATGGGGCTTATTCACTAAATAAGGAGGCTGCAGAAGAGTTCCAGTTTTAACTGGCCGGCTTTTTTGTGCATTATGAAGGGCCAACCACTCTTGCAAACAGGCACGAGCAAGTGCTGGCTATGCCTGGCCACACGCTACACCAGACCTGGGCAAAGCACGGCCCGCGGGCCACATCCGGCCCGCTGAATAGCTCGGACCGGCCCGCAAAGAGTGTCCTGGTGACTCACCAATGAGTCCGGTGTCCCCCCCCGCCCCGGTCACTTACCTTAAACTCCTGTGTTGGAAGCGTTTGTCTCGGGTGCCGGCGCTTTACGCTGGGCGCCGGCATATGACGTCAGACGCCGGCGATCAGCAGTGAAGCGCCGGCACCCGAGACAAATGCCTCACGCTTCCAACACAGGAGTTTAAGGTAAGTGACCGGGGCGGGGGGGGAGATCCTGAGAAGGGGGGGTTAGGGAGTTAGAGGGGAGATACTGAGAAGGGGGGGTTAGGGAGTTAGAGGGGAGATACTGAGAAGGGGGGTTAGGGAGGGAGGTCTTACTGTGTGTGTGTGTCTTACTGTGTTTGTGTGTGTGTGTCTTACTGTGTGTGTGTGTATCTTACTGTGTCTGTGTGTGTCTCACTGTGTCTGTGTGTGTCTTACTGTGTCTGTGTGTGTCTCACTGTGTCTGTGTGTGTCTTACTGTGTCTGTGTGTGTCTTACTGTGTCTATGTGTGTCTCACTGTGTCTGTGTGTGTCTTACTGTGTCTGTGTGTGTCTCACTGTGTCTGTGTGTATCTTACTGTGTCTGTGTGTGTCTCACTGTGTCTGTGTGTGTCTTACTGTGTCTGTGTGTGTCTCACTGTGTCTGTGTGTGTCTTACTGTGTCTGTGTGTGTCTTACTGTGTCTGTGTGTGTCTTACTGTGTCTGTGTGTGTCTTACTGTGTCTGTGTGTGTCTTACTGTGTTCATAGCTTATTCAGTTATTGTAATAAATATTTTAGCCCATTTTTTAGCTCAAAATATTTTTTCCTTTTTTTTCTCCTCTAAAATCTAGGTGCGTCTTATCAGCAGGTGCGTCTTATAGAGCGAAAAATACGGTATGCACTCCGAAGCCTTGTTCATTTTGTTCACTTCTGTGCTGTGCTAATAGTTATTCAGGCCTTACTTATTCAAGCACCTCTACCAATGACGTAGGCTTGAATAACTTTATTAAACAGCACATAAGTTAACAAAATGGACAAGGCTTCGGAGTTTGTAGAGGTCTGGCCCTCTAAAACCATTCCAATTTCTCATGTGGCCCCATGGGAAAATTAATTGCCCACCCCTGCGCTACACGCTACACAGAAAAACGCAATGTGCGGCCTGCATATCCACCATCAGACAGCCGCCAGACTTAAAGTACCTGCCGCCCAGCCATCCCCAATCCATTCCTGCTTGCAAGAAAAGCTTGGTCCACACAGTATAATTTGCTCTCCCATTATGCAGGACAAAGTCACCATTATGCTGGAGAACCTTTTCAGTATTGCCCTTCCGTGATACATAATGAATTCATGAGCTGAAAATATACAACTCTCCTGTAAACTCCCACTTTAGTGAATGAACCCCAAAGTATGATAGATGTGTTCTTCATGAGATATAAAAAAACATTCTAAACCCTTTTCTACTTTTGTAAAAACAAAAATGTACAAACAAAGAAACAACAAATTTGGAGAAAACTGTTCTTTTATTCAATGCCAGGCTCAGGTCATGATGATAACAACGCAGCTGGCTGTAAAGCAACAGTTTAATAAGATTAATTAAATCCGAAAGGGTTATAGTGTTGCTCTTTCCTATAAACACTGTGGAAAAATCATATTGAAATCATTTACATTTTTATGAGTTTATTCTAATTTAAGAATAAATTAGGTCCAATTTGTAATTAAAGTGGTTTCCGTGTAATAAATGTGCTAAAAAAAAATAAAAAATAAATAAATAAATTAATTAATAAAATAATAATAATAATAAAAAAATAACAGCACTGACCTGAAAGTCCAGGGTGCTTCCAGGTCAAATGCTGGGCTGGGCTGATCAGATCGCTCCTAGCCAATAGGAGTGATCGGATCATTATGGCAGCCCATGGATGACCCTGCTCTACAAAGAGAGAGGGGTCATCTAGGTTAATTATGAAAAAACACAAATTATTAATAAATAAAAAAATCATAATTATTACCTGATCACTTGTCGGTGACATTTTAAGTCGCTGATTATTGATCGGTCTCCCTGATTGATGTCAGCGGCCTAAACCTGTCACTTACAAGTAATCTGATAAAAAAAAAAAAAAATTTTAAAAAATGTAAATGCACATGTTCCAGTTTTGCCCTCATAGCTTCCTCAAAAAATGCATGAACCATGCATGTGAGGCCTTGTTGGAATCATGGGATGTTGGTGAACAAAATGTGGTGTTTTCTTCCACTGTTGCACTTATGCTGTGCAAGAAATTCAGTGCAACATTGAAATGTATGCGTTAAAAATGCAATAAAATAATTTCCCTGTGAAGTTTGGCAGACATCAGTGAAGAAATGGCTGGCTGAAAACTGTCAAAACTACCCTAGTTGAACACCTTGACTCGTCTACTGTTCATAAATATATACTTTTATGGGGTAATTTACAGTGGGGGCTTCCAAAATGTCCCAAATGGGATATGGGCCCAGGAAACCAATTTCTGAAAATTCCAAATTTGAAAACTAAAATGCGCATGTTCCAGTTTTGCCCTCATAGCTTCCTCAAAAAATGCATGAACCATGCATGTGAGGCCTTGTTGGAACCGGGGGATGTTGGTGAACACAATTTGGTGTTTCTTTCTGCAGTTGCACATATTCTATACAAAATATAATATAAAATCTAAAGCAACATTGCAACATATGCAAAAAAAACCAAAAAAATATAAAAATACCTCAAAATTTGGCAGCAATTGGCGATAAAATCCCTGTTTGAAAAGTGTCAAAATGACCCTAGTTGTACACCTTGACTTATCTACTGTTCATAAACATATAATTTTGGGGGGATAATCAGTATCTGTGACAACTATTGCAGTTATTAGACTACCATGCCAAATTTGAAAAGAATTACATTTCAAAAACGTAATGCATGCCTTGCAATATTTGCCCTATACTGGTAAAAATAGATAAAAATCCTGGCCATGTTGGGTGGTTTCCAAATCAGGACAACTTAATGAATATATTTGGGATAATTTTTTCCCATTGGTTCAATGTGTGCACAATTTGTATGTATACAAAACTGTAAAAAAATGCTTTTTTTTCATTTTTTCCCCACTTTTTCCAGTTTATTTCAAACAAAACAATGTACTACCCAGCTTAATATGGTTTCAAATGAAAGCCCTACTTGTGCTGAAAAAAACAATATATGATTTGTGTGGGTGCACCAATTGATAAGAGAGAAATTACAGTTGAAGAAAGACATGGCAAAAACACAAAAACGGCTCTGGTCCTTTAGCGACACGTTAGTATCAAAATCCCGGTCCTGAAGGGGTTAACTGGAGTCCATGTTTGTTTAGATGACAGGAAAAACACCGCTCAAACTGCAGCGGGAGATAAATGTTTGAATTTACTTTCATCAGGAGCTTGAAAGTAAGTACTGTCTGAACATATTGGGGTGCATAAATTGGTAGAATAAGTGAATGGAAAATAATAATCAAAGTTATATGGCCAAGATGAGTGTGAAGTTTTGGGAAGGTACGAGGTCCGAGAGACTGGAGTTATGCGGTCCTGTTGAAGGGGGCAGATTTTTAGCTGAAAGCCCGTTATATATTCTCATTTTTAGCAACAAGGAAATCATTTTGGTTATCTTCTGTTCTAAGACTTGGTTCTCCTCTTCTGCTAAATTTGGTTGGAGCTTAGTAAACTATTGACCTTGGGCATTAGGCATACAACTCTTAAAATAAAAATTAAAAAAAAAAAACACACCAATAATTTCAGCAAATTCACAGACACAAGCTGTGCCCAGATTTCTAAAGTTTTAGCTCAATACAGCCAACATTATAATCTTTATCCCTTATGTTCTACTGGCATAACCAAGGATCAATACATATGTGAACTATGCCTATCTTGCCCAACGTAACTACGTAATACAAGTGCCTTTACGCACCAAACCATGTGTTTGCAGGGGAGCTGTAGAGTGTTAAAGCATTTACATTTGAAATCATTTATTACCAAGGCTAGAGTTAAATTCCCCCAATTAGGTCCCAGCCTACTACTGTAGTAGTTTGCTATACATTTTAACAAAATTTCACCAAGTTTGTCTTACCTTTCCGCCACGAAATATGTGATACCAAACTGAGGTCCCTCCAAAATCAACATGGAAGTCTGTGAAGCATCCCTTAACACTCATCAAACAGTATCTACGGAAGGCAAAGATATCATTTTAATGAAAAGTTCTTAGTAGCTACAATAGTAAGCTTGTAAATGCAGATATTGGTACACATCTTCTGAAGGACTGAATGTAGAAACGTGATACAGTGTTCTGGAGGAAAAAAATGGTTCCGAAAGAAAAAGAAAAAAAAAAAACTAGACTTTTCTCTATAATGCAAAAAGTATTGTATACATTTGTGGCAGACAAAACTAAAATATCTACAGTAAGAACAAGAATATGAAAAGTATACTTTAGAGTACAGGTATATACATTTGCAATCCTTTCCCCTACCTTACAGTATGGGTTTGTCTGTTAATATCAGGGGATTGGGTAAATAATAATTTTGTCCACATGATATACTTAACGCCAGCCAGCTCCAGCACTGGTTCGGCAAAGGGTCCAGGAGGGGGGATAGACAGTGTGCATGTTTCAAGCAGTCTATCAGTAGCAAAGAGTGTCACTCCGCAGAGGAGGGTGTCACTCCGCAGAGGAGGGTGGCATCTGCAGCAACAGGGCTGCAGCTTCTGTGCCAGGTGTTCCCCCCCCCCCCCCCCCATAATTTTGGAAGAAGCGCTCAGAGTACTTTAATACGTGTTCTTGTTTAATAGAAATGCAAGGGATATTACACAACCTTCATGAGTGCATAAGAATATATATATAATAAATTAAAAAAAATGGTATCATCATAGCATAAGATTCTCCGAGGCATTGTGTCTGGGGGAGAGATCTAAGCTTTGTCTAACAAAATGCAATAAAGGAAACAGCAGCACCTACTGAGGTTGATATAATAGGTAGCAAATTTGCTACAGAAGCCAAACAGGCCACCAAGTTAAGCATGCTATATAGTTGACTACGTAGCATAACATGTTTGCAACAACAGACTGTCTCTACTGGAACCAAATAGAAAGAACAAGTGAAAGAACTGCCGTCAGTGTCCTAAAACGTTCCCCTGGCTTCCATCTCCATGGGGCAGATGGGTTCATTATTGAGCTGGTTACAAAAGGTAAATACCATGAAAATAGTAGCTAACTTTAGATACCATGGGCAGCGTAAATAACGGGCAGAGTATCTCAGTTACCTCAGCTCTTGAAATATAGGAAAGACAGTGACACAAACTTGGTTTGCTACTCTGTTACAGCGGAAGACGTGACGGTCGTGTGGTGGCACTGCTAGTTGGCAATGGCACACCCTGGATAGCACGAGACACCCATCCGTCACACAGTTATCACCCTGGAAAGTTATCCAAACCCAGAGAGCTTCCAGGTATGCGGATTACTTGTATATCAATAGGCTTTGTAGCTATCCACAGATACAGAAATTATTCTAATAATAATATATACAATATATATATATTGCCTGGTATGGGTAGTAACTGCAGTACGGGTTCCTGTCAAACTGTTCACTTATCTTACTAGACAACTATTCCAACAAAATGTTCTTCTCTTCTGTTAAAATAAGCACTGGATACCGGTTTGTGATTCTTTTTATTCTTAAAACTATGCAGGCAGCAGTCATATACACAAAACATCTGTAGCTAAATGCTATGGTGTCAATGTTGATCAGCCAATAGCCAGAAATATAAAAATAACGTATTTCCGCACAAATACCCAGTTCTCCTTTCTGTTCCTCATGTAAATTGATGATTTTTGCACCAAAAAACCTTTACCTTATACTTTTACTCCTGTATCACATCTTTATTATTACCTTGACTGGTAATCATAGCAACACACACAAAATAGATCTTTTGTAAAAATACACTTTTCCCAACTGTAGAATGCCAGAGTACCATCTGTAATTATGTAAAGAATATTTTGATACGCTGCTTCAAGTTTGATACAATATCTGTAACTACTGGCTTCACATTATATTTCAAGGCAGGCTCAGAAAGACGGCAATTAATTTGGGCTGGAGGAAGCTGCAAGGACAGCAAAAAAACAGCATGCATTAAATAAAAATGTTAAGTCCTTGGTAAGCAGTAACCAACTAGTAACCAAAAAGACTGATTCTCCATTACAGTGTCCATTACCTCACTGCAGCTGATGGCACGGCCGGTTCAGGAAGAATTCACTTAGCAGTAGCATTCTCCCCACCTCCCTAAACACTAAGCTGGAGGATGTCACCAGTTTGCAGACAGTATGCGATGGTCTCTGGAAACGATAGGCTAACTCGGAAGAGAGACACCTCCGGTACATCCGTGCTGGCTGCCTAGCAACCACATCCAGGGCTGGGGTAGAAGGAATGATACGCAATGCTGTCAGAAAGGCAATCTGAGTGCTTCGCAAATCTCCATAGCAGTACCCACCCTTCCGAGATTCTATATCCCCCCTGAGATGCACACATGCGGCAGTATACGGGGCCAACTTGTAACCCTCCACACAAGACACAACCTGCGAGACAGCAAGGTTTGCTCACCAAACAAAAAAAAAAGGGGCAAACATAAAATTGCTGGCAGAAAAGAACCATTCGGCTCAACTAGTCTCTTCCTCCACCACTTCCCATGAGAGGCTGATCCATTTATATACCACATAAAATAAACTATGAAGTAAAACTTCCTGCATATAATGCATATCTTTGGCTAATATCTAATATCCTTTATGTTGTTAATAGAGTTGATTAAACATCCTTGAGACATTTGGACAAACCTCAGGTCAGGGATATTGCCCACTTATATTGTTCATGTAAACATCAAATTTGAATTATTTTACCTTATTTTCCTGTAACCACAGAACTAAAACTAGCAACTGCAAAGAGTGTATTACCGGTATATATAATATGCCTGCTGAATATTGTTAGTGCTCTTGTCTGAAAAACATAATACTCAAAATGACTTTTTAATATTCAGACTTGAAGTTTCTATTGCCCAAATAATTCTGAATAATAAATTAGTTGAGTACATGTTGCATATTTAGTGATATTATGAGGATTTTCTTAAATAATTGTATTAGGGCAGGAGAAAATTAAGTATTTGGTTACATTTAATACCATTTATCAGATGTAAACCCATACATAGCTTTGTCAGGTTGTTTGGGGTAGAGGACTGCATTCCCGCAGGATCCATCAAAAAAACATGCGGGTGCGGGCGGTATTCCATGTGTTGTGGGCGGTATTCCTTCACATTGTTCGCATAACATAGTCTCTTGTTCCGCCCAGGGGAAGCAGGAACCCAGTGGAGTCACGTCAATGTACGTCACATCACATGACTCTGCTCCGTTCCTGGTTCCCCTATGCGGGGAAAGAGAAGTCGTTCTGTGCAAGTTTTGGAAAACAATGGTGGCCACACAAAATATTGACACTTTGGGCCCAATTTGGACATTTCCACTTAGGTACTCAATTTTGTTGCCAAGATGGCTGTGTTGAGTTATTTTAATGGGAAACCCAAATTTACAGTTATACAGGTTGTACAAACACTACGTTACATTGTAGCAGAGTGTAATTTCTTCAGTGTTGTCACATGAAAATATATAATAAAATATTTACAAAAATGTGAGGGGTGTACTAAGGATTCAGTCATCCCATGTCACCTGTTCACATCTTGCATGACAAGACAACACATTTCCCTGCATGGGGTTTAAGGAGCAAATGCATTCTGGAAAATGCTCCATGCATTTCCAAAGGAACACCAGGTAAATTTAAAGTAGGGCTGAAACAACTAATCGATAATAATCGATAATGAAAATCGTTGACAACGATTTTCATTATCGATTAGTCGAATCGATTTTTATCGATTATAAAAAAAGAGGTTTTTTGCAGAGCAAATGCTCTGAAAAACTCCTCTCCTTATATAATCCGACCTCAAACAGAGATCAGATTATAACACTAGAATCCAGATCCCCCGCAACGCTGCAGGGGACCTGGATTCCCCTCACTGTCAGCCGGTGGGTGTCCGTGAGATGTGCTCCACTTCCGCTCCTACGATGCAGTGGCAGCATCACATGATGCTGAAGCCCCAGTGTAAGTGAAGGTGAGTAACGGAGGTAACGGAGGCTGTCTGTGCACATCATGCAGACCCCCACCGGCTGACAGAGAATCGAGGTCTCCTGCAGAGGATCATCCTCTCTGTCAGCCGGTGGGGGTCTGCGTGATGCGCACAGACAGCCTTCGTTACTGCCCTTCACTTACGCTGAGGCTTCTATGAAGCTGCAGTGAAAGTGCCTGTCAGCAACGGAGGTTCACAAAACACCAGGGAGTCGGGAGAAAGGCAGAGTAGTGTATGGGAGGGGGGAAGAGTCAGAGGGGTGTATGGGAGCCACCCCCCCATACACCACTCTGGCTCCTCCCCCTCCCATACACCACTCTGCCTCTCTACCCGGCTCCCTGGTGTCTTGTGAACCTCCGTTGCTGACAGGAGTCAGAGTGGTGTATGGGAGGGGGAGGAGTCAGAGTGGTGTATGGGAGGAGGCAGAGTAGTGTATGGGAGGAGGCAGAGTGGTGTATGGGGGGTATAATGAATTTCAGGGTATCAGAGTGGTGTATGGGGGTGTAATGAATTTCAGGGAGGCAGAATGGCATATCTGGGGGAGTTAGAGTGGCATATCTGGGGGAGGCAGAGTGGTGAATCAGGGAGTATAATGAATTTCAGGGTGGTGCAGGGCATTTATGGGGGGCGGAGCGGCATATCAGGGTGCACAGTGGCATATAGGGAGGTATAAGGCATAAATGGGGGCATATTGGAAGTTATAAGGCATATCAGGGGGCACAGTGGCATATAGGAGGTATAAGGCATATCAGGGGGGCATAAGACATATATGGGGGTAAAAGGTATATTAGGGGGTTCAGTTGCATATCACTGGCATATAAGGAGTATAAGGCATATCGGGGGCACAGTGGAATCTCCAGCATATAAGAGGTATAAGGCATATATGGGGCAGAGTGGCAAGCTGGGGGTCAGATGTGCATAATTGGGGGCAGTTTGGAAAATATAAACAAGGCTTTTTTCTCATAGTTTTTATTAAATATGAAAAAGTTAACATATGAATTAATATTTACTAATAACTTTGTATTAAAACCTAGTTTGAGAAACACTGTGTTTGGGTTCTTGTAGCTTTTATTATTATGTCAGTAAAATAAGAAGGTGAATAGAGAAATGCCATTGTGATAAAGAGATGAAAGAGTAAAATGTCAGTTTTTTTTATTACATTATTTTAAATAAAAAAAAATTGCATTTTTTTAAATCTGATTAATCGAAAAAATAATCGGCCAACTAATCGATTATTAAAATAATCGTTAGTTGCAGCCCTAATTTAAAGGAATCACTTATGATAGCTAAAATGTCCTTTTAAAAACCGGTAGGGCTTTATGGGACACTAGATTATACCTTTAATGGTGCCTGATAGGCGGCAGCCACCAATAAAGTGAATGGTTACTACTTCCAAGTGAAACACATGTCTCGTTGGACCACATGGTTTGCTTTGCAAACCCCTGGAAAGAAGAAAAATGGGCATCAATGCCCCTTTAAAAAACTCAATGTCAATTGAAAATAATCTAAATGGAATTGCACAAACATGATCTGATATTCATAAAGGTAAACCGCTAGTCCCAAATAATATACAATATTCTCTCCCTCAACAAGCACATGTACTATTTCTACTATAATTTCATATGACCGGACAACTTTTTCCTGCCAGTGCTTTCTATATATCCACAGATGTAACCATGGCTGGTTTCTCACAGAGTTAATTATAACAGGGAGGAAGGAAATGTGTATAGCACACAAAACAAACAAACTTACTTTTTTACTTTAGGGTATTTCATTTCAGATATTATGTTTGTTGAATCTTTTTGCTTCTGCTTTAAATGTTGAGGCCACATGTTATCCACCCAATCTACTGCATCCACCTGAAAGCATTAAATGAATTGTAAGAACATTGTCAATCAATTTGCATTATTGAATACAGATTCGCGCACGTTACCTTTGTTTTATTTTTTTCACATGTCTCTATGCTTATTCAGGTCCAGTGGGACTTTTGGAACATTGCTAGATAAGTATTTTTACACAAGCTTTTTGCTTTATTAAATAGTATGCTGCACATATGGAATATATTAAAAATAAAAGTTTCCTACGGTTATTTATCACCATAAAGAATTGCCAAGCACAGTTTAAAGTTTCAGCTCATTCTGTTTCATTGCTTTTTTTTAATTAAATCCAGGCTACAAGGAAATTCAGAAAGAAATGCTATGTAGTTCCTAGGCCCTCTCTCTTTGGTTTCATAAGCACCCTACCCCATCTAGCAGTCATCCATGCTGCCTGCACAGGCAGGGTGCAACCGTGTTTTTTGTAGACCCAGGTGCCAGAGCAAATGCACAGGTAGTGCAGGTAATCTCCTTGTACATGTGCAAAAACAGTAACCTTCTAATACCATTTAAATAGGTACATTTACTAGATGACGTCAAGACGTTGTTAGGAGTTATTAGGGGGCCTTCAACTCAGAAAAGCACAGTAAAGCCTAAATAAATACAGTCACAATAGGCAGCTTTGAGGCTGGTTTAAAGAAGGCCGACAGTACAAGAGTCTTTATTGTAAAGTTTAAATGAGAGCCCAAAACAAATGTACGGTAATCTGTCATACCACAGTAGGTCTCTTGACCACTTTCTCTAGCTTCGTGTGGCTGAACTCCAGGCTGATCACGTTGTAAAGTTTTTCCCTTTCGTTCTCTGGAGTTTCGTAGTATCTGACAAACTGAGACATACTCATGTCAATGCCCTTCTGTGTGTTCACATCCATCACATCAATGATACGACGGCTTCCTGCAAGATGGCAGGCATTTAGTGTCAAAATGTCACAATACAAAAGTACAGTAACGTTCATCATTGTGGCCAAAATATGGCAGTTCTCACCCTTAATATGTTGAATGTGCCAATCTATATACGACATGCTACAGGCTTAGACATACACCATCTTCACCAGGTTGGTAAGTGGATCAGTTTAGGCACAGTAGAAACATGTTTGAAAAGGGGACTTAAAGCTACTGATCATTGAGATCATGCTAGTATCAGCAGACAATTCAGAATGCTGCAAACAAGCAAGATCTGAACTCGGGTTCCGTTATGCTTCTAAAAAGATTGTACAACTTCATAGGAAGAGATTTACCCATATTTTTGATATTAATATTGTTGAAAGTATAATTTTCCTCTCTCTATGAGTCAGGTCTAACGCTATGACAGAACTGCTACAAGTAAAAATGTATACAGTAGATGTCTGCGTAATCTAAAATGTAGTATTTGTTTCATTCCACTGGCCTTCGTTTACATAGAAAGTTAGCACATTTGTGACTTTTGCCAACAAGAATCCTTAATCGATCACCAAAAGATTACTGTAAGAAAAAGCTAAAATTCTTACCAAAGACAAGCATCTACGCGATCTGCTAGCACAAATGTGAGATTAGCCCTTCTATCTAGGCAGGCACTAAAAAACATCCCCCAAATGCTTCATCGTAATAAAGAAGACTGACTACCAAACAGAGGCAAAAAAAAGTTACATTGGATGTGAAAACTACAGCTGGGTGAAAAAGTATTTGCTCTCATCATTGTTGCATTAATTTTGTTTTCCACGTTGAGATTAGTACAATCATTTTGTGAGTTGTAGTAATATACAGATTAAGTGACAGCAAAGCTCGGTGCTGGTTTTCAAATCCACATTATATTACATTCAAAGACATCCTTGACCTCCTCAAGGAAAAAATACTATGTACTGGATATACGTCTGGAAAGCATTACACAGTTCTTTCTGGGGCTCCACAAAAGCACTATCGCAGGCATATTGACCAATGATATTTGGTGATCTTTCCACAAGTGGAATCCTGCCAAATTCCATCAAAGAGCAAAGTGTAAAACAAGCCAGGAAGTCACAAAGGACACCTAAAGCAACATTCAGAGATCTGCAGGCCTCTCTCGCCTAAGGTCAGGGTACGTTACGATCAGAAAGATACCAGACAAACACTGGATTCATAGCAAACAATCAAGGTTGGAACCACTGTAGGAAGAAAAGGACTGTGTGTCTAGTGTTTGCCAAAGAGCACATGGATGCTCCTGAATAGCTTTTGAACAAACATGGATGGATGAATTGAACATTTTGGGGAGATATGGGCATAGAATATATATACATACACACTATACATTGCATTCTAAATACATAGACATTAATGTGTAGTTGGTCCCCTGCCCCCCTTTGCAACTATAACAGCTTCCACTCTTCTGGGAAGGATTTCCACAAGATTTTGGAGAGTTTCTGTGGGAATTTCTGCCCATTTGTGAGGTCAGGCACTGATGTTGGACGAGAAGTCCTGGCTCGCAATCTCCGTTCCAGTTCATCAAAAAGGTGTTCGATGGGGTGGAGGTCAGGGCTCTGTTTAGGAAAGTGAAGTTCTTTCACACAAACTCATCCAACCATGTCTTTATGGACCTTGCTGTGCACTGGGGCAATGTCATGCTGGAATAGAAAAGGGCCTTCCCAAACTGTTCCCACAGAGTTGGAAGCATACAATTGCCTTAAATGTCTTTGTATGCTGTAGCATTAACATTACCCTTTACTGGAACTAGGGACCTAGCCCAAACCCTGAAAACAGCCGCAGATCATTATCCTTCCTTCACCAAAGTTTGCAGTAAGCCCTATGACTTTCTTTAGGTAGGATTCTCTGCCAACAGCCAAACCCAGATCAATCAGACTCCACAGAACAAATTTCCACTGCTCCAGAGTCCAGTGCCCCTGTGCTTTACACTGGAGGACTGCATTGGGAGGCGGGTCCCACGGGTCCCGCCAAAAAACTTGCGGGCGGTCAGGCACTGTACCTGCGGGTCCCGGTAATCCTGCGCAGTCCCGCAAGGATGCCTTCTCGCTGCTCCATTACAGTGTCTCCTATCTTGCTCCGCCCATGAACAAGGCGGAGTCACGTGATGTGATGTCACTTCCTATGACTCCGCCTTGATCCTGGGCGGAGCAAGAGAAGAGACGCCGTGAGGGAACAACTCGAGGGCAGTCTTGAGGGATTGCGCGGGAAGTCAGGTAAGGAGGCGGGCGTGATTAGCCACAAATGTGGCGGGAGCAGGTGGGACCGGCCACATATGTGGCGGGAGCGGAACACCCACATTGCGGGAGCGGGATTCAAAACAGCGGGAGCGGGATTCAAAAAGCAGTCCTGTGCAGGGCTCTACTTTACACCACTCCAGATAATGCTTGGTGTCGCACACAGTGATCATTGGCTCATGTGCAGCTGCTCAGCCATGGAAACCCATTTCATGAAGCGCCTGACACAGCGCTTGTGCCGATGTTGCTTCCAAAAGTAGTTGGAAAGTCTGTGTAGAGTGATGCGACGGAGGACAGATCATTTTTACGCTCTTCAGCACTCTGCAGCCCTGCTCCGCGAGTGTGCGTGGTCTACCACTTTGTGGCTAAACTGTTGCTGCTATCAGACTTCACAATACCACTTACAGTGGACTGTGGAAGATCTAACAGGGCAGATATTTCACAAACTGAATTGTGGCAAAGGTGGCATCGTATGACACTGCCATGTTTATTTATGGAGATGACTGCCTATGTGCTTGATTTTATACACCTGTTGGCAATGTGCGTCTGACACAGTTTAAATCAATCCCCCAATACTTTTGTTATATATATATATATATATATATATATATATATATAAACACACACACACACAAATATACATATATACACATACATACCGATCAGCCATAATATTATGACCACTGACAGGTGAAGTGAGTAACACTGATAATCCCCAGTGGGTGTGATATGTTAGGCAGCTCATGAACATTTCATCCTCAAAGTTGATGTTTTAGAAGCAGGAAAAATGGGCAAGCGTAAGGATTTGACAAGGGCCAAATTGTGATGACTAGACGACTGGGTCAGAGCATCTCCAAAACTGCAGCTCTTGTAGGGTGTTTTCTCTGTGGCCAGTACCTATGAAAAGTGGTCCACGAAAGGAAAAATCGGTGAAGTGGCATCAGGGTCATGGATGGTCAAGGCTAATTGATGCACGTGGGGGGTGAAGGCTGGCCAGTGTGGCCAAATCCAACAGACGAGCTACTGAAGCTCAAATTGCTGAAAACGTTAATGCAGAGAGAACTTGGCTACAGAACATTTCATCATGCTGAGCTAAACAGCCCAATTTGTAGTGCCAGCATACTTGTGTTGGGTTTTCCAAAGCTCCAAAACTTTACAGATCTGGTCTGGAAATACACTTGCTAAGCGGGCCTAAAATGTTAATTAAGATCTACTAGAATGAGAGCTCAATCCAGGGGCAGGTTCCCTGCAAGCTTCTTTAATGGTATCTAAAATCAATCTGCCAACAGAGCTACTGGAGTCCTTGTGTTCTTTCCAATGCCCGACAAAGTAGACCGGTGAATTCCTCTGCTCTGTCAGGATAGATACAAAGGTTTGATATTTAAAGTTCCCCAGGATTTATGTAAAGGAGGAGAAGAACATTGTCTTATCAATGTAAAATATACATTTTGTTACATAAATAAGTAGGTTGAAGAAACAAAAAAAACATATAGTCCATTACGTTCAACCATATTAGTTGATCCAGAAGAAGGCAAAAAACCCACTGAGAAAGTAGCATCATCTCAAAGGGGGGGAATCTTTCTTGACCCCAAGGCAGTCACACTGGCACTGGATTAACATTATCTTATCTACTTTCAGATCCTGTGTGCATTTCATACCTAGAAAAACATCCAAATGTTTTTTTGACTATATCAACTGAATTGGCCAAAATGAGTTCAGATGGCAGTCTAGCCAACAATTTAACTATACTAACAGTAAAGAAACCTAAAGGACTAAAGCTCCTTTCTTCCAATCTTAAGGGATACCCATGTGTTGTCTGGAAAGTCGGATTTATAAAGTCCAAAAAAGATCTTTGTATTGACCTTGAACATGCTTGTAAAGGTTTATCATATCCCCACGAGGACAGAGAAAACAATCCCAATGTGAACAGCCCTTCTTCATATTTTCCATTACTTTAATCATTTTTGTAGCCTCTCTCTGAACCCTTTCTATTTCCAGTATGTCCTTTTTTGTACCGGTGCCCAAAACGGCACTGCACTACCTGCAGTAAACACAATCAACGGTTTGTCCCAATAATATATCTTTTGCCTAGATAGGAAAAGCTAATCTCACCTTTGATATGATGTCATATCATAGCCGATGATGAGGGTATAGAAGGTCTTGGGGATTGCTACCCTGGATCTACAGCAACAACCCCAATAAATAATTCACTGCTCCCAATGCATGTTCCATTGTGAATTAACATTGGGTTGTTTCTTTTTTGGAGCTTTTAATTTAACCCTGTTACCCACTAGCCACTTTAAAAAACAAAACTACCCAGATCATTCAGAAGTTAGTCGGTTTACATCCCTCAAGATGCTGAATACAAAGGGGGTATTTATAAAGCAATATTCTGGTGCAAATTTTTTAAAAAGTGGTGATGTGATAATGATCAATGGAATGTAGACTGTTTGGACTATTCTTTTGGTTGCTATAGTGATAAGACCGCTTTGAAAACTTAGGGGTTATTTATACAGAGCAGTCCTGGTGTATTGTGTTCAGATGAACCTGTCCGTTATACAAGCTGCTAATGTGAGAGATTAGCAATGGCACCCCCTAGTGGAATAAAAGGGGATGGCCTCCTCATGTTTATGTCTGGAATAATTGGTAGAATTATAATACATTGCTTCTCCTTTTGTGAGGGGCCATAATACGGAGCCAATAATAGAGGCCCTCTGTCAATTGCAAGACTATCATTCCCATATCCAGAGATTTTTTTTGTTATATTTTTTTTTTTTTTTTTTTTTTAGAAACCTGTTGTTTCTTTAAGTCAAATTTTTATGTTTTATACTAAATGTTATGTCTACCCTTTGTACAGCGCTATGGAATCTGATGGCGCTATATAAAACAATACATAATAGTAATAATGCTGATGATGGCAATCCATCTGATAGGATTCAAAATCCAGGATGTAAAAAAGGTCAATTCTAATTTAAGACATTGAGTTAAAGCTTTGAAGCACATAATGGCAGATAAGCTACATTTTAGTCATAACGAATTTAGTACTTTTTTTTTTAATTCCCATAACCTGCATGTATTTTATTTATACGTGAATATTCAAGTACATATTATTTTGTGTGCGTATTAATTACATTATCATAAAACACTTACCTACTAGCAACTTGACATCCCTAACAGTGAAATCTTGCTCTGGCATTCTAAAAGAAGAACCCAAACATTAACCTTTATGTTGTGATTGAAGCACGTGTTAGAAGGACTGCATGACGGCAAATTAATCAGACTTAAGTAAAAGAACTGTCCATATGACAAGAGAGTTAATTCATGGAGATGTGTTCTCTATGCCCTGAGTTTGCAAGAAAGTTCATTATTTCACAATAAATGATTAATCATGGTGAACTTATCCTTCAATAACAACTATGCTGGCCCTGTATAATGTATGTATAATGTATGACATTCAAGAAACACAAAATAAGATGTACAGGGCGTGCTGAGCACTTCTTGCAAGAGACATGGTGAGGTAGGGGAAGTTTAAATATTCTCGCACAAACCCTAAGTGAATACTCTTTACAGATGGCATGAAGTCACTAATATCGTTCAGAAAGGAGGCCACAATTGTATTGTGTATAGAGTTTATGATGAAATAATGCAAATGGGGAGTGGGATGTGCAGTTCAGCTTTTGGAATCAAACATCATCTAAATTATTACTGAAGTGGACCTGTCACCTATTTACCTTCTACATGGTAAGCTTTTTTATTTATGTAAATCCAAATTATTGTCTCGTTTACAGATTGTACAGCATTAACAAATATGACAGTGCTATATAAAACAATAATAAAACCCTGCATTTTTAAATAGAGCTCCAAGAAGTTCCCTTCCTGAAGCAAACCTCATCGCCCACAAAACAAAGAACTTGGGCAGCAGAAATACAACCATAAAAGAAGGTGTTTCATGTCTTTGGTCACATTCGGTTTACAACCAGCTCTGCTTGTAGCCCTGTGAGCAACTGCACATCTCCAAATCACACTGTTGCACCATGCCCTAAAACAGCTTTACTATGGCCCTTTAAAAGAGTCCCATCACATCTATAATACATCTGTAACACGTACCTCATATCAAAACAATATTAAAAAAAAAAAAAAAAAAAAAAAAACTTACTTGATACCCAGACCTTCTTTAGTGCGAAAAAGTAGAGGAACCCGCAGAGCTTCCCTTTGCACATATTCATAGGTAAAATCTATGCAAGCAAAAAACAAAGCAACAATAAAAGCTGTGAACTGTACATCATGTGCTCCAAACACTAGAGATCACGTACGCTATGCTGTACCATTTAAACAAAACTATGTACAAATAAACCATAGATCTGTCATTTGTATTTTTTTCCTCTTATGGTTTTATCACATAAACACCGTGGGGCTTTTCCAGTTTTTCTGTCAAAGCATGCTTTTGTGTCATATGACAATTTAGCATTCCTGGAAAATATCATGAAATAAGGGAAAAATGATTTCTGGTATGAGTTTGGGCAGTACTAGAACATGTGTTCCTGATGGTCTATTTAGTTACAATAATGTTAAATTCTGCAATATAGGAGGAACAGCATCATTAAGTCACCTCGGATTTATATCCACATAAAGAGCAACAAGGCCACAATTACAGTGTAATAATATATATTATATATAGTAAGAGTTGGCCAAGCGCACAAACTAGCTGACAAACCTTATTGGACATACCAATGTATGGCATGAAGAAGTTATAAAATGATTTAAATTAAGTTTACAAACCTGGGGTATGTAAAAGGATTTTGTTACTGTTAATGGAATGGGGTCACATCAATTAATTCACAAGTTCAATGATGATATTGATAGCATTTATTCATAGGTTTTTACATGTTTGTCATCAACAAATTAATTTCGCAACTCTATATACTGTTAAATCGAATTCTTAAAAATGACCATCATCCCATAAAAAAACATATATACTGCAACCTCTTTCTCCAGATTTTTGATTTCATTATTATTTTATTTATTATAAGTACACTTAACCCTTCGTCCTCCATGTTACAAGTCCCTACTTGTGGCATTGGGGTTCCCAGTTGCTGTACCGACCTGGTAGCCCTAATCCTAGCCATCTCTGTCCTAACTGACTAAATGTGTTCTAATGTGTCAGACTACCAAAAAAAAAGATGTTTTCTCTGAGCTGCACTCAAGAAAAGAAAAATATGTCTAGCATAAAGTTGTGGAGAGGGATACAATATGTTCATGACTAATATTTTTGGGCACTTAAATACAGAAATCAAAGCAGCAGAAAATTTCAAAAGGGCAAGAAATCTGGGAGAAGAAAGACAATTATCTTTGCTTTACTGCATAGGAAGCGGACAATATTATGTAACCACTCTTCTAGTTACTGTCACAAGTCATAACCAACATAAGACTCAGAGTGACATTTACATGAAACGCTTTTATACGAGTACGCCAGCCTATGCTTGTCACTTCTAAATGCAATATTCGTTTAAGGATGAGAGAATCTCTCATTCTAAGCCAAGGGTTTAAGCGTGTGTTTGTGTGTCTGCGAGAGTATATGACTGTGGTGTAAGCATGTTACTGTGTGTGTCTGTGTGAGTATATGACTGTGGTGTAAGCATGTTACTGTGTGTGTCTGTGTAAGTATATGACTGTGGTGTAAAGCATGCTACTGTGCGTGTATGTGAGAGTATATGACTGTGGTGTAAGCATGTTACTGTGTGCTTGCGTGAGTATATGACTGTGGTGTACGCATGTTACTGTGTGTCTGTGTGAGTATATGACTGTGTTGTAATCATGTTACTGTGTGTGTGTCTGTGTGAGTATATGACTGTGTTGTAATCATGTTACTGTGTGTGTGTCTGTGTGAGTATATGACTGTGGTGTAAGTATGTTACTGTGTGTGTCTGTGTGAGTATATGACTGTGGTGTAAGCATGTTACTGTGTGTGTCTGTGTGAGTATATGACTGTGGTGTAAGTATGTTACTGTGTGTGTCTGTATGAGTATATGACTGTGGTGTAAGCATGTTACTGTGTGTGTGTCTGTGTGAGTATATGACTGTGGTGTGAGTATATGACTGTGGTGTAAGTATGTTACTGTGTGTGTCTGTATGAGTATATGACTGTGGTGTAAGTATGTTACTGTGTGTGTCTGTGTGAGTATGACTGTGGTGTAAGCATGTTACTGTGTGTGTCTGTGTGAGTATATGACTGTGGTGTAAGTATGTTACTGTGTGTGTCTGTATGAGTATATGACTGTGGTGTAAGCATGTTACTGTGTGTGTGTCTGTGTGAGTATATGACTGTGGTGTGAGTATATGACTGTGGTGTAAGTATGTTACTGTGTGTGTCTGTATGAGTATATGACTGTGGTGTAAGCATGTTACTGTGTGTGTCTGTGTGAGTATATGACTGTGGTGTAAGTATGTTACTGTGTGTGTCTGTATGAGTATATGACTGTGGTGTAAGCATGTTACTGTGTGTGTGTCTGTGTGAGTATATGACTGTGGTGTAAGTATGTTACTGTGTGTGTCTGTATGAGTATATGACTGTGGTGTAAGCATGTTACTGTGTGTGTCTGTGTGAGTATATGACTGTGGTGTAAGCATGTTACTGTGTGTGTGTCTGTGTGAGTATATAACTGGTGTACGCATGTTACTGTGTGAGTATATGACTGTGGTGTAAGCATGTTACTGTGTGAGTATATGACTGTGGTGTACGCATGTTACTGTGTGTCTGTGTGAGTATATGACTGTGGTGTAAGTATTTAAGTATGGTACTGAGTGTGTGTAGGAGCTTGGGGAGACTCCACCATGTCACTGGAAGGCCCAGGTATTTTTTGTTACGCCATTGCACATAAGATAACATGGTCATTTATTTAGGAAGAAAATAAGAATGCCCTCAACTCTCTCTTGAAAAGGATGGGCTGAATGGCTCTCATATGCCATCAAATTATATGTTTACGCAATGTGTCGCGGGACAGAAAAATGACTTATGAGGCTTTGTTCACTTTATTGGTGTGTATTTCCATAAACACTTTTATACAAGTGTTCATACATAGTGGGTCTTTTGAAACCCAAACAGAAGCCTCATATTTAACAGCAGTTTGCCTTCTCTGGGCATAAACCTCAGGGCGGCAACAACAAAAAGCAGCCGGGTTCCAGCCAAAGCGAGGCATTAACCCATTAAATACCATCCAAGAGTAAATTTGATAGCTTTGTACTCTGCATTAGATATTAGTGCCACACAAAGTACATAAAACTGAAAAACACATCACTTCATACTTTGGGGAGAGCTCAGGCTATAATGACTGAGGTGTCAATAAAGGAGCATACTAAAACCAGCTGTGTACCTAATTCTACAACTCTAATCATCATTGCCACCATTAATTTCCCACGTACCCTGACACACAGCAACAAATAAAGCATGCGGTGCCCTGAACATGATCCCCTAACACAAGGATGCGTGCATCTGTGACGTCACCACATCTCCCGAAACCTGGCGGGAAATTCGAACTCCACACGTGCGCGGAACGCTTTCTCTCACGCAGCCAAGGCCTGCTTAGAATACTCCGCGTCACCCACCCAAAATACACACGATATTTTAATACCCCTCCCACGTGACGTACAGATAGACTGAACCCGGAGATTTCTCAAGGCTGTTACAAACCCAGTGATCTCTGGCCATCACCTGATTAAGGGTCGTGGAAAATGGAGCCTCAGTCCAGCCGTGCTCTATCGGTTTACTGTCCCCGTATTAATTAACCAAGCAGCAATCCCCAGCGCAGAACCGCGGCCGTGTCTACCTTTGCCCTCCATGAACTGCACGAAGTCTCCTCGGTAGGAGTGGCTGCTGACCTTCTGCTCCAGACTGAAGCTCCTGACGCTGACCATTTCCTCCATGTCAGACATGTCTTCATTCTCTGCGTATCTCGTCCGTCCGATGGAGCGCTGGGGAAGGGGTTAAACACATGAGATTTGGCCAAGACCGATTGCCACCAGTCCTTGGCACCAGCCCAGCCACGGAATTAACAGCACTGAATGAGTTAACACAAGCTGTCAGACACACCTATCTGGCAGCACACGCTCCAAGGGTTGCATAACATTTAATGTGTTTATAGCCCACATATATTTCTAAAACACGCTCCTCAAAACAGTGCATCGTGCGTGGTTTCCATCACCACCGAGATCGATAAAATATTATTAGCAGCAATAAAGTTCCTTGATATTATACTACGAATACAAAAACTACATCGCCGAGATATTATACATATCTCCATATAGCCCCCAACATTTAATCGAATGGAATTCTACACTTCGCGTTGCGGGCCTCCGGCGCAGGATGGGTTAATGGAATCCCACACCGAGGCATTTAAACGCCATGTGCAAGCTTCGCGTATATAAACAACCCGGCGGGATGGATGCGTGCAGGCTGCGCAGGGCATACAAGTCGAAGGCTATGATTTGATTGCGGCTAGTTGTTTATTTCAGTCACTTATTTAGGCGACAGGGCATCGTATTGTTCGGTGTGATGTGCAGCTGGGGGGCTCGGCCTTGCGAGTAACAAGCAAACAGCCATCATCAGTTGTTTTAATCGCCTCCTCCCATAGAGAAGGCTTGAAGTTGTTGCTCATGCAGCCAGCAGGGACTGAGAGAGCTGCGCGTTCCCACCAGCTGCTGAAAAATAATAACAAAGCCATGCTACCATCCGGCTCATCGCACTCACACCGATGCCCTTTAATTCCCAGCGCAAACCGCTGATTCAGTACAAAATACACACGAAAGCCCCCTCTAACCATCTCCCGTACAAAGAGCTGCTCACTGCTTTTACTATAGCAACCCACCCCTTGTGATGTGACTTCAAACCCACTCGCCCTCTACGCCCCATATAAAAAACACAATAAGGCAAATAGACCCACTATCTAAAAAGAGACACGAAACGTGTACACACCAATCTTCTTCCAGATTCTTTCTTTGCCTCCATTTTTTTGAGAAGCAGGGAGTTGTGTGCTAGGGAATGGTTGCTGTAGAGGAGGGCTCCTCAATTAAAGAATCAGTAGTCTGTACTGCATTATGCCTGGGAGTGGGGGGGCAAATCTCCGTATGTAAAATAAAAAAAAAAAGTTAATGCTCGAAATACTGAAATCCCCGATCCGTATTACAAAGTACAAGGAAGCATTTCTAGCTGTGCAGTAGTAAGGTCGGTGACGTCTTGGCACATATCAGATAATATTGTTTCCAGGCGCATCGTGGGCCACATGACTTAGAACTTTGTAGCGAACACGCGTGGGTTCCTGGTAACAGTGATCAGACATTTCCTGACATTCGTGAGCCTTTCCTATTGATATTTTGGTCGGTCACGGGGGCTGGCATGTGCGCATGCGCCAAGCGAGCTCGCTTCTTTATTTGTTATGACTGCTTCGTGAAGTCCCCACTTTTGAGCAGTACTTTCCACAGCACTGATCAAGAGTGGGCGGTGCTTCTACTGCTTTCCACACCCCTGCTTTTTTTGTATCATCTAATTGGTTGATGAGCATTTCAATAACAACATGACAGTAACATGCATAGGGCAGCTTATTGAAATCATGTACCTCCCAAGTGTCTTTATTCAGGAGTAAAGTCCTTGGCTTTGAAACTTAAATCTTTCCCTCCCCTTTTCCTTCTCTGTTGTCTTTCTTTTCTACACAATGATTAACAGATAAAAGCACCAAGGTCTAAATAATGTGTATATAAGCATCAAAAAGCATTAACATTATTAAAACACATGGGCAAGGCCAGATTAACCCCTTCTGCTGTGCTGGTGTTTAGCTGTAATTTTCCTCTCTCTCGTTTAGTGTACCAACACAAATTATATTTTTTTTTTTTCAGGACCAGAAGGTCTTTCTTTCGATACCTTTTTTTGATCATATCATCTAATTTACGCTTAAAAATATAACATTATTAAAAATTAAAAGAAAAGCTTTTTCTCACTTTTATTTGAAATACTGCTAAATAGTATGTATTTGTCCAGAGTTTTGAAATATGCATTGTTTTTATGTTTTTTGCAAGTTATAGCGCAAGTAGCATATTGCTATTTTAAAAACTAGTCACACTGCCCCCATGTCCTATTTGGGAGATCTTTAAAGCTGGTCAGCTCAATTTACGCCCAGCAAACCATTTATTTTTGAAAACTAGACATCCCTGGGTATTTCAAATGCTGGCATTTTAACTCTTTCCATGCATTTTAGGACTTCCTCATAAAAATTATTTATTTATATTTTTTTGGACATATTTTCTTTAAATGAGATGCTCCCTTTCTGATGTCATGGTGACATCACTAGAGTCTCTTTTTTAAAAATTGTATTCATTTTTTTTTAATTATTTTTACATTTTATTTTATGGCTCACATAATTAGTGAGCTGGGCTCCACTGACCTGCATGGTTGGCTGCAGTACCTGCAATACAGTACCACAATACAAAAATCTCTTGTTATCTCTTTTTCTCCTATTTTCTCTGGTTTTTGCCTTCTTCTTGGAGTCCTTCTACTTCTGTTGTATACTTTCCTCCCAATTTGGCAGGTTAATTTTGCTCTATATTTTCTTTGCTCCACACTTTTTGTCACCTTTTTCTATCCTCTTGGCCTTTTTTCTTTTACCTTTCACATTTGTCCTCCTACTTCTATTCTCCATATTAACATCACATAATACACATGCGCATACTGTGAAACTGTAAAGCCCCAAGGAGATATTTTGTTTAGATTTTGTGCACAAGTACATCCGGAAATGCAGTCACTTCCTGGTGCTTGGTGTCAGTGAGGGAGTTACAGGACACAGTCCTTACATGATGCAGTAACTTCCTGGCACGGGGTGTCAGTGAGGGAGTAACAGGGCACAGTCCTTACAGGATGCAGTCACTTCCTGGTGCTTGGTGTCAGTGAGGGAGTTACAGGGCACAGTCCTTACAGGACGTACTCACTTCCTGCCGCTCTGTGTCAGTGAAGAAGTTACAGGGCACAGTCCTTTCAGGATGCAGTCACTTCCTGGCGGTCGGTGTCAGTGAAGAAGTTACAGGGCACAGTCCTTCCAGGATGCAGTCACTTCCTGGTGCTTGGTGTCACTGAGGGAGTTACAGGTCACAGTCCTTACAGGATGCAGTCACTTCCTGGTGCTCTGTGTCATTGAAGGAGTTACAGGGCACAGTCCTTACAGGATGCAGTCACTTCCTGGTGCTTGGTGTCAGTGAGGGAGTTACAGGCCACAGTCCTTACAGGATGCAGTCACTTCCTGGCGCGGGGTGTCAGTAAGGGAGTTACAGGGCACAGTCCTTACAGGATGCAGTCACTTCCTGGTGCTTGGTGTCAGTGAGGGAGTAACAGGGCACAGTCCTTACAAGATGCAGTCACTTCCTGGTGCGGGGTGTCAGTGAGGGAGTTACAGGGCACAGTCCTTACAGGATGCAGTCACTTCCTGGTGCTTGGTGTCAGTGAGGGAGTTACAGGGCACAGTCCTTACAGGATGCAGTCACTTCCTGGCGCGGGGTGTCAGTGAGGGAGTTACAGGGCACAGTCCTTACAGGATGCAGTCACTTCCTGGTGCTCGGTGTCCGTGAGGGAGTAACAGGGCACAGTCTTTACAGGATGCAGTCACTACCTGGCTCTCGTGTCAGTGAGGGAGTTACAGGGCACAGTCCTTACAGGATGCAGTCACTGCCTGGTGCTTGGTGTCAGTGAGGGAGTTACAGGTCACAGTCCTTACAGGATGCAGTCACTTCCTGGCGCGGGGTGTCAGTGAGGGAGTTACAGGGCACAGTCCTTACAGGATGCAGTCACTTCCTGGTGCTTGGTGTCAGTGAGGGAGTTACAGGGCACAGTCCTTACAGGATGCAGTCACTTCCTGGCGTGGGGTGTCAGTGAGGGAGTTACAGGGCACAGTCCTTACAGGATGCAGTCACTTCCTAGTGCTTTGTGTCTGTGAGGGAGTAACAGGGCACAGTCCTTACAGGATGCAGTCACTTCCTGGCACGGGGTGTCAGTGAGGGAGTTACAGGGCACAGTCCTTACAGGATGCAGTCACTTCCTGGTGCTTGGTGTCAGTGAGGGAGTTACAGGGCACAGTCCTTACAGGATGCAGTCACTTCCTGGTGCTCGGTGTCCGTGAGGGAGTAACAGGGCACAGTCTTTACAGGATGCAGTCACTTCCTGGTGCTCGGTGTCCGTGAGGGAGTAACAGGGCACAGTCTTTACAGGATGCAGTCACTACCTGGCTCTCGTGTCAGTGAGGGAGTTACAGGGCACAGTCCTTACAGGATGCAGTCACTGCCTGGTGCTTGGTGTCAGTGAGGGAGTTACAGGTCACAGTCCTTACAGGATGCAGTCACTTCCTGGCGCGAGGTGTCAGTGAGGGAGTTACAGGGCACAGTCCTTACAGGATGCAGTCACTTCCTGGTGCTTGGTGTCAGTGAGGGAGTTACAGGGCACAGTCCTTACAGGATGTAGTCACTTCCTGGCGTGGGGTGTCAGTGAGGGAGTTACAGGGCACAGTCCTTACAGGATGCAGTCACTTCCTAGTGCTTGGTGTCTGTGAGGGAGTAACAGGGCACAGTCCTTACAGGATGCAGTCACTTCCTGGCGCGGGGTGTCAGTGAGGGAGTTACAGGGCACAGTCCTTACAGGATGCAGTCACTTCCTGGTGCTTGGTGTCAGTGAGGGAGTTACAGGGCACAGTCCTTACAGGATGCAGTCACTTCCTGGTGCTCGGTGTCCGTGAGGGAGTAACAGGGCACAGTCTTTACAGGATGCAGTCACTACCTGGCTCTCGTGTCAGTGAGGGAGTTACAGGGCACAGTCCTTACAGGATGCAGTCACTTGCTGGCTCTCGGTGTCAGTAAGGGAGTTAAAGGGCACAGGTCTTACAGTATGCAGTCACTTCCTGGCGCTCAGTGTCAGTAAGGGTGTCCGTGAGGGAGTAACAGGGCACAGTCTTTACAGGATGCAGTCACTACCTGGGTCTCGTGTCAGTGAGGGAGTTACAGGGCACAGTCCTTACAGGATGCAGTCACTTCCTGGTGCTTGGTGTCAGTGAGGGAGTTACAGGGCACAGTCCTTACAGGATGCAGTCACTTCCTGGCGAGGGGTGTCAGTGAGGGAGTTACAGGGCACAGTCCTTACAGGATGCAGTCACTTCCTGGTGCTCGGTGTCCGTGAGGGAGTAACAGGGCACAGTCTTTACAGGATGCAGTCACTACCTGGCTCTCGTGTCAGTGAGGGAGTTACAGGGCACAGTCCTTACAGGATGCAGTCACTTCCTGGTGCTTGGTGTCAGTGAGGGAGTTACAGGTCACAGTCCTTACAGGATGCAGTCACTTCCTGGAGCGGGGTGTTAGTGAGGGAGTTACAGGGCACAGTCCTTACAGGATGCGGTCACTTCCTGGTGCTTGGTGTCAGTGAGGGAGTTACAGGGCACAGTCCTTACAGGATGCAGTCACTTCCTGGCGTGGGGTGTCAGTGAGGGAGTTACAGGGCACAGTCCTTACAGGATGCAGTCACTTCCTGGTGCTCGGTGTCTGTGAGGGAGTAACAGGGCACAGTCCTTACAGGATGCAGTCACTTCCTGGCGCGGGGTGTCAGTGAGGGAGTTACAGGGCACAGTCCTTACAGGATGCAGTCACTTCCTGGCACGGGGTGTCAGTGAGGGAGTTACAGAGCACAGTCCTTACAGGATGCAGTCACTTCCTGGTGCTCGGTGTCCGTGAGGGAGTAACAGGGCACAGTCTTTACAGGATGCAGTCACTACCTGGCTCTCGTGTCAGTGAGGGAGTTACAGGCACAGTCCTTACAGGATGCAGTCACTTCCTGGTGCTTGGTGTCAGTGAGGGAGTTACAGGTCACAGTCCTTACAGGATGCAGTCACTTCCTGGAGCTTGGTGTCAGTGAGGGAGTTACAGGTCACAGTCCTTACAGGATGCAGTCATTTCCTGGCACAGGGTGTCAGTGAGGGAGTTACAGGGCACAGTCCTTACAGGATGCAGTCACTTCCTGGCACGGGGTGTCAGTGAGGGAGTTACAGGGCACAGTCCTTACAGGATGTAGTCACTTCCTGGTGCTTGGTGTCAGTGAGGGAGTTACAGGGCACAGTCCTTACAGGATGCAGTCACTTCCTGGTGCTCGGTGTCCGTGAGGGAGTAACAGGGCACAGTCTTTACAGGATGCAGTCACTACCTGGCTCTCGTGTCAGTGAGGGAGTTACAGGGCACAGTCCTTACAGGATGCAGTCACTTGCTGGCTCTCGGTGTCAGTAAGGGAGTTAAAGGGCACAGTTCTTAAAGGATGTAGTCACTTCCTAGCACTCAGTGTCAGTAAGGGAGTTACAGGGCACAGTCCTTACAGGATGCAGTTACTTCCTAGCGCTCAGTGTCAGTAAGGGAGTTACAGGGCACAGTCCTTACAGGATGCAGTTACTTCCTGTTGCTCTGTGTCATTGAGGGAGTTACAGGGCACAGTCCTTACAGGATGCAGTCACTTCCTGGTGCTCGGTGTCAGTGAGGGAGTAACAGGGCACAGTCCTTACAGGATGCAGTCACTTCCTGGCGCTCGGTGTCAGTGAGGGAGTTACAGGGCACAGTCCTTACAGGATGCAGTCACTTCCTGGCACAGGGTGTCAGTGAGGGAGTTACAGGGCACAGTCCTTACAGGATGCAGTCACTACCTGGCTCTCGTGTCAGTGAGGGAGTTACAGGGCACAGTCCTTACAGGATGCAGTCACTTCCTGGTGCTTGGTGTCAGTGAGGGAGTTACAGGTCACAGTCCTTACAGGATGCAGTCACTTCCTGGAGCGGGGTGTTAGTGAGGGAGTTACAGGGCACAGTCCTTACAGGATGCGGTCACTTCCTGGTGCTTGGTGTCAGTGAGGGAGTTACAGGGCACAGTCCTTACAGGATGCAGTCACTTCCTGGCGTGGGGTGTCAGTGAGGGAGTTACAGGGCACAGTCCTTACAGGATGCAGTCACTTCCTGGTGCTCGGTGTCTGTGAGGGAGTAACAGGGCATAGTTCTTACAGGATGCAGTCACTTCCTGGCGCGGGGTGTCAGTGAGGGAGTTACAGGGCACAGTCCTTACAGGATGCAGTCACTTCCTGGTGTGGGGTGTCAGTGAGGGAGTTACAGGGCACAGTCCTTACAGGATGCAGTCACTTCCTAGTGCTCGGTGTCTGTGAGGGAGTAACAGGGCACAGTCCTTACAGGATGCAGTCACTTCCTGGCGCGGGGTGTCAGTGAGGGAGTTACAGGGCACAGTCCTTACAGGATGCAGTCACTTCCTGGCACGGGGTGTCAGTGAGGGAGTTACAGAGCACAGTCCTTACAGGATGCAGTCACTTCCTGGTGCTCGGTGTCCGTGAGGGAGTAACAGGGCACAGTCTTTACAGGATGCAGTCACTACCTGGCTCTCGTGTCAGTGAGGGAGTTACAGGGCACAGTCCTTACAGGATGCAGTCACTTCCTGGTGCTTGGTGTCAGTGAGGGAGTTACAGGTCACAGTCCTTACAGGATGCAGTCACTTCCTGGAGCTTGGTGTCAGTGAGGGAGTTACAGGTC
The DNA here is from genome assembly GCF_027358695.1 of Spea bombifrons. Classification (NCBI taxonomy): domain Eukaryota; kingdom Metazoa; phylum Chordata; class Amphibia; order Anura; family Pelobatidae; genus Spea; species Spea bombifrons. The sequence goes on along the minus strand of NC_071087.1, from coordinate 125,705,425 downwards.
ACAGTCCTTACAGGATGCAGTCATTTCCTGGCACAGGGTGTCAGTGAGGGAGTTACAGGGCACAGTCCTTACAGGATGCAGTCACTTCCTGGCGTGGGGTGTCAGTGAGGGAGTTACAGGGCACAGTCCTTACAGGATGCAGTCACTTCCTGGTGCTCGGTGTCTGTGAGGGAGTAACAGGGCACAGTCCTTACAGGATGCAGTCACTTCCTGGCACGGGGTGTCAGTGAGGGAGTTACAGGGCACAGTCCTTACAGGATGTAGTCACTTCCTGGTGCTTGGTGTCAGTGAGGGAGTTACAGGGCACAGTCCTTACAGGATGCAGTCACTTCCTGGTGCTCGGTGTCCGTGAGGGAGTAACAGGGCACAGTCTTTACAGGATGCAGTCACTACCTGGCTCTCGTGTCAGTGAGGGAGTTACAGGGCACAGTCCTTACAGGATGCAGTCACTTGCTGGCTCTCGGTGTCAGTAAGGGAGTTAAAGGGCACAGTTCTTAAAGGATGTAGTCACTTCCTAGCACTCAGTGTCAGTAAGGGAGTTACAGGGCACAGTCCTTACAGGATGCAGTTACTTCCTAGCGCTCAGTGTCAGTAAGGGAGTTACAGGGCACAGTCCTTACAGGATGCAGTTACTTCCTGTTGCTCTGTGTCATTGAGGGAGTTACAGGGCACAGTCCTTACAGGATGCAGTCACTTCCTGGTGCTCGGTGTCAGTGAGGGAGTAACAGGGCACAGTCCTTACAGGATGCAGTCACTTCCTGGCGCTCGGTGTCAGTGAGGGAGTTACAGGGCACAGTCCTTACAGGATGCAGTCACTTCCTGGCACAGGGTGTCAGTGAGGGAGTTACAGGGCACAGTCCTTACAGGATGCAGTCACTTCCTGGTGCTCGGTGTCAGTGAGGGAGTAACAGGGCACAGTCCTTACAGGATGCAGTCACTTCCTGGTGCTTGGTGTCAGCGAGGGAGTAACAGGGCACAGTCCTTACAGGATGCAGTCACTTCCTGGTGCTCGGTGTCAGTGAGGGAGTAACAGGGCACAGTCCTTACAGGATGCAGTCACTACCTGGCTCTCGGTGTCAGTGAGGGAGTTACAGGGTACAGTCCTTACAGGGTGCAGTTACTTCCTGGCTCTCGGTGTCAGTGAGGGAGTTACAGGTCACAGTCCTCACAGGATGCAGTCACTTCCTGGTGCTTGGTGTCAGTGAGGGAGTTACAGGGCACAGTCCTTACAGGATGCAGTCACTTCCTGGCGCGGGGTGTCAGTGAGGGAGTTACAGGGCACCGTCCTTACAGGATGCAGTCACTTCCTGGTGCTTGGTGTCAGTGAGGGAGTTACAGGGCACAGTCCTTACAGGATGCAGTGACTTCCTGGAGTGGGGTGTCAGTGAGGGAGTTACAGGGCACAGTCATTACAGGATGCAGTCACTTCCTGGTGCTCGGTGTCCAGGAGAGAGTAACAGGGCACAGTCCTTACAGGATGCAGTCACTTCCCGGTGCTTGGTGTCAGTGAGGGAGTTACAGGGCACAGTCCTTACAGGATGCAGTCACTTCCTGGCGCGGGGTGTCAGTGAGGGAGTTACAGGGCACAGTCCTTACAGGATGCAGTCACTTCCTGGTGCTCGGTGTCCGTGAGGGAGTAACAGGGCACAGTCTTTACAGGATGCAGTCACTACCTGGCTCTCGTGTCAGTGAGGGAGTTACAGGGCACAGTCCTTACAGGATGCAGTCACTTCCTGGTGCTCGGTGTCCGTGAGGGAGTAACAGGGCACAGTCCTTACAGGATGCAGTCACTTCCTGGTGCTCGGTGTCCGTGAGGGAGTAACAGGGCACAGTCTTTACAGGATGCGGTCACTACCTGGCTCTCGTGTCAGTTAGGGAGTTACAGGGCACAGTCCTTACAGCATGCAGTCACTTGCTGGCTCTCGGTGTCAGTGAGGGAGTTAAAGGGCACAGTTCTTACAGGATGTAGTCACTTCCTGGTGCTCAGTGTCAGTAAGGGAGTTACAGGGCACAGTCCTTACAGGATGCAGTTACTTCCTTGTGCTCTGTGTCATTGAGGGAGTTACAGGGCACAGTCCTTACAGGATGCAGTCACTTCCTGGTGCTCGGTGTCAGTGAGGGAGTTATAGGGCACAGTCCTTACAGGATGCAGTCACTTCCTGGCACGAGGTGTCAGTGAGGGAGTTAGAGGGCACAGTCCTTATAGAATGCAGTCACTTCCTGGTGCTCGGTGTCAGTGAGGGAGTAACAGGGCACAGTCCTTACAGAATGCAGTCACTTCCTGGCTCTCGGTGTCAGTGAGGGAGTTAAAGGGCACAATCCTTACAGGATGCAGTCACTTCCTGGTGCTCAGTGTCAGTAAGGGAGTTACAGGGCACAGTCCTTACAGGATGCAGTTACTTCCTGGTGCTCTGTGTCATTGAGGGAGTTACAGGGCACAGTCCTTACAGGATGCAGTCACTTCCTGGTGCTCGGTGTCAGTGAGGGAGTAACAGGGCACAGTCCTTACAGGATGCAGTCACTTCCTGGCACAGGGTGTCAGTGAGGGAGTTACAGGGCACAGTCCTTACAGGATGCAGTCACTTCCTGGCACAGGGTGTCAGTGAGGGAGTTACAGGGCACAGTCCTTACAGGATGCAGTCACTTCCTGGTGCTCGGTGTCAGTGAGGGAGTAACGGGGCACAGTCCTTACAGGATGCAGTCACTTCCTGGTGTTCGGTGTCAGCGAGGGAGTAACAGGGCACAGTCCTTACAGGATGCAGTCACTACCTGGCTCTCGGTGTCAGTGAGGGAGTTACAGGGTACAGTCTTTACTGGGTGCAGTTACTTCCTGGCTCTCGGTGTCAGTGAGGGAGTTACAGGTCACAGTCCTCACAGGATGCAGTCACTTCCTGGTGCTCTGTGTCATGGAGGGAGATACAGGGCACAGTCCTTACAGGATGCAGTCACTTTCTGGTGCTTGGTGTCAGTGAGGGAGTTACAGGGTACAGTCCTTACAGGATGCAGTCACTTCCTGGCGCGGGGTGTCAGTGAGGGAGTTACAGGGCACAGTCCTTACAGGATGCAGTCACTTCCTGGTGCTTGGTGTCAGTGAGGGAGTTACAGGGCACAGTCCTTCCAGGATGCAGTGACTTCCTGGAGTGGGGTGTCAGTGAGGGAGTTACAGGGCACAGTCCTTACAGGATGCAGTCACTTCCTGGTGCTCGGTGTCCGTGATAGAGTAACAGGGCACAGTCCTTATAGGATGCAGTCACTTCCTGGTGCTTGGTGTCAGTGAGGGAGTTACAGGGCACAGTCCTTACAGGATGCAGTCACTTCCTGGCGCGGGGTGTCAGTGAGGGAGTTACAGGGCACAGTCCTTACAGGATGCAGTCACTTCCTGGTGCTCGGTGTCCGTGAGGGAGTAACAGGGCACAGTCTTTACAGGATACAGTCACTACCTGGCTCTCGTGTCAGTGAGGGAGTTACAGGGCACAGTCCTTACAGGATGCAGTCACTTCCTGGTGCTCGGTGTCCGTGAGGGAGTAACAGGGCACAGTCCCTACAGGATGCAGTCACTTCCTGGTGCTCGGTGTCCGTGAGGGAGTAACAGGGCACAGTCTTTACAGGATGCGGTCACTACCTGGCTCTCGTGTCAGTGAGGGAGTTACAGGGCACAGTCCTTACAGCATGCAGTCACTTGCTGGCTCTCGGTGTCAGTGAGGGAGTTAAAGGGCACAGTTCTTACAGGATGTAGTCACTTCCTGGTGCTCAGTGTCAGTAAGGGAGTTATAGGGCACAGTCCTTACAGGATGCAGTTACTTCCTTGTGCTCTGTGTCATTGAGGGAGTTACAGGGCACAGTCCTTACAGGATGCAGTCACTTCCTGGTGCTCGGTGTCAGTGAGGGAGTTACAGGGCACAGTCCTTACAGAATGCAGTCACGTCCTGGCTCTCGGTGTCAGTGAGGGAGTTAAAGGGAACAATCCTTACAGGATGCAGTCACTTCCTGGTGCTCTGTGTCATTGAGGAAGTTACAGGGCACAGTCCTTACAGGATGCAGTCACTTCCTAGTGCTCGGTGTCAGTGAGGGAGTAACAGGGCACAGTCCTTACAGGATGCAGTCACTTCCTGGCACAGGGTGTCAGTGAGGGAGTTACAGGGCAGAGTCCTTACAGGATGCAGTCACTTCCTGGCACAGGGTGTCAGTGAGGGAGTTAAAGGGCACAGTCCTTACAGGATGCAGTCACTTCCTGGTGCTTGGTGTCAGTGAGGGAGTAACAGGGCACAGTCCTTACAGGATGCAGTGACTTCCTGGTGCTCGGTGTCAGCGAAGGAGTAACAGGGCACAATCCTTACAGGATGCAGTCACTACCTGGCTCTCGTTGTCAGTGAGGGAGTTACAGGGTACAGTCCTTACAGGGTGCAGTTACTTCCTGGCTCTCGGTGTCAGTGAGGGAGTTACAGGTCACAGTCCTCACGGGATGCAGTCACTTCCTGGTGCTCTGTGTCATTGAGGGAGATACAGGGCACAGTCCTTACAGGATGCAGTCACTTCCTGGTGCTTGGTGTCAGTGAGTGTATCGCTTCACCATGCGCTGGCTGGACTTGTTTATTCTTTTCCTTATTCATTTCATGTTTCCAGCCAGTAGTGGCCGCCCTTGCTATTCAGAACCTCTCAGACTAATTATCAGGTCCAGCTGCAGTGGCTTACCTGATCAAGTCAGCCTTTATAAACCTGCCCTGCCCTGCAGTCTGGGCCTTGACATTAATGTTGGAGGACTACCTGTTTGGTTCCTGCCGTGTTCCAGTGCCTTGCCGTGTTCCAGTGCCTTGCCGTGTTCCAGTGCCTTGCCGTGTTCCAGTGCCTTGCCGTGTTCCAGTGCCTTGCCGTGTTCCAGTGCCTTGCCGTGTTCCAGTGCCTTGCCGTGTTCCAGTGCCTTGCCGTGTTCCAGTGCCTTGCCGTGTTCCAGTACCTTGCCTTGTTCCAGTACCTGCCGTGTTCCTGAGTTGCGGCCTGCGCCCCACTAAGTGGACTCCTAAGAGGAGTGCCCTGCATCGTGACTCCCAGGATGACTGCCACTAGCGGACTACCCTGGTTGTGTGCCCTGCGAGTGGGCAACCTGCCGTGTGCCCTGCAAGTGGGCAATCTGCCGTGCTCCTGAGTTGCGGCCAGCGCCCCACTAGTGGACTCCCAAGAGGAGTGCCCTGCATCGCGACTCCCAGGATGACTGCCACTAGCGGACTACCCTGGTTGAGTGCCCTGCTAGTGGGCAACCTGCCGTGTGCCCTGGAAGAGGGCTTCTAGTCGTGTGCCCTGCAAGTGGGCTTCCTGCCGTGCCGTGTGCCCCGCAATTGGGCTTCCTGCCGTGTGCCCCGCAAGTGGGCTTCCTGCCGTGTGCCCCGCAAGTGGGCTTCCTGCCGTGTGCCCCGCAAGTGGGCTTCCTGCCGTGTGCCCCGCAAGTGGGCTTCCTGCCGTGTGCCCCGCAAGTGGGCTTCCTGCCGTGTGCCCCGCAAGTGGGCTTCCTGCCGTGTGCCCCGCATGTGGGCTTCCTGCCGAGAGTGCCCCATTCTGAGGGCTTCCAGCCAAGAGACATTCCTTTCTTAAGTTCTGCTTCCCTTATGAGGTTTGCCCCATCCGTGTGTTCCGTTTGTCTCAGTCTGTAGTCCAAAGGTATGTCTCTGTGTTATGTATTTTGATTACATGTCTGGTTTGTTCCGTATCTATGTCATGCAGGGATTAGCGTTAGGACCCACCGTCATTGGAGTACTTTGGCGTAGTGGTGGGCTAAGCATACTATGGCCATAAGATGTGACGGAATCTCCAATAGTTATCTAATAGTCCTAGGCTAGTTTCTGTATAGTGTGTCCTGTCTTGTTCATGTATGTTGTATCCCCTGCACCTGGGCTCCTTATCAACCTGTGTTCTCAGCTCGTGACAGTGAGGGAGTTACAGGGTACAGTCCTTACAGGATGCAGTCACTTCCTGGCGCCGGGTTTCAGTGAGGGAGTTACAGGGCACAGTCCTTACAGGATGCAGTCACTTCCTGGTGCTTGGTGTCAGTGAGGGAGTTACAGGGCACAGTCCTTACAGGATGCAGTGACTTCCTGGAGTGGGGTGTCAGCGAGGGAGTTACAGGGCACAGTCCTTACAGGATGCAGTCACTTCCTGGTGCTCGGTGTCCGTGATAGAGTAACAGGGCACAGTCCTTATAGGATGCAGTCACTTCCTGGTGCTTGGTGTCAGTGAGGGAGTTACAGGGCACAGTCCTTACAGGATGCAGTCACTTCCTGGCGCGGGGTGTCAGTGAGGGAGTTACAGGGCACAGTCCTTATAGGATGCAGTCACTTCCTGGTGCTCGGTGTCCGTGAGGGAGTAACAGGGCACAGTCTTTACAGGATGCAGTCACTACCTGGCTCTCGTGTCAGTGAGGGAGTTACAGGGCACAGTCCTTACAGGATGCAGCCACTTCCTGGTGCTCGGTGTCCGTGAGGGAGTAACAGGGCACAGTCCTTACAGGATGCAGTCACTTCCTGGTGCTCGGTGTCCGTGAGGGAGTAACAGGGCACAGTCTTTACAGGATGCGGTCACTACCTGGCTCTCGTGTCAGTGAGGGAGTTACAGGGCACAGTCCTTACAGCATGCAGTCACTTGCTGGCTCTCGGTGTCAGTGAGGGAGTTAAAGGGCACAGTTCTTACAGGATGTAGTCACTTCCTGGTGCTCAGTGTCAGTAAGGGAGTTATAGGGCACAGTCCTTACAGGATGCAGTTACTTCCTTGTGCTCTGTGTCATTGAGGGAGTTACAGGGCACAGTCCTTACAGGATGCAGTCACTTCCTGGTGCTCGGTGTCAGTGAGGGAGTTACAGGGCACAGTCCTTACAGGATGCAGTCACTTCCTGGCACGAGGTGTCAGTGAGGGAGTTACAGGGCACAGTCCTTACAGAATGCAGTCACTTCCTGGTGCTCGGTGTCAGTGAGGGAGTAACAGGGCACAGTCCTTACAGAATGCAGTCACTTCCTGGCTCTCGGTGTCAGTGAGGGAGTTAAAGGGCACAATCCTTACAGGATGCAGTCACTTCCTGGTGCTCTGTGTCATTGAGGGAGTTACAGGGCACAGTCCTTACAGGATGCAGTCACTTCCTAGTGCTCGGTGTTAGTGAGGGAGTTACAGGGCACAGTCCTTACAGGATGCTGTCACTTCCTGGCTCTCGGTGTCAGTGAGGGAGTTCCAGTTCTGCATCGATAGAGACCATGTTGCAGGACCCAATCGAATCAGTGCTTCATGGGAATGATAAAAGGTGGGAACCCCTCAGAGTGCCTGGGACCCTGAAAGAATTGCTGCATCTGCTCCACCATTAATCCGGCCCTGCATATGGGGGTTTATGCGCCAAAGGGAGAGCTGTCAATAGAGTTTGCGGCAGAGTTGCTGTTTCAGCTCTTTCACTTCACTATGCATTAAGAAGGGCCAACTCTGTGATCTTTTGCTGCAGGAGAGCTTAACAGGTCCCATATAGCAATACCTGGGAACTCTCCGGGTTTTGCCCGCAGACTCCGGGAGAAACAACCGTTCAATACCCAAATGGTCCAGTTTGCGGCATGTGCAATGGGCATGTGTCCTACTACGTCAGCATGTAGCCCTGGCAGCGACCCACAAGGGTAGCCTCCGGGTAGCCAGATATTTATGATTAATGGAACATTTCGAGAAGTGCTACAAAAATTATTTAAAATAGTCACATTTGCAAATTCGGCATATATATATATATATATATATATGTGTGTGTGTGTGTATATGTGTTATGATTCAGTTTTACTTTTATTTTCTGAAGGTTAGTAACATTAGAATATGCAGACCAGGGCCCCCTACTTTCCTTTAGACATATTGGACCCCTGTCTCTAATGATTCAGACCAGATCAAATGTTAGTGTCTAGTATTATGCGTGCTCATGGAAGCAAATTAATCACCGTCAAATCTTTTAGGAAAAATAATTAATTCATTGATTTTCCCCCGCGGGAGTATATGAATGCTTAAGAGCAGCATGTGAAATGCTGGTATGATCAAAAAATCAAACCGATCAATTAATTAATAACTAAAACAGTTGGCAACTATAAAATAATGGTAGATGTGTACACTTAAATTGAAGGACAAGCTCTAGTGTGCAGTTTGCAGAACCAATCACACTTACTGTTTCAAAGCCCACTAAACTCTGCTGCCATTCACAAACTTGTATCATCATCTGTTCCTTTACAAACCATCTGGCAGACCATCTGGATGGACATTTGAATATGTGCAATGTTACAGGATCACCATGTATCCCCTTAACCAGAAATTTCTATTTAAGAAAATACTGTGATGTAGCTGCAATCTTCAGTGGCCCTGAAATATAAATTTTTTTCATAGCTCACGTGAAATTTTTGGCTAGTGTGGTAACCCAAGGGTTAAGGTACCCGAATTGTAACCAGATATCAAATAACTAATATCTCCCCATTCATTGTCTTGGTTCTAGTGTCTTATTTTTGTTGTTCTTTTTTTAAATGAATAAGAATATTTTACATACCCATCCCAGGGATTGAGACATGATTTTATGACACAGGGGATTTTGTGTGCACATATGTGGGTCTTATAGTCACCTGCTATAAAGAAAGTTACCCGTATTAACTCTTGTCTCAGTGTCTTATAAATGACAGCGTTTTTTTCTTTTTTGTTGCATGTCCCATGTCCCAGTAACTTCACATGATCCTCTGCCACTTCTGCAGGAAAACTATTTAACTTAATCATTACTGATCCAAAACATTACGCCTCTGACCCTCTATTGTTTTGCAAATAAAAGAGCCCTGCTCATGCGCTGTTGCTGGATTCATATTGGCAGAATGGCATGCCACTACAATGGTCAAGGCAGGTTGTCAAGGCAGCATGGAACGGTTGGCAACAATGCAAGCTGTCTGTTAAATTTGCACTCTTGTAGATAAGAGGTCGATACCACATATGGAGAATATACCGTTTTGAATTAAACCTTTTTGCATAGATTAGCAGAATATTAAAAGGCATAAAACTGTAACAGTATAATAAGTCATCTTTTCCTCTTTCCAATATACGATGCTCCATATATTTGATGTATTTAACCTGTGACTGGCCTGTGGGATAATTCAATTAAACTCAGCCTGTCTGGCTGTTTTCTGTCAGAAGTACTATTCACAGAGCCATCTTTGTAACTACTTGAGTATGAAGTGGAGCAAACGCTGGCACACACAATTTAAACTAGTCTACTCGCTCAAACTAAGAATAACTTTCAAACCCTATAAAAATCAGGGCTTGACATTTTTAGCTGAGGCATTCTTACCCATTCAAACCCTACTTTGGACACCTCCACCACACTGTCTGCCACTTACTAAAAGGCCTGGCAGCACAAGGGAAACACCTCAAAAATGAATTCACCGATATTCTTTGTTTGACATATGGTGGATCAACCACCCTTTAGACAAGGATTATGCTTTTTACTCCAACTCACTCTCTACTTACTCAAGAATTGACCTACTGTTAGTGGACAAAAATACTCTTCAAGAATCTGTTGAGGCCAGAATAAGCAATATCTTCTGGTCAGATCACACTCTAGTGTGGATATCCTTGGCGACCGACCTACCCCCTGCAACGTGATGCCGGTGGCGATTAAATGAGAGTAAGAACACTACCTATTTGGAAACCAATCAGGAAGTTCCCATGCGATGGTATTATGTTCCACAGAACCAAATCTTCCCAACCTCTTCTCCCATACACTGGAGGAAGTGTGGTGAAATCGGTACAATGATCCACATATGGTGGAGCTACCATCAACTTTCACAATTCTGGAGAGATGTTTTCACAAACATCTCTTTGTTTCACATCGTAAACTTTTGTCCCATGTATTGACTGCTGCGAAACTCTGCATAGCCAAGAATCAAATATCTCCGACTATTCAAGAGGCCCTCTATTCGTTGACAATACATGCATCTATGAGAAAATGGCCCACTCAGCTTCCAATACCTCACATATTTTTGCTAAGACACGGAGCCAGTGGGATGAGTTTTGCCCTGCACCACTGGGTTTCATTCCCCGTTCTAGACGTACACCATGGTATACTAAAGCTCTCAGTACCTGCTGAACCCCCCACTTTCTCTCTCTCCTGTCTCTTTCTCGTGCCTCCTCTTTTCCTTATTTCTGTCTTTTCTTCCTTCAATGCACTTTGTGCAATCTAGAGCCCTGCGCGGGGCTGTTTTCTTAATCCCGCTGAATTTAAATGATTTAACAATTAAGGTGATAATAACAATGTTATAATGTTTTTTTTTATAAGACATTCAAATTACATTTGAATAATAGTTACAATTTATAATAGTTATGATAGAAAAAAGAGTGGTGTCTTGCTTGTGCTCTACTACTATTTACCTAAAGTTTGAAGGCTCTCGGGACCGGTGGCAGGGTACAGCACCCATTTGGCATTTCCAGCTGCTCAGCGTATTTAGTTGCATTCCCAGGAAAAACAATGCAAATATAAAACGTATTCAGCAAAATACTGAATACAGGATTGTGCAAAGATTTTAGACCTGTGTGAAAAATGCTGTAAAGTAAGAATTCTTCCAAAAATAGACAGGTTTAGTTTACCTTTATCATGTTACAAAATGTATAGTGAGTGAACAGAAGAAAATCAATGGTGTTTGGTGTGACCACCCTTTGCTTTCAAATCATCATCAATTCTTCTAGGTACACTCACACACAGATTTATAAGGAACTCAGCAGGTAGATTGGATTTAGGCAGGCTTAGTTGCTTCTTTCTCTTCATGTAATCCCAGACAGACTTGATGATGTAGAGTTTAGGGCTTTGTGAGGGTCATACCATCACTTCCAGGAGTGCTTGTTCTTTCCGATAAAGGTAGTTCTTATAGACTTGTACATTTGTATCAGGGAGAACATGAAAACGAATGCCAAATCAACCAGTGGCGTCGCTACAGGGGGGCAAGGGGGGGCAATTGCCCCCCCTAGGTTAATCCTTGCTCCCCCTGTTGCCCCCCTGCCGAATTTGGAATAAAGTCGCATCCCGTCTTTTTTTTTTTTTTAATGTGGAGGAGAGAGAGGCTGCGGCCCGCATAAGATCGGCAGCCAGGGCAACCGATCTTACTTGGGCCGCACCTCGAGCCCTGCTACTTACCTGTGGGAGGGTCTTCTGTACTGCATAGAGGAAGCGAAAGCTAGCAGAGAACGCAGAGGGAGGCCGCGCCCCCTGCTGAAGTCTGTGAGCGGCATCGAGGAGCTGCAGTGCAGGTAAGGGGATGGGGAGGGTGTTTGAATGAGTATGGGTGATTGAAGGAATGAATCTGTGAATGAATGAGTATATGAATGAATTTGTGTGTGTGTGTGTGTGTGTGATAGCATGGATGTGTAAGTGCTGGAACCTAGGCATGATGGGACTGTGATTGCTGTTAGCAATCACACTCCTATCATGCCAAGTCAGCCAGTACATGCTGAAACCTAGCTAGCTGCCCCCCTTGTGTATTGATGCTGCCAGCAGTATGGGGTCTGCACATCACTTACAGCCACCCTGTACCAGCATGTACTGGCTGACTTGGCATGATAGGAGTGTGATTGCTAACAGCAATCACAGTCCCATCATGCCTAGGTTCCAGCATTTACTGGTTGGATGTGTAAGTGCTGGAACCTAGGCATGATGGGACTTTGATTGCTGTTAGCAAGCACACTCCTATCATGCCAAGTCAGCCAGTACATGCTGAAACCTAGCTAGCTGCCCCCCTTGTGCATTGATGCTGCCAGCAGTATGGGGTCTGCACATCACATACAGCCACCCTGTACCAGCCTGTAGTGGCTGACTTGGCATGATAGGAGTGTGATTGCTAACAGCAATCACAGTCCCATCATGCCTAGGTTCCAGCATTTACTGGTTGGATGTGTAAGTGCTGGAACCTAGGCATGATGGGACTGTGATTGCTGTTAGCAATCACACTCCTATCATGCCAAGTCAGCCAGTACAAGCTGAAACCTAGCTAGCTGCCCCCTTGTGTATTGATGCTGCCAGCAGTATGGGGTCTGCACATCACTTACAGCCACCCTGTACCAGCATGTAGTGGCTGACTTGGCATGATAGGAGTGTGATTGCTAACAGCAATCACAGTCCCATCATGCCTAGGTTCCAGCATTTACTGGTTGGATGTGTAAGTGCTGGAACCTAGGCATAATGGGACTTTGATTGCTGTTAGCAATCACACTCCTATCATGCCAAGTCAGCCAGTACATGCTGAAACCTAGCTAGCTGCCCCCTTGTGTATTGATGCTGCCAGCAGTATGGGGTCTACACATCACTTACAGCCACCCTGTACCATCATGTACTGGCTGACCTGGCATGATAGGAGTGTGATTGCTAACAGCAATCACAGCAATCACAGTCCCATCTTGCCTAGGTACCAGCATTTACTGGTTGCCTGGGTATGATAGGAGTGTGATTGCTGTGTGGGCAGTGTGGACGCAACCTGTGATCTATGCCTGTAATTTAGGGGGTTTTAAATATACCTTTTAATGACGTGTTTTTATGTGCATTTCAGTTGATCTATACCTGCAAAGCTGGGTTTTTGCGTTATTCTGTAGAGCCATATCTATATATTTCCATACATTATTTATGTATACCTGCAAATACAGTGTTTGTATGTCTTATTCAGTTGATACCTGCAATGCTGTTTCCATGTATTTATTTGATCTATACCTGCAATGCTACGTTTTATATACTATTGTATACCTGCAAATACAGGATTTGTATGTCTGATTCTGTTTATTTGATATATACCTTCAGTGCTGAGATCACAAGTGAATATCAGTTGATCTATACATATAAAGCTTGGTTTGTGTGTTAATGTGTTGATCTATACCTGCTATCGGCAACTGGGGCTAATATTAATATATATGGGCAGCAGGGGCATCAATACACAAGGGGCAAAAACACTAAGGGGGGTATAAACGACAATGCAGTGTGAAAAATCCATCCTGATGTAGACGTCTGTGACGTAGATTGTGTCCTACTGTTTGTGTGTTTTTGGTTTTCAGTGTAGCAGAGCCTGTCCTCGGGTGTGTGTGTATAGGTGTTGGTGCTCTGACAGTTTGTCTGAGTCTGAGACAACCAGTCTGAGCAACTTGGCCTGGGAGGAACAGTGAGTTGATTCCCCTGGCAAAGGGCATGCAGGGCAAGGTACACCTGGGAGCACCTTGGCCTTGGGAAACCAATGGCTTCAACGTCAGAAGTTCAAGGATGGATAAGAGAGACTCTGTTTGTCGCCGACATTGGTTGATGCCAACGAGTGGGCTCGTCTGGCATCAACCAATGAAGCGGATGAGCCCCCTGCTGAGTTGCTCTTACAGACCTTTAAAATCCTGACAGCAAAGCTCCTGCTAAATGTTAACCCCCTTATTAACCCCTGCTATATAACTGGCACAAAAAAAAGAGAAAACCAAACACGAATATTCGCGCGAACCGAACAAGGGAATGGGTGAATATTCATGGAATATGAGGGGTTTTTTCCCAGGAAGACGAACACGAAGAGGAACACAAAGACTTGGCCAGCGTCAAGTCTAGTTCTTATTTTTCTTGGTTGTATGTTAGTATTGCCGTGGTGTATGACTTTTGACATTAAACTGTCTTTAATAAGTTCACCTTGTTACAGAGTTTGGATGTTCCGCAGCCATTTTTATTCCTCCTACACAACTGTTTCTGTTTCAGTTAATGATGTGTTTGGTATAAATGTTTAATTATTTACCTAACTATAAGCCTACAAAAGCCATGGCTTTGTGCTAGTGTACCGAGGAGAATTGCTGCTGTTTTGTAGGCAAGGGGTGGTCACACCAAATATTGATTTGATATCTCTGATATGCTGGTACTATAATAAGATAGCATAATACCTGCTCTGGGCTGGTCCAAATTCTTTATTCAGGCCCGGTATGAAAGGCTACTCATGGAGATGAGATTGGGGTCACATAATGTTATGTTAAGTGGTCCCAGGGTAACAGTGTGCGAGCAGCTAGAAAAAGACTGCAGTGAAAGTAAGGGTCTGTGCATGCTATGATTTGTGTAATAGAATATATATGTGTGTTTGCATTAAAATGAGCATGTGTGAGTATGTATTAGTGTGTGTTAGTGTCAATGTGTGTTTGTATGCGTCTAATTGTTATTATTGCACCACACATTTATGCAGTGCTTCTTATATTTATCCAAGGGCGTTGGCAAAACTAGAATTGACAGAATAAAACTAACTGATTAGGTAGATAAGGTCTGGTTTGCAACCTTACATTTTAGAGGGAATGGGGTGAGGGGAAGCACTGGTGTGCCTTAGTGTATTATTTCAAGCATTCTTCTAATCCACTTACACAATTAGCCATTTAACTTTTTATACCATGAATGTCTACCTTGCTGCAGATCTTGGTATCGTCTGCAAAAAGCCATAGCAGAGATATGGTTGGGAGCATCTAATAAAAATAGTTTCAATTTTGTTTGGAAAAGAGAAATGGAAATGAAGCAAATCACACAATTGAGACATGTATTGGTTTACCCATTTACTTAACCATCCTATATTCTTATCCTAAACGTATTCTATTTTGGCCCCTGGAGTCCTGTGTGGTCTGGTGGAGCTTTAGACGCGGGATGGCTGGTGACATCTTTGATTGCTGGCCGTGTTCTCTGTTTCTGACGTTGGTGTCTGGTGCGCCCAGCTTTATCAGCATCCAGAGGACTCATACTTTTCTCAAAGTTTTTTGATGAACTTTGAGCTACAGGGAGGGACTCTTTTGACTCCTGGAGTCCTGCGCGAGCTGGTGCTTTGGACTCAGGACGGCTGGTGACATCTTTGGGTGCTGGCCGTGTTCTGTTATTTCTGACGCTGGTGTCCGTTGCGCGCAGGCTTCTCAGGCTTCTTGGAGTTACAGGGGGGAAGCCTTTGGTCCTGTGTTAGCTGTTGTTTCAGACTCAGGATGACTGATGGCTGCTGGTTGTAAGCTACAGCTTCTCTGCCATGTGTCCAATTTGCACTTCAGGCTCACAATGTTGGAATTTGCATTCTCTAATTCCTTTTTTTTGATATTGAGCACTTTTTGGATGTCAGTGAGAGACATCTTGATGACATTGAGCTCCTCTTGTGAATTCTGAAATTTCATTTCAGCTTCCTGAGCCCGATTGTTAGCTAAACCCACTTTGATTTCTAACTTCTCAGTCACGTTCAAAGATTCTTTTTGAGCCTCCTTCAAAGTGTTATAGTTCTTTGTAATTATGACTCCGTATGCTGCCAATTCCTCCAAAGCGTCCGGTAGGTTCCCTATTTGCCTCATAACCATCTCAACCTCTTGGGCCTGAGACTGTAGCCGCTTTTCTGTGCTCTCCAAAACCTTTATTTTGTTTCTTTAGAGCCATTCAGAGGTGGACTTGTTTGCATGCTTCAGATCATTTGTGCCGCTGCATGCTTGAGCTTTAGGTCATGAAGTAGTTCCATCAATTATGGAAAATTGCCCAGGTCAAAGCAAGCAAAGCTGTGAGATGTGTTAGCTTAAGCAAGATATAACAAAACCCATGCCTTCCAAAAAGGTATTTTTGACTCTTTTTTTTTTTACTTTTGACACATCAAGATGTTTTTTGGCAGATGTGAGATAAGCCTTTGTGGTCTTGTTGGTCAGCTGTTGTTTTCACTCTCCTGTGGATTCCATTTTTGTATACTTCTAAACCAGGGAGAGACTAGGGACAAGTCCGTAGATTTTGAATATTCAAGCAAATATTGTTTTTTTTATTATTATTTTGTTTTATTTCAATCACATTTACAGCAAGTTATCGTCTGTAATCTAAACCTCTTACTGACTCTGTAGCTCTTACTTCTTTTCTTTTCCCAAAGGACAAAGCCATAACTGATTAAACATTCTTGCCTAGTGTAAATTTGCAACAGATTAACTTCACTGTGCATTATAATGGTCCAACAACGGCAGATTTACTCTCAACAGAGGCTGCACTGGCCCAACTCTGATTGTGAAGCGCTACGAAATCTGACGGCACTATATAAATAACTGTAACGCCTAATAAATACACAAAAGAAGTGCATTCTTATCAGTCAATCAAACTGTTGAGGAGCAGTGATTTCCCTGCTTGAAACCCAGGGGACAGATCTCTCTCCTGGTGATCATGGTCACCAGTGTGTTGCCGCTCAGTGGCCCATTTACTGAGCTGGCACAGCCTCCATTAAACGGCTCTGCTGAGACGGAGCTCTGGGATATGACATCATGGTGCCAACCATGGAACTGGTTATATTAAAATGGGATGCTTTCTCTTATCTCCTTTTTGATTTGGCTTTGTGGTCTAAATACTTCTGCCCCTACCAAATATGATGGTGGATGAGATCTAAAGCTAACAGCATTTGCAGATTGTGTCCTTAGAACTTGTCCTTGTGTCCTGTTATCTAGTACTGCATTTACCAGTGGTATTAGAAACGTTGACTGAATGTGAAAAAATAAATGTATATATCCAAGAACACGTCTAAGCCACAAGTGGTTATCAATCGCCGTCTTAACATCCCTCTTGCACTTTTTGGGGGACCTTGTGTATGTCTGTTTGCTATGGTTGGCGGATTCTAATATCATTTACGTACTGGTTGGCGGAAGCTCCAATACGTCCGCAGTGGTTGGCGGAAGCTCCAATACGTGCGCAGTGGTTGGCGGACTTTGCAAGCATGTAGTCATTGGTTGGCGGAAATCCGAGAACTCTTGCTCAGTATTGTGGGAAAGGGCTGGGTCCGCAGCCCCCTGTCAGAAGAGGCCTCAATTTTTTCCGCTAGGTGCCATCTGAGCCCGAGCCCTGCGGGTGATTCACGCCAACGCAAACTGAGGGGTTTGGGCGTAAAATGAGGAGACAGGACATGCTGCACTAGCGGCCGAGCAAATGGTCCTCGATAACGGCGTGTCCCAGAAAACCCGTCCGCGCCCCCAGCTGCCGCCGCAGGAGGTGGAGGAGGAGGTGGTGTCCTACCCAGAGTGGATTAGCAGGAGCTACGTGGAGCTCATGAGTCTGAACGAGCACTCGATGCAGGCGCTGTCCTGGAGGAAGCTCTACCTGAGCCGGGCAAAGCTCAAAGCCTCCAGCCGGACCTCGGCTCTGCTGTCTGGCTTTGCCATGGTAAGTGGGCATCGGTCTCCTTCTCACCACTTCTAAGAGTGCCACCCCCCCGTTACTACTGCACCCCCCCCACCCGTTACTACTGCACCCCCCCCACCCGTTACTACTGCACCCCCCCCACCACCCGTTACTACTGCACCCCCCCCCACCACCCGTTACTACTGCACCCCCCCCCCCACCACCCGTTACTACTGCACCCCCCCCACCCGTTACTACTGCACCCCCCCCACCCGTTACTACTGCACCCCCCCTTTACTACTGCACCCCCCCCGTTACTACAAATTTAGGACACCCTTAAATCGCTAGTAATGGAGGTCATGCAGCGCACATCCTCATCTACTAGTCGCATCTGCACTAAATTCTGGTAGATGTGCCTTTGGCTCTCATTGAGCGGGCCCCGGGTGCCTGAGCCGTGCCGTGCCGTGCTGCCCCTAGCTATGGCTTTAGTGTGTTAGCAGCCGATCAGAAATGTTTTTGGCTTGATAAAGGGAAGACTTCCAAAAGCTCGTCATTACATTGCAGTTAGTCCAATAAAAGGGCATCGCAATACTCCGCAGCCTTCTGTTACTTTGCATCTACACTGCTGGACTAATAACTCCTGCGCTACTCTTATAGCCTTGTGAATGCCCCATTTACTTATTTTCATTTTTTTTTAATTTCCTAGATATTTGGTTTTGGTCAGGATTTTTTATAAACTTTATTGCTAGAGTTATTGTGTGTTAATGTGTAGTATGTACAGTATGCCTACTGTAATGTAGTGCCGGATTCAGTGTGTGTGTCCATAGTGTTATGGTGTGTATTTTATATATGTATAGTGTTAGCCAGTGTGTGTGTTTGTTACAGTATGGCATTGGCATGAGTGTATATGTCAGCATATGGTGTCAGTATGTGTGTACATGAACGTAGAATGTCATTGTGTTAGATATTACCATGTGTCTGTTACAGTATGGTGTTAGCGTGTAAATGTATGTATGTAAGGGTCGACAAACCTGGGTGCCAGGTTGGGTAATAAATGAAAATAAGAATATAACCATTAAAATATTCATTTATTCTGTTACTAGAAATGTTACAAGTGATGTAAGTACCCTACTTGTTATTAGTGGTTCGGAAGGGGCATGTCTTGCTAGACTAGTGGAAATTTCCAACCTCCCTTGGATTTATTTTTGAGGAATTCAATGAATGACAATCTCTCCCTGTTGTTTGATCACTAAAGTAGAAAATGCCCCAAACCTGCCTGTTTCTGTTATTGTGCTTGGAATCCTGTTTAAGAGTTAGTGGCGTTTATCTCTGTAGTGCTCATCAACAGTAGATTCACTTTTTAAATTGCAAGTAGTAGAGATATGACGAGCCAATAATATTTACGTGTGTGCTGGGTAAATAGCCTGTGTAACCACCCAACCAGTCACTATTTACAGTCAATCCAGAACAATATAATAAAGGGAAAAAAACTTGCCACTTACATTTATGACACTGAACGTTCGCTAAAATAAAGCTTAAAAGCTGTGAATAAAAAAATAAAAAAAAGCTGACTCCCGTCGTCTTAAAGGATTTTCAGCATTAAATGTTCTCATTAACTTTCCTTGCAATACATGTAGTCATTGTAGACTCTCTCCCTCTCTTAATCTACATTTTTTACATTGTGTTCTTTCTTTAGCCTTCTTTCTCTCCCCCTCTCCAGTGTGGCCGGTTGTCCTAGACCTAGTTCTTGATGTTAAGCCTCTGCATAGTTTGGGATTATGAAATCAAGTATTAATAGATTAGGACATTTCCACTGGGCTATTTAGCTACCGTGTTTCACTGCAGAACTCAACGGAAATGCAGTTATTGTATATTCCATGAAAAGAGCAAACGTGCCGGTAAAGGGTGACGCTGGTTAGATTTTCTGGTAAATAACTTGTGCGGTGCTAGAGAGGAGGTCACCTTCATAATAAAGGGTTAATGACCACAAAGGGGGGAGGGGGTGCTGCCCTTTTCCATGTCTCATTTTCTTTGGTTTCCTCATAATTAGGTTCTAAAGTATAATAGTGGCTTCTGATGCCAGACAAATGCATGCTGCCATCTAGTTACAGCTCCAGTGTAAGTGTACAGTTACAAAACGGAGTGTTGTATTTGTGTTGATTTGAGGTTGGCGTTCACGTGAGTGACAGACAGCTGTTCTTACGCTTGTGGAGTATTTCTTTCGCCTTGAGGCTCAGCTGTGCCTAGTTTTAGTAAGACCCGAGATATCACTACTACATTCCAAGGTTGGCTAAATCTAAGAATGACCTTTGAGTATTTTAAAGGTAGAGAGACTTTTTGCAAAGATGACCCTCCACACTGCCGCGTGAACGAGCTTGTACCAACCTAGCGGCCTGGAGTTGTTTGTGTTAAAACACTGCAAATAAAATAGACTTTTATAGAATGACAAATATTTGCAACAAATGCAGTCTTGTGTTGTGTTGACCTGCTCTGAATGACCACAAATGCTGAGGTTACAGCAGGGGTGGACAAACTTGGTTTGGATCTAGGAGCCACCTTTTTTGTCTCCCCCCAGTCATCTTTTATATTACCAACTGGTCCGCAGTGAAACAATGTTTATTGGGGCGATACAACATAAAACCTTTCTTTAGAGCTGCACAGTATCCCGCTTAACCCCTTCATGACAAGGGATATTTTACTCCATAAAGTCACAAACTTGTATGTTTAACCATTATTCCTCTTTGTATGTTAGTGTACCAGCTAAAGATTATATTATTCCAAGGTTTATATTAAACTGTATTCATGGTATTAGGTATTGGACTTGTTTAAACTCTCTAATATACTGTGCAGCCGAAGGTGTTAGTGCTTATAAATCTGTAATCATTTTATAGATTAGTAAATACATGCATACATACATGCACTGCTCTCCCCTCTTACCATGTGGAAACCTGTTTGCACTGCTTAGAAGTTGCCTACTGCTGCTTCTCTACCACCGCGGGGTCTCATAACATAATAACCATGCTCCTGCAGACCTGGAGCCTGGGGTTTGTTGAGCCTTGCCATCCACTAACTTACACATGCTAGCATCTAATGCTCACAAACACTAACACCTTACAACAACACACCACTGCCTGTCGTCTGCCATTGTGAATCTGGCACCCTATCCTTTCCTGCAGGGGCACAGTGAGGCGTCCAACGGGGTTGATGGCAGCCCTGACCAGTTTTTTGGCCCCTTGTCCGGCAAAACTCTGGGCGCCAGGAAATAGTTTCTAGTCACCATGGCAACCTTGTTTTCTGGGGTTTGTCGACCCCCCTTCCCAGCCCATGTGCATTTGCCCCTTTCCCCACCAGTCAGCTATTTTACCAGATTACCGTCAGTCAGCTCTAGCACAGGGGACACTATAGATGGCGGTTTGTCTCAGAGCCCTGTGTGCATGCCTGGGAAGAAAGGTTTGCCACGGTTTGCCTGCTTCAATCAGTGGCAATATACATGGGACCATGGAGGAGGGGGTCCCCTCTGTTCAGGTAACGTTCTTATTTTTCCTTTCTTAAGCGCGCATTATGAAGTACTCAGTGTTCTTTAGTAGGGCTGTCACAGACTATAAACTGTCTGTTTCGACATTGTCCGTTAATACTTTGTACATTCTGTGTATTTTGACTGAAGTGCTGTGCACCTTGGAGCGTTGAAGGCAGAGTTGGTGGAGTAATTAAGAACTTCTCCACCCAGGGGCAGGATTTCTGAATGGCGCTTCCCATTCCTAATTGTGAAGATTTGCAAAGCTTCTCTTTCCTGCCCTTAACTCGCCATTGAGCCCAGGGCTGCTGCTTCTCTCTCCCATCCAAGTGACTCCTGTCACTCCTGTGGTGTAAGGACAGCGGGTACTGCAGTTGCTTTATATACCAGTCCTGTCAGTTGTCTAGTACGGTATATATTACACATTCATGTCTGTTTAGTCTTCTGAATATGTGTGGACCATTAACAACATACACATTTCTACTTATCTTTTATCAGTCTGCAGCGAAGTTAGGGTCAGCAGCTAATTTGTGGCTGTGATGATATCCTTTTTAGGTATAATATTTATGTATCGCTCGTAATGGGGGGGGAAGCTGCTGTTTGACAGTAAAACAGATTGTGATCTTTCTGTACACTATGGAAAATTTTATATTTAAGGATTCATCTTATTTGTTTGAAAGTTGTTTCTTTTTTTTACTCTGTTTTATTGTTTTCTTTTATAGTAGGCCATGCAAATGTAAGACAGGAGGACCTTGACAAGTTAATGATTCATACTTCTCTAGTTTCCATGTACTTGCGTTTTTTTACCTATATGTGGCATGTTTGTGTTGTTGGTAGGATATATTAATTCCTGGTTTTCCAGCGTGATTTACCTGGAGCTGTGGCTTCTAGTCTTGCGTGGGTAGACGTTATGAGAATATGGAAAGTTCCAACTTAATCCAATTGACTTATATCTGTACTGGGTATGCAGTTATGTACTTGTTGGGTTGCTTTTAGGTATTATCTAAGTAGATTCTGACTATGTCCTGAAATTTATTTTCTTTTTCTTCCGTGTAGGTAGCAATGGTGGAAGTTCAGTTAGATGCCGCACATGTCTATCCCACCGGCCTCCTGATTGCTTTCAGTGCCTGTACAACAGTACTGGTTGCAGTACACCTGTTTGCACTCATGATAAGCACCTGCATTCTTCCCAATATCGAAGCTGTCAGCAATGTCCACAACCTCAACTCCGTCAAAGAGTCTCCGCATGAACGAATGCACCGTCACATCGAATTGGCCTGGGCATTTTCAACCGTTATTGGAACTCTCTTGTTTCTGGCAGAGGTGGTGTTGCTTTGCTGGGTGAAGTTTCTCCCAGTGAACAGTCCAAAATCCTCTGTCAATGATACCTCTTTAAGCCCAGGAAAAGCCGCAGCGATCGCCTCAACAACCATAATGGTCCCATTTGGGATAATTTTCATTGTTTTTGCTGTGCATTTCTACAGGTCTCTAGTTAGCCACAAAACAGACCGACAGTTCCAGGAACTGAATGAATTAGCAGAGCTGGCTCAGCTTCAGGATCAGTTGGATCACAGAGGTGACTCTGTACAATCTCCTGGTCATTATCCATAAATATTGACACTCGTTTCTTTAAAGGGTTAAAATCTCCTGTCTTATGCCTTGAATGCAAAAAAAGATTGGCTTATACTGAGGTTTCAATAAAAATGTTGTTTTTAAATATGCATTCATGCTACAAAGAAAGACGGAAGCAAACGTTTGGGAAACTCCAAGGATCCCTGAAGATTCTGTGTGTTACAGGAAAACACTGTACCTTCCAGGTCACCAAAGATTCTGTCCTTTCAAAGCAGAATGCAGACCAACATATGCATTTTCCAGCCACTGTATGTGCCAAATTGCACTGAGTTCTAATAAGCCACAAAGGAATCTTACCCCCCCCCCAAAAAAAAAGGAATCTAAGCCCATTGTCTGTTTGGCTTTTCTTAAAAAGATTGATGTTAGAAATCAAAATTTGGGGACCAGTCCTAAATTAGTTTTTGCAAGCATGAACTGTTACATTAGACTACTTATTTTTTATTTTTTTGATGTAATAAGTCTCAAACTACTTTTGCAGTATGCACTTCAACAGATGGGCAAACAATATATTGCTTTGCATGTCACTGTAAGCTGGAGGTGATGATGAGGCAGCAGTTCGGTTAATTTCCCCTCCCCTCTAATGCATGATATTATATTTGTGTGATTCACTGGATTGTTTTGGATGCAGAACACAGTGTATAAATGTATACGTTTGAAACACTTAATTGTTAAAGTTAGGGATGCACATACATACATACAATTGCTAACAGCAATCACACTCCTATCATGGCCAGGCAGCCAGTACATGCTAGAACCTGGGCATGATAGGAGTGTGATTATAGACTCCCTATGCCATGCTTTCCCCCCACACACACACACTCACTCACTCACTCATTCGCAAACTCTCACTTGCAGACTATTGCAGGGGCCGGGCTTCTTCCCTCTGCAACTTCTCTTGTCCCGCCCCGAGGGGAAGAAGGAAGGGATCAGAGTCATGTGAGCTGGGTTCCTGTTCTCCTGGCTGGTACAAGAAACACTGCTCACACTGTGTGCGACCAATGCACAGGAAGCGGCCTGGCCCCTGCGGACGATTATTTTCGGCATTTTTTTTTTCTTAGGAATTTTGCCGATAATGCCCTTTTCATACGATATATTTCGGCCACTGATATATCGTTGCATCCCTAGTGGAAATTTAGCTTTATTTATACTGGCACATTTAAAATTCTATTTTGAGGTAATCTTGTTGCTGGAAGTGTCTTCCGCGCATCATTTGACATGCGTTGCACATTTTTCCAAAATAAATATAAATATATATATATATATATATATATATTATATATTTGTGTGTGTATTTGCAAATACCATATTAAATGGTCAGTGAACACACCATTTCAGTTACAGAGCGGTTAGCTGCAAAGTACTGTTGGCCCTTTGACTGTGGCCCTATATCACAGTAGAGAGTGGTAGTGGCCTATTCTTCCTTGAGAAGAAAATATAGTAGATGCATTGAGGCAAATTTATTGTCTAAATTTTACTGAATTTCAAAAAATGAGTATGCTTGTTGCTGTCATTGAAGATATTTTGATAAAAAGAAAAACGAAAAAAGGTAAAAGACTTTTTAAATATGTAAAGTGTGCTTTTATAGAAATAAATCTTAAATCACCAACAGTGAGGTGCGTTGACTGTATAATCAGTATTGTTTTTATGGTATAGTTGTGCTTCTGCTGAGAGGTTCTCTGTGTTCTGGCTCATGTAAAATTATATGAAAGATAACAAAAGGGAACACATTTTCTACGCATGCATTTTCTGCGCACTGCTTTTAGTAGGTTCTGTTTTGAATTTTATGGCCATTATATATAAAAAAAAAAAGTGTATTTTGGTTGTGAGCTGAGACTGCAT
Source organism: Spea bombifrons (assembly GCF_027358695.1). Classification (NCBI taxonomy): domain Eukaryota; kingdom Metazoa; phylum Chordata; class Amphibia; order Anura; family Pelobatidae; genus Spea; species Spea bombifrons. The sequence continues at coordinate 125,681,330 of NC_071087.1, read as the reverse complement.
GCCATACTTTATTAAGAACCCACTTATATTATCTGAAATCTCTTTTCAGTGCTTTATTAGGTAACAAGCAGTAAGAAGCATGCACACTACAAGATGTAGCCAAGGAAACTTATCCTTTATTGAAAATACCAAGCTTACAGTCTGTGGTTGGTTTGATTTAGTTGAATCTCCAACTGAGAATTGCGTATTTGCATACCCATGCTTCTTTAATATTGGCTGCTTACTTAAAGGTGCTGTGTAGCATTTTCTTTGAATTTAAATACATTTCACATAAGAAACATAATTCCTAGTAATGTTGAATGCCAAACTTCTCAATGAAATGTCTCATTCATGATGTTTGCTGGGATGATTGTCATGTCACACAAAAGCATGCACTGTTAGGTGATTGCCATAGAAACGAAAACAAACTTTTTAAGGTTACAGTTTAATGTACCGGACAGCCTCGTTGAAGAAGAATGCATATTAAAGTACTTTGAGTATAATATGCATTCTTTAAAAGTTCCCCTTTTTGTTTGTGGTTGGACAGTTCTTTCCACCAGTTGGCTGCTTGAAAAGCTAAAGGGACCTAAACAATCATGAATTAAAGTCTATATGATGGCTGGAGTGTCCCTTTAAAGGTTTGTTTTTTATGTGACTTAAACTTCAGAGGAAAGTATAGGATGGCAGAATTTAAATTATAACATGTTTATAGCTTTTGTGGAAAACAAATTCAAATAAGTACGAAGGTCGAAGTCTTCTATAACAACATAAAAAACGGTCATGGCTAGATATGTTTAACACAACCAAACAGTTTGTTCTACTGACCGTCAAGTTTTTGGGTGACAGATCCACTTAAAATCTTATTTTACATCTAGTCCAGTCTTTTTCCATTTTTGACAGAATGGAAAGGCATGCCTTACGAGAAGGGTTCAACCATCTAGTTACTTAGTAGGGTGCTGTGAATAGAAAGGGAGTGTTATAAGGTCATTTAAAATGTACAACAATAAAGATTCATATTCTTTTTACTAAAATCTGTACTGTTTTTTTTTTGTAATGTGTTATTATAAACTGGGAAATCAGATGTTACAAGTGTACATTAAATCAAAAGCAGAAGGTATCATTTAAAAAAAAAAAAACCTTGTAAATAAGTGTATTCATCACGGAAAAAATCATTAAGTCTATAAAACAAATGATCCACAAACAAGTGGATAGAGAAAGGGTGGAACAAGGCAAGAAAAGAGACAGCTACCTGATGTTTCATGTCAAGAGAAGAAAGATTTGCGTAAACGAAATAAACCTTTACACGTATTCGGCAGATACTCGGGGATATGAGTGCTATATGTTTGCTTCTTATTGTCCAAATCCTGCAAGGTTACAGCCATGCTCATTGATTTTTGTTTGGCATAAAGAGTGCTTGCTGTATTAACGTCTCAGCACCGGTGTAATAAGTGCTGCTGCGTTCCCACTCTAAATACCTTATATAAGAAAGATGCTTTTTTCGTATTTCTTCGTTACGTGAGGTATTGTCATGTTTATCTAAATGCCTTGGTTACGTGTGTCGGAAATGGGATATATTTGGGGAAAAGGGGATTCCAGGTGCCGACACACCTTTGTCTAGGGGTTAATAACTTAAATCCACGTAGCTCAAATAATTAGAAGAAAATGCTTCTTTGATAGGAAAATGGAGGGTTTAATGCTGTAATGAAGCCTATGAAAGGCTAACACACACAGGGTTACATTGGGAATGAAGTTGTACTTGTGACTACAACAATGATGGAAAGATTGTGTCTAAGTGCAGCAAGGAAGGAAAGATTTTGTGTAGAAACCTTTCATCTTTGTTACAGCTCAGTTATTTAGCAATAGAGCACGCAGACATCCGACGGCTATTACTTTCTAGCAGTTTTTGGGTATGTTGCAAGTTGTACAGATCCTGGTTTTAAAGGAGCACATTCAGTTTTACTGCAAGCAAATCCGAGCAGCCATTCTTCAGTTATTGGAGTTCTTCTGCGTCACTAAGTTGCTCCCCACCTGCCTCTAATAGCAGCAGGCAGCAAAGCCCAACGTGCCTCTAGCACAGTGATGGCGAACCTATGACACGCGTGTCAGTGCTGACACGCGTAGCCATTTGGGGTGACACGCGCAGGATTTCCTGCGATTCATCCTCGGCTCCTGCACGGCCTCCGAGGATGAAAGAATCTGTGCTGGAGGACCCGTTCCTCCAGCACAGATTCTTTCATCCTCGGCGGCCGTGCAGGAGCCGAGGAACAATCGCAGGAAATCCTGCGTGTGTCACCCCCCCAAAAAAGGGGGACGGACGTGCAGTAGCGTACCTAGCGGGGGGCGGGGCGGTGGAGGAGCAGGCTCGCAAGGGAGCGGTATCGGAGGTCTTTAACAGACCACCGGCTCCCTTGAGTGATTTTAAGCCGGTTCAAGGATCTCCCTTGAACCCGGCTTAAAATCACTCAAGGGAGCCGGAGGTCTGTTAAAGACCTCCGATACCGCTCCCTTGCGATCCACGCGGCAACAGGTGTTGTGCGCCGGGGTTTGTTGTCAGATCCCGGCGCACAACACTGAAGCCGCGCCCACCGCTGTCCGTGCCCTCTGACCCGGAAGAAGACAAGAACTGAAGAAGAGGAGCGAAGAGGAGCTGTAAGGAGAAAAGAGGAAAGGTAGGAAAGCATACAGTGAGAGTGGATTGGTGTATGTGTGTGGCTTGGTGTTGTGTGTGGATTGGTGTATGTGTGTGGATTGGTGTATGTGTGTGGCTTGGTGTGTGTGTGTGGCTTGGTATGTGTGTGTGGATTGGTATGTGTGTGTGGATTGGTATGTGTGTGTGGATTGGTATGTGTGTGTGGATTGGTATGTGTGTGTGGATTGGTATGTGTGTGTGGATTGGTATGTGTGTGGATTGGTATGTGTGTGGATTGGTATGTGTGTGGATTGGTGTATGTGTGTGGATTGGTATATGTGTGTGGATTGGTATATGTGTGTGGATTGGTATGTGTGTGGATTGGTATGTGTGTGGCTTGGTATGTGTGTGTGGATTGGTATGTTTGTGGCTTGGTATGTGTGTGTGGATTGGTGTATGTGTGTGGATTGGTATGTGTGTGTGGATTGGTATATATGTGTGGATTGGTATATATGTGTGGATTGGTATGCGTGTGGATTGGTATATATGTGAGGATTGGTATATGTGTGTGGATTGGTGTATGTGTGTGGATTGGTGTATGTGTGTGGATTGGTGTATGTGTGTGGATTGGTGTGTGTGTGTGGATTGGTGTGTGTGTGTGGATTGGTGTGTGTGTGTGGATTGTTGTATGTGTGGATTGGTATGTGTGTGGATTGGTATGCGTGTGGATTGGTATACGTGTGGATTGGTATATGTGTGTGGATTAGTATATGTGTGGATTGGTAAGTGTGTGAGAGTGATGGGTGTTATGCTGTACCATTTCCAATGTATTTTTCATTATATAATTATGCTCTAAAGTACATCATAACTCCCATCACTCTATACTGTTCCATACAGTGGCAGAGCTGGGAGGCAGAGGCCTTGCACCCCCACCGCAGGACTCCTGAAAGGTAAGTAGTTACTAAGCAGGTATGTTAAATAATTTGTTTTTGGTTTATTAAATACAATTATATATTGCAATTATACATTTTTGTAGTTTAAACTATAAATTGCGCAAAATTATGTTTTTTTGTCGAAGTGACACACCACGCGAGTTATGCTCGATTTTTTGCCGATTTTTGACACACCACGCCAAAAAGGTTGCCCATCACTGCTCTAGCACATGTTCAGCACAACTCCCATTGATCAGATGTGCTGCAAGCATGGACCCAACTTGCATAATTAATAGCTCAGTTTGTCCTGCGTATTCCATTGTTAATGTGAGGTATTGTATGAGATTTAACAATGCATTATTATTCTGGGGTAACTTTAACTCCTCTTGCATGAGATGCTTATTGGGGTAATAATCTTAGACTCTCTTCAAGACTGATTGTAACAAAATATTGTAGCATGTTCATGGATAATTATGTTTCGCAAAAAGTAATAACTAAAGTAGACTTTAAGCTATTTTTTGTTCCACATATAAACAAATACCAGGGGTCTATGAGAATGCTGTCACCAGACACTGACCGGCCTGCGCACGGTCCCTTGGTCATCAAACTGCAGCAGTATTTCTTCGGGGTGTGTAGTATTGTAAGATTTTACCCAGTATACTGATAGTACTGCCCCCAAATAAATGATTTACTTTGTGATTGCTTATTACCCATTGCTTGTGAAACTAGCTAAAAGTGAAGTCCCATAGAAATAAATGTATCCCTGAGCATGAAGTAAGCACTGTATTGAGTCACGCATCATTGTGCTCAAACTTTTGCATACTCTGGCAGAAATATGACTGATCATGCAAAACAAACAGTCTTTTATTTAAGGCTGGGGAGGGGGAGCCCTAAAGGCACACAGAGTCTTGTAAAAACCAACGGCAAGATAAATGCAGCATGTTATTAGAAAATACTGGCAGACAATTTGCATTCTTCCTCAGGAAAGCTGCGCATGGTACGCTCTTGGACTTTCTAGCATGACAATGACCCTAAGCACAAGGCCAAGTTTACCCTTCAGTGGTTACAGCACAAAAAGGTGAAGGTTCTGGAGCGGCCCTCATAGTCTCCCGACTTTAATATCATCGGAGGATCTCAAACATGCAGTTCATGCAAGACGACCAAAGGCTTTGCGTGACCTGGAGGCATTTCGCCAGGACGAATGAGCAGCGATACTGCCTGCAAGAATTTGGGACCTCGTAGACAACTATTACAAAAGACTGCACGCTGTCATTGATGCTAAAATGGGGCAATACACAGTATTAAGAACTTAGGGTATGCAGAAAAGGGGGTCATTTCATTTTTTTCTTTGTTTCCATGTTTCATTTTATTATTGTCGTTCTGTTATAACCTACAGTTTTAATATATGAATCAAATAAGAAATTAAAGAAATGTGTTTGGCCTGTTTACTATATTACCAATTCTCCAAGGGTATGCAAACTTTTGATCATAACTGGAGGTAAGCATGGACAAAAAATGGTTTTATTAGGTGATTGTTAGGCAGGGTGATTGAGACTGAGCCATTCTATTGTATGCAGGCAGTGTGATAAGGTTTCAACGTGTTTGTCACTTAGTTTGGGTGAAGAACAGAGCTAGAATGCAAACAAGTGATTAAGATGCTGCTGTCTCAAGCATATTTTTGTTTAAAACGTTTAATTTGATACTAGTAATACATTTTTAGTGGGAGTTCAGTTTATGCTTATACACATTGAGAGGTGCATTGTGCCCTGAAACATTTGTGTATTTATGGATTTAAATTTATGATAAATTAATTAAAAAATGGTGCACTGTTAAGGTTATTTTAAGAAATGCTAGTTTTTGTTCCCTCTGAGTTTATATCTACATTATTATTTTTTTAAATGTTTAAACTCAAACCTCCATAGACTTCCTCTTACAATTACTTCGGAAATATGCTTCCTGTATTTCAAAAGTTTAACACAGAACAAAGGAGCAGCATAGTCACACCCTTTCTTCCCGTGAAATATTATGTAAACCATTCAAACAAACACCAGCTTTTGTGTTGTTAAAGGCACAGGGTGTATTTTGGCATCCCAAATTATGGTGCAGCTTTCGCTTGTATATCTTCCTACATGATCAAAGAAAAGGGAAGCTAAATAATTCTTTACCTGCAACGCTGCACACTTGATAAGCTTAATACTTTTCACTTTACCCTCAACAACTCTGTACCCCCTGTATCTCCATACCTGGGAACTGTCTGGGTTTGACCCGGTGATCTCCGAGTGAAGAACCGGTTCTCCGGATCACGCCCCGCTCCCCACCCATTTGCCCTTTAAATGGGGGTGTTTCCCGCCACGGACATCAGCAGGAACCCCCACTGATGCCAGTGGGCAGTTTCGGCCGCGTCCCACAAGGGATGGCTCCGGGTAGCCAGAGTGAAGAGGTTCCCAGGTATGTGTATCTCTACTGTCATCTCCCAACCACCCTTGCTCTTTCAATGACTTGTGTCTATCTTCTACTGTTATCGCCTCTTCTTACTACCATGGGAGGAGAGAGAAAGAGAAGAGACAGGGGAAATGGGAGATAATGAAAACACTGAGAAAAAGAGAAAGAGATACAGGGAAGAGATAATGAGGCAGATAAAGTAGAGCGATAAGGCAAAGGAGAAGATAATGAGAAAGAAGAAAGACTGGGGAACAGTGGGTAAATAATGAGAAAGGGGAGAGATAAACAGAAAGAAGAGATATAAAGTAGTATCCATTACTATATAACTCTTTTGCACCTAAAGGGCATAGATTTGTTCACTCTACAACATATTAACCAAGTGGGACTATTTAGTATTGCTTTAAATAATAATAAAAAAATATATAGTGTACTTCACTTAGTCCAGTAACTGTGAAAATGTCTGCTACGAACCATGTCCATGCCTATCCCTGCCAAAGAACCCATCTGCAATGTCCACCTGCAAGATCAATATTGCCATTGCTGCAAACAACTGATCCCTACACAAAAAAACCTGCCATCCACCTCTACCCTCCTACAGTCTGCTCCTATATAATGTAATACTACATGCACATTTATACTGTATAGGGCTGAACAGACGTATATACCTGCTAACATTTGTAAAGGGCTATGAGCAATAATATACTCATCAAACTTCCTTGAAAGAGAAGAACACTGGGGGAGAGTCGTGGGGCAGAGGGACTGAGGACCTAACGATGGACAGTCCTTACTAGGGACACTTGGGAGGCATGAATATAAAGCCATAAAAAAAATATTTTCTGTGTTATTTTCATTGTAATATGCATTTAGCAATAAACCCAAAACATTTTTAGGAAAAAAAGAATGTACAGCCTTTGCAATATGATGACTTAATGTTAAATGTGCACTTTGAAATGTCACTAGAGAGAGAAAACGGATGCATGCATATGGTTTGAGGAAACAGATGTTGCCCTTGGCAGATAAAATAGTTTATCAACAAACTGCATTCTATGACTGTATCCACAGAACTTTGTTAAATTGATGGAAATGACTTGTAAATGATTAGTTTTCCACAAAACAGTATATTTTTAGTAGAGGTAATTAGACACCCATATTTTGCACTTTGCACCTTTGACAAGTAGTGTTTGAGGAAACATGACATAAAAAACATTTTGTGGCAATTTTTAGCTATCCACTTATAGAAATCACCTGCCTCTGGTATTGCATACTGTGTTGGCGATGGCGCCTCTGCACATCCAACGTCAATGATCATCTCGCATTTTGGGATATCGTTTACCCACACGCCATCATACAGCACGTCTTTATCAAAATAGTTAAATATGCTTGGACCGTGCTTATTTCCACTCTTCCATGAGCCTTCGTAACGGTTTTAATTTGCTGTTAATGGACAAAACATTTTAAAATAGTGATTCCAAGGTGATAGAATCCTGGAGGTAACACGTCTGAGAAATGATGACTTATAATAAATGTAATCTTGAATTTAATAACTGCCGAGATACTGGTAGAACTACCAAGCCTTTCTGCTTGGCAGCTGAGCCTTGGGTATTTTTGGCCAATCTTTAAACTTTAAAGTTGGGCTTTTTGGTTAGGCAAGGACTTTCTTGTTGTTCTTAATCACATTGATTGCTACCCATTACTTGTGAAAAAATAATGACGTAATTCTTATTTAAAGCTAATTTAATCTGAATGAATTTAATCGTTTTTCTGCTGATGGCAGATCTTTTGACAGCAGGACGCTGTGTCTTGCAGGAACACTGTAATTCAACCCTAAGAGGGCAAATGGGAAATGTCTTAATAGGACAAAGCGAAACCTAACCGCTTCTATTTATACGCAGAGGATCTTTTACCAAACACACTCAACAGGAAACATGTTCAAACCAAGTGTGCTGACGATAATTTTCCTTACAGATAAAAGCTTATGAATGAAAATAAATCATTGGCAAAGGCATTGCAGTTTTACATTTCAGAATTCCTGGGCTCCATGCCGATATTGGGCCTAGTAATGAAATTCATGACGATCGATCAAAAGACATGATTCACTTCCTTTCTAAAGTGGGAATGTACACGTTTAAGCCATAAGAATAATGTAGAAATGTACAATGTCTATATCAAAACATAATTTCATGTGTTAGAAGCAGGAAAAATGGGCAAGCGTCAGGACCTGAGCGACTTTGACAAGGACAAATTGTGATGACTAGACGACTGGGACAGAGCATCTCCAAAACTGCAGCTCTTTTGAGGTGTTCCTGGTCTGCAGCGGTCAGTAACTATCAAAAGTGGTCCAAGGAAGGAAAAGCGCTGAACCGGTGACAGGGTCATGGGCAGCCAAGGCTAATTGATGCACGTGGGGGTGAAGGCTGGCCCATGTGGTCAAATCCAACAGACGAGCTACTGAAGCTCAAATTCCTGAAAGAGTTAACACTGGTTCTGATAGAAGGGTGTCAGAACACACAGTACATTGTAGTTTGCTGCGTATGGGGCTGCGTAGCCGCAGATTAGTATTATTATTTATTGTTTTATATAGCGCCATCAAATTCCTTAGCGCTGTACAGTGGGTAGACAGGACATAACAAGTAGTATGTAACATAACAAATTGACTTACAGAGACAACAGGTGAGGAGGGCCCTGCTCAAACGAGCTTACAGTCTATCTGCTGCTAAAGTTTTGGTGCAGATACCACAGCACACCTTCAGAGGTCTAGTGGAGTCCATGCCTTGACGGGTCAGGGCTGTTTAGGCGGCTAAAGGGGGACCTACACAATATTAGCAAGCGGTCATAATGTTATGGCCGATCAGTGTATATACATACATATACACACACCCAGAACTGTGCAAATGTTTTAGATAGGGGTGGAAAATGCTGTAAAGTAAGAATGCTTTCAAAATAGACATGTTAATAGTTTATTTTTATCATTTAACCTCAATATTAAATTTTGACCTTATCTGCCTCTCTGTTATAAGCTTCTGCTGTAGAGCAATTATGATTAATTCCCGCTTGGGAATTCCAAAGAAAGTGTGTTAAGGATGACTAGACTGGGCCTGTAAAATCATATTACCTGCTGTCACCTTCCTATGACTTGTTGTATTTATACAACCCTCTTCTGAATCTCCTTCCAACTGCAAATCCAAAATTATGATTTTTGATGAATGAAAGCAAAGATTATAATCATTCACATTCAGGTACAGCAGTGCTCTACGGACACAGATTGTAGTTGAGGTACGTGGATCAGGGAAGCCTAGTCCTCAGAGTACACTGAAATTAGAGGTGCATGAATGCAGGGTAGCAGAACGTCATCTCCAGCGAAGATTACATCCTTCTCCTGAAAGCAAATTATCCACAAACAATTGTATGTAGAAAGAGAGGAAAAGGGCTGACAATGAGAAGAGAAAGAAAAAAAGAATCAAAACCCCCAAGAAAATAGAAAACCGTGTAAAGCTTTAACTCATGCTGTGTAATGGCTGGGGAGGCATGCTGAAAAACCACTTCCTATTATGTGCGTAATACTTAAGTGAAATGCAATAAACTTATATATTGTTGCCTACATCCAGCAGTATTGCAGGCACACACATTAATAGCATATTCCGGCACTCAGAGTGCTTGATGTATCAACTTCTCAGCAACTGACTTCAGTATCATAAAAACTTAAGTATTCACCACAACTTATTTAGGAAAAGATTTTTATTTCTTGTTCTTATTCATTACATGCTACATTGTCCTTTTTACCTAAATGCCTTGGTGATGTGTGTTTAGAAACATTTCCTTATTCTTGATCTTCAAGAAATGAGGCCTGAGCTTTTTCAAGCACTCCCTTTGGATCTTCCAATTTCACCTGACAACAAAGTTGTTGATCAGTTATTTAGCAATAGAGCACACAGACATTTGATGAGTATCACTTTCTAACGGTTATTGGCTATATTGCAAACTGTACAGATCGTGCTGCAAGAAATTCTAAAGGATGACAGTTTTACTGCAAGCAAATCAGCACAGCCACCCTTTAAGTATTTCTCTTTCATTTTACTGCCTCTAATGAAAGCAGAGAGCATTGCTCAATATGCATCTGTACATGATCAATAGAACTCCTATGTTAGTCAAAGGCCCACTGAAATCAAGGGGTGTAGCAGGAGCCAATCAGTTATGTTATCTGAACACTGATTTTTTGCAAGCACATATTTGATTGGCTGTTGCTTCCGTGACTTTAATGAGAGGGCTTCTAACCATGTGCAAGAAAGTTACGTATTAATGTTTCCTGTAGCAGAACTTAATTAAGATGGAAAGTGTCATTTTTCAACTCCAAAAACTAAACAATGCATGCTTCAATAAAATTTTGTGGACTAGAATGTTTGGCTCACTCCAGGGCTTGCCAGATCCTAGGAGCCTGCTAACCATTGCTCTTTCAGATTTATAATTTGGCTCTTAACCTATTGTGCTCTTTAATATTGCTCTCTGTTGGCATACCTCTATCCCAGAAAACCATCATTCATTCATTTCCCCATCTCAGCCTTATTTTTTTTATGTTCCAACCTATCTGATCACATGTAATAGAGTTAACCGGCACTACTGCAATGCTCAGTGCACAAAACAATAATAAGGCTGTTCAACATAAAGTACCCAGTATCTACCTGACTGAGTATAAAAGCAAAATAACCAAATAAACAGAAAACAATGGAGCGCCTAACAGTAAAATATATATATATATATATATATATATATATATATACATACTGCACTGTATATATTGTGACAAACCCTGTAACATGGGGGTCTTAAATCTCACAATCTCACAGAGAAGGCATAGACAAGTTGTTTGGTGGCAATGATGGTACAGACACCAGCTGTTGAAGTTGGGGGCCCCAGGGCTTTGTGCTTCCTAGTTACCCCATGTGTCTCCAAACTTACTGGCATTTTCTAGTTATCTGCTTGTAGAAAAGACCTACCTCTGGTATTGGATACTGTGTTGGCGATGGCGCCTCTGCACGTCCAATGTCAATCATGGTCCCGCATTTTGGGATATCGTTTACCCACACGCCATCATACAGCACACCTTTATCAAAGTAGTAGAATATGCCAGGACCGTGCTTATTTCCACTCTTCCATGAACCTTCATAACGGTTTTCGTTTGCTGTTAATGGACAAAATGAAAAAAGTTGTTTCCAAGGTGATAACATCCTAACATTAACAACCTTTGTAAAATGATGATGTAAAATGATGATGTACAATAAATGTAACCCTGTGTCTCAGCCTTGTTGTTTTTTGGCAAATATAACTTTAGAGTTGGACTTTTTAATTAGGCAAGTGGGTGTTCTTATTCACATTGATTACTACCAACTACTTGGTAAAACATGAGGTAGATTACATTAAGTTGATATAACGCTATAATTGCTATTGAAATGTATTTTCATCTAAATAGTCTTTATAGTACGGTACATGTTTTTCCAGCTGTATCGAGGCTGTATGAATTCTAGGGTTAGCACATATTGTTCTTAGCTTGCTCCTTAGATTTGTATTTACACAAAAGTAGTCTACAAATTGTCCAGTAGAGGGTGGCATTGTTATATTAATCAGCTTGCGTGTTCCTACACCAAAGCTCCAGGCCTGAATATATGATTAGTGATCACTTTTACACTTGTAAGTGCATAAAAAAAAACCTTTTTATCCCAGTCCATGGTCATGTGCTAGGTATTGCCAATCCTACAGTCCTCTAAGAACTCATTTAATTGGCATACACCATCTCAATCAAGTAGGGGATATATATCTGGGTCTACAACCTTTCCTATCTGGAGCCTTCTTACTCAACTGCACTTATTTTGTAGATGAAACAAGACAAGTACCTAAACGCAGCATTCCCTGGCCGCTGGGTTTGTCTTTCAGCCATTCTCCTTCATAGATCCCTCCGTCTGCAAAGTACATTCTCCCCCAGCCGCTTCGCTCGCCAGACTTCCAATCTCCTTCATAATATTCCTTATCTGTGTAGTAATGTGTGCCGTATCCCTGTAATTAAACATTTTCTTTTACAAAAACATAATCACATAAGCCTTAATGAAAAAAGAGACATAATTATTTGTTGAACATACTAGGGAGTGCAAATTAATTTTCTCTAAGTAGAACAGCATATTTAAAATATTTTTTATACTAAACAAATGGTTGTAAAACTTGCAGTTTCTTGAGTGAAAATGGAAACCATACATGTTTTTTGTCGTTTTCCCAAGAGCCGGAGTAAACCTTTACATATTGGCCTGTGTTTGGATCTTGTTCACTGTATGCCCCAAAGCCACTTCTTTTTCCACATTTCCACTCTCCTTCATAAATGGATTTTGTCTTTTTCCAGATGTAAGTACCTTTGCCTAAAAATTAAACTTTTTGAAATTATTTTGAAAGCATCAATCGCAGAGTGCATATTCTACAGAAAATCCTGGGAAAAGTCCTAAATAAACCCTAGCAGTTGCCCCAGACTGGCAATATATCACAGGGGGCAAACGTCTGGTGGGTTGGTCACCGATATGGCCAAATAAATACTGATCGGCTCCTGCAGTGTGTAGGTGGCCACCTGGCTACGCAAGTCTGCCCGATGTAAGAGCATACAATAGTAATGTACAGCTGTGAGTATCCAGCCGGCTGCACATATGTTATATGGCCATTGGTTTTAAAGTGCCTGGCTATCAGTGACATATTTCAATATCTTGATAATCGTTAGAATTGTACAATCGTTTTTGTACAAACTTAACTTTTTTACGAAAATTGCCTGTTTCGTGGCTGTTTATCAATGCAAACAAGGTTGATCTCTGACGAAACTGACGAAAACGAACTGCAAAAGTTCTGAAAATTCGTCATAATTTGTTCATTCATCGCCACATGTAGCCGCCACCATTACATGCCATTTTGGCACCATTACATGCCATTTTGGTACTCGTTAATGAGGTAAAGTAGGAGGGACTGTGTGTGGAAGGGTACATATTAATGGCTAATAGGTAGAAGTAGCCAAAACATGAGAGGTGGACTTATAGATTGTTATGGCTGTGATTGATGGGTCCAACAGGCTGAGGGTGTTTGTCCTTACATTTTTCACTCTGGCCAATCAGCATTTACAGAAGGGACAAGCATTAAATATATAAATGTGCTGACGCCATTTTAACTTGTCAGTAGCAGCGGTTACAGACTGCTGGGAGTTGGAGTGTGAGGCAGTTAGCTTAGCAGAGGCTGAGATTAATGCTCATTACTCATATACAATACCGCAAGTTAATGAATAGTTTATTTTAGTGCAGAAAATGTCCTGTTGTGAGGGGGATTGGAGACGCTGTAGTGACTACTGTAGTGTATTACAGGGACTGCAGCAGACATTTCGTCCTCTGATCCTAAGTGGAGTTTAGTTGATTAACACAGTAGGCCAATTATGCTACTAATCAAACCTGTGATTTGTGGACAAGTTCATTTTTTTCATTATCATTCTAGCATATAATCTATTATTCTTCATTGATAAATACATATTGGTGACAATAAATATTGGTAACAATATAATATGTATAATATATAATATTGGGGAGCCTATCATCCACCAGTGTCTGCCTGCCCAGGCCCAGTACTACTACTGCTGCTGCACCTCTTAAACCATCCTAACGCTGAGGAAACTTTAAAAAAAAATAAAATGAACGGTGAGCCCAGAAGGTATCAGGGACCTCTCTCTCTTTGGGAACACCCCCGAATTTCATCCGAGCCAAACGTCTGGGAAACTAAATTCATAGCCCCAAAACGAATGTGGCAAAAACGAAACGAATTTCGTCCAAAGCGATTTTGCTTGTCTAATATTCCTAGCTGCTCATGGGGCATTATTTAAAACGGTCTTAGCTACTTGGGTTATAACAATATTAAGCCAAATGAAAAACAAAAAAAACTTGAACTGCTTTGTCAAGCTACATAACGCCATCGGGTCAATCATTAACAAATACCCTCTCTGTTTGGACATACCATGTTTTAAGTTGTTTAACCATTCTCCTGTGTACTGGTCTCCATTTACAGAGTAAACTGTATGTCTTAGGCCAGATTTCTGTGCTTTCCTGTCCCACTCCTTACAGAGTGGATCTTTCTTCTCGACATCTTTCAGAAAAGGCATTACATTGGCAGCTGTGAAGATAAAATATAATCAAAGGCTTTAATTGCAGTTATATTGAAACTCAAAATTTCACTTTTAAATGTGTTTCTCTCTTACTTTCTGCCCTGCCACAGAATTAAATCCCAAACCCTTGTCTTGTATCAAACAGAAACGCCTTACATTTAAGTCATCTCAGAAGTCACTTTTGTATATTTACATGTACCCCCTTACATATAAACAGCACAAACATCTAACATTGGATGGAGCAGAGATAAAAAGCCCCTAGCTTTTCCCATCAATCACCCACCTCTTATCACCAATATAAATGTATTCTTACAACACTGATAGCAAACCGATTGGGAAGAAATCTAACAACGCGCAGATCCTTTCTTCTTGTTAAGAATCTAAGCCAGGCAGTGAAGCTCAAGCAGGATCCACACAGCATTCAGACTTCTCTGACAACAATAGCTACTGTAACCACAGTAACCGAACACTGAGGCTGTCTGACTGTTGTCAACAGCTCCCAGCACATATGGCTTACGAATGAAGTAGTGTGGAGGCAGGCTCAACAACTATCCACCTACAAATAATCTTAAAATAAACTGGTGTTTCTACAAACCCAATTCCTGAGAACTCTCTGGGTTTGGCCTGGAGACTCCGGGTGAAGCGCCACTTCTCCGAGTCAAGTTTCCAAGTATGCCAATAAAGTCTCAGTGAAGTCTGTATTTAAGGCACTGTATAGGAAACTAGAGAGAATTAACACCCAGGCCCGTTGTATACTTGAGGGCAGATACTTTTTTCACAATTCATAAGTAAATGGAAAGTTCTATGTTAATAACACAAAGCTACATGAACACTAAGCTCTATGTCACATATTCACGCGCTACCTGATACTTCAGAGCCCAAGCCAACAATTTCAAATTGTGAACAAAAGTACAATACAGGATAAACACAGAATGTTTTCACAGCAATTTAGGGGTCAATGTCACATACCTCCCAACATATCAAACGGCCAAAGGGGGGCACTTTGTATTAGGTTGTACGGCTAGAGTTGTGAACAGGGTTTTAAAACAAGAGACTTATAAGAACAATATATGGTGTACAACACAATAAAGGTGTCAGTGACGGCTTGTGCCTTTCTCCAGGGTGATCTGGGCTCAGATCTATAAAGGAGAAACTTCTGAGTGTTTCTCTACAAACGTTTGTTTTTAGTGAACAGGGCATCACCCAGACATTGTATGGTACCTTGTTAGCCATTTATATAATCAGAGTAAGGTGTAGAAGGATAATTACGTATTTTATTGACACAATATATTTTTTAAACTGATTTAGTCGGTTATTCCCACACACATTATTGTAACGTTTAGGCCTTTACAATACTGAGGTAAACTCAAACCGAACACACCTAGTCCCTTCGCAATGAACAGAGAGTCATAGAGAGGTCTGGGGCCACAATAAGAATATGCGGGACGACTGTCTGTCTACCCCACACGAAACAGGCGTTTATGATCTCACTATATCATTCGCCTATTCTGCACAAGCCCCTCCCAGACACTCCACACTGGCCTCTCATAGTCCTAATCAAAGCTCAGCCCACTGATACACGCATGCGCGATGTGCTGAGCCCGCCTCCTTTGGCCGGGCGATCGCCTGGGTCATGGAGTTAGGGAGGTGACGTCAGGTGTGAGCGTGGCTGCGGTGGCGGCCGGGTTTGTGTGCGGTGCTCGCTATGTCTATGCACAAGTGCCAGGAGGAATGGGGGGAGCTGGATAAGGAATTCGAGCAGCTGCAGGTACGTGAGAGCCGGGGGACGTGCCGTTTATTGTATGGACACGGTACAGGGTCCACCCCTCAATGAAAGGATTTACATCAGCTGCACCACGGTGTCTACCGTAAACTCATGAAACGCAGCGTCATGTCTCCCCGTAATAACGCATGTGTATTGCTGTCAATGCCCATCCAGTATTAGCAGATGCCCTTCCCTCTGGTAGAAATATATAGCATGCTGTCTAGTGAGAGATACCCACCTGCCCTCTCTGGGGCATGAAGAGCCCATAGGCTTAATGTCCATTATTAAATACACCTGTCACCTCCCAGGTCCTCTGTTTGCTTGTTTTTCTTTTCGCGTTTTTGTTATAGAAATGTCCTACTATTGTTTCCGTCCAGGTATTTAAAGCCCCTGCCATTGACACTGCCGATATCCAGGGCGCTACCCCAGCAGCTTATCCTTAAATAGGGCATATTGGGGCTGGTCTGTTCTCGGACAGGAGTCTTGCAGTCCCGAGTAGGCCGTGGTTTAGTACATTTGCCGGGTAGCAGTGTAATGCCACTGGGCTAGTGTTATAAATGCAAAATGCTTTTGAGAGCACCAACCTCCTTTTTTAAATTTGAAAGCAATACTGTGGACATGATCAGCGGGAGGTCAATGCTCTCAAAGGTGCATCCCACACAACGCAATATTACTTTAGTAAAAAAACATACGCCATGGTCTGTCTGTCTGTCTACTCAGCGTATTTTGAGCCGAATTATAATTCATAACTGCAAGCGTGGAAGACTTAATGCACATAACAGCTAAATGGCACTGGTTGCACTCATCTCCATCTCTCACTCAGGGAATGCTGTGAGTGTGAGGTCTCTTTAGACCCCATGCATATGTGTGGAAAGGCCTCCCATTGATTTAAACGAGAGCGTGTGCTTCCCTGCCATGGATTGATTGTTTCAAACAGCTAATCGGTGACATGAATAGTATCACTTGGGGGAGGAGGGCAGCTTCTGCAGCAGGGCTGCATCTACTGTTTCAGGTGTTTTTTTTTTCTTCATTTTGGGAGGAAGCATAAGCCTTTATGCATATGGACGCGATACCACCACTTAGGAATAGGAAGTCTGTACGACCTGACAAATTTGCACAACATTTTGAGGCATGATTTTGTGTTTTCACAAAGTGCTTCATAAATTGTAACACTGGCTCTTTTTGCTAGTGATCTCTATGATGAAGGGCAATTTATGTTGGGGGGGGCACGGTCTATTAATGATGCGGCTGTAAAACCCAGGCCGTATTTAATCCTTGGCTGCCATTTCCATTTAAGCGGCATGGTACATTGGTTATACCCCCAGCAAAGTGCAATAGAAATTCCTCACGTTTGAAGAAGCTAAAAATTTCCATCCCTGCTATCTGTAGTTTGTTCTGAAAACGAGCTCTTTATGCCAGCGCGCCTCGCTTCTCTCAACTGTTGGCTAAATAGGAAAACTGGAAGTGTGCCAGCCGTCTGTATCCTGTGATATGTACTGAAGTAACCTTGGGCTATCAGCTAGCTGTCTGAATGCATTCTTACTAACAATGTAAGCTAGACGTGTGCATGCTATGCGAACAAACCCTCCGTTTTACATTAAAACATTATATTTATATTTAGAGGGAAACATTTTACCTTAACCTCTCCAAAACAATAACGCTGAGGTAAAAACACAAGCGTGGGTTAGTTGGAATGAACATGTTCAGCATGCTTGATGCTGTGACAATTGTTTTTTTTTTTTTTTTTATAAAAACCTTTGTACCTTTTACTCGGTGTTTGGTTAAAATAAAAACTATCCTTGCAAAAATGCCTGGACTTATTGGCCTTTGGTCTTTTAACAATGTTAGGACTGAGCTATTAAGTTTTAGAACTTTGACATTGCAGGTAATTGTTGGCGGGTGAACCTGTATAAATGTACCGTATTGTACTGATTATAGGCCGCACCCTTGTAGTCAGTAGAAGGGTAAAACATTATTATTTTCTCACACTTTCAGTCTTTCACACCCTCGCTCATGCGCTTGCTTGCTCGCTCACGCTCTCTTACTCGCTTTAAAGACCTCCCACCACCAGTTTAACTGTTTTATGCAGGTCCAACATGTACAGGAGGAGCTTATCATACTGCGTTACAGTATATAGTTGAGCTGCTATGTTAGAATGCTTCAACTATTCTGCTTTCTATGGCACCATCGCATTCTGCCACGCTGTAAAGTAAACGGCACACAACAAGTGGAATAACATAGCATGCTGGGTGACCACAAAACAGCAAGTCTTACTAGAACGTATGAATTTACTGGTGCGACATTAGAAAATTGGTCTTATCACCATGGCAACCAGTGGAATGGCCCTGCCAGAAAGAGCATTTCTTTGGTAGCTATGGCGAGGGGACCATTTTTGAAACATTGTGCCGGAATCACTTTTTATGTATAAACCCATTGTTTTGAGAACATTTTTCACCTTTGTTCCACCTCAGTGATACTTTTGCTTTGAAATAAAAGACCCTGTGAGTGATATCATGGAATGGCGGGTTTATAAAGTAATGGCTCGCCCTCCAAACACAGATCGCATAATACAGGAGAGATCAAGGTTACTGATAACAACAAACTAGTATTTGGAGTTCCAGCTGCAAACAGTCACCACGTGTACATGGCTGTGCTTCCAGAACTAAGCATACGTCACTGTTTGGGCAACATACACCTAGAAATCCTGTCTGGCTGGTTGTTTAGACCCAGGAGCAGAGAAAGTCCTGTAGGTCGCCGAGCCGGTTTTGAGCTGCGTTTATTGTAATCTGAAGCAGGAACATGCTATTTTTGTTACTAGGATAGTGTTTTTTGAAACAGCTGTCATGAAGCATTTGTGGGGTTGTGTATAGTACAGTTGAAGATGAAATATGTATGTGTAATAGAAACTAAACTTCTATGCCAAGGCTACCATACAACACAGAAAGAAAATGTACCTTAGCCTAATAAACCCACTTTAAGCATAATATATATACTTTTTTTTTAACAAGACTGGTCACATATACCGTTTTCTTACAGGAAACACACAAAGTGTACAGACAGAAGCTGGAAGAATTGAACAGCCTCCAAAGTGTGTGCAGTAGCTACATAAATAAACATAAGAGACGTCTGGCAGAACTGAAATACAATCTTCAAAGGTAAGGAAGTAAGGGCACTATCTGCGGTGTCTCCATGAAACGAAGACCGGGTCCTGAAATAGGTGTCAGAATGGAGAGAATCTCCCATTCATGACACCAGCCCTACTTATAGAAAGTGACGTTTTCAATGACGGGGTCAGGTAAGGTGTTAAATCACTGCCATAAGGATAAAACTCAGGAGATTGAGTGAACCTGTTGTGGAAGCTGGCGGAGGAGCTGGTGGGATGGGGTCGGGGCACAAAATGATCCAGGCTCTGGAGAAGTTGCACTGTGCTGCTGGTGAGGTGTCTGCTCCGCCAGTCCATGGCCTAATGCTGGCCAAACATTATAGAGATATGGAGCATTGTTAAGATATTTAACTGTTCCAGTAGTAGACAAATGCCTAAAAGTATATATTTAAAGAGACAGAGGAATGCATACTAAAGTACTATGTGAGTAACATTAACCATTTGAGATATATATATATATATATATATATATATATATATTTATAATATGTATTCTTCCAAAACAAAAAAAAAAATGACATGACACGGAATAAACAAAAAAAAATTACATGACATGGAATTTGGAGCCATGTCACAAAATCTTCTTTTTTTCTCCATGGTCTGAATAAATGAAGCACATTCCTGTCACTGATTGACAGCTTTAGCAGCCAATCGTTGGCAGGGAAATTGGCCATAGCGTGAAAACAATTTACGCAGCACTTAATACAATACATATATTCAAGGGGTATGACAAGACGAGACTTGACAGACTAAGACAAATCAACGTGCCACCATGATATCTCTTTATTTCATAGTTTGCATATGTCGACATGTGAGTGTGTGAATGCTATTCACGCTTGTCTTAGAACGGTTAATTTATAGTGAGCACTTAGATTTATTGCACAGAATAATTAATTTGATCCTCAGAGACTTCTGTATGCCTATTTAGGTCTCAGTAGCTCAAACTGTGATACCTTTTTCACGTTGTATTCTCTTGAGAGTGTGTCTTACAGGTATATACTTGTAGCAGCCTTAATTATAGTTACGGGAAAGGTCATGCCTTATGCATGCACTTTTGTTCCTTTTTAAACGTATTTTCTTTGTTTAAGAATATACTATATATTTAATATAAAATAATTAGTTCATTACTTTTAGCTTGATTCCTGCCAGGTAAATACACATTTTGTTTCTGGTTTAGGACAAGGGGATGTATGTCGTTCAGTACAATGTGAGATTTACTTGATATTTTTGTCCTACTGTGTTCATGGCTACTCGGGCTTTTACTGTAGGGAGCGTCTCTCTTCCCTGATTTCTACTCCAATATAATCTATTAGAGAGATTTACTGTTTGAGATACTGGGCTAGAGTCACTTGTCAAATAGCTCATTGTGTTGACTATTCAGTATAGTAAACATTTATAATGCAAGTCTTACTGGTATTTCTTATAGTTTAGATTTTTTTTTTTTTTACATTGTTGGCTTTTTGGGGGGCTAGGTAACTTTTTAGTATGCATAAAACTGGTCAGTCTCGGTGTATTTAGTTTTCTGTCAAACATCTCCTTATTCCTCTCTCTGATTTACTATTTGATTGCTTCCCATTCAGTTTGCTATGGACAGTAATGCTTATGGGTTAAAGGGATAGTGAAGAAAATCCAATGATCTGAGTAAACTTCTGTTTAGGGCTCCGAATCGCGTTATTTTTCATCTTCTTCTTGGTAGTAGAAGCCGTTAAAGTCCTTTGATGACGCAGGGGCAGATACACAAGGGGCAGAATCTGCTAAATAAACCATGATTATTACGGACTGCTTTGAATTGTCTGCCTGGTCGTGTAACTGCTTGTCTGTGTGTATCTAAGTTTACTTTAATGCCACAGGAGGAGACAGCATAGTAAGTAGACAGAAATCTGCTTGCTCTGCTGCTAATGTACACAACAAAAGTTGTTCCAAGAGAAGCTACTTTTGTGTGTCTTCTTAAATTCTAGTACTTGTATTTCATCTGCTGTTTTGCTTTTCTGAACAAGGATTAGAAGTCATATTAACTTGTTTGTTTATATGTGCTGCTCAAACAGCATACGCTAAATGTAGGCACAACCGTGCATGTGATAAAATACAATATCGTTTTCCAATACACAAGCTCTAAATATATTAGAAATGTAATAAGGGCAAAAATTATTTTATGGACTGGTCTTATCATATGTATAATTTGTGCTCCCTCGGTTAGATGATTGTTTAACACTTTAATGTAACGCGTTTCTTCTCTTTAAGGCATAAACGTTCTGCAAGTCCCGCAGAGACAGAGCTTATTCAGCAGATAGACAGCACTATTAAGGAGCGACACAATGTGTTTTTTGACATGGAAGCCTATTTGCCGAAGAAAAATGGGTAAGTAGCAGATAGTTGCTGACTTAATTTTAAAAAACCATTAAAACAACCCTCGAGCTGTACATGTGGTTAGTATGATGTACTGTACGATAACACCACTTTAAGGAAGAGGATGTGTTTGCTGCCTAAGTTTATTTTGTGCGGCAGAAAGCTATTGAGACATTTTTGAGTTGAGAATTTCCCTTTAATGAAAGTAAACTATATAACCTCCCTCTCTATAATTAAAGGGAACGGGCAGACGGTTCAAAAGAGTCCACATCTGTATTCTAGACATTATTTATTGCCAAAAAAGTGCACCTTTGCACAATTCCACAGAAACATGTATTTATCTATTAAAATAACAATAGTATATTCTTAAATATTTTTTGTACTAGTAAGCTGCCCACTCCTTGCTGTATCCATATACATTTTATATAGATGTGTAAGGGGTCATTTATGTTACATTTGATGTATCTAAGCACGATGTTGGGATGTCTGGTTACCTGGTCTGCTTAAGGTTTGTCGATTGTTTTGTTGGGATCTGTGGTTAATGCTCGCAATGTTTGGTATAGAACTTTAAATATCACTGACAGATGTTTCCCTTTTTTATCTTTCAGTTTATACCTTAACTTAGTGCTTGGAAATGTGAATGTGACTCTGCTTAGTAATCAAGCAAAGTAAGTGTGTCCTTTAACCCTCATTAAGTGAAGGTATTGTGAAACAGTGCATTGTTAGGTTAGGTTGGGACACTCCAACAGTGATATATTTTTATAATACATTAGTTGGCTGATTATTTTTTCAATTAATCGGATAAAAGCACTTTAATGTCTGTTTGTCTTTATTGAGGCTGTGTAGGGCATTGTGGATGAAATATATATATATATTAGTGTGTGTTTCCTTGCGGGATGCAAGATCCGAGCTCACAATTCCAACTTACTGTGTACTAAATAAACCCTTTTTGTCATATAGCCTTATTTAATTGCTGTAACTTATAACTTAAGGAACTCCAAGCAAGCCAAACGAATGTGGAAAACTGCTTTTTCTCCCATGTTCATGCCATCTGCTTGATATGTTTTCAGGTTTGCTTACAAGGATGAATATGAAAAATTCAAGCTATACTTGACAATAATCTTGCTGCTGGGAGCCATAGCATGTCGGTTTGTGCTTCATTACAGGTATGTGGATGTTATCTGTATCACCGCTAGATTAAAAGTTGTTTTGGGAACCAGTGGCATATTCTGACTTGTGTGGCTGTCAGGAGCTCCCACCAGAGGTGTTTCTCTAATTATCACTTAAGTGAAAATGTAAATGTGATTATTATGCTTTTGTTACAGAATTGCGTGAAAGTAGTGTGTAGTGGAGTTTCATAATTTACTATGGAATCAGAAAATGGTGAATTGGCCTAAATTCTCATTCATCTGTCAGATCCACTATTTTTGTTTTGTCCATGGGATCCGTTCATTAAAGAGAGAGTTTGCATAAGAGTTGAACATTTCAGAAATCACCCCCTACCTGTGCTTTATATCAAGGCAACTGAGCTCACCTTGTAGGAGAAGCTTATTGACTTTGCTCCTGCTTGAGACATAGTGATTAAACGCGCTCCTTAGCGAATGCTCCCCTTATTTTTCACCCCCTTTCCTAGTATGAAAGTGTACAGCTCTTACATTGGGTAGAGACAAGATGGATAAACACTGAAAAAAACATATCTGCTGCTTACATTCTATCAATTTGCTCCCCAGGGTGACAGATGAAGTATTTAACTTCTTGTTGGTTTGGTACTACTGTACATTGACCATTAGAGAGAGTATCCTGATTACCAATGGCTCCAGGTGAGTGTCTGCACGTAGTGATAGAGCTGTCCAGACTACGTTCCAAAAAAACCAACAGGACTGTGTGAAATGCCCCACCACTCTTCACAAACTGAGAACGTGTATGGAAAGAAAATAAATATGGCAGAATTGTAGGTCAGATGTACTCGGCGGTAAATAAATTCCTGAACCCAGGGCTGTTCAGTGGGGTAGGTTTCAAGTGAAGCATCAGGGCATGTCTAAGATCATCAGTCGTATAAACACTGTTGGGTAAAAGTATTCTTGCCTCTTGAGTTATATACATTTTGCTAGTAAGATATATTCTGCCTGTGGTACCCTTTAATACAGTTCCTCATGTTGTGGTGACCCCCAACCATAAAGTTATGTAATTATATATTGTGAAATATGTGTTTTCCTTTCACAGGGGTCGCCTAAGACCAAAGGGTTGTTCGACCCCCCCCCCCCCAAAGGGGTCGCGACCCACAGGTTGAGAACCACTGTGTTAGAGGAAAGTGTCGTTATTGTTCAGTAGTCCTTTTAAAGAAACCATTCCACCTGCTCCAAACCCACCCCAGAACTTTGAATAAAAATTGTCACCTAAACTTTTGCTGGCAACACGTAATTGTAATGTGACACACGCACCAGTGCTGGTGGGTTGGTTACCATAGAAACAGAAGAAGTATTTTAAGTTTGTGTTTTATGTCCTTAAGCCTACAGAATAAAGGAGAGAGTAAAATTACTTTTTAATGTTTATTTGCATATCGTACTAGAATTTAGTTATAGTATAATATGGTGTCTTTAAGTAGGAGCCAGACAAACAGTTGCCTTAGGAAAAACCACAGTACCATAGGTCTAGAGCAGATGAGTATTTTTACATTCAGTTTTAAGCAGGAATTTCCTAATTTAAGCTGTAGAAAAAAATGAGGTCATTATCTGCATAGCTTAGACTTCAAATATAACTTTTCAGAAGTTCTTAATGTTATCCTTACAACAACATCCCTGCCCTTCGATGAAAGTGTTAAATTATCCAGTATTCTTCTCTGTCTGGAAAAAATATTAATCTTGTGTTTTATCAATTTAATTCATGCTTTTTATTTAACCAAAATGTTCTTTTTGTTATGCAGAATTAAAGGATGGTGGGTTTCCCATCATTATGTCTCAACGTTTCTTTCGGGGGTGATGTTAACATGGTAAGTTTATTACTTGGTGTATTCTTAAAACTGTTTCGTAGTTCAAGAAGAATGAGTTCAGAGATGCTCCTGGCGTTGTATGTACTTTAGTGCACATGATAGATGAGTGTTTCTACTAAATTTACTTTATCCCTGTGCAAATGCAGAATCCTCCCTATGGGTTCTCCCTCTTTCTCTGCTCACCAGCCCTTAGGCTGGCAGGCAACGTTTTCACTTGCTTGCCAAAGTGCATGATTGCGGTACTTGCCACCAGTTAGCTCCGGTACTGGTACGGGTGAGCGTTCCAAATGGTGTAACGCAATCAACTGCATGCATTTGCAGAAAGCACTCCTATTGATTTTAAAAGGTAGTGCTTTCCTGCCACTGATTGACTGACTGGTTCAAACAGCCAAAAGTGGTATGGAAATGGGGCCACGGGGGGAATGGTGTGCAGATATGGCAAAGGTGAGCAATTTAAAATTAATATGCATTCTGTAACCTGTAGGGTAAAAAAATAAAGATAGGTGCAAAGTGCTTTCATTTGCATTGTTAATTGATGCGGGTGCGGACGCTCGGCTGTCCCTGTTTGTTGTATCTGTATCTACCAAAATTAGATGTTTGGGATAGTTTGTGTGTGTGTTTACAATCATGTGATCTTAATAAAATTAAGCTGACCGGTATCTTTTTATCTTGAATTAGGCCAGATGGTCTTATGTATCGAATGTTTCGCAATCAATTTTTGGCATTTTCAATCTATCAAAGTAAGTGTTGAACATGTCTTGGTATTGTTCTGTGTCTCATTATACTTTCCCTGGAGACGCAAGTAATTGTGAGCATGTGTTGCTTGGGCCCACCTGAAAACGAAATCTATTTAACAGTTAACACTTGCATAGTCTGATTTGCTATACATTCTTTGATTACATAGCCCCATCGTATTCCATAGTGCTGTACAATAGAACATAGGCGTTTTAAATGAGCAGGCATTTGTTTTGTTTTTTTGTTTGTAAGAAAAAATGTTTCCACGTTTTGTGCGCCTTGCAGTCTTACCATGAGAAAGCTTCTAGGTTGCCTCCCTCGCCATGACACCACAACCTGTATGTCGGGGTACGGCGACGAAGGAATGATAGGGCTTCACGTTGAACGCAGCTCCTAGGTCAGTTGCTCTGGGAGTATGTGAACCAGCACTCCTAATGCTCTTCCAGATATCTGGTTCTGTTATCTGATGTGAAAAGCCAGTTACCAATAATAATTTATCTATAAACAACATATCCTGGGCCCATTTTATGGAGGGACTCCATTTTAAACCCTAGGGGAAAATCTTGTGTGGGTGGATCCCAGTTTAACAAACTACAGGAGTTTAATTTAGAAGAGAAATATTAGAACACGATACCATAATCTAAAATTAGAGGATCAGAGGTTTAGATATAATGTTTTAGTTTACTTAGGGGGGGATAAATTGAATAGCCTCCAATCAGAAGTGGTAGAGTCTACTACGGAAAGGAAATTTGAACGTACATGGGATAGGCATAAAGCTATCCGAAATCTAAGAGGAGACCAAGGACTAATTAAGGTCTGAGTCTTTACATCAGGAAAATAGGCAGACTAGATGGGCTAAATGGTTCTTATCAGCTGTCACTTTCTACGTGGTGCTTTCTGTATATAATCAACATTCATTTGAAGTTGTGCAACAAATTAAGAAAACATATATTTTTTTTCTTCTAGGTTGTGTGCAGTTTCTGCAGTACTATTATCAAAGTGGTTGTTTATATAGATTGCGTGCATTAGGAGAGAGAAATCATTTAGACCTTACTGTAGGTAAGTAAAACTGCCACCAACGGGTAGTTTCTATGACGGATTAGGAATTGTCAACATGTACCTTACAGAAGCATAGCACAGGCTGACAATAAGTTACACCAGGTAAAGAGTCTGCGATTTATGTTTACGGTGATATTCTGGGCATTGTGCGGACAGCTGAAAATGACATTACTACAGATAGTTTAAATGTATGTCAATGTAACTCTAGACGATCTTTTATGTTGCTGTCGGCCATACCACTTGTGTCTCAGTGATGTTTAGCTGTGTTCTGTTCATGTGCTTCGACTGATAGAATACTTGTCTTATTTTCTAGAGGGATTCCAATCGTGGATGTGGAGAGGACTGACGTTCCTACTTCCCTCCCTCTTTTTTGGCCATGTAAGTCTCAAGTGACTTTGTTTCCTTGTAAAACGAGCTATATTTATGTGGAATTGAAATGAAGGGTAAAACATTTCTTTACAAATAAAATAATTTTGCCCTCCCTCTGCCTTTTAAAAAATGAATTTTTTGCTGCAGAGGATCCAATTTTAGCACAAATCCATTTTGGCCACTACGTTAGTATTGTGTGATTGTGCAAATCGAGAGAACGGTGAGAACTATGATTATGACTATTTGGCTCGAGAGTAGCTCGGCGATGATATTTCTCATGTCGTGGTATTCACCGAGTTTAGCCCTTCACGTAGAGGAACTGGCTGAGCTTCCTTTCTTCCTCAGGGGTGGCGAGTTCCATTGAAATCCAATCCAATCAACTTGTTGAATTCAGTATGGACTCAACTGTAAATTCTCCATGCTCTCTCTCCGGCTGTACTTGCCGTGAGTGTTTTCAAGTATAATCCCATGTCTCTAAACAACTTTGATATGTTTGCCAAAACAAGAATTAGACTTTTTTTAGTCCCATGTGCAACAATTTAAATTGTACGCTGAGAGCCTCCTGACTTGCGCAATGTGTGGCCAGTACTGTAAATGTTAACATCTTTCCATACACTGTTCCTGTTCCGTGTCATTACCCTATCTTAGGGGCATGGGGGAGGGGAAGCATTGTATTTGAAATGTTCAAGGCAGCTTTTCAAGTACTTTAAGGTAATTATGCAAATATGTTTGGCAATGCCCTACTTGAGTCAGCAGGGGGCAGCTCTGGGTTAGAGATGCATATCAATTCAGACCTGTATGCATTACCTTCAAATAGATACCGGCTCCTAATATATAATGTATGTTTATTTTTTATTAAAGTTTTGGCAGTTGTACAACGCAATCACGCTATTTGAGCTGTCCAGACATGAAGAATGCAAAGAGTGGCAGGTAATGTATTCTTTACTGAATTTCCGTGTGGACTGGCACACATTCATTACTTGGTTCAAAAACTAGGTACATACATACATACATACATACATACATACATACATATTGATGCACCTTGTGAAAATCTGCAGTGACATATCACATGAGATAGCAGAAAGTGTTCACCCTGCACATGATTATATATTATAAACAAATTGTAATATGCGGATCATATGATAGACACTTGTCTCAAAACCTGTTTTGATTAAAAGCATTGTTTCATTCTGAAAAGGATCAGATATTTGTTACAGTAGTTACAAAGTGACTCTTGATGCTCAATAAATTATCAGTTAGAAAAGGCTTACCAGTGAACATGTTGTTGGGCTTCTTAACTCTATTAGTTTGCTGTATTGGACTCAGCTGGCTTTATCAAAGGTGCATCATGGGTGAGGCTGCAGAATGCGGGATACACCCAGCTAATAATACAAGCGCTCAAGGTTGACGGCTTCGGTGCTGCTGCCGCCATCCCAGTTTAGTGTGGAATCGAAGTCTGTATTGGTAAAGAGCAATTCTAATGCTAACTGTGCAGCACTTTGCAAGAATCTTTCACTGGTTTCATTTACAATTTTGCCCCAGGACCGCTACGTATGGCCAAATGTTTTCTGTACACAAGGGTCATTTCACTTATAGACGCTTGGAAATTTGCACATGACAAATCCTCTGACATCTGAAAAGCGGCAATATTTAGTTACGGGTTCAAAGTAACTGTGCAAATTGCACATTGTTCAGCCACCATCTGAAAGGAGTGTGAGTTTTGCTTGCTAGATGCTTGGGAGTTGTAGGCCCACATCTGTAAAGCCTTTAGTTTGTTGACCGTGGCAGATAATTTGATGTATGGTATGTAACCAATCACTCATAGCTCCCTGGCTAATTGAAAGATAAACATTTTGGTTTGCAAGTAAGTGGTATACATACATCTAATTAATATACGTTTGGAGCCATTTGCGTTACACACTTCATTGTGGTGCTCCAAGGCTGTTAGACAAGTGCAGGTGTTGGCATACAGTATATGCGGGGACGCTCAACCTGGTTTTCCTGACTGACTGGGTTCATTTAGTGAATCTGTGTCGCATGGTAATTAGAATAGCAAGCAGCATGGAACAGACACATAACAATGTTAGGACAGACTTGGTTTGCTACCTGTAAGCATAGTGGGCAAGAGTTAACCATTTCATGGAGCACTTAATGTTTTGGAACAAAATTGCAACGAAACATTTATAGTTTTAAGGCAAATGATTTACCTTTTTTTTTTTTTTCTCTACAATAAAATATGTAGCACTTGAAAGGTTAAGGCTGATTTTGTGTACAGCTATTTTAATGGCCATGTATGTGAATAGTATGACATCTTGTGAAACTGTAACAAGACTTCTTGAATTTTGCAGATATCGGTGTTGGCATTTGCTTTTTTCTTGCTCTTCCTGGGCAACTTTCTGACGACTTTGAAGGTGGTTCACACTAAGTTCCAGAAGAACAAACTGAAGAAATCTTGAGTTTAATGACACTAAACCTATAGACTTTCATACAGCTTTTCTACTCGGCCTTGATCATACTGAACAGCCTAAGGAAACCAAGTGCCCCACCGCAAGAAGCCACATCTTCTATTTCAACACGCGCTAGTATGACGTATCAGTAACATGGCTGGAGTTTAGAGCTGCTGCTCCCTGTTTCTCTCTGCGAGAGAGATTTCATACGAAACATTTTAAGCTGCTTCTGCGTTGTTTTAACTTGTTTCTTCCCAACTGGGTTGGCATCATGTTGTGGTGTTCTTTACAACGCCACTTGAGATTATATATTTAGTTTGCTTTGATGCCGGTAGCGATGACGGTGATAATCACTATATTTGATATATGGCTCTGTCCGGCTGCAGGATGTTGGGGTTACTGTCACACATGGGTAATGCATGCGTTATTATTTGTGTTAGGGGGAAGCTCAGGGGAGTCTGTGAAATAATGAATTGATTGTACCTTATTTGTAACTTTTTTGTTTTTGAGTGTCTCCCAAATAGCGCATATTGAATGCTTCAAATAAAAATTGTCTAGGTGACCTATAGCAAAAGTGAGATAACGCAATAGTAAGTTTCTTTGGTAATGCAGAAGATTTTGCTGAAATGTCTGAATTAATAAACTTAAGAAAAGGAATGGTGGTGCTAGTGTTCTACTCGGCAGACATGTTCACGGCGTATGGGGGTAGTACTGGGAACCCAACAGTGAACCAATATTTAAAGAGGAAGCTCACACACTTACTTTAGAATTAAACGTTCAGAATGTCTTGTAAATTAAGGTGCCATGACTCAAACCAATGCTGTATTAGTCTACCCATGATTATTTGCTGTTTAAGTAGCTTATATTGTTGTTTTTTTTTAATATTCACCTTCCTTAAGAGCCTCTGTCACCAATTAGACTGTTTCCAGTAGGTGTGCAATTACTAATATATAGCTAATAAGCTTGGGTAAAGTTACCTAATGAACCAATACTTTTTTTAAGTATGTAAATTGAAAAAAGTTAAAGGTAGCGAATGTTGGTCCTTTATTATCTGTAACTGGAAATTTGGTTAGTGAGGACAGAGAGAAAGTGGACATCTTAAATGCTTTTTTTTTTTCCTTCGGGGAATTTTAAGGAACCGTTGCAGCAAACATGGGATTGGCTGACACAAGAAAAAGTGCTCAAGCAATTAAATACTGTTAAGGTAGACAAGGCCCCTGGACCAGATGGTATACACCCAAGGGTACTGAAGGAACTAAGCCTAACCATTATTACTGATATTTAGGGATTCTTTCAGCTCCATTCAATTGGCACAAGGCAGATGTGCCCATATTTAAAAAGGGATCAAAATCTCAATTACCGGCCAGTAAGCTTAACATCGGTAGTGGGGAAATTATTTGAAGGGTTGCTAAAGGTATACATTCAAGATCATATACTGATCCATAATCCAATTAGTAGAAATCAATATGGATTTGTGAAACACAGGTCTTGTTAAACCAACCTATTAGCATTCTACGAAGAAGTTAGTA
Source organism: Spea bombifrons (assembly GCF_027358695.1). Taxonomy (NCBI): domain Eukaryota; kingdom Metazoa; phylum Chordata; class Amphibia; order Anura; family Pelobatidae; genus Spea; species Spea bombifrons. The sequence continues at coordinate 125,650,779 of NC_071087.1, read as the reverse complement.
AAAATATAGACCTGGGGGTGGCTGTAGATGTGATTTATCTGGACTTTGCTAAGGCATTTAATATGGTTCCACATTAAAGGCTACTCTATAAATTAACAGAAATAGGCTTAGGGGCAAATATATGTATGTGGATCAGAAATCGGCTAAAAGATAGGATGCAGAGGGTTGTTTGTGAATGGATGTTTCTCAGCCTGTACGCAGGTATTAAGTGGAGTGCCTCAGGGGTCTGTCCTCGGTCCTCTTCTTTTTAACTTATTTATAAATGATCTCCCAAGCTGCATTGAGAGCCATGTCAGTTTTTGCTGATGACACAAAATTTAGGCCCCAGTAATTCAGACTAATCTTGATGTTTTCAGGAAGATTTAGACAGAGTTGGGGACTGGGCATGCAAGTGGCAGATGAGGTTCAATATAGAGAAATGCAAAGTTATGCATTATGGTTAAAATAATAAACATGCAACCTATTCTTTAAATGTAAGATGCTTGGGGGAAACTACCAATGAGAAGGGTTTAGGAATAACAGTTGACAGATTTGACAACCGTTCGCAATGCCAGCAAGCAGCTGCGAGGGCCCATAAGGTCTTGGCATGCATAAAGAGAGGAGGATATCATCTTGCCTCTTTACAGGTCATTGGTAAGACCTTACCTTGAATATGCGGTACAATTCTGGGCACCGGTCCTTAAAAAGGACATTATGGAATTAGAAAAAGTGCAAAGGAGGGCTATGAAATTAATAAGGGGATTGGGTGATACTAGTTATGAAGAGACTAAAAAAAGTTAATATATATGCTAAAAAAACTGCGTCTCAGAGGGGATACGATAACATTATAAATTGTCACGCTCTGAGAATGGAAGAGCGCAGGTTTCATAGACTACAAAGGAAGGGATTCTTTACAGTGAGGACAATAAAGGTGTGGAATTCACTGCTAAGGTAGTGGTGTTATCCAAAACATTAAATGCCTTCAAAAGGGATCTGGATATATATATTTTTTTTGAAAGGCATGACATACAGGGCTATAAATAGAACATTAATATTTTAGAGCTTCTTGATGCAAGGAGAAAAATTGCCTTTTGGAGTCAAGAAGGAATTATTTGCCCCTGATGGCAGAACTCAAAGTAGCTTAATTAGGGTTTATTAGGAAGGTTAGGTAGAAGGGTTGAACTTGATGGACTTAGTAACATAGGTCTTTTTTCAACCTTGTTTACTATGTAAAGCAGACTGTGAAGCTGATCACCACATTTTCTGACTTGCTACACAGTGGAATACTACTGGTCATTACTAAAAAGTTACTTCAAAACAAGTAATAAAAGAAAACACCTACTGCTGCTTTGTTACAAAGGTAAGACATGTAATCAGAGTGAAAAGGCTAACAAAACGGCAGGCTTTCTATCTCACAGGGAGTGACTCCATTCTTTACTCACACAAGCACTTCAGAGCAGGTCTGTTAAACTGGTCATCTCCTATATAAATCTACAGATATTAAGCCACACATCACCCAGCACTATCACATCAGGCTCATTTAGTAAGTCTTAAGTGGTTTCTATAACCATACATCTCTCATTACTACTGCGTTACAAATAAAATACTTCATATGATGCGGCTCCCCAAGACGTTACATGTGCTATATTGAGTGACAAGGCTGCTGCCCCATTAGGAAATTAGCAAAATATTTATATACCTTACCATATGCATCTTAAGCTCAGGATGGGGTGAAATATCTGGTCTACAGCATGAGTAAATTCAGAATCATCTAGCATTGGGGTGTAATGGGTCTTAACTGGATTTTGATTTTATTTGACATCTTCTGAAATTTATAGTTTGGAAGCACTTAATTATGGGAACTTACACATTTCCCCCACTAAAACCATATATTTAAAAAAAAATTACACACATAGCATCAGTTTTTACTATAATTTGTTCAACTGTCAGCAGTTTTCCTTTTAATACATACCCATTTTAAAGATCTCATCTGCCTCTTGATCTTAAAACCTTATTTTACAAATTGAAATGCAAATGGTCATATTAAGTACAAACGCACTGTTCTAAATGCAAGCTTCAATTTGCAAATACACAGCATCTCATATTATCCTGGGAGTTCTTTAAGGGGTGATGTCCATACATTTCTTAAGCAATGGCTGAAGATGAGTGCTTTGACAAGGTGTCCATAACACCTAACCCTACTGGCATGTTTTTAGGACCACCACAGACAAAAAAAGTTTAAATATGTCAGTGGATGTTTTTCAAAGGCACATTTTCACATAGGGTTGTGATGTCCATTGATATACTGCCCTTCAAAAGAATGATTTATCTGATGGATACATTAGACAACATATTACATGTTCAGGGTAATAAGCAATATTTACATCAATGGGTATGGTAAATCTACCTGATGTAAACCAGAAAGCAGATTACCATAGGCACAAAAGCTTTTAGTAAAAAAAAGTGCCTACCTTAGTAGCTACACATTACACAGGAAGTGGTGATGGAGTCTGTTCACCGAGCACTTGTAATGACCTACTAAGCCTAACCTTAATGTGCTTGGCAGTCAGACACAGGTCCAATACAGATACCACATTGTGATACCCTACTCATAAAAAGAAGATAGTCAAAGCTTTAACAAGCTTGCGTATGTTAAAAGTTGTCAGATTAACTTAACATAATGCTCCATCACACGCCGCCATGTACAACCAGTATATAAAATTATGCCTCACAATAGTCACAAGCATTGTATTGAGAATAAAACAACCAACAATCATGTTTGTTAATGGTAGAGAAGCCAAATTGCCAGTTTAATTTCTGTTCCAAGACATTATGATAAAATACTATACAGGATGATAAAAACATTTGATTAGAAATATTTACAGTAAAAATAGTCCAAGTAGTTGGATATGAAACAGTGAGTGGTACCAAGCTGTTGGCAGCATGGGATTCACTTTAGAAGTTCACTCAGTAAAAGCACTGCCTTCTTCAAAGAATCAAACACTGCTTGTGCCGCCTCTTCAACTTTTCCTCCTTTTTCATTCCATTAAGTGCAATTAAAGTGGCTTCTTTAAAAACATTATCTACATTCTCCTGAAACTTGGCTGAACATTCCAGGTACTCTACAGCGTGTATACTTTTACAGGTAGTTTCTCCCTGTAAGAAAATAAAAGCAGACGATTAGCACCGAACTGTATCACAGAAGGAGATTTGCTGCTGGACTGGGGCTGACCCAGCCATACCCCCTCATTATCCTGCCCCATCCGTTAAATTCCATAAACTTTTATTTTTCTCATGGGCTCTGAATATAGAATCAACTGCTAGTTTCAGCTAGAATTCAATTTAAATAAAGAAGAAAACGCTGCCACCTAATGATGTATTAATATGCAACTATTTGCTCACTGTCACCTTCCCGCATGCTGCAAAATATCAGGAGCCGTTTGATCTTTGCCCCCCCTGCTTCACAGTCAGCCTTATACATAGTTTGCATTTCTACATTCCAGTTGCGAGGAGTGGCTACCCTTTCTGAAAAGGGAACAGGATCCTCATTTCTAGCTTAACTTTTCCGGTTATTTTGACATTTCTCTTTGACTAATAGGTTAAAGTGTGCTGTTAAATTATAAAAATGCCAGTACATTCTACTCCAACTGTTTCGATTGGAATATAAGGAAGCCGTTACAAGTTGAGAGCATATGGTGTTCCCTGCTATCCAAAACATACTTCTAAAGCAATTTTGATAACGTGCTGCTTTGAAACTAATTCAGATGAAGATGCTTTTATTGTACATAATATGATATATGATTTATCCTGTAAGATAAACGTCACACCTGCTTTACCATAGAATGTGAAAATTGCACATTTTCTTTCTGTTGACTGACAGTTTAGGGCCCGCACATTAGCTTGTTCCGATTGTTTTGGGATCCGCCTCACAAATGAAGTTTAAAGAATGTTCTGGGGGGGGGGGATATAAAATGGGGCTCCCTCTAAGGTTAATTTTCACTATTTTATGAGTTGTCTGCTGTGTTCATTCCTACTTCAGATGAAGTAAGGTCCCATCAACCATAAAAAAGAAAAAAGGGGTACTCAATTGGTAAAAAATAAAAATACTCCTAATTTAGAGCTTGACCTAATGTCATCACAGAGGTAGAGTTGGGTTAAGGAAGACGATAAATGAGGAGATAGGCACATCGAAGAGGGAAATCATATTTTTAATTAACTTTAATCACATTTCTAATAATCATATTAAAAATAAAAGAAAACCAATTTCCTTTACTGAGAGAACTGGTTTGCAGACAAGCTGCAAGGGTAGAGACGGCTTGGGCTAGAGGTTTGTGGTGAATTAGGTTCTCTCTGCAAAAAACCTTACTGTGGCATATCTGCATAAAATAAGGAGGCATGAAACACTTGTTTATCACACTACCTAATCTCTTCTATATTTGATAAAGTATAAATGTGGCAACTGTTGTGAATGCCCAGACTTCCAGACCAACCCGTACACAATCTGTGACAGATCTAAAAGGAAGACACCAATGCAATCCTTACTAAAGGAGTCAAGGGAAATACAGGATGGTTTAACTAAATGCCTCATGGGGCATATGCACTGAATTTCAATCTCTCAAGTTATTATGAATGATAAGCCTCAGTAAGCATCTCTTGCACATTCTGGCCCCTAAGAAACAGTCAAAGAAGGTTGATTAATTAAAAAAAAAACTAGACGGAAACCCAATGGGATTGACTTGTATTTTGGAGGCGTTGAACAGACAATTTATTTCATATCTATTTAACAAGACATTTATTAAACAGCTTTCTATATTTTACACAAAACACATAAAAAGTTGACATACAGAGAGCAATATACCTAAATTTCGCTGGTCTGGACTTTTTACATGACACCGGATGGGAAATATGAACTATTAATATCTGGTGAACAAGAGCATCTTCTGAATTCTGTCTTGAGCTCCTGGCACCATTGGCCACACAGCCAGAAGGGAGCCAGCAGGACTTGTATAGTAATCCCTCCAGACCGAGAGGGTGGACATGCTGTGGGTGTCGCTCTAGTAGAACGTAAGCCCCAGAGCTAGGGGTGGAGGGGCAGAAGATAGAGACGTTGGAGACTAAGACAGAAATGTTTAGAATACATTTTTTACCTGACTGTATGTAATCGGTTCCTGTTGAGAGGTCTTTAGCTTACGCAGGCGTTCCTTGTCCTTCCTTAGGTCTGTTTTGCAGCCAATAAGCACCACAGGGACGCCTCGGCAGAAGTGGTGCACCTCTGGATACCACTAAACATTCAGAATGAAGCGTTAGGATAGGCATAAGACAAAATGAATCTGGTGATCCAACAATTTTTAAAATGTGCTGAAGAAAGACCAGCTTGCACAGATTTACTAACCAACTAAAAATCTCTGCTTGCAAAGAATTTTCCAGTTAGTGACAGTCACAAAGTGCTTCAACAGCGAGACACTTTCACCCGAAATCAATACAATACTAGATGCCTACTACAGATCTGGAGGGAAAAGAAAACCGTAGAAGGTGATCATTTTTGATTAAAGTCCTCCTTATCAATATATCTCATGTTAGTTCACCTTCTCAAAGGTGGTCCACTTCTTATGCCCACATGCCCATTGTAGGGCTCAACAAACCAGAACTAAAATATTTTAGTGTGCTTATTATGGCTGTGCTACATTTAGTAATATATTTTTGGACTCATATTTTACACATTTTGTTTACCTCCCTAGTTTTCCTTTGCTATGTGCCATTAACAGGAACACATTTTAATCTTCTCAGATTGGCTTAATTGAGAGTGAGACAATATAAGGCAGCACCTAAACATGGGCGCCTAAGTGTTGGGTGCAAGATGTACACAATCTACCTCTGTGTATCCTGTACATGTGTTTTACAGCAGTTACATATTTTGTCAATGTGCCTGTTTCCAATACTTTTATATATATATATATATATATATATATATATATATATATATATATATATATATATATATATATAAAAAGCATTTGATTCTATTACTTTTTATGCCACCTTCAGTTAAAAGGTAGCAATGTTAATGGTTTGGTTAGCATATACATTCATACAAGAACGTAACTTTATACTGTTCTAAGCTATATTATGTAGCCTTAAAAACAAACGCCTTGTTAAATCTACAATAAGCATCAACCAGCGTCTTGCTCTGCGATACAGCATGGTTATCAAAATAAAGGCTGGAGACTTACCTTTATTAAAACATTGTCAAAACTTGTTGGGTTTGTAACATCGTAACAAATTAAAACCAAATTCACATCTTGATATGAAAGTGGACGCAAACGGTCATAATCTTCCTGTCCTGTAAAGGGCGACGATGGAAATAAAAATGAAAAACTTTAACGCATATACAACTTAAATTATTTAATAAGCTTCATTTACAGTGACAAAAAGTAACAAATAAAATCGATTTCTAGTGTGCCGATAGTACAATACATGCATGTTTCTGAGGTCAGATATTAAAAATGTGTCCCTTTAGGATATTTATCTCCTTTTTCTGTCTCTCCGGTCATTAGCGACTTCAAATACTCTAGAGACTTTATAATGAACGAGTACTTGCAAAAACGTATACATGGAAGGATGAGAGGTGATTTTCATTAACCCGTTTTATATATAGTTCTTTATAACATAAGCAACAAGGGCTACCTATGCAGCTATGAACAACTACAGGGTTGGCCAACTGCAGCCCTTGAGATTTTGTTGGACTACAATCCATATTATACTCTGTCAGATGAGGTTGCTTAAAAGAGAGATCAGGTGAGAGTAACTCCTGCAAGAAGGGAGAAAATTTACTGCAAACATGATCCGGCTCTCTATCTTGCTACAGTTTGAGGCATATTTAATTGAGGAAAATAATAATAGTAATAATAATAATAATGACAGCAAGTGGAAGTAGTACAAGTAACCAGTTACAATACTGACGCCAAAAAAAATGTTTATTTCATAACGACCACATAATTGCTGCCAAATTAGCAATAGAATGTATGCTATTTTTCAGCATACTCATTTGGAAATCTAGAAAGTCCACATAATATGCTTTTGGGAAAAGGCAGATTCAAGTCACAAAAGGACCTCAGCAATGACAATACATCTCTACCCTGCCGGCCCCAGCAGCCATTCTAGTCTGAATAGCACGCTCTCCGGCCATAATAATTATAGTCTTCTTGCTTCAGAGCTGGACTGGAATTTTAAGCATTGCTTCTACCTAAACATTACATTCTGCATACTTATCAGCGAGAAGAAAAAGAACAAAATCTTTCGTTCCAGACTACCGCATTTATGCACACGCATTCCTCCTGCCATAAGCAATATTAACTTCTTGAGTGCTGGGGTAACGTGCATTAGGCTTCAGATAATGTATAGAATAGCACTGATTACATCAATAAGCAGAAAGACAAATACACAAAAAAATAGCCGATATACCACTATCGTAGCACTCAAACATCCGAAGCCATTGTTAGCACATACATATACACTGATCAGCCATAACATTATGACCAACTGCCTTATATTGTATAGGTCCCCCTTTTGCCTCCAAAACAGGTGCCATTATAATCACATGAGTGTTTTTCCCATCACCTGTCGGTGGTCAGCACATTATGGCTGATTGCTGTATATATTTTTTGTCTTCAAGATGTATGCACAATACGATTAGCATTTTTTAATCCAGGAAACCACATCAGATCAACCAGATGTGTAAAAAACAAAAAAAAAAAAAACAACCCCCCCCCAAAACAAAAAAAAAACAACTTACTAGTAATCATTACACCGGTAGAGCAACATCAACAACTGCATAGCAACCCTTTTTTACACTCCTGAAGAGTGGTAAAAAAGCAACATCATACTGACAGATAAAGGTACTAACAGGTAATAACTCCTTAGGATTTTTTTTTTTGCTTGACATGTTGAACAACGCTTACACTTCAGAAAGTTATGTAGGTTGGCGGATGTTAAACCTCAGCGCTTCCTGTCTAGATCTTTTTCTCTATCTCTGTAATTAGAGCCTGGAATTCTACAAGAAAACAAATACCATAGCAGGACACTTTTGTGGTGGACTGACTACAACTGTTTTGAAATTGGATGAGGTACACAAAGACTGCAAGATTATTGGAACAGCATAGAGATTTACCTAGTAACATTTGTATCCCAGTTATGTTAAAGCAAATATGTACCTACATATGATTTGCTGTTGAGTCGCCAATTCTTCCAACTTGAAATTTTGAAAGTTGCTATAAAGTTCAACCTTACAGAAATAAGATGGCCCTGCTCTGCCAGAATCAGTCATAACATTATGACCTCCTGCCTAAGATTGCGTATGTGCCCCCTTTGCCACCAAAACAGCCCTGAACCCCTGAGGCATGGACTCCCCTAGACCTCTGAAGGTGTTCTGTGGTATCTGCACCAAGACGTCCTTTCAGTCCTGTTAGTTGTGAGGTGGGGCCTCCATGGATTAATCCTGGTGCCATGTGTTCTCCAGGTAAGCGACGCACACGCAACCGGCCATCCACATGATGTAAAAAACTGGATTCATCAGACCAGGCCACCGTCTTCCATTGCTCAGTGGTCCAGTTCTTATGCCCACATGCCCATTGTAGGTGCTTTTGGCAGTGAACAGGGGTCAGCATGGGCACCCTGACTGGCTGGTGACAGCCACACATGCAACAAACTGCTATGCATCTTAGATACATTAGCTTGCCTGTTGGATTTGACGACACGGGCCAGCCTCGGCCCCCCACATGCATCAATGAGCCTTAGCCGCCCATAATCCAGACGCTGGTTCACCGCTTTTCCTTCCTTGGACAACTTTTGATAGGTACTGACCGCTGCAGACCGGAAACACTCCACAAGAGCTACCCATCGTCTACCCATCACAATTTGGTACTTGTCGAAGTTACTCAGATCCTTATTTTTTTGTTTCTTCTAACACATTAACTTTGAGGACGAAATGCTCGCTTGATGCTTGATATATCCCACTCACTGACAGGTGCCATGATAGCAAGATTATCAATGTTATTCACGTCACCCGTCATAATGTTATGGTTGATCGGTGTATGTATAAAGTTCTAATTCTTAAACTAACCCTCTCCCATGTGGACTAAGTGCAGCCCACATCTTTATATCTACAATGACCATTTTCAGGAACAAAATAGGGTGCGCACACGCAAAAGTAACAGACTGCTAAGGTAAGCTTGTTACTGATCATCAGACTAAAACACACGCCAGTCATCATGAGACACCGCAAGTGTCTCTTTTCAGAAAAATCCTTCTTTCCTCCTCTGATGGCCCTCTTTTCAAGGAGCTCAGAAAGTTTGCTGGGGTTGAGGTCAAAGTGTTTTACAGCCTTAAAAGTGACTATTCAGTGACTGACAATCTTTCAACCAGGGCCCTCTTTACCTCATGTATCAGATTGTTTTTAGTCCATTCTAGTTTGTTAGTCCCTTTGCATATGAGTACTGTAAGGATAAACCCACCTTTGATTCAAAACAGAGCTTCTTTAGAATCGGAAAATCAATGATGCTTTCTGTACAAATGACACCAGTATGGCAAGATATTGATATAGATATAGTACTTAGTATTTCCATAGGAATTAAGATGCTAAGCAGCAGACAGGTGCTGTAATCAAATGCCCTTGATTAAATGGTCATCAGCAAGTGTGACCACTTGTATAAAAGCTGAGGTTTTAGCAGTTTGCTGGTCTGAGGAGTTCAGGTGTGTGGGGGCCAAAATTCCTCCACCACGATGTGAGAGACTGATAGTCATACAGAAAACGGACTACTTTAAGTTATTGCTGCTAAAGCTACTGAATTATAACAAATTTTTAACGAATGGCTTCTCCATTTAAGTTTTATTTTTGTTGAATAAATCATGACACAGTAATATGTCATGTTGCTCATCTGAGGTTGTATTTACCTCATTTTTAGACCTAGACAGATGATTATTATGTCGTATTATGTAAAGCTATAGAATTCAAAGAGGGTGTACTTTCTTTTTCATACGACTGTATATGACAGAAAACTGGAATAAAAAAAAGGGTTGAAATGGGGGAAAAAAAGCATCACAAACCTCGTGAACTGGCTTTATGCAATGCCATGTGTGCTGCAAGCAACTTAGTTTATCATCACACTGACCATACACTTCCTGTCAAACCAGCAGGAAGTGTATTTGTACGCACTGCGAGTCGGGGGCTGGCAATATTGAACGCCTGTTGTGTAAAACTTAGAATTTAGGCTGTGTTTCTGGGTAAGACAAATGTTCTTGTGACACCCGGAAGTGCAGCTCCCATGGTGCAACAAAAGCATACGAAATACTACTTTTCCTTTATGATTAACATGAGTGTTGGACCTAAAAACTATCCCTTTTTATTTATGCTTTAAATTAAATTAAGACAGTCCTCAAGAAAACATGGTGACTGACTATACACTTTCTCAAAGACGTTGATCTCTCAGCATTCCAGTTCTTCACCTCAATTCTAGAATTGCTTCGCTCCCTCAGCTGCTAGCATGGCGTCTGCCCCTTCACGCAAAAAGGTAAATGCAACTGGGAAATCATTTTATGATTGCATATCTTACTCAGCTCAGAGGTCATTTGGAACAGACATTGATAAGCATGCACAATACACTGTATGGATGCACACCATTCCACATTTCCCCTGAGACAGAAAAGTCTATCCTGCATGGAATTTAAGTTATAACAGTCCGCCTCTCACAAGGAATGAAATAATTCCTCCAACGCATTAGAAGAGACATTTTAACTCCTCTTATGGGCCTAAAAGTTCCAAGCAGATAGCACCACTTAACGCGAGCTAAACCCACTTGACAAGAAAACTCTACAGCAATACTTAACTGTACAAAGTAATTTAGTGATCTTACAAAAAGGAATTTGATCTATGTTTTACGACTGTACATTTATACCATCTATGAATTAGTCAGCACATATTTATGGTTATGCTCAACAAAAATGTATACAATCCTTGGATGTTATGATGCTGTTCCACCTAGACAAAACATTAATTGCACACTTTACTATGTAAAGCAAATAAACGTTAGTAGATCAGTCATTTTATATGTTTTTGCAGGAGGTTTAATCCCATATAATACAAACATTTACATTTCTAGTGACTTTTTTGTACACCCCAAAAGAAAACTATTGAAATTAAATTTAAAGGGACACTTCAGCCACCATTTGAAATTTAATGCGTACAATAGGTCCCTTTAAATGTTCATGTGGTCTGTTTTACAAATGCATGGAGGGGGATTCTGCAGAATCTCCCCGAATATATTTGCATTGTCAACAACTGACTTGGCTTCAAAAGACAGCATGCCGGAAAGGTAACGAATGTGTTTCTAATTTTAGCGCACAAAATAAAAATTGGTCTTATCACCGTATTGACTGCACCACTTCATTTGTTGCACCAACATCACTGTTTATACATAACCCTAAACATGCTCTGGTATGTTAAATAACAGTTATAACTATTTTAAAAACCTGGATTACTTGCAAAAAATAAGAAATGTTTATGCAAGTCCACCCAACAAATTCTGAGATAAAAAATTATATTCTAAAGTCACGTGTAATTTAGAGTCATGACAGCTTTCAAAACACATGCAATAAGCTTCGAAGTATACAAGAGGGTGTGATTATGATGGTAACAATTTGAAACGCCACATTTATGTTTAACAGCACATAACTCTGTTAACATATGGGACGGGCTACATTTATTATTACATAATATAAAACATTTTGTAACACTTTCAGTAAAGATTTATCTCAGGTTTCTCGGTTCCTGCAGACAAATGCTCAATCCTCTATTCAAATGTATTAAACTTTTTATTTCAGTTTCTGGAAGACTTGCCCAGTCAAAAAGACAGAGAGATGAGACAGAAGTGAGAAAAACACGGTCACCGTGTATGTCTCTATAGTGTTCAGGGACCGGCTCAGATCACTCATACTCAGTGGCTTACAGCCAGATAGGCACTTTAGGGAACACAAGTGACAAGGACCTTATTGTAACAAGTGAAAGACAACAAAACCCACAAAAACCTCCAAAAGGAGCATTTAAACAGTGCTTATCACCAAACACGCATAATTACGTGTTTCTCCGCTAGAAACGATAGCCTTAAACACTGCATCAATTTATTAGTCTGTTTCCAGCTGCAAAGTGACATTCTAAAGCAACCAAAAAACACGTAGGTAAACACAAACACCTTCCGTTGCAGGCAGACCACAAAACCACTTTAATGGCAAACGTCCTTTACATTGTGTAATTCGACATCAATGGCTTTGCCAGGTCCCATCATAGATTCCTTACATGCTTTCATCTGTCTTTCTATAGTTCAAAACGCTCGGAGCATCATGGTGATTAAGACCGTTTATAACATATCTGCATATATATAAAACCATATGTGTTACAAGCAGCCTTAATCATGCTGGTGCTCCAAGCTTTTTGAACTATAGAAAGGAAAGACAGACACAGTTATAGAAAAGGATTGCAACAGCAAAAAACCTCTTAACTTTTCATTTTGCAAATACGTTACATAAATTCTTTAGAATAGCTTTAGTGCTTGGCAAGCTTTCTTGAACTCCTTTACAGTGTTTTCCTGTACGGTTATTAGTTTACAAGTTTCCTTGTGTGTTATTTTTTTCCAATAAGGCTATTTCAGTGGCCCTTCTCGAAATATGGTTAATTGTGTTCTTTTGAAGCCATGGCTTCCAGGACTGGGACAAAGTATTCTACACTAAGGTCTTCCCAATGGTATATCAAGTGGCATTGGAACTTACTTTTCCCAGCTGCTAACTTTCTATAAGACCTAGTAGCTGTAACAGATCTCAGTACCCCTAATGGGTATATGCGCTAAAGTCGGCTTATTCCGCTACTACGACCACTGGTGAAAAATAATACATATATATATATAAATCTCAGCAATCACACTCCTATCATGCCCAGGCATCCAGCACATTCTTGACCCTGGGCGTGATAGGAGTGTGATTACAGGCTCCCTATGCCATGCCCCCCCACACACTCATATACTCATTCATTTACAGATACTCATTCATTCCCTTAATCACACATGCTTGCTCATACAGCCCATTTCCAATTGTACCAACAAAGTTTCCAGCACTAATATTGTATGTATGCGTGTGTTATATATATTTAGACACATACAAAGTCTCTATGCATACATACACACACACTAACATGAACATTCCCAATCCAGGAACCAAGTGGGCTGTAGTGCATGAGCACACCTAGGAAGCCCTCTGTTTTACTAACATAGTGTATGGCATTCCATAAAGCTGTAGAGAGACTTGTGTGCACAGGCCACCCATATTTATAGTCTTTGTCTCCATGACAGCACATAATACCCAGATAACATAGCTATTAGCCTTCAAAACTGAGGCGCAAAGGGGCTAACACAATGTATAATGCACCCTATGAAATAACAAAATACCATTTTTTTTTATGACCGTGCGCTTTAAAAGCCAGAACGTTAACTAAAATAGAATTCCAGGAACTTAGATGCACTAAATGACCTTTACTGGGTATGATGCATTTGTCAGCTCCTGCACAGCTTCATTAATTTTATGAGAGCACTGCTAGAAGAAACCATTCACTCTTTGTTCAACCATCACGAAAACCAAATAAAGCCAAGAGGCAAGCCATGACCCAGTCAGGCAAGTTCACCTTCAAGTAAAAAATGGAACTCATATATCCGACGGGCCACAAACCTCTGTCCTGGAGATCAGAATAAAAAAGGATATAAGACATTGAGGGGTTTTACAACAGTAAGGAAGAAGGGGATATATTTGGTTCCATTAAATAGTCTATACTTGGCAAGGAGAAGCAAAGAAAAATTGAATTTGATGGCAGATAAGAAGAATTCAGCCCATCTAATCTGCCTTTTTTCCTTGATGCAAAGACTCTGATCTTATTTGGCCCTTCGTCTCGTCTCAGATTCAGTATAGTTATATGCATATCCCACGCATGTTTAAATTCCCTCACTGCATTAGCCTCCACAACTATTTCATACTCAGGAAAAATATTAGAATCTATTCAGCGGGTTTTTTCGTTAGTTTTTGTTGATGAGTAAAAGATTTTTCAAATAAAATGCAGATTTTTTTCACTTTGTCATATTTTATTATAATACATTATGATCAAAATAACAGTATCTAGTGAAATTTTTTTTTCATTCTTTCAAGTTTCATGTGACTTCCCCGTTTAATTACTCTCCACCCTTGCGTAAGACCACATTTTTAAAGCTATAACAGCATTTCCACAAGTACCAGTACGTGTAGTAATAATTAACTGGACCTCTAAGAGATGATTTAACTAATTCAAATGTCAACACAATTGTTAAAGGGAACAATGCTGAAAAACATGTTCAATCTTTATTCACCTCACATATAGTTTATGACATCTCTACAAGCAGAACACGATCTGTCACGAGAGAATTATTCAATGATTCACTTTCCTGTAAACAATACTTTTCAAATAATTCGGCTTACCTGCTGTATCATACAGATGCAAAAAGATCTCTTTGTTTCCAATAGTGACGGAGGTAGTAATCTTTTCAAACACGGAGGGTGCATATCGCTGTTAAGACAAATACAAAATTGTCAATGTGGTTCACCTTCACAAAGGCAGATACAGCATGGTAATGCCAGAAACGCCGCAGCCAACTTTCTTCTTTATTAATTATTATTGTTTTATATAGCGCCATCAAATTCCGTTGTGCTGTACAACGTTTAAAATAGTATACAATATGGCATTATAGAAAACACAGTAAGGGTGTCGAGGACTGTAAACTGTCCCTTTAACACAGTAGACCAGAAGGCATTGAAATAGCCCCAATATTATTATTTATTGTTTTATATAGCACCATCAAATTCCGTAGTGCTGACATAATACTGGTTACTTTATTCTACTCATAAGGATTTTTATTTAGCTTTGTTTTTAGATTTGTTTCAGCTTCCCAAATGAGGCTCTGATGGCAACACTTTAATGAGAGGGTGAAGATTGTTTTTAGAGGGGATATTTATCTTTTTCTCAATCATGTTGAACCCTCCACCCCATTAGGCATTGAAATGGGTCTTACCTGAAAAACACACAAAACTTGTTTTTTAAAGCGTACCAAGCAAGGGTCAGTTCTTACAATGGTGCTCTGAGCAGCTGCTAAGGTTAAAATCTGGGGGGAGGCATACTGTAGGCTTTGTTTGTGTATTTAAATGGCTTTTCAATAGTTAATTTGCAGCTTGCTTTGTATTTTTGAAGTCTTTTTAGATCGTCCAGAGACGACTTCTATTTATTTGTATTTTCAGGTAATAAGACCTGATCATCACTCAGTCCAGCATATTAAGTGTCAGATATCAAGAGCCTTACAATAAAGACTCTTTAAGTATTGTATAGACAAACGCATGAACAATAAAAACAATAACGATCAGTAAGCACCAGAGTCCCCATCTGGCTTGAATTTGTATTTTTAGATAACATAGGACCGTATATCCACTCAGGATCTGTATGCCTACGGCACGTAGGTTTTTTATTTTGCTGTGTTACTAGTAACCAAATTCTTGTATATTACACTTGGATAAGGAAAACAGGGGAAATGGTGGCTATTGATACATGACCTCACATGTGATCTTCAAGCAATACGATGCATGGCCCACTGACAACAAATATTATATCATTAATAATCGGCTTAGAATAGATCTGTGCAGAATTCAGCTCTCATACAGACAGCTTGAGTAGCCAGGATAACGGGTACATCCATAGGCACTTCCAGTCATTCACACAATTGCTCTCAGGAGCGAGGGTAGCACAGCACTACATGCAAGCGGAGAGCTATTTGGAGTGGTTTACATATACAAATCACAGGATTCATTTATCTTCATTGGTGTTATCTGTCATTGTAATCTTTGTTAGTGTTTTCTGAACATAGCAAAACCTTGTGTATAATAAACATACAATATCTATGGCTCCATGTTATACTCAAACAAAAATAAAGTGTGATTCCCTCTCCCCCAAATTTGGTTCTTGGCAAAATATTCGTATAATATTCACAATTTCAGATTAACGTAGGAGTGGTCATTGGTTCTATGGAAGTAACCTCTATAGTGTGAACAATATACCTAAAGAACAATAGACAGTGCTTTGTTATCTGCTCAAACAGGACATGCTTACAAATAGCACTGGTTTCAGAGCATGATTTCCAAAACATGCATCCAAGTCAAGCACAGAATTTTGCCAATGGTGCGATTATATTTATTTTTAAGCAACACTGTAGGAGGATGGTGCAGCTTCCAAATACTTTCTCCATATTCTGGATTATGTGCAATTTCTCTAAGGCAGATGTGAGTGGCTAAAGCCCACAAGTATGCCAGAAGTATCTGCGTCTCGCCTATATCAACCCGGTTTTGCATACCAATACTCAACAAGATTTCTTGATACCACACATGAAAGGGAGGTTTCAAGAACAAACTTAATATAGACTTTTAAATGTACCACTGGTTTAATTTGGGAGGATCGCAACTCTTATTGCTTTACCCCTAAACGAATGACATCTCTAATTAACTTGTAAATGACATTATCATTGTGGACAACCGCCTCAATCACATTACCCTCAACAACTAATTAACAACTGCACAAAACCATTTGCTCTTTTTCACTAATTTTTGAATAGCCATCATACAAGTATTTTGCCATTCTGTGTTTGTAAAGACACAGCTGTTTGTTACTTACAAACATTCAGTTATTTTTAAACATATAAACGAAATTAGATGTCAGACTTGCCATCCATGTATTGTGATACATACATACAAACACACTAAATACATGAAATTACTAGATGTCATAACTAGTATTTAGGCTACAGGTGGTGACTTGTCAAGACACCATAAGGACTTATTTTTAAAAAGGAACATTGATTTTCTTTTTCATGTGGCATATTTATAGTGTTAGTAGGTTACCTTTCAACGTGTAGCAGAAGACTGGAAGCAGAAGTTGCTTCTCAGTTCCTGTTTTTCCAGTGTCATTTAGACAATACATCTAGTGTGTGCTGTATTTGGGGACCTGGTCACTAAGGGGTGCGACAACCTGTAAGGGGCTTCATCGGCGTATAGGAGATTACAGTACACCCTGGATCATGTAAGATGTTCCAATCTCCAAGAGTCTCCAGGTCAGCAGAACTAGCACCTTAAATTGCAGAGGATCACGGGTAGTTGAGGATTTGCGTGATAAATAGAAATGAATTTTAAACTACCCATTTAGGCAACCAATATTACATTACAGTCAGAAGGTATGGTGGGAGTTCCCCTTTTAAGGATCGATATGGTTCCCGTAAATGCCTTCGCTGTACACAATGACTGAATATACAGAGAATGCAAATGAATTTGGGCTGTTAGCCTTTTGGGGAAAGCAAAACTCCCGCACGTCAAACATCAAAAGGAATGATTGTATCTCCTTTAATGTTCCTAAGCACTGCCGCAACATTTTATTAGAAAAGATCCAGGCAAGATAAGGTCACGAGGTGTTTCGCTTTCGTGGAGAAACATCAAAGCTCCCCTGAAACAATAAACGCATATTAACATGTTTCTAGGGAGGGGGTTTGGTACCTTATAATTTATATACAGTCTTTTAAATGCGCAAAACGCAGCACTAATTCTTTAGGGGAATAAGCAACGGATCTGTATGATAGGAGTGAGGTCTAGAGCTATACAGCAGAACTAGTAATTTTCCAGGTGACTTAGAGTTATATAGAGCAAGTGTGGGGCGTAGCAGCTTAATATTGTCATATTATGGGAGAGATTTGTAAATAAATAGGTTTATCTATTGGGAAATGAAGCACGCTATTACTAAAATATACACAGCAGCCGCCAGACTGCTCCTTTGTGATAGAATTTGCCTACAAGTTTACCAAACCAGTGCCTGATGATTTTGTAAACATGAGCGCGGTTGTGTCATTTGCACACCAGCAGAAATTGTAACCCTTTGCACCTGAAATAGATTGTCTGAATATATTCAAACATAATATATATATTTCAAAGCTACATATGATCAGAACAAAGTAGCAGACACACAATTTTGTAGGATTAATTCACTAGGAATACAGATCGCATCTGAAAATCCATTATAATCTATACAATTTATAGATGGCGGTGATAATAGATGGAGGTTGGGGGGGGGGGCATGTCACATTCTTGTAATCATAACTGCCCAACCAAGATAATCTACAGTACAAGAGGTTAGAAAATACACTGAGATCTCCTGTCCAGGGGCATCTTGGAGCAATTGGCAAACCTTGAACCCATGCATTCAGAAGCACCTAGAGTTGAGAACTGCTTGCATTCCAGCCAACAATAGCAGCTCACTTTGAGCAACAAGTGCACTTTAGTCACCGACCGGAATAGTGAAAGTAAATGATGATCCTGGGTGCCCCCCCAAACCGCCTTCACGGAGTTTGTGGGGCTCCTGACACATTCAGAGCAGTGCATGGCAGTGCATTAAATGGTCTATATACCGAGTTAAGACTCGTCTCCAGAACTGAGCTCTCCTTTTCTATTCCATTTATCGCCAGGAGATAAAAAGGCTTCCCCCGTTAATGGCATTGGAGACATCGGAGACTGGCTCAGGCAGTGTACAGGAGAAACCCATAGCGCAGACAGACTTCTTGGTCAGCGTTCCCTCCCAAACACACCTGGATATTACACTATAACGCACTGGAACTATAGTCTATTCACGCAGGGGCTTTAATCACTAAACACTGCGCTGTAGTTCAGTTGAAATAACACGTTTTATGTGTGCGTTAAGAGATAGCATCCCGGAGATATTTCGCCATAAGCATGTTAGAGTGTCCATGCCATAGCCCTCGTGTAACAGGTGCCGTGTGGCTACTGACCTCTGGGAAGTTTCCTTTAGCATATACCATCAACAGCGAGGTCTTCCCGCAGCCTCCATCCCCGACTATCACTATCTTGACCTCCTTCTTGCCCTTGTCGCGGCTCCTGCCCAGCTCCGTAGTGCCGTTGCTTATAGCCCCGTTGGGTTGTGTCATGCTGCCGGAGTGCACGCCGCCCGGCTCAGCGCTAATCCATGTGTTACCGCAGACAGACTCACCACAGCACCTCCCGCCGGCAACTCACATCCACAGAGCCACAGCCCGACCCGCGCCCGCCACTCTGACTGGCTGCCGGAGTCATGTGACAGCACTAATCACCGCCCACTCTTAGTTGAGTAAGTGTAGCGGGTGACAAGTATGATTTAATACGCCTTCAGACCCAAAACTATGAGTCAACTAATGCAGATAACTGATAAATCCAATAGGGATTACGTATTAAAGGCATTCCAGTGCGTAAGTGGCCTTATCACCATAACAACCAGTAAAGTCTGCTTTGCCCATGCTATTGGTTGCTATGATGATTATTATTTATTGTTTAATAGAGACCATTTTTCAAACATTGTACCACCTGAGTCACTTCTTATACAAAACTAATCACCCCACTTTCATGGAAAGAGTTAAAAGTATAGGTGTTGGAAGATATCTTCTTAGAGATATATCCTGGTGGGCTCTAGAACAGGTGGAGGATCTAGCCCCAACTATTTTCTATTATTCTTAGTGTTCTACTTACTTTACCTTTGTAAAACGGACAGTCGCTTTCAGTTTATCATTAGGTACCAGTTAGCCTAGAACCGACAAATATTCGTATTATGTTCCCTTCATATGGATATGTATATCTCCTTCTCTTTAGAAAGGACAGTCCAACCTTGGAACCCGAATCTTGCTATCCATCCCTCTTCCCATTTTCTTTTTTTACTAGGACTCACAAGCATATTATTTTTTTGCCAGATAAGAACCTTTTGACCCATCTAAGCTACCCATTTTTTCCTATTTATATCACACTCCCGCTCTCTGCTCTCCTACAGAGTAACATGATGAGATCCTCCAGTCTTTCCTGATAATTTTTATTCTTCAAGCCATTCATCGTTTTAGGAGCCCTCCCCTGAAACATCTCCAGAATATTCATATTCTTCCGGAGATGGTGTCTGCACAATTATACACAATACTGTTGCTGAGGTCTTACCAGGGATCTGTAACTATCTTTGTGCTACTAATGCCTCTAGCTACATATCCCAGCACCCTGCATTTTCTTGCTGCCAGCACAATACCTTTAATACTAATATTGTATATGCCCAAGTGCATGATGTTACATTTATCAGCACTGAACTGCAGTTGCCGCACTCTTGAGTATTCTTCAAATGTATTTAATTTTGTTATGGTTGATGGGTATGAGGTTTTCAGCGGACTCTACATTCCTAAATTCTTACTATAATGTTTATATAAACACCTGAAATTGCATTAGTATACATAATACATTACTCTTACTTATGTACACGTCTTACTCAATTACAAAAATAACTATCAAGAATCAGTGATGTATTTACCTTTGGGGCTGGCCTAGGGCAGTGCCCCTGCGGCCTCCCCTCTGTGGTGACGTCCCAAGTACAATAAAAGTAGCTGCGCGCCGTTAAGAAACAAACCAGCAAGGTATGACATCAGGGTATGACGCACGGCGCCTTTAAGTGGAGGCTTTGGAAGCCTCCATAGCACCAATAGACTGGTCAGGGGGAGATTAAAGATCTCCCTTTTAACTAGCACATTGTGCAGCGGGACACTGGGTGGCTAGATCACCTGAAAGGGCAATCTGCCCCTCGGTTCTGTACCAGAGCGACTCCTGCCTCCCCTGGACTTGCTGCCATAGGCCTAGACCATGATGCGTCACCAGGTAAAATCAAGAGGGTGTGAAGTTTGGCTGAAGACCTGCTCCTAGGTACACCTTATCATACTCTTTACACAGGTGACACCCTTTGGCCATACTATTTAGAAATATACTGCTAGCGTGGTCTAGTTAAGATGGAGCAGGCCAGCCTATGACACCACACTCCAGCGCCCTGCATCTTTACGTTCAAGAACCAGTGTGAGAGCAGACAGAGATCTGTGTATCTTCCAGTTTCTTCATTCATTGTATGGACTACCAGCCCCTAAACTGCGGCACAATGTGTACAAATAAGCGGAAGGATTCTGTAATTGTTAGGATAGTGAATGTAGCCTAGATTGTGGTGTATTTCTTGGGTACATTAGTTACTTAGACAGGTAGAAGGTGTGAAATGTCTTAGGATTTCTGCAGATAAAATTCAGGGCAGGTTCCACATCATGGCTCAGAATCTTTAGTAATCTCCCCCGCAGAACATCCATCAGGGGTCACCATGCAAGGTAAGCTTTTAAAACAAACCAATTACACAAACAGTAATACCAGGAACAGATCTTCAACTATTTTAACCAGAGAAACTACATCATATGATTCAGACCCACTATTGTATTTGTGTTCAAAGTTCTTCGTTATCTTTGTTTGCTTTGCGGGGTAGTCACTAGTATTATAAATAGGGATAAAAACACCCAAAATATACCCAGGCCACTCCATGACAAACCATTAAATGAGTAATAAGTTCAAATATTTCTGAGCGGATTCAAACTCCATGTCGTTTATTCCTGGTTCCAAGGTTTATTTGTAGGATCTTTTGTTACTAACAAAATACAGATTCACATTAACAGTACAATTTAAATAAATAACCATTAATATAGTATATATGTAGTCCGGTTATATGTATAAAAGATACTCAATATATTTTTACAGTCTAAGTATGAGGTTTACCTTTTTGGCATGTGTAGAAACCTGCTGCCCTAATGCTGTAGTTGATATACATATACAAATATAAATGTAGATTTGGTTAATCTAGTCTGCCCGGTGTTGACTTGGACTCTTTTTTCCTTTCCCATGCATGTTTAAATAATGCTCACTGTATTAGCTTCTACCACTTCCGATAGGAGGCTTCTTTTCTTTTGTGTTCTGTGTGCTTGTGTACGTATAGATACCTGACATTACCTGACATTGACCCTCGGTAAGAGTTACAAGTATTTTGAACTCTTTCAGTAAAAGCAGTGGGATTCAAAGAAGAAACAGTTAGGTACTTTCAGGACTGGGCTCCCTGTAAAAGGGAAGAAAAGGGAAGGGGAAAAAAAGAGAAATTACAAAGTTATGGTAACTGCTACAAGTAAATCAGAAGAAGTCACCAGCATGGCCTCATTTATTATTATTTATTGTTTTATATAACTCCATCAAGTTCCGTAGTGCTGTACAATGGGTGGACAGGACATAACAAGTAGTATGAAACATAACAATTTGACTTACAGAGACAACAGGTGAGGAGGGCCCTGCTCAGACGAGCTTACACATTTCTTCCCCTTTATAATCCCCATGACTACAGTGATCCAATGAATCCAGGAAAACTTCTGAATACAATCCAAACTATACATGAATTGTCCAGTGTCCAGCAGAGATCTACATATAATCACCTTGGGGTAAATCTAGCAAATGTTACAGTAGAGTGTGTAACAAACAAAACATACAGCATAACATAAGAATCAATAAAACAGCAACATAGCAAATCAACATTTTTCGCCCATTATGTACCATAGAAGCCATAAGTTCCAAAAGAGTTGTGGCATACATCTATCCCATGACATTGCTCCATGATCTACTGTAGCTCTTTAGCAGCGGTTCAGCTTTGAATTCACTGGGGTGGTAAAGGCCAGATTTGTTTAATTTTTTTTCCTCCCAAAAATGAAGGAAAATATATACAATTACACAAACAGTATAGATATAACATACATATATATATAAAACGTTTTTTGGGACCAGCTGCATGGAAGTGACCACCAGGACAGAAGTGGCACAACTGAAACAGAGAACATTTAACCAGATCTTACAAAAGGCACTAAATGAAACATGCACGGAATGTATATGCCCATATATAAATCTGGGACAGGTCATTACATATGGGTTAGGCAAAACAGATCCTCGTGTGAAGTGGAAATGCAGGTGTGAATGGAATTTAATCATACATAGGATCACACATATCATTGGTGCGCCACACATGTTCACGTCTGGTACACTGCTGATTCCTCAGCTCCACTCATCCTAAATGCTAAGTATCATATATAGCCACTCTAACCGTATGGAACCACATTAGACTGAATATAGGAATTCACCAAATCAAAAGGACACTTTAACCGACAATGGTGAAAGCGCTTCTTCTTTTTTCCCGCTTTATTACATACTGTTCATGGCAGAGACGAGGTCATTCATTATTATAGAACTCATAAATACCGATGATCTGCTTAATATGTCCCTGCTGTCATCCCCTTCTTAATTCTTTTATTTAAGAGCAATAAAAATGAGCCTTACAAAATTCATGTAATCTGACATATTTTTTTGATACATTCATATATTTATTGTAATGTTGTATGAAATCACCCATTGTTATTGCAAACAAAAGGGTCATGTTTATGTGTTAAAATCGCCAATAAATCAATCAATGTAAAGTAATGTTTTGCTTACTACTTGTGACACTTAAAGAGAGTTACATAATAGGAACAATCATTGTGTCAGAATGCAGTCATTGATCTAGCATTCCTCCATGGCATGTGTATATATCGTATGTCAGACTCCTGGCTGGACTCCTACCTTCCAGGGGAGTCCTCCATCTGCCTCTCGCACTGCACCATCCCCTCTGTAGAGGCCTGGGGCCGTATCGATCCATTGCAGGCCACATCCTCGGCATGGAGTTAGGCGCACCTCCGGAATAGCAAGCATGCATCTTGCTACCAGCAGGGGGAGCGTGTCTTGTGGACTGCGACGTGTCGCTAATGGTCAACGCAGAGAGAGGGACTGAGGAAAGTGCAGAGAGTCATATGCCCTGCTTCCCCTATAAAAGCCACAAACACCAACCCTTCAGTGCTTGCTTGTTGCATGCTGTGTGGTTTACCTTGTGTGCTCCTACCAGTTTGTTGCCTTAAAGCTATAGTTCCTGTTGGATTCCTATTTAAGTTTTTGACCTCCTGACTTCTGACCTTGCTTGTTCCTGGACTTTGTGATACCCTATTGACCCAACCTTGGCCAAGTACCTGGACTCTGCTTTCTTCTTTAACTGCCCTACCTTGGTGTTATTTGCTTCATTAAAACCACCACCTGCTTTGAACCCCAGGAAAGAGGCTTTTCTTTTTGTAATCTCTGCGCTACACTCCACTGACCCAACCACAACAATATAGTAGAGCAGTCCCAAACGAACTGCTGCTGCTAATCATAATGACTATTTAGAAAGGAGTCTCATAATGGGTCTTACAAATCAGTGCTAGACAGTGGAGTGCTGGCAACTTTTAGTCCCGCCAAGTAGCCCAGTAACATAGGGACCCAAACCACAAGTGACACACAACATGCCCAGGTAACACTATTCAGTTCTGCCCAAAACACAGTAAACAATCAGGACTGCGTAGAAAAGCACAGAAGCATAAAAGGCGCAGAGAATATATACAGGCGTTGGGTTAAATGTCATCTTTGTTTTTCTAGACACCTTGGCGTCTTCATTTGTAATTGCATGCAAACCACAGAATGAAAAAAAGCTTTTGGTAGGCAGTATACCAAAACTTTAAAATTAGAGCAGCTCATGGGGCATGTGACCCAATGGTAACCCACCTCTACTACTAGAACTACATATCCATTTACAAAAGATGGTCCTGGATTAGTGACTGCTAATATTTTGTATTTTATTGGCCACATATACAATAATCCTTCTACTGTAATGTAACTGTAACAGTACAATAGGTGTTCAATTAAAATAAACATATTGCTCAATGAATAAATTAGTGTGAAATCACTGCATGCTATTTTTTGCTAGGAAGTAGGTTTAGTAAACAACAAATTAATCAAAATAATATTCAGGATTGGGCATTATGGCCTCTTGACCTTCTGCTTACGCTACTTCTTCCTTAAATGGAATATTAAATATAGCTTTGAAGAGCCTCTTTTAGGTTCTATGGGTATCTTCTGTAAAACTGTACAACCAAGTGCCCTTTCACTTACTACTAGGTCTCCATAATGAATGACTTCCCTGTGGTTGGTAAAATGAATTAGTCTCAAAGGGTTAAACTAATCCTGCAATGAGTTCATACCAGGTGTGGTTCTAGCCAAGAAACTCACCAATTTATCTTATTTTGGTGAGTGAGGCCTGACTAATAAATACTGGTCTCTCTTGTAGCAAGACCTTCCTCTATCCGATGGCGCTCCTTGTGAAAAAGGAGAGCTCCGGGATTTTTCTATGTATAGTGGATGCCCTCATGCCAGCCCTATGTGTGTGTGCACTACAATCCTCTGTGCTACATATCCTCTTGGATCATGTTGTTTGCCAAAACACTTCTTTGTTGTGATTAACAGGCCAAGATGTAGGACACTTCCTTGAAGTCCCTCCCTTGCCTGAAGCACACAGTAACGATGTTATTTTGCTTGAAGTACTTGTACTTAACTGGAAGGGAAAATAAGATTGCTTGAAAATGTTTAACCCTTCTTAGACTTTGAAAAATAAAATAGAATACTTGTAAAACTTGAAAAACAAATCTGAGGAATGCTTTGCCTATGTAGCCGAGTCTTTGGTTGGAGTAAGGTGAACAAAATGATACAGCAATCCATATTAAACATGTTGTACCTACAGCATATTACCCTTTAATAACAACAAGTAAGCCTTTTGGATATAATGTGACAGGCCCTGGAGATCCAATAGTCATAAAGCAATGTGATAAAATGACAAAATGACACATTATGGGGATAATACCGGTTTAAAAGCACAAGTTAAAATTGAAATGTCTTCTCAAAAATGTTGCATTCTATAGCATAATGCAAAATATTAAATAAAGAATCTAAAAAGAATGGATATGTCAGAAAAAAAACACCATGCACTATTCGTAAGAAGAGAGCTTAGTCTAAAATGATATCAGTTCATACCATTTGCTATCCATTTGTTAGGACAATGCATGGGAGGAATTTTGCCTTCCTTAAGTTGTACCCAGTATCATTTTATGAATGGCAGGTGCATTTTAATGGTTGACCTACTCATTATTTACCAATGTTGCTTGCATACCCTGCAGGGCTCTGACCTGATTTGTATTACCAAGTAACTTTGACCTATGTCCAAGAATGAATATCTATTCACTGTGCATATCAAACAACATTATCTTTCAGTATAACTACAATTCTATTCATATGTCAAGCAGAATAAGCTATAGAATATTCAGTTAACTACTATATGATTATTTTAACCCATTTATCTCTAGTCCCAATCTCTTATATTCCACTTTATTAAGAGTTCTAGAGTTCTTCATCTACTGCTCTAACAAAACTGGATTCCCATTTATGTGTTAACTACCAATTTTCACAGTAAACATTTTAATAAATATATGCAGATGCACTCGGGACTGGCCCCATCATATCAAACCAGAGCATCAAAGTGTGCCAAAGAAGGGTGACAGTATTGAAACGTGTATAGGAGAGCCCTCAATTTATATGAAATTGCATTATTAATTACAAACAAGTTTAATTACAAATTAGAGCAAATGTGCATCCGAGACGGAGACTCGTAAATTCCCACAGAAACACTCCAAAATCACTCCCAGAAAAGTGCAGGCTGCTACAGCTGCAAAGGGTATGTGTGTGGGGTGGAGGGACTTCGTGTGTCTATGGTTTTTGAATGGGATGTCCAACACCATACCTGGAAACCTCCCTGGGTAGGCTACCTAGAACTCTCCCACTTTTGGAGGAGTGCTTCAGAAGGGCGGGGGGCTAGCCATGCTCAAGGGTGGGGCTAGACATTCAAGGGGTGTGGTTAGCCATATGGTGGTTCTGACTAACCAGAAAACATTTACTGGGTTAGGTGTGTAAGGGCATTGGGTGGGGAGATCCCATGGCTAAACACTGCTCCCCTGCTTCACTCCAGGTGAACACTGATGAGTTCACAAGGTATGTCCATACCCAGCATATCATGTATACCTCACAACTGTTCTGTATTATGCCTTACAGCATAATTTGACACAATATATTGACAATGGTCAATTTTAAGCTGGATGGACACAATATATGGACACTGTTGCACATAGCTGCCCCAGTGTCTTGCTTTTGTGGTGATCATGGGTCGGTTGGGGAGATCAGAGAATATCAGAGATCGGTTGGGGAGATCAGAGAATATCGCCACACATCTGCCTTGCATTGCGAGCTAAAGAAGAATAGAAATGAAATCATAAGGCAGCACTGCTATTCATAAATAGCCTGCTGCAAATACAACTCCCCATAATCTTGTCCCAATTCATCAGGATTAAATGTTGGGAGATATGTTAAAGACGGACACTTGGGGGTAGGTATAGTTAGGATTTTCATGTTAACTTCTTACTTGGGA
Organism: Spea bombifrons; assembly: GCF_027358695.1. Classification (NCBI taxonomy): domain Eukaryota; kingdom Metazoa; phylum Chordata; class Amphibia; order Anura; family Pelobatidae; genus Spea; species Spea bombifrons. The sequence goes on along the minus strand of NC_071087.1, from coordinate 125,623,433 downwards.
ATCTCCGGCTTTTCTGTTTAACTCAGGGAACGTGTATTTGGGACACACCTTCCTAATAAATGGAACTAGGCCATTTAAAAAAACTCCCACAAGCCTTCCTTATGCTATTAGCACCAGTGTGAACACTGAGCTTATGCGACTCTGCATGACTGTTGCTTTGAGACCTTGGATATACTCTGCACATTGCTAATATTCTATACAAGTTCTGTACAACTACTGTGTGAAACACAGCTATATCTAAAGCCAAAAGGATTAACCTGATATGGAAGGTAATTATTATTCATAGACCACCAACTTCAACATGTTGCACTTTGCATCGAGTCAGAAGACTTGACAGTAATTGATAACAACCAAACTAGGAAGCAATGCTTTCCTGTGATGTTTGCAGGGGGCATGCCATTATATCAGCTTGAGGAGTTTGAGAAGCTTTTACCTTTAACAGTAAAAATAAATGCATAGCTACATTAATATGACAAAAGAAAGCAATAATTCATTGCATGCCCAGTAAATACCATAAATATCGGGTATTCCGTCACACTATACGACCATTTATTGCTTAGCCCGCTGCTACGTCAAAGCATCCCAAGCTTGGTGAGACATATTATTATGAGCACAGTGGATAGATTCATATCCTAAATAATGGGATATTACACTACTTTGCAGCAGAGCATTCATAATAACTGAGGCTAGTTAAGAAACAATAGGCATATCTGTCACTTAGGTTTGTGTGCCCTCTGCTGGCTGTACAATAAGTGCATATTATGATACCTTAAAGGACCTACCAAATGTCTTATCGTTCCAACCTAGATATACTGTATGTGCTGAGTGGAGTTTGTTACCTGAAGCAGAAGAGCAGGGTACATAAAAGGTACATAAAGTCTTGCCTGTTTTACTAGTGTGTTTTGCAGACAGTCTGTAAACTATTACCTCCGGACATGAAATTAACAAGCACTTTTGACCACAGGTTGAGACCCAGGTTGTCATGACAGTAGAACTTGCAGATGATACCTAACGTACCTTGAGCATCGCTGGTATCTAAGCAGCAAAAACAACAATAATACAGACAGGGTTCATATAAACGAGGAAACCGCTCGTGATAAGGGTATGTAAAAAAAGAGTAGAGTTTGGGGTAGATAAAAAAAGAATAACTACTCAGTATTTGTTAACCACACAAGGCCAATGTGCAACTGAAAGCACCAGGTATACATAGGTTAGAATCCGGCGTTATCACTAATGGTCCCAAAGCAAGTCCGACTGTCACAAGAACCAGGGGTCTTTAGCTGGGATTCCATGTTGATGTCCTTCTCGGGCTCTATGAAATGAACCTGAGAACTTACAGGGAGTTATAGAGAAAGCAATATAGCTCCTTTATAGGTAGCAGCATATTCTGGCCTAGGGCGGCAGGTCCAGAGGGGAGGTAGCCCTCCGGCTTTAAAACACAGAGCTTATTCACCCTCTTGCGTTATTAGGCTGTAGCACCACTGTTGAATGGGCCAGTTAAAAAGGGAAATCACTGATCTCCTCTAACACTATTTTGGACTGCCAGGATTTGTTGTCATATCCCATGTTCAGCAGTAAGGACAGTGGAGCCTAAGTGTTAGGCATAGGGCAGTGCTGAAAATAAATATGCCATTGTTTCCAGGGACTTGTTATTGGCTCATCCCATCCAATATAGTCAACTAGTATTATTGAGTGTAACTACACAAGCACTCCTTTATTAAGAAAGAGAACCTTGGAAGACACTCTTCAGTCCACTATTAAGATAGTTGCTGATAAGAGGCTTTCCTATTGCACTTGCACTATTAGGATTTCCAATGCTTTGTATGTGTCCAATTTGAAGTGTTTTATCTCCTGGAAACATGATCTCCAGGACCAATTTTAGTTCAAGATCACACTGAACTTGAGGTACAAAAGATTAAGCAGGATTCTTGTGACACGACTTTAACATAGAACATACTTTTTACGTCTTAATTAGGGGACTTCTTCTTGAAGATCTGGACATCTGTTCATCATATCACTTACTACATCACAACTGGGGAGGTTGTGATATGGAGCACCTAAACCAGGCATAACAGCCCCTGTAGCAGGCAGAAGATTATTGACCATCTAGCAAATGCATTTTGGGCCGGATAATGAAATTATTTTTTGCTTTACTTCATTTTTGTCCAGCTATGGAAAGGCTCCAGGCAAAGTGCGAGAGTATGATGTGTGATGCTAGTGATGATGTTTTAGTGTATAGGTATAGTGTGGTTGAGTGTTCATGTGCGAGTGCGTGCTACTGTGTGTATTGGTCCCTGGGTTGCAAGGAGCTCACCTGCCCCCCATGAGCAGAAGGTACTAGCCATCCAATCAGCATGTCAGTTCTTGCTTCCTTGCTTTTTAACCATTGTTGGATCTGTTTTATTGTGCATACCCAAAAACACTTAGTAGCAAGTGCACACAATCAAGGTACTTATACTTGTGTCATTGCCACAGTCCATCGGTATAGCAGGTGCTGATCACCCAGAGGTGGTTGATAATGGTGCCCTTTCCTCTTCCCCCTACAAAAAAAACAGTATGAGCAGGGGGATACTCCCAGTTTCCTTTCACTTCATATGAGATATTGACTTTATTAGCTATATTTACCTTTGTGAACCCCTCAGGCATCGTGCTAATATGTTCACCTAAGTAATCCATCCTCCAAAATAAATCACACACGAAGAATGTAAAAGTATAGTCTATTTAAACAGGTGTCAGTAATTCATATGGTAGCTGTAACAAAGCTGTAATTGCAGTGTTGTGCGGAAATAATGTTGCTTCGCTTGTTCTTCCACGAGAGGTCGCTGCTGTCCTCTTATTGTAAAAACGATGGCGCATTCTTCCAATGTTTTCAACAATCTTCTAACCCCGCCACCGCAGGTCTGTCCCTCCACGTGGACTTGGACAAACCTTAACTCTTTCTTTACTGACAGCGTTCGGTACCCAAACACCTGAGATGTTTCCTTAACCCTGATTCTCCATCTTAATATTTTGTACACCCACCCAAGTGTTTTTAAGGAGAACTAAAGCTTTCTTTTGATACATTTTGTAGATGTATAGTCTAACATTTAGTATGACGAAATAAAATTTTACAAATGTTTTTTTTTCTAATATTTTACTATGGAAATGTTCCCCAAACCTGCTCAGTTGCCACAAATACCAAAGTATATTAATCTAAGGGTCCTGATTTTGAGAGGAAAAAACATTTTTGTCGAAAGTGATGGGCCACAAAACGGAACATCCACACGCTCTTTTCCAAACCTGAAACGTTCAAGTTTTATTTTGCGGTGTCCACGTCTCATTTACGACTGTTTGGATTTCTTGCACTCATTACGTGCAGCCATAAAGAAACCCACTGAAGTGTATTCTGCTGTTTACAGATATACCCCACATGCATAGGTTTTTGTATTTTTTCTTTAAGCAGGGCACACTACATGACACGCTCATTTTGGCACACAGAAAATAAAGAGTAATGTGATAATTATCAAACAAAAGATAGCCTCATGCTTTTGTGGACCGCAACTCACACCACCCTTATCAGCTTGGCAGGAGAATGATGAATATGAAATACTAATGCAACTCTAAAACATAGTAATATGATGCTAAATCAGTTTATGAACTTTCTGGCCTGCCAAATCTGCTCTGGTCCCAGATGAATCTGGGTTTGGCCTCTTTGTTGCCTCTCTGATTAATGCCCTCCTTACCTGGTATGTGAGTTTTGGTGGGTGGCCCGCTCTTGGCAGCTAGCTGTGTTAGCCTCCTGCAGGTAATTAGTTGCACCAGATCTTATTTGGGGGGCTTCATCACAAAGGAGGTGAATACGTATCCATGCGCCACTTTTTCCATTATTTCGTTATTTTCCTTATTTCACCAATTTGGATGAGTGTATGAATATTCATTACATAAAATTCAAATAAAAATCTATTTTAATTCCAGGTCGTAATACAAAAAAAGCCAGGAAAAATGCCAAGAGGGGGTAAATCCTTTTGCAAGACACTGTACTCTTCGTTGGAACTTTGTTACCAGGGACTGTACAATGACCAGCCATCAAACGGTAAACACACTGGGATAAATGGCAACGGACCAAAGGCTTTTTGCGAGGGAAAAATTAGACAAAAAATCCTTATGTTTACATTTTTTCTAGTCTTAGCAAACTAGTAGAAGAGCACTGCAATATTCTGGAAGTCTGGGTGGACCTAGCTGTAATGTACCAAGTATGCCATGAATAGGTTGAAATATGTATACCTAACAAATATAATGTAACCAGGTCGCAAAAGGCTAATAGATACAAAATTGGGCAAAGAAAATGTTTTTATATCAGTGAGTAATGCAAGGCTGGCACTGAAGGGGTTAAGAGACCAACACGAAAATGGAGACCAGCTGTGCATTTACTATCCTTTTTAAGAAGGAATAAACTGTTTCCAGGTGTACTGTAATAAAATGTCCTAAATCATCATCATCGTAAACAAAATCCTGACCAATGTGGCCAATCTGAACTCAATGCGAAAAAGCGGAGAGAAGGGGTTACTAAACTGATGCAAGAGCGGAAGACGGGAATTTCCTTTGTTGGCTTAAAACCAGAATGTTCAAGAACTTTCAGAAAACAAGCGAGAGTTACTGAAAACACACAAAGCGTTCACAGGATGCAGCAATCACAACAACACCTGCCAGAAACAGAGCGAAACAAGACTTTTCAGCACAATTTGCAGCTTCTCGGGCATTGAAAGTTTTGAGATATAATATTACTTTGCGGAAAGCGTGATATGCTTTCAAGTGTCGAAAGCGCTCAAAAGTAAGAATTGTTCACTACCAAAACAGAAAGAAGATTATGTCCTTAACTCTGCTCCCCCCATCTCCTGCTATAAAACTTGACTAGATTGAAAGACTGCTGTTAAGTGAACTGCTGTGGACTTCAGCACCAGTATTCTCCACAGACCGCTGCTAGATCCCAGCTTCAAAGTACCCAGAAACAAATACCGCAGTACTACACAGCTGGAGAATACTCAAGGCTCGGAGGACACAGGGAGGAGAAACACGGTTACCGACACCTCACAAGATCATAGAGGACAGATCTTGTCTCTAATGGCTTGCACTACGAACAAACGATTCTGGTCAGTAGGACAAAGGGCCATAAGCCCTCTAGTGTGACATCTGCCATCACAAGCAGCAGAATTTATTTGAGCAAATCAAAAAGGACTGTAGATTTTCAAAACATTTACTAAATATACAAGCTTAATATAATAACTCACATTGTTTTGTTACCGTTTCCTCTGCAGTAGCAAGTGGGAAGCCATAATATTACAGCGTTCCTTTTTATGCTGTAGAAGCCGAGAATGGTGTGAAATCACACATGGCTTCATGCCAACAGAACACAGCCGCGCACATAAACACAAAACAGCAAGGAGGACTAGTAATAAATACAACCATATTATTCTATGGATATCGATGATCTGGGTATACTATGCCTTGGCTGCAGCATTATTTTTCCTTTCCAAGTAAAAGCTGCCTTTGAATTATATATTTTTATGCCTGCCGTGTGTAAAAATGCGTGGAGGTGCAAAACCATCGTTTTTTTATGTAGTCATTCACCAAGCGAACACGTCGGCACGGCAATTTGACAGGTGGGGCGGTGTGTGCCAGCTGTCTGGGTTAACACGATACTCTGACCACCTGTTCCCGACGTAAAGCCACAAAAAAGGAACAGTACCTGCCATCGTCTTTCCAAGCCGAATCCTGGCCCCCAGATGTCATAAATGTAATTTCCCAATCATGAGATCTACTGCACGATGTTGTGTTTGGACGGCGGGTACTTTTTCTGTGGTGCCCAAATAACATATGTCTGCTATTCCTCCAAAAGTAAAAATAAGAGGGGGGGGGCCTTCTATTGGCATAAAAAGGAGATATTCTTAGGAGACTTACAGGACATAGCAAAACAGAATTGCCATAATATAATATTTGTAACATGCATTATGTATATTATACATACACACCCATATTATATAGTACTACAGTAACAACAAATCAGTGAAATATATTATATACACACACACTAACCCTAAAATCCCATCACACAGCGATTGAGAACTTGGTGTGCAACTGGGTAGAGTTTCTTCCAAGCATAACCAGATGAATTAACATGCAATGTACAGAACATCTAACATAGGTTTAGTAGAGACAGCACTGAACTCGTGCAGTAAGAGAAGCGTTCACAATATGCACCCAAACCCCATTACTGGAGATCCGCCAGTCCGGAACTAATGCCCAGTGTGCCAGGCAGATCTCTCGAAAATCATAAAAACGGGTAACAAAACACCTCGACAGCCCACAAACAATATCTAACAATTAGAAGCGGGAAGCCAACTTCTCGGCCACAAAGCAATAGTAGGAAGCTACTACTTGGAAAACGGCAAATAGTCCATGGAGTGAATTATGATCGGGCGCTGTATGGTAGGCTTTTCCGCTTCTCAAATGGATGACTGCATTTGGAAGTTAAAAAAAAAAATAAAAAAAAATAAAATCTTTAAATTAAAAAAGAGACCCGATTATCCCAGATCATACCTGGTTACTGTTGCATATTAGCACAGTGAAAGCATTGATAACATCAAGAAAGAAAACACACAACGACTAACAAAAGAAAACAGACACTACATAAAGACTGCCAAGCGAGACTAATCACATGAGTGGCAGAGGTCGCTGCCGGTGACACGTCATCTATGCGAAACCTGCTGATGCCGTTAATAGTATTAGAGGCAGAGGCCAGGGGACATTTGCACAATGCCAAAAAGGGGCAGGACAGCGCAAAGCAAATCCCCAAACCGGTATGACCAGTAGCTCTGCCTTATTTACAATAAACCTCTGTTCTAGATGCCAGGGCACACAAAGCTACTCCCTATTTACTATTAAACACCATGTAATACACACAAGGCAGAATTATATGTTAGTAAATTCACATTTCAGAGTTATTTGGCATTAGGATGTCAATTTAACTCACGGCTCCATTACAATCTGGCATATTTACCATAAAGCACTTTTCAGAACCTGTCTATTCCACCTGGTTATTATTATTATTATTAAGGTAGCAGATTCTCTCATTCTCAGCCTTGGTCTTGTTTTCCTCAAGTGATCATATGGTTAACCCGCCAAAACCAGCACATACCAGAGATAAAAGCTGCCTGATCCACACAGCCTGCTTTCCTCATGGCTTTAATCTTCACATATCCCCAATCCACCAACATACCGGTTAATAAAGCCGCACACAGGAGCTCAAATGTAACCGTAAACAGCACAACCAACGTGCAGCCACGCAACGCGTGCATTTCGCTGCAAGGGGCCACTTCTTCCCTCAGCAAGCGTTTCATTCACAAATCAGAGGGGGTTTGCGTGCCCCTGACACCGAAAGGGTTAAAGTTTTGGTTGTCTTACAAATAGGGTCTATAATTCGGGGATAGGGAAAGAGTCTTCGAGTCTATAGGAAAGACTGGAGATGGAGGCACATCATATAACCGGAGATGCCAAAAGAATAGGGTAATAAAGAAACGATTTCCACCTCAAAACCTAGACACAGCTGCTCCCATACTGCCTAGAGTGGATTTTTAAAACATGGCTTCTGCCTGCCCCTCATCCCCACATTCCTAGCGGAAGTCAATGGAGCTCGTAAAGGGCAAACGCGGGTACAAGAGTAAATCAACGAGGGGGCAATCTGTAAAGCCTAAGGCTGCCAGGGAGTTAAATGTCCTATACCTGCCGGTTTAACAGATGAAGGCCAAGCACCAAACAGCTTCCATCCCCTTATGTAAGCAGCACGGCCCTGTGCTTCATATACCACATAAATGTGCGGTAACAAGTAATACGATGGGGGTTACACGGCTACGATTATCACCAGCAAAACGTGCAGGCCAGGAACACCGGATTGTATATTATTACAGAAATACGCAGGGAGACGATGTGGATCACGGAACCCATGGATCTGTATCATATTTGGAATACTATGTGTTGAACATTACCCGTGGATCGCTTCTAAAATACACTGGAACATGAATAAAAATAGAGGCTGGTAGGGTGTGGCCGCTCTTAAAACGCTGCAGGAGCGGAGAGCAGCGTGCGGTTTTACAGCAACACACAGACTTGGGAGCCTGATCACGAAGAAGGGAACGATCTGGGTATTTTTACCCACGTTATTGGTTTGATCTGTGAAATCCAGAGACTGGGGGGTCGTGCCCATGAATAACATACTGAAAAGCATTCCTGCGCAAGCCGGAGATAAGGCTTCTTAAGAGGCTTACACTTGCTTTCAGGCCCAGTTTTCTTCTCATACACTTGAAGGGCAAATTCGTGTTACTTACCTGCTAACACAGGCTGGAGATTGCAGTAGTTGGTTTCCCTTTAAATTACAGGAAGCCATCTCGCATCAGTCCTATTTTACCTTTCCATTTAGCAAAACAAGCAAAAAGTATGGAACCAAAGTAAAAAAACAAAAATAGTCAAAAACCAGCAATTTCTGGTCAGTCGAGGAGTCTGAAAATATAACTTGACTTCAAGAGAAAAAAATACGTTAGTTCCTTCTGTGTTGTGTCGAAAACACGACTAACCAATGAAATATCTTGTTTTAAATGCCTACAAAATGAACATGCTAATTAAATAAAGTTCGTTGCATAAAAAATGGAGCAAATGTTAACTGCCAAAGGATTAAGAAATCAGAAAATATACAAAAAAAAATATATATAGAAATTCTTATTTATTGTTCAGAAGAAACCAAGCAGTTATATGCTGCAAAACAAGCCCCCCTCCCCACTCCAAATAGCAAAAAGAGAAATGTATTTACTTATTTCTGACTTAGGGTGTGCCATGACTTAATACAAAGATGGAGTCCACATCATAGAGAGAACATCCAGACATGTAACATTTATGTACTTTATCTTCCTTCTTCCAAAAATACAAATCCTTGTAAGTACAGGGAACATACACACAGTGGAGTCCTGATATGAAGTGTTGCATTCAATTAAAAACATCCCTTATGTAAAAAAACAAAAAGAGGAGGAAAGAAAAAAAACAACCAAAACCACCCGGGGTGTAACACACAGTTAGCCATTTCACTCCATGCTTGGATAATGGCCGCCTCCTCGCTCGGCCTCTCCTTGCTTGTCTGTTGAAGGATGTTTTGCAGAGCTCAGTAATAACTCAAAGGGCGTATGCAAGCTGATCGCTGATTGGCTGAACACCGGGAGAGCCTCTTACGGCAGCCCATGACGTTAGCTTGGCCCAGACCCAAACTAGGGACACCCTCTAACAACCCCCCCAACCCGCCGTAAAACGGAGCCCAGCTTATGTTTATTATTGTTGTTGTTTTGTCATGTCTTTCGTCGGAATTATATATATATATATATATATATATATATATATATATATATATATATATATATAAAAAGCAAATAGCCTTACGATAGATGTGTGCGATAACGTGTAACGAAACGAATGCTTGTGCGTATGAATTAATATACACACGTTTTAAGAGCCTGATAAATAGAGTCCGTAAAAGCGCTCAGGCTGGGAATCCTTTATTAACAACCCTCCAATGGTAAAACAAAATGGAAACCTAACTCGGTTTGATCGGATTAGCATCTAAAAGACGAGGGTAGGAAAACGGAACATCGCAAACGATGGCGGTTGGTGGGGTGTTCACAAGTCACCCCATGCGTGCACCAAACGTACATAACGTAAACCCCCAATGCGTTTTCTGCCCGCCCTTCAGCGCAAACCCTCGGCAGGTCCATCTTGTCTGGCGAATATCTAGAGGCGCCATGTAAGTCAAAGTGCGCAGATTCCACAGAAACCCTCATCCCTCCCCCTACACCGAAGGTGATCCCAAGCGAATCAACATAAGCTGCTGATAAATTACAGGACACTTGTCTTCCTATGTATTTAAATAACGACGTAATTAAAACACGAGGAAATAAACGCAAGACGATACAATAAATTAAAGGTTGCGTATAAAAAGCATCCTGTGTACAACACGCGCGGGTTAATGTATGTAGAGAACGTATTTTTCATGCTATGATCTAATGTTGTGCTCATACGTTATTTTTTCAATGAACGTATTATAGGTTTGGTAACGTTTGGCCGTGTCGAATGTGCCAGGCGGAAGAGGTAGGATGATTCCCAGGGCCACTGGCTGGCTGGGGACAGAGAGGAGGGGGGGAGGCCGCGGTGCATTGTGGGCCGCCCCAGAGCGAGCAGAAGCAGCTCGCACACACACAATATGTGTTGGCTCGCCAAAAAGGAGCAGACAGGGTCCCTTCCACAGCATGTCATGTAACCGAAGAAGGGGCCTGTGAAGCGGCTTGGCCTTTCCTGCAGGGCACTGAGACGACCCTGGGAGCAAGGAAGCAGGGGCTTGGGGGTGTGGGGAAGGCGGGCAGGCATGTCTTTCAAGGAGGCCAAGCCTGGGGAGAAAAGCAAGAACCCAGAGGACCATGGCAGAAAGCAGACTTCAAGTGAGACCGGACCCTTTTATTAATCTGATTTCCTCTTCCCCTTCGCAGGGACTAAGGCTGCGGGGCTACGGATGAGACTGGGGCAGCCCTGATCCCTTGCATACTTTATGTCTGTGTATGCGCTACCGGCTGTGCTGCTCCTGTATTTATGTCTTCTTGTTTGTGGCTTACAGGCTGGATCAACGGAATGGAGGCCGGTAACCAACCCAGCACTTCGGGCGAGAAGCGAAATCACCATTGGAGGAGTTACAAGTTGATCATAGACCCCGCTCTCAAAAAGGGCCAGCACAAACTCTACCGTTACGATGGACTTCACTTCAATATGCCTGTATGTGCATCGACGCGGGATCGGGTGTTCATTTATTTGCAGGAGATCCCCAGTGATCACAGAAGTTGCATCCAGAAGTGCCGTGTGCCTGTGATCCAGGATATAGCTGTGTATCTCCACTGCTTCCTGAATGGAACCGGCCCCCTATAGTAAATTGCCCATGTGTGCAGCTTGACAACTGTGTCATATGTACACTTTCCGACCCAGTGCTCCCTCCAATCACTGCTACCCGGGTGGATTGTTACTTCTGGGAGGCTTCGTGTTTAATTTATGGGTTTGTTTATTTGCAGAACTCGGGAGTCCTTCCAGTGGACTCGGTCAGGGACCCCCGAATTGGACGGATATGGACCAAAAATAAAGAGCTGGATTTACCTGTCCCCAAACTCAAGGTATTCCGCAGCGAGGAGTTTTGTTCCGTTTCATTGATGTTACTCACACAGTCGAATTGGAACTACGAGCTGCTATTGCAAATAATACGTGTTGATCAAGTTATGCGAACGATGGAAGTGGAGCACCTTTGCTTTGGCACTCACAGGGTTAAACCTCCAGATTACCGTCTAGAAGTAATATTTTTTTGTAGTGGTAATATGTAATAGTAACATAGCTATGTGTTTGTTTACAAGCCCTTGTGCACACATGCTTCCTTACACAGCCAACCCCCCTCTTCGAGTCATTACGGTACAAGTGTATACAATGTGTCATTCGGGCTGTCATCTTTCCGATTTGATTCGTTACTTTATCTGGATCTCGGCTGTTAACCGTGAAGTCGTGCTATGTCTTTAGCAATCCGGCGTTCGTTTCTTTGCGTTTCTGTATTTGTGAAACTCCAGGCAAATCCCATTTAAACCATGTTTTGTCTTTAGATCGACGAGTTTTACGTTGGGCCGGTACCCCCGAAGCAAGTTACTTTTGCGAAGCTGAACGATAACATCAGAGAAAACTTTTTGGGTGATATGTGCAAGAAATACGGGGAGGTCGAAGAGGTGGAGATCTTGTATAACCCCAAAAATAAGAAGCACCTGGGGATTGCCAAAGTGATATTTGCATCCGTGAAAGGGGCAAAGGATGCGGTGAAGCATTTGCACAACACTTCCGTGATGGGCAACATCATCCACGTGGAGCTGGATACTAAAGGTGGGTGAATTGGGCCCGAGGGACAGGGTTACGGGTTCGATCCCCCCCATGGGCAACTGGCCCGATCGGTACCGAGTTTTTAAATCGGGTTAGAAACACAACCCAGAGACCACTGTGCGAGTGCAGATTCTCCAGGTTCCATGCGAGTCACGTGTGGAAAGTGTGTTGTCAGTTGCTAGGAGACTGCTGATCTGGGCTGTAGATCACTAAAAGTTCTGCTGCTCATTTTCTTAAAGCAAACATTTCTGCTGTCATTAGCACATTTTATGTTGAAGTTAATTTTGACACTTTATATGTTTATCTCAGATATAATGAACAATATATGCTTGATACATTACAAATGACAAGCTTGGATGAGAGTGACACTGTTTCATTGAGCAAACCTATTTAACTTCAATATTGGCTTTATAGTTTGGTGAGGCAAGTATTCAGTTACAATTATATAATTTTACATTAGCAGTAAATATAGTTTACATAAAACTGATCTGTCAATCCTAGATGGCTATAGTGAAGCATAACTTTTTCAAGCAGAAAGCTAATTTCATATCTGCTTTTTATCAACCTGAAGTCTTCTAAAATTATCAAAACATTAAGGGAGAATATATATGTAAAATTTCAAAATATGCCATCATTTTTGGCAGTGGCTTCACCAATATGTTAAAAGACCACAAAATAAAAAACAATGTAGAAGACTTCCCATTTTTATTTTAAGTGAAAGGTTTTATGGCAAAATGTTTGGGTATTTATAATCAAGTAGCCCACAATGTCATTGGACATTTAAATGACTGCTCTTATCTAGTTTTTTCTTTTTAGTGGCAGCTACTTTTTATCTGATAGTTGATTACTTTTTGTTTTTATTGATGTTATGTTTCCTCTATGAACATACTTGTGATTTAATTAAAAACCGAGGATTGCAGTGAGTCTGCAGACATTATATTCACTTTTTTGGTATTTAAGCTGGATTCCGCTGTTAAAGCAAACACCTTGCTAAATAGAATAGTTTAGCCCATGTTATAAAGCCAAAACTGAGCTGACTTTAGCTGTCTAACTGTTGCAACAGCTGTAGTTGTGCAATAAATTTCAGTTCACCTCTTATTTATTGCACTTACCCTGTTCTCTTTTGTTTTAACTAACCTTAGACTTTTTCCTGTAAAATATTACTTTTTAATAAAGTAAGTTACACAAGCTTGTCTATGTGAAGTCTATTTATAGCTAATGTAGTATATAACAATATTGGATACCAAAACCAAAGAGGAAAGAAAGGGTTCAAAGAGAAAAACCCATATATAAATTCTATAATAAAATATAACTTAATTCATAAAACTAAAAATAAATGATAATGAATAAACCTTCCCCGATAGGTATGAAATAATTTGCTACACACTGACGCGACACATGTGCATGTGGCTAAATGCACCAAGTGTATAATCAGGGCTACATTCAAAGGGTTAAAACATACTAAAACGCGCACTATGAATCCCTATAGCCAACACTTTTAATAGAAGAAATATATGTAATGTATATATGGGACAAAACTAAGTATAAAGCTGAATAAATAAATGACCAGTAAGCTTCCTACCTGACCCATCTATTTCTTCTACTTTAGAATAGTTTTTACCTATAGATTATGTGGTGGTCTGAATGTCCGGGTTTAGATACATTTTGAGTTCACATGGCTGTGTATAAATGGGATAAGTCAGATGTTTGGGGGGGGGAGTTGCAGAGATGAATTGCATAGGTTAGGCTATCCGTTTGCAAAGTCTGAATTATAAAACTCAGCCTAGAAAAAAACATAGGGCAGAAGAAGGTGTTAAAACAAACGTCTAAGGGTTAGATAGCAATTTAAAACATGTGCTACAAGAAAATGTACAGCACAGCAATAAGGTATAGTTTTAATCTCTTCAAGCATGGGGTTTTCGTAACAAAGCACCAAAATATCTTGTCATTTTACCATATGTTTGTTAGACCATAACTCCCCTTTTAAACATTTTTCATGAACCTGCACAAATTATACATAATTTTGTTCAGGAGAAGTAGGGCCTTCTTTTAAAATCATAGAACTACATAAAACATAATTATTAGATTTAATAAACAAAGAAAAAAACTATACTAAAATGTTTTGCAATCTTGCTTAGTGGTAGGGTTAAGGGGAGCTTCTTTTTTAAAAAATAGAAAAACAAAAATATTTCCAATTTTTTTGCACTGTTCCAGTGGCAGTTTGGTTTGTGATCCCACTCATACCTTTTTTTTTCTTTTAATTTTTGCTTTCAGTCAATTTTTTTCATCTATGAGATTATATTTCTTTTATATAGCGCAATCATATTCCACAGCGCTGTTCATTGGCATGTAAATTGCAACTTTGTCACATTGATGTAGTTCCACATGTAAAGGGAAAATTTGTTCTTTCTTAAAAAACTCATGTCTTAATTTTTCATAGAATTGTGCAATTTAGATTGTCAAAGAGTTTCATTGGAACACATGCTGTATGTGTCTGCATATGTTAAAGACCCTACCGAGTTTCAGGTAGCTCAGGCTACTGATGAGAAGTGATATTTTCTTTACATAATTAAATTCACCCCTCTATTTACATTATGTGGGTAGATTAAATATGTGCAGGTCGTTAAAGAGTTGCCGTAAGTCACAGAAGTGTTCCCATCACATGTTTAAAATTTGCTTGTGTCTTGTACACACTTGTTTGTTCCCTGTAATGATTTGACAAACTCAAATATTTTTTTAGTAGTCTTATTTATTTCACGTCCGTTATTTACCAGAGAGTCCCTACTTGGGGTGTTATGGCTATACATTTTTTTTTTATTTTCCCTTCAAAAGTTAAGCTCAGAAAATTGTCTTATCATACCTAGAACATAGAATATTGTCCAATATAGACCCTCTCTACAATAGGTGAGATTCAAAGCTGATATATATGAGCGATGATCAGATTTGGATAACCTTGGTTTGATATCTCTCATAAATGAACTTTAGAACTATTGGTAATATTTTAGAAAAAAGGCTGTCTGTCAGCCTGCTAAAGGGCTTCCTCACCTTCCAAAATTAAATGAGTAATATAAAGGTCAATGAGTATGCTGAAATCTGAACATTGATATATAACGCGTTCTCCTTTCTACAGGTGAAACACGCATGCGGTTCTATGAACTTTTAGTTAACGGTCTCTATACACCTCAGACCCTTCCGGTCGGAGGTGAATTGGATACATCACCCACTGTGAATGAAGCTCCACAGGTACCGTTCTGATCGAAAATAGTGATTTGTTGTTTTGTTATTATCGAGCTTACCAATTTATGCACTGCTTAAAGCATACTGGTAATTAAAATCTTTTAATACTTTTTCAGGATTTAACCGAGTTATCTGTTACATAGCATCAGTTAAGACTTTCATTGCCTTAGTGAAATAATGAAAAATTGAACACCTCTGTATATCATTATTTAGTGAATAAATCTCCCCGCACCAGTATAGGTTATCTATACTACACAGAGAAGAATATTCTCTGTCTAGTATAGGTAACCTGTTCTTTACCTTGTGTTTTTTATGTCTTCCCTTGTTTTACTTATATGTAATAATTTTTATTGTACTGCCCTTGCAAATACAGAGAACAGTTTGAGTTGCTTACTGAGTATTGCAGGTCTTTGATTAAATCTGTAGGATTGTTGTGGTTGAATATTACATGTAAGCAAACATGACATGCAATATGCTTGAATTAAACAGAAACCAGTAATGCAGCATCACTGCTGCCAGCATTGTTGAGCTGTACCTTTTTCACTCCTTTTTAAATGGAAGGGCACTGGCTTAGTAAATATACAGGAATACATACAGAACTGCTGTTCCACATGTAAACCTAATGTGTTACTGATATACATTTTAATTTTCAAACAGGTGAATGAAACGGCGAAGCGTAAGAAAGACACTGGTATGGCAGCATCAGTTACCCCAAATAGTAGCACCCCATTTTCCCAGGATACAGCCTATTCAAGTTGTCGACAAGACACCCCAAACTCCCACAGTCAGTTTACCCCACAATCACAAGGGACACCTCACACACCCCGATTAGGAACTCCGTTTTCCCAAGACTCCAGCTATTCCAGTCGACAGACAACACCAGCTTTTTCTTATGGACAGGATTCCAGCTACAAACCGAGAAGGGCAGAGAATAAATTTACAGACGCATACAACCGAAGGCCAGGGCACCACTACGTACATAACTCTGGTGCGTTTAGAGGCTCTGAACATAATATCAACACCCCTAGAGCCCAGCCAGAGGCGGTACAGTTTTCCCAAACGCCACCTGTGAGCCATTCTGGGGCAAACTATAAGTCTGCATTTTCACCGTATCAAGCAACGGCAGCTTACCCCACTGTTGAGGAGAACCAATTCCAGCAGACACCAAGAGATTTGGAGTTTAGGAGGTCTGCACCTCCACCTTCAGAGCCTTATCCTGACAGTGGTTGCAGTTCTATAAATATTGATTTTATACCAGTGAAAGAAAAACCAGAGGAGCCCCCTCCTCCAGAGCCTGAGTGTCAAATAGAGCAGAAACTGCCATCTGTTGCGCGGACCCCAGAAAGATGTCAAACACCTGGAACACCAACTCTGGAGGCTGAACTGCAACACAACAGTCTAGACTCTAGGATTGAAATGCTTTTAAAAGAACAAAGAACCAAACTACCTTTCCTTCACGAGCAGAACTCAGACAATGAACTGAGGATGGAGGGAAGCCCTATATCTTCCTCTTCCTCCCAGCTTTCACCCATCCCTCCTTTTGGTTCAAATTCCCATTACCAGGATGTCACTCCTTCCTCCAGGCCTTCTAGTACGGGATTGGAGGACATCAGTCCCACCCCTTTGCCAGACTCGGATGACGATGAGCCGATCCCTGGCACGGCATCTCTTTGCCAGAACTCCAGGTCTACAACGCCTGTTGAACAGCCTAGTCAGCTTGGGAGAAAAGCGGATAGCTCAGATGTGAATGAACCACTAGCTGGAGATGAAACGCCGACATCTGAAAAAATGGATGAGGTGAGTTCTTCTCTACAGAGCCATGTAGGTATGTCTTAATTAATTTGTTGGGATCATCTGTTTATGTGAAGTGTTTACTACCGACAGACCTTTAATGTGTATCTGTGGTTGTTGTCTTTATATGTAAAATTAAAATCAGGTCATGGCTAATCCCAAGAGCCAGGCTTCCATGATTTTACTGCTCGTGCCTAACTGAGCAGTTGTTTACAATGTATGTTTACAGTTATGTAATTTTCACTGTCCCATACCTGAGCTTTGGTTCACATGGGACATCATGCACATCTCAACCCACAATACATCCGTGATGATGTTCTGCGCATTGTAAAGCCCCATCCCATCCCCTGGGAGGGCGGCTTTTAATCTACAGACATCTGTCAGGAGCGATTTGTTCTTGGTGTGAAAACAGTGAAGAGTATCACTTAAGTTATGCTTAGTTACAGGCACTCTTAAATCAAACAGAATTGACACAACTTGCAGCGAGACACTAGAACAAGTGACATTGTTCAGATGGGCACACAAGAACACAGCACTCACAACACTTTGACAAGCACTAACAGAAGAACACAACTCTCAGCGTTCAGGCACGTAATTCATCGGCCCTCTCGTAACTCGCGTTACTCACAGACGTACTCGGACAGCAATTTTCCATCCTTCAGACTTCGTTACCTTTTCCTGCCTGCTGGCTTCTCCACTTCACACTAGAGGGAGCTTTTATGCTTTTCAGACTGCCCTGGAATTCTGCCAATTAGCAGAGGGGGACATCGTTCAACCTGACGCACAGCGCAGGGGCTGCACACAGCTCGATCTGAAGAATCAATCCCCTCTAGCTAGTAGAGCCAGCTCTGTGCAGCCCTCCGTGCAGTGTGCGAGGAGGAGACGGGCACCTCGTTCTCTAGACAAGGATTGCTAGATGGCTCCTCTGCCAACTTGGGGCCCAAAGGGGCCAGATGCAGCTCTCTGGGAACATGTTTGGTACCCAATGCTTCCTGATCGATGTATGAAGCACAGCTAAAATGCAAAATCAGCAAAGCATTTAGCAGAAGTACCTGTGCCTCAATATGGCTATTTTGTCTTCTGTTCGGCAGCCCTATGGAGGAGTGATGGAAATTCCTTTGTGTAGCACTATAAAAGCAGAACGCAGAAAAAAAGGAAAAATGAGCCACTCTCTTCTCATTGTCACTGACACTGTCCCTCACAAAATAGCTTTGGTTTTGTGTATATCAACAACTTCAGAGGGTTGCACCAGTGAAATGGTATTTTTTTATAGTCTCCTTTTAAATGTGAGATGGTGTAATCAATTTAACACATAGCTATGTGATTATATACATACATACAGAATAGGTTAATAAACTCCCTAGGTGCATAGAGCAAGCGTTTCTATTCTCTCTCTGATACATTTACATTGTGAAATGTTAAAATCTTTTAACTCTTGTGTAATACACCAACTCCTTCTAGATTGTAAGCAGGGCCCTCCTCGCCTGTAGTTTCTGTCAGTCAGTGTTAAATCATAGAATTTTAGTACCACAAGTGTCATAATAGTGAAAATAACTAATTTTATTTTTGGAACGTTCATTCCGGAGGATAATAACTATTCACAGCAAAATGTTTCTTTACAGAATGGCTTTTGTACTCTCAGGGGCCGCAGGCACTTAGGGTAGAGGAAGGTACGGTAATTAAGACACCTTCTTATTGGGATACATATTGTGAGAAACCCAGGCGTGTGTGTGTGTGTGTGTGTGTGTGTGTGTGTGTGTATATATATAATCGCACACACACCAGGGTCTTCCTAGGATTGTAGAGACTTAACTGGATTATATTACACCTGAGCAATGAATAGCTGAGGATTCCATCCATAAAATTACACAATAATTGGCACTTCATGTATAGCTTCATGATCACTGTTAAATCTTTCATTACCTGTGTTCCCAGGTTAACGCGCGGGTAAGCTTGTCGATTTGTATTTTAACCTCAAAACGGCATAATCTGATTTGATGACTGATGCATTAGTGCAGATCACTAGAACACACACCTGATTTACAGTAACTATGGCTGCTGAACAGTTTGTGTAGACCATGCACGTGGTAGCCTTGATATTGCGAGAAAGCATCTGTATCCTGTTCCCATTTTATTCTGGATTATTTAATTCTAGGCTTTCTGAGACACGTATTTAAATTGCTAATACAGCACCTGCAAAAACAAACACCTTGGAATTACTTTGTGCACTTTGAACCAGCAGATGTCATTAAAAAACCACATAATACGCAGGGGATAACAGGAGCCAGGTAGCTGTGGCTTCTGCCATTTTGTGGGGCTCCACTTTAAAACATGAATTAGCCAAAAGAACCACATAGAAAAATTATCACCGTGACGGCTACAAGGCTGGTGCGCTTTAAAGCAATATTTTGTGAGTTTTCTGAAAAACGATTAAATGATTTGGGAGTACAGTGTGTATTATTATATCCACTGCTTGCGGTAATAGATTCACAATTGCGTACCAACCTTGGAGTCTTTGAACAATGCTTTTTATGTGGCTCTTACCTGAGGATCATAGTCGTTTGCAGTGGATTTTCCTGTTAAATTTATATCATCGTGTTTTTGTGGTTATCTACAATACCTGCATGATAGAATACTACCACAAGTGTTATTATTTCAAAGTGCTGTCAGGCTCCGCAGTGCCGTATAGTGTGTTGTGTAGCTTTACCGTTCTTTTAATAAGATATTAGCCTACTCCAAGTTTCAGTGAAGACCTAAAACAGGATTATATTTTGAAGAATTTACCCCGTGTCTGCATGTTTTCCAAGATTCTGGAAAACATGAAGAGATCAGTTTGTAGCGTGACTGTGGTGGTTTGATTCAATTATACTTACGCTCTGATTGAGACTGCAAAGGATTTCGGTGCATTCATTACAGCTACCCAGAATATGAATATTGCAGAATGTTTTGTGTACTGGTTTTTCATTTGAATCAGTTGGTGAGATGGAAGACCAGAAATTCCCCATGTTTCAGTCTACCCTCACTCACCTTCATGCTTCTTTTGCTGGCTGTACGCCAACATGTAGCATCATATTGTACCACAATCCCTCTACCTTCACCCTTCTCTAAAAGTAATTCTACTCGTACCATTTTGCCTGCCCTGCGTGGAAATGATTAGAAAGTAAATGTTAAGTGCATAACATTTTTAGTACCCTTGTTCTGCTAGGTATGAAATCTTTACTTTTTTTCCACATGTGAAGCCCTTACGTTTCCTTCTACATGAATGAGTTATTCTAAAACAGTTGTTTAAGTATACTGCCACCTTCTTACACTGAAGTCTTCTAACTAATGTCTGCTTATCTTTACAGGGACATCCTTCCTCAGGAGAAGATATGGAGATTTCTGATGATGAAATGAATTCATCTCCTAATGCTGACTGTTCCAAAACAATTGTCATGAATTCAGCTGTTACCAATTCATCAGTTATGACTTCTGTCATTCCAATTCCTCCTCCAGGATTTCCCCCACTCCCACCTCCTCCACCTCCACAACCTGGGTTTCCCATGCCACCTCCTCTTCCACCTCCTCCACCTCCCACCCACCCTTCTGTCACAGTACCACCTCCTCCGTTACCTGCCCCACCTGGGGTACCTCCGCCTCCACCACCACACATATTGCCTCCTCTTCCACCGTACCATCAAAGTATGTTTCCCATGATGCAAGGTGAAATGATTAATGCCCTAGGTACCCATTGGGGTGGAATGCCAATGTCCTTCCAAATGCAGACTCAAATGCTCAGCCGCATGATGCAGGGGCAAGGTTCTTACCCTTACCACCATTTTGTTGGAAATGCCGTGCCATTTGGTAGCCTCCATCAATACCGCCCTTTTGTCCTGTCTTCGCACGTTTCTCGAGGACAGCTTTGGCCACCGCTCCCAAAGTTTGACCCATCTGTGCCGCCACCTGGATATGAGCCCAAAAAGGAAGACCCACACAAGGCCACTGTGGATGGAGTACTGCAAGTCATTGTTAAAGAACTAAAAGCCATAATGAAAAGAGATCTGAATCGGAAGATGGTTGAGATGGTTGCTTTCAGGGCATTTGATGAGTGGTGGGATAAGAAAGAGCACTTAGCAAAGGTATGATCTTTTTGTAATCACTGAAGTTATACGTGTTATGCTCAATTGTTTTTGCAACGTCTTGACGCTTAGAATTCAATTATAACAATAACATAGGACTGTTTTTATTAAGTTTTATAAATGGTAAGTTTACTAGCCTATTCTCTATTTCATAGCAGTCTTTAACTCCTGTAAAGTCTGGAGAGAGCAAAGATGATGAGAAACCAAAGCCGAAGGACCAAATAACGTCAAGCCTTCTGGAAAGCTGGAACAAAGGGGAAGGACTGGGATTTGAAGGTATAGGCTTGGGCATTGGGCTGCGTGGAGCAATCAGGCTGCCCTCATTCAAGGTAAGGCTGCCCTAAGGCTCTGCCAACAACCTCCCAATGCTGTATTTTGTGCCACGTGACCGTTAGATGTTCCCAGGAAATTTTGGGAAGATTTTGGATTTGCATTCAATTACAAAAGTGTTCAATTCGGCAAAGAAGATTGAGAATATCACATTTAAAACGCTTGCCTTTATTCTGCAGTGTTGACTCATAAACACTAAGCAAGCAGTCTAGTTGTTCCACTTGATTTATTGCCTTTATTTGTGTAGGTTTTACAGTTTACCCAAAATCTAATAAAATGTAATATGCTGCGTAAATGGAAATGTTAGTGTCCACGACACCCTTCACATTTTTTCTAAGTTTATTTGGTTGGCACAACAATGCCCGTGGCATAAATAAGAATTTATCAATATAACTAGAAGCAGGTCATACACGTTACTTAGAGCGATGAAATGTGTTTTGTCAATCTACTTACTGATAATACTACAAATTATATAAAACATGAAGATGGATAAAAAAAAAAACAAAAAAAAAAAATCTTTTGTAAACTGTTAATATTAAGCAAATGTCTTAGGTGTTCCCAATGATTACAGTTTGGTAAAAGGACTAAAATTGTGTAGATTTTTCTGCATACGTTTATGGTTGTCACTGTTTTTTCATGTGTTGTTTCCTGATGGCGCTATTTAATACTGTTCAACTTTTTTTAATAGGTAAAAAGGAAAGAACCGCCTGAATCTGCTTTAGGTGGTGATCAGAAGAGGATCCGTCCTTCGCCTTCTGTAGATGATGAAGATGATGGTATGCTGTTCAGTCTTTTAACATATTATCCAACTAGGAATGATAACTGTTCTGTCCCCACCCACTGTGTATCCCTACATACTATAACATACTATAACTTAAAATCAAGAATCGTTCAGCATTCTGACCATATAGCTAAACATTGTTTTATTTCCCTTTTTTTCTTGTTTATCCAGAATCTGAACGAGATCGAGATATATTAGATGCTACTTCTGATTTATCTAAGAAGGATGTAGATTCAGTGAACGTTCGGCACAAGGTTAGGCCCTTAGACAGTGAAGGAGAAGAGGAGGTTGAAAGTGAAGCAGAGGAAGATGAGAATTCTGAAAAAGAGGACCTGTCTTCTGAAAAAGAGGAAGAGCAAGAGGACGGTTCTGTTGGAGCCTTGACCAGGAAAGTAAGTCAATTCATCCTCCTGTCGCCTTTTCTAATACTGATCATGACCATGTTAGTATGACCGTTACTGTCAGCCAATGTATTATGTGACGTTCTCTCGTTTCTGAACAGTGACTGAACTTTTTAAATGTCTCAGAGATATAAAAAGCTTTGAAATGCAATTAGTATGTATTGCCTCCTCCTGTGTAAAGAAAAAAAAAAGTATATCTATACAGCCAATAAGATTTTGGCATCGTCAAAAACACAATTTTTAAAATACATTTCACATGTATTATGCTTGTTGAAAAAAATGTTTAATGTTCATTTCCATTCCCTCCCTTTTTATATACTGCATCATTATGGCTTTTTTTCACTGTCTACAGTCTTGAGCATGTATATATTTGATAATGTATACAAAAGGAAAATCTATAATAGTGCCTTCTGTAGTCTGTTTTCTTATTTACCATCTACAAATGGTTAAATATGCATTGTGTTCCTGGCTGTGTTCATGTTATTATTTGGTTTGCCTTGCCTATGGGAATCCCATTTGCATAGAAATTAATCTAATAAGTGGTCGTTTCAAATCTCTCCTTTATTGAACAGCCGTATATTGACGACGATGATGATGACGATGATGACGATGAGTTGGAAACAAGTGAAAAAGAGGAGGAAGCAGACTCAGAAGATGGTAAGAATGAAAATATTTTAAAGTAGAAGCCATGTCCCAGATTTTTACCAGGCATTGATTTCTGCTATGGCTGCTACCTGACTGTATTCTGAACTACCATCGGGTCTTTCATACACAGGCCTACATTAACCATGCCAATTGTGGTTTAGACAGACACAGTTGTGTCATTATTATAATCCTTTTTTTTTTCTTTTCTCTTTTTCTAGGTGTCCAATATTTGTATGATTTTACTGAATATGAAATTCTTAGATAACCATATAAAATGAAATAGTTGCTGTTAGTATACTACATTAAAGATCTCTCTTTCCATACAGATATTGGCAAGGTTTACTGTAATCCCTACTATAGACTTTCTAAATGCACTTAAATAACTTTTGTAAAGGTTTATTTATTGACTGATTGTTGACCAATTTGTGTAGATGCCTCCAGTGATGCCTCCTCCAAAGCTGAAGTGGACTCCTCAGATGAAAGTGACGAATCCTCGGAATATGAATCCAGTTCTGATTCCGAAGAGGATGAAGATGATGACGAGGAGGAGGATGATGATGTAGATATTGGAGGTCTGGAAGATGATTTTGTAGACACAGAACAGGAAGACACTGAAAAGGAAGAAGACCTATTAAAGAGTGCCCTGTCGGAGGAAAGCAGTCCAGTAAAGGCTGATGAGGAATTGGAGGTTGATGAAGGGGATACAGAAGATAATGTTGTGGCTGAGACAATGGTGGAGACATCTTTCTTAAAAACCAGAGAGTTGGAACCACCTGTGGTGGAACATAAGTATGAAATGGAATTGGATAGAGTGGAGAAGGTGTCTGAAACATCAGTGACTGTAGATATTGGTAAAGGATTTGAGAAAGCACCATCGCCATCAAATGAAGGTATTAATCCTCTTTGTGTTCATTCCAGAGAGTCTACCCTGCTTTATTTTCATTTAACTTTTTATAATTTTTTTTTTTAGCAGTTTTAAATAATCATTCAAAAGCATTATTACGTATCTTACGGTTTTGTTATTGTAAAAGAGGCTCCCAATCAGGTTTGACAATTACAAAAATAAGTAATTGAGTTTTATTTTTTTAGTTGGTATGGCCAGCTTGTACCAATCCAACTATTTTAGAAATGCAATAGTGATCTTAAGCTGCTGAGCATCTTGATAATAGTAGCTCTGTAAACACCAAAAAATAGTTATCTGCGCGCTATCCCAAATCCCTGTGTTTATTTAGACAAATGGAGGTTTTTAGTTTCACTCCAATGGTCATTTAAAGTGGAAGCTCGCCTGCCACATCACGGCAACCGTCTTAGGCGAGTCCTGCACTGAACAATTCACCTTGCTGCTTTGAGCTAAAGGTAAAAATCTCTAATGAGATAGTAGCGCTATAACAAACAATGATTTGTTAGTTGTCCTGGTTTATGTGGCTGCTGATATAAGTGGTTCTCAACAAATGATTTTTTTTTCTTCCTTACAGAGGAAGAATATGTGGAACTGCACTTGGAACCTGTGCCATTGGAAATAGAAAACACAAATGTAGAGGCACAAGAGATTGCAGTTATTCGTCCTTTAACACCCACAGGAGCTTTTGGAGAATCAAGCATCCTACCCAAGCCTGAGGAGGCCACATCAGAGGCCAGACATCATGCAAAGTTAACACCCTTTACCTCAGAGGATGAGGAACTATGCCCTCGGACGCCTGGACGAGAAACAGCAATTCATTCAGATTCTGAAGCACCTTTTACAATTTTGCCTAAGGTGGCCCTCTCCACACTTCCTCTATTACAGAGTCACAGTAAGGAAGCAGAGACTCCACCAAATGACAAGATTTGTGGGCAGCTAACTGTGACTAAAGTGCAATCAGAAGAAGAACTTCCACGTACTCCTGGGAGAGATATCCCGATTAAATCTTCTCACCTTGGAAAGTCCCAAAGCACTGAAACTGTCCCTGCTACTCCAGGTAGTGACATTTCTCTCGCAAGTAATAGCTTGGCCCTAACTTCTCCCCACATTCCTGGAAGCCCATTTTCATATCTTTATCAGTCCCCTGGAATAATTAACAGCGGTATTCCAAGGACACCAGGAAGAGATTTCAACTTCACGCCAACTTTCCCTGAATCTAATGCGAACTTCCCATATCACCCATCCAGCAAGAAATCCTCTGTGGATGAATCAGATGAGAAATCATTTAAAGAACCAGCCAGTGCTTCCTTAACCATGAACAGTATTCCTTCACCAATCCCACTTGCAAGCCCTCCAATAGGAGATCTCCATAAAGACATCAGCTTAGCAGTCGATCTGGAATCATCTGAAACCATGATTTCTGTTGATAAACTTTTAAGTGAGGATAGTGAGTCCGAGGTTAATAAAGGGCAGCTTCCATCTACCGAGGAGTCTGCACCTTCTTCTCCAGCTCACCTTGCTGGCAGGAGAAAACCCGGAAGGCCCAAGAGGCCTCTCCTTTCAGCCCTTGATATAGATTCCTATATAAAGAAAGACTCACAGTCTCCTCATGTGGTTGACTTGAAAGAAAATGCTGTGGATAAAGAGCATTTTGTAGGTCAAACTGACATAGCTTGTGGAATAAAAGATCCTGAAGCTGTACCACTTGACTTCAGGAATAAGGGACACCCTGATAATATAAAACATGAAGCCATAAGCCAGAAAGTTCCATTGAAAGAGTTGGAAAATCAGTGGCGTGAAGAACTTAAGGAAGAGGAGGAGATAGTAAAACCTAAAAAAACAAGGAACTGGAAGAAGAAGAGGCTGGAGGAAATTTCTATTATACATTCACCTGAATATTCCCCACCCAGACCACTGTTTAAGCCTCGTTCTGAATTTGAAGAGATGACAATTCTTTATGATATATGGAATGGAGGGATAGACGAAGAAGATGTCAAGTACATGTGCATCACCTACGAGAGACTGTTACAGCAAGACAATGGCATGGACTGGCTCAATGACACTTTATGGGTCTACCATCCTCATATCCTTTTTGGCATGTGCGATTTATCAAAAAGAGTACAATGTGCCTTTTACAGTTGTATATTGGTGATTTTCTGAAATTTTTACAAAAAGCTTTGAAGCTTAAAAGAAAAAAAACTAACTCTACTAGAAGTGAGTGAGGTATGATTGAAAGTAATTGATTCTGGAGCAGTATTACCACTAACAACCTGCCCCAGTGTTAAAGTACTGTCCAATTGTGGCAGATAATGTAGCAATTCGAGCAGAGAGTGAGTTACTTTACTCTTAGCAGCATTGTAGTGAACATTTTGTGAGCTCTTTTTTTTTTTTTTTTTTTTTAAAGATCTTGGCTCTCAGCCTACTTAGTGATGACCTTGAGTTGGCTGTGTTCCCAGAATAAATCTTGGAACTCGGCCAACTCAGATTGGAAAGGTGTTTCTTCTGATATTTGTTGAGGTCTAGTATTCGCAGAACTTTAAACTGTCAGCATTGTGAGGGTTGATGTTTTTACTCCAGTTTCTTTTTGCTTGACTGCGCACGTGCACTGTGTTGTTTTCTTGTATGTTGTCTACGTTGAGTTTAGTCAGGTTTTGTGGAGGCTTGGTGAAAAATGCTTTAAGGGCAGGGTTTTCAGTGGTTTGACTAGCGTTTTCTGTGTGTTCATACTGTTGAATGTATGAGCGTTGTATGCAGTTAAAGTTATCGCCACTGTTGCGTATTAAGCTTTAGTGAGGTCACCAAATTGTCACCAATATTTTTATAACAATGCTGCGTTATATATATATATATATATATATATATATATATATATATATATATATATATATATATATATATATATATATATAATTAATTTCTCTGCATCATTTTGTTGGAATTTTTTATATTTCCCTTAACTTTTTCCCACCAACCAATATTTATTCTCCCAAGAAGAAGAAACGAGATGATGGTTTACGGGAGCATTTGACGGGATGTGCTCGTAGTGAGGGGTATTATAAAATTGATAAGAAGGATAAACTGAAATACCTCAACGACAGTCGATCTTTGGCTGATGAGCCTCCAGCTGATACCCAGGTTAGCTGTCTGTCTGCACAAAAAAAATGATAAACTAAAGATATGCAAATTACAGAAGGGTAGAGATGAAGATGAATGGAGCTCCGTTTACATTTCAATGACTGTCGCCTTTAATTAGATGTGGGGAAACTGGCCTGCAGCATGGCACAAAACCGAGCAGGGCTGAATCATGTTTACTAATGGTTTGTGATGGGGAGGGATAATGTTTAGAACATTCTGATCACTGAGTTTCCTTTTGGTATCTAGGGAATGAGTATCCCGGCTCAGCCTCATGCCTCCACCCGCGCAGGCTCAGAACGCCGGTCAGAACAGCGCAGACTGCTGTCTTCGTTTACAGGAAGCTGTGACAGTGACCTCCTTAAATTTAATCAGTTAAAGGTAAGAAGTTTTAATGCAGCAACATGTTTGGGATATTGTTCTGTTTTTGTCTTTATGGAAATGGGCACCAAAAGGTGCTGTTGGTGCATTGCAGAATAGCTTAGAGAGCTCTAACATAGCCTGTGTAAAGCTTACTACTCTTCATGTTTGTTTTCATTTATTTTCAGTTCCGCAAGAAAAAAATACGTTTCTGCAAGAGCCATATTCACGATTGGGGCCTTTTCGCCTTGGAACCAATCGCGGCTGATGAGATGGTTATTGAGTATGTGGGTCAAAACATCCGACAGGTAAGCGAGAATCCATTTTTACAAATTCGGAAACGTAAATGGGATCAAGTCTGTCTCTGTGAATTAATTTCTTCAGTATTGTTACAAGCTGTAATACCGAACATACCTTGATGTAGTTACAAAAATAATTCTGTAGGGATGGACATATGTATAATTTATACAATCTGTCTATAAACCCATGGCGGTTTGTCCTTTGAGTTCTCAAAATGATATGGTGCAATTATTATTATAATTTACTTTAGTTGCATATGTTGTGATGGTTTATGACTTTTGTAGCATTGTAATATTATTAGCCATCTGTTCGGAATGACTGGGACAGATCTCTCAAGGCCTATGATAGTAGGACTAGATTGATCCGTGTTTGTTACTATCTGGTACAGTGTTAAATACACGCACTAGCTGTGTGTGTGAATGTGTGTGAATTCCTTGACACCCAAGTCCTGATTGTTTAGAGAGATACATGTTATCTGTCCTACTTGTTCTCTTAGCAGTCTATTGTACGACATCAAACATCACACAGCAATACTGTTTATATAGGAATATAATGTGACCAACCAACCGCCCCCCCCCCCCCACACACACACACTCATGGCACAATGGAAGTAATCGGGAATGGGGTCCAAACTGCCTCGAGAGCGCTTCTTATGATTTGACATATTAGATTTGTGTCTTTAGTAGATTAGCCTTTTTGTATGTTTTCATGTATCAATTATGTCAGACTTTTTAATTAAACTGCTTACACACCTTACACACCGCAATTGTTCTTAAACAAAACCAGTCAACTTATAGACCCCAAAGTCCAGCCACAGAGCCTTTAAATTGTCAGAAATGTTTCTTCTATCGTTTAGCTGCAGTTGAAGATATGGTATGAACGTTATACTTTTCATGATAAATAGATAGGTGTGTGTGTGATATGTCATATATATGTGTGTGTGTGTGTTAATTTAATTAGCCTGTAGTTGTGGGAGGAGCATTGTCTTTAAAACAAGCGTGCCTCTCTTCCACATCGCCACCAAGTCTTCGTGTTTCCCTCCCTTGGTCCCCCTTCTTTAACTTCCTTTTCTCTCTTTATCTACATTTTTCCTTTTTCTTTCTTTGCTCACAAGGGGCCCTCTTCTAGGCCAACCTGGTACATCAGTGTTCCCACGCTAAAGACTTTCTCTCAATATCGCTATGTTCGCCTCTCCATTCCTACCCCTTTGCCCATATATATATATATATGTGTGTGTGTGTGTATGTATGTATACACACACACATATCATGAAAAGTATAATGTTCATACCAAATGCTCAAATCTAGCAGCTACCTTTATCCAACACATGGTGATTTTCACAGGCAAAATGGGATTTAGTATTTGTCAATGTCATCACCTCTGTTGAAATCCATGGGGCATTTAGCCTGCCTTATTCTGTATAGTACTGTAGTAAAAATTTTAGGCCATGCACATTAACCCACTTTATCCTAAACTGTTCTGATAAATTTGGCAATAACCAATACCAAGAACAGGTGCTGTATTTAAAATCTTTGTTGCTCTTGAATCAGGTCATAGCAGATATGCGGGAGAAGAGGTATGAGGACGAAGGAATCGGGAGCAGTTACATGTTCCGGGTAGACCATGACACCATCATTGATGCCACCAAATGTGGGAATTTTGCTCGGTTCATTAACCATAGCTGTAATGTAAGTAGTTCGCTTGTAGCGATTGACCCTGTCCTTTTGTGCTTGCATATGCTGAAAGAAAGCTTCATCTAATTGTGGTGACATGTTGTAGTGCTATTTAGAGGTGGCATCCCAACTAATGAGCTACAACTGTGATCATTATCATTTTTTCTTCTTCAACGTTTACAGTTGGAATAAGAAATTCTGTGGCGTTAGGAATAGTTGCATTAGCTGAGAATCCCTTTGGAGAAGGCTACCTTATTTCTACTAAATACTATGTAGCACAGTCACTAATTTCTCGCGTCCTATATGTTTCAGCCTAACTGTTATGCAAAAGTCATCACTGTGGAGTCCCAGAAGAAGATTGTCATCTACTCCAAACAGTATATAAATGTGAATGAAGAGATAACGTATGATTACAAGTTCCCCATAGAAGATGTCAAGATCCCCTGTCTTTGTGGAGCAGAGAACTGCAGAGGAACACTGAATTAAGTCTCCTCTTGACACCTTTCAGCCATGTTGGACTGCAGGATATAAGGTGTAAGTTGCACTTTTGCCAAAAAAAAAAAAAAAGGTTCGCACTTCTCTTGGGCTTGTGAGCAACAAGAGCACATGTACATTAGGACATTGTTTCAGAATGTAAGGATCCTGGTGCTCTTTCTTCAAGAAGAAAATGATGGGTAATTACCACTCAGTGGCACAGAATTAATATGTTCTATAAAGGAAAAAATAATAAAAAAACAAACAAAAAACACTATCATCAGTTACCCTTGTTCCCTGCTGGGCATAAAATGGTACCCCCCCCCTCATAAATGCTGCTGCTAGTTTCCTCACAAAACGGTCGTACTAAATGTGAAGAGGAAATGCTGTTATGTTATCCATTGGGTGTGAATTCAGTTCCTTGGCTCCGAGAGAATTCTCTTCTTAGCAGAGAATAAGGCTCTTTGCTGCGCCAATAACTTATTCTTCCTTCTTTTGCTGTAATATTTCTAGATCGGTCTACTGGCCTTAACTCCTGCCCTCAAAATCTATAGTAGAATACTTGTTCTTGCCAAACAGGATGGAATGTGTGACATCACGTGTTATTCTTGGCATTCTCATCTGAAGAAATTTTGGAGGGAAATTTCTAAACCCTGTGTTTTGCCAGACATTTCATTCAGGTGGTCCATATTCATAAATTTTTTTTTTTTAATATGAAATGTTTGTATATAAAACAAATTAACAGCATACCTGAAATCCTGCTTTCTGTTAGAAAACTTCCCATAATGCACTGCAATCAGGTTCTAGAAACCAATATTAATGGCACCAATTAATCCAAAGCGTGAATGTTGAAGAGCTAGAGTTATACTCGTCATGTATAATGTTAGCAGGCAGCTATTACTGTGATTTAAATGTGCAAATCCAACGTAGCATACTAAATTATGTACAACATTTACCTACCAGGAGAAATATTTGGAAAGACACCAGCGTTATCCTTACTAAGGGATAAACTGTAAGCTCTGCGGTTCCATGTGGGTTCCCGCTTTTAATCCTCATTACCATGATAGTACTAAAGCATCACTTGTACAGGCTCTGCTTTTAGAAGCAGATTTTGTTTTGTTTTTTTGAGTAATTGCCACAGATTGAATTGCTTGGTCATCTAACCAGAGATTTATGAGACTCACGAGAGTTAAAATATTGGTTTCGTATTAGAAGCTGTCTATACATTGTATGTTTTTATATTTATAATTGCTGGATATGCCGGGCGATATAGTTATATTTAAAAAGTAAAGTTGTTGTCATTGGTTATTAGACTACTCCAGTCTAATGGAGGAGAAATCTGGAACAGAATTTTTTTTTATATATATATAAATATATACATTTTAATACTAGATGTTCAATAAAGATGAAATCAACCATGTCCTAACCTATTTCTAATCACCTACAATTTAAAAAATGAAGATATTCTATGTTGTAAAATCAAAAAAGACTTTTAGAGAAAGTATTTCTATACAGACAGCAGAGATTGGCCTAATTTGCTGCTGTTTGGAATTGTCCTGTAAAAACCAGACATATGCTGGTCTGTGCTGCCTTTGAAATAATTAGGGGTACCATCCAATCACCCCCAAAATCATATCCCGTTTTACAAATATATTACTGTCCCATACCTCTCTGAACCTTAGGTTATTAGATCATCAGATGATGAACAAAATAACCTGGTGCTGCATTAATGTGTGTTTTTATGGCAATGCATTATGGTAGGTTCTCTAGTGTATATCTAGTAACTCAGACGCTGTTGGACTAAAACCGTATGATTCTCAGTTACTTTATCAGCACATGGCTAGGTATCTGGTTTGAACCCTGATTTTTCTGCTCTTTGGTGCACGGTGAGAACAGAAGGTGCCGCACAAGTGAATGCAAGTTCCTGTGGTAGCAATATGGCTGAAGGAACCCACCGAGCAGATTTGCTGTACTTTTCTTTTCAAGATGCTTCACATGAATAGTTTTGATGAGCTATAAGCAGCAGCTGAACTGCTAATCTGCCTTTTCCATCCCCCTCTCTGTCCCATATTTAAAATTCTTCCAAAGACTGCAGGTCCATTTTTAAATAATGTATTTATTTATTTTGCCGTTGTGCCTTTAGCAGTTTGGGCTTCACCAGAATAAAGTTTGCAAATACCAAGAAATGTGGTGCCGTTAGTCTTTTTGCTACCACAGGGTTCCTGCATATAATGACACAAGTAGGGAGTAAGTTGCCTTATGAAGACGTAAGTACAAAAATCCCTAATTGGTTTGTCTATTGTTTATAGCTATTGTTAATTATGCATAGCAAAGTCCACCATGCCCCCCCCCAGAAACTGAGTTTAATGAAGAAAAACCCTTAGTGTTAGGGATTAAGTAATAGCCAACATAAAAAGTAAAATGATTGTCCTTCCAAATCAAAGAACCAGAGTCACTGACTGTCTTTAATAACCAGCGATTAACTCTGTATAGCAACTCATGCCTTGCTTCTGTGTGGTCTAACTGGCTCATGATCATGCGCTGCCACCTTTGCCAACTCTCCACCGAGAAGCTAAGTGCCCATTCCAGGTCACCGTTTTTTTGGGGGTTTTTTTATCTGCACTTAATGCGGCAGGAGATGACACTTTGTGTTCTACTAAGAAATAATGTATACAGCATTCTATCCTTTCCTCCTCAAATAACGCCTACTGTAAATTGCTAGCTTATGTGGGCAACATGCAGTCCTTCAGGTAATGTTGGAGTACAATTCTCATCATCCTTACAAGTCCTTGACCGTGGGCTGTTGAAGGAAAATGGAGTGTCTTCCATTATAAGCTGAATTTTCCCCTGTCCCCTCTTACAGCATTTAACAATTTCATCTTATTATTTGCTTAACATTTGATGTTACCTAAATATTTCCCCCCGCCGTTTAAATCCTCAGCTCCGAAGGGTAAATGTGAACTTTCTAACTGTACCATATTCATTTGTAAATTAATGCTCGTATGTGTGTTTGTCTGAAGTGTACATAAGCTAGTAAATTGTTACTATTTTAATGCACTAAGCCCTGTGTTTTCCCGTTTTCCCAGTGTGACAGTTTTTTTTTGTTTTTTTTTTATATCAATCTTTTAAATATTTTCCCTGATTAACATTATCTACTACACATGGCTGTTTGTTAGCAAAATGAAAAATGCTTTTAAACTTGATAATTCAATCAGCAACATCACTTTGGGATATTTTCAGGGATAATTTCAGTGCATTTGTTTAAAAAAAAATAATTAAAAAATACAAGAAAAAGGAAGAAAAGTATATATGTGTATAAGTGTGCGAGTGTATATATGTATATATACATACATATATATATACATACAAAGGATCTTCAGTGTACTTAGAAACTGCATTCTGTACAAAGACTCAAATCTCTGAACATTTGTTTCTTGTAGAAACAAGTTGATTTGATTTTCTTCTTTTGCTGATTTCTTTGTATTTGAAAAGTGTGTAAATAATTTATTAAAATAATTGTAATTTTGAAATTTCTTTTTAAGTTACAGCTCAGATATAAATGTTTCTATTCAATATGCTGTGGTAAACTTAATCTGAAAGTTTAAAAACCTAATTCGTATGATTTAGAGGTGCAAGTTTTGTTTTTTGTTTTTTTTTCTTTTGAAAAGCAGCTTTCTACCGTATTGAAAAGGAAATCAGAGCGAAAAGGCATTGTGTATCAGAGTGAACCAGTAGCAGATTTTAGCTTGTGTCAAGCTTTATACCATGTATATTCTGTAAAAGTTTTTTTTTTTTGTTTCGTTATGCTAGATGAAATTTAGGAGCATTAACAAATTTAACTGAAGGAAGGCCATATGGAGGGTTCCCTAGGACAAAAATTGTTTGCAAAATGTATTTATTAAAAGTGAACACCGTTTCATTTTATAATTGGCAACAATATCGAACTCTTCTGTTAAAGGAGGGAGTAACATACCCCCCAACTCCAAAAGTGTTAATCGGCTTGGTCACAAGCTACAAAAGACGTCTAGTGGAGAAGCTCTGCAATTTTACAGCAAGGAGGCCGGCAATATCAATATGTTGATGATATTCCTTGCCACCGTGGCAATCCACTGGATAGGGTTTTTTAAAATGATTTCTCGGATACAATTTGCCATTGTAGTATTTTGTTAAAATAAAACGCTGTAATATTTTAAAAAAAGGGTTGTTTAAAAGAATAAATCTAATGGCACATTGCTGAAAGTTCCATGGGACTATTTTGTACATATGGGTATTTTTAATTCACAAAGTATAAAAAGCAAAAGTCAACCAGAAGCCAAGTGACAGGTTTTGCAATAAAAAGTTATTTTTTTCATTAGCTCCATTAGCCTTTGTTTTGAAATCTCTGCTGTAGAGATTTTGCGGGTCGTATATAATTATTTTTTAAAAGACTACGTTTAGCTTTTTTTTTATGTGCATTTAAAAACTGCCTTGGATATGTATCTTCTTTTGGAAAAAAAAGTGTTTTTGTTGTGGGTGTGTCTTGCCTGTATATATTTGTTCATATTTTTGTGAATTCAATACTCTGTACCATTGTATTATAGTAACTTTTATAAAGCAAACCATAAATATACTCACTTTTCTTACAGAGAAATTGTATCATTGTGCTTTTTTGCAGTCTTCAGATATGTCACAATGTGGTTTGACAGTTTGAGAGCTATTGAACATATTATATATATCTCGAGATAACCAAAATAAGAATTTTAGATATATAATAGGCACTGAAACCAGAGAGCAGCTGCTTAGATGGTTTGACGCCAGGAACCAGCATGTAAGGGAAAAAATGGTTCTAAATAGTTAATGATTTATAAAAGCTCAGCGGAAGCATCTTTTGTCATATAATAAACGGAATTATATCAGCTGAGCGTGTCCAGGAGGGTTTATTGGTCGCACAAGATTGCCCATTTGGAGTACGCAGCGTCCTTTCAGAAGGTAATTGAAGTGTACTCCTTAATTAACAATTATGGCAGCTGGTAACGGTCATCTACTGTAGATGTAAGGACAAGAGGATGTATTAAAAGTTTGAATTCATCTGAATTATATAAAACTCACCAGACCTAACTTCTCACATCAACATTTCCACATAGAAGTTTACTCCTTTGTATTTCTCAGGGAACGGAACATGGCTCAGCAATTAACCATGTCCCCAAAAAGGATACCACACTGAGGGCTCCTGAAATGTTGGGGTGATGGCATATGAGACCCATCTTATATGAGCCCTTGGTTTGAGAATGACCTGGTTAAGGTACCAATGTCATGTAATGGAATAGGTTTGGCAGTGTTTCTCACAGGGATTTGGGCAAAGTGAAATAAAAATGGTATCTAACATTGTTTTGTTTTTTTAATAGTATCAGTTGTGTAGGAACGCAATATGGTGAATATTCTATGGCAAACATTTTCTTTTTTATTACAATGTCAGTTTGTCCAAGTGTTACAAATATCCAGAAAGAGGACTATATTTGGAAAGATAAGGGGAAAAAATACACATGTACCAACACTGCTTTAGCACAAGGCTCATTTGTGCTGAGGTTTTAAGGCTCTAAAAAGAAATCCTGAAATGAAACTCTATGCAGTGTTTCTATGTTTAATTGTTAACATGTTATATGACATGCATCATATTATATTAATACATGTGTTACTAAATTTATATTGCATTGGTTAGTATGTGACGGCAAGGTCCTGGTTCTTAGGTCTATGGCCCATATTTACAAAATCATTTGTTACAAGATAGGGAGCACGATGGAATAATATTTTGCGCTGATATGTTGAGATTGTGTGCTCCGCACCATGCATTAAGCCTCTTTTACCTGCTGCACGTGAAAGGTAAATCCAGCCCGTTAAAATATTGGACGGTGATCTACAGACTTAGTTAATACTTAACTAAACCTTCATTAAATGCAGGGTTGCTTTTTTACTGGGGCAGACTCTATATTATACAGCAGTGAATGAAATATATCTAATGTTTTTAGAAACCTTGCTTTTTAAATGTCGGAGAGCTCTAGTTTTTCTGCCAAGTGATTAAAAGAGTTGGCTTTAGGACCACTCTGTATCGTTTATTAATAATTAGACCATGCAAAATGTGGGCTTGTTTAGCAAATCTTGGACTTCCAAGTTTAGAGAAATTCCAGGTCACCATTTGGTGTCAGGACTGTGAGGTTTCCTCGGGCCGCTTGGTCTTCTTCAATGGCTTGAAACAATGACCTAAAATTTCCAGCTCCGAAGCCCTATAAAATTAGATGAGGGGTTTTACTTTATAAACAGTAAGTTCAGAGATGTCACTGATTTTAGGTATTCAGGAAAAAAGTTAACGCAAATTAATTCCGCAGCTAACTAAGTATTATCCGTAGCACCTGTTGTGTTGCCTTGGTATATAAGCATTGGCAGTTCCTCAATATGCAACATGCAACTCAGATCCAGATCCAATGCATTTAGTTACCCACAGAAGCATCTTCTAGAAAAAGTCAGTACTAATTTAGCATAGTATCATCTACATCATTTTGTTCTTGGAAATACTAGTAAATAATTGCTCTAAAAACGAGTAAGTAAAAATAAATCCTAAATAAGACAAATGTTTATAAATTGGAGGACTGGGGTTAGGAACACCCATTTTGCTTGCACATTAAAATACTCTGACATCCTACCTGGTGATTGTGTCGTTGGATAACCTCCAGAAACAGAGTTGGTCTGTCCTGAACTGGTTTGGTGAAGATCTGCAGCAAATAACCTTTCTCGTCGTAATCCACCAAAATCTTCAGTTCCTAAAATCACGGCAGTAAACAACAATGTTCTGGTACAGATGAGAGACAACAACATACTGCAGGGACAAGAGTCCTGAAAAGTGGATTCAAAATACCTCCAGCTTATCAATATTCTCCTTCACTTGGATCTTGGCCACTTTCAGGTTCTCTCTTAGCGTTTGATAATAAGTGGATGGAACAGACATAAACTCCATGCCTCTTTCTTTTAAACTGGTAATCTGCAGAAAATCAAAGCGGTACCTATTTACAACTATTTTAAATATAGACCAACTGTGCGTGCACATTTAGTTTACTTGAATATCACAGATCTGTAATAGAGTACAGATGTACTTACAGCTGCAATTATGTCAGAACTATTTAGGGCAATGTGTTGCACGCCTGGGCCACCATAGTAATCCACATATTCCTAAGAGCAAGCAGAGAATATCAGTTATAACACTTCTAAATGTAAAACAACAACAACTATAAATCATACTTTGCACTGTAGACCTACCCAGATCAGTGATTTTGACATTAAAGGCATTGGTAGGATTTAAAAAATATGGATTCTTTATTGAAAATTGCCAGCATACTTTGGGTTAGTTGTTTTTATCTTCAGTATCCTACTTCTTTGTTTCTTTGTTTAGATATAGTGATTCAAAGTTGTAGCATATTGCAAGCTGTATAAAAGGCATTTAGATCCACAATAGGATCATATTGTGGATCTAAATGCCTGCATCTCTAATTGTCATTACAACTCAATTATGTGCAATTATATTATAGAGCTAATAAACCCTAATTTGTAAGAGGATCAAAATTTACACATACACTTTTATTATACCTTCAGGATATAAAAAAAAAATAGGAAATATGCAGTGTATTTCAAACGTAAAAGTTTTGTTAATGGTTGTTATGTGTCTAACATCTCAGTTGATATATAGTCAACCGCCCGGCCTCTAAAAAGACTACTATAAAGCAAGCTTTCGATTGTATGGTTCCACAATAGACGGGGTCTCGAAGAAGTCGTATGAAAGTGTAACATTACCACAAAATATCGGACCATTTTTTCAATGTATATTCACACTGTGACCTGCCTGGGATAGTAGAAAAAGGCAAGCTATAGCACAGATAAGATTAGCTTTACAAAATGGTGTTATAGGAAGAAATCTGGGCTTTATTATTAAGCAGATGCTTTTTTGGTGAGCTTTTAGAGACTGAAGTTAGAAATCCAACACACCTGAATTTGGGACTTTCTTTTCCCCGGGGCAGGTTCATTTATTGGCATTTTGATGGTCTCTTCATAATTGGCAACCACAATAGAGCGGAGAGCGCTAAAGTCTGTGTGAAGCTGCTTGTCATCCACTGACCAGAAGCGATGAAACAGGAGGGTTTTCTGGTACCTGCAGAATGAATTGTAAGAATTTCATCTGAATGGATGTCCTACTCTTATGACTTACTTCTGTCACACAGGGGTACAGGGGTTTGCATCGGTAAAGCAAGGCCATAATGACCCATCTTTCCCATTATCCAAGAGAAGGCTGATACCCCTTTTAAATTCCATGATTATTTGGGAGTACATCTTCAATCAAAAGGCAATTATTAAAAAATAATGACATCATGTTTTCTTGAGAACCAAATAAAATAATTGATCAGTTATTCTATTGTTAATAAGTTAGTAAATCCAAAATTCTAATTTCCTTTCATTTAAGTTACATTATCATTAATAATTAGTATGTGTTATTAACCAGCAGCCACTCAATATTGCATGTATGTAATACTGCAGTGCGAAAACCACATTTGTAAATGGTTAAATATTAGAAGATAAACAATTACCATTCAGTAACTGGAACCATATCACCATCTGGTTGATTTCCCACAACATGGTCTATGAAATGTAATTTGCAACAGGGTCTATGAAGAGATAAGGATAAAACAAATCATCTTTTAACATTTCTTTGATTAACAGACTGCACTGTAGGATCAAGTTAAACAATTTCCACAATAAAGGCTATGATACACATGGCAACACTGGCATAAAACACTTTATAATGGATAAATTCTTCTTCCGAAGTTACTTTTCCAGAAAGATTTTTATCATCATGTCATTTTATAAGCAACGTTTTATTATATGTATTCACTATATAAAAAAAAACAACTTACAATTTTGGAAGAAGCGGATCTCTAAACAAAGGAGGTTCAAAGCCGGGTAGGAATATGCCAGTATAGTCCAGTTTCTCTACCAGAGTATGTGTTGTATCTCCATACTGTTGGCAATAAAAAAAGTTACACCTTTTACACTGAATATTTTCTTTTTTCCCCCTGCAAATTAAGCCCAGAGGCTTTGCCAGCAATTATTTATATTGATAATATCTGATAAGATCTGAGCCTGGACTTTAGACACGTATGGTCCAGCAAGAAGACAAAGCAGAAGGACAATATCCAGTTTTGTAATATCCAAGCATTTAAAAATACAGCCATTGTAAAATAATAAGAGGATAAGAAAACACGTGGCTTTTACTCTTTGGTAGAACTGGGTTCCTTTATATAAGTTTAATAACCAAATAGGTGCCCCAGATACGTGCACAAACCATTAATATGAGATATTCCTACATCAAACAGTTCCTCTCTACCTTATGTATTGATTTATCATCATCACACTGATTTTATGATAGCTTCAAGCTCTCTGATCTTTAAAACATTGGGTTTTTGGGACCAAAGGCCCAAATTTTCTAGAATGTTCACATTCTATGGAAATATTGCATCCCTTTCCTTGCGAACACTTTTCTGTAACGTGTGCATCTGCATTTAATTACTGCCAGCTGTAGGGAGTGTGTTTTATCTTGACCAATGACTGAAGGAGAAGTGGAGAAGAGAAGCACATTGCATATCTCCCAACTTCTACCGCTTGTCAAATCGGGGCACCGGGAGCAGAGCTTGGGAGGTGTAGAGTATTTTGCGGTGTTCCACAAATGAGGTTGTGGCAGCATCTGAGATGACTGTGTCTCCTGGCGTTTGTAAGTGCATATATCATATTTGCTCGATTATACGGATGCATCCCTAGACTTGTCCCACTGTGCTCCAGATTCCTTGGTGTCAAGTGGTGGCAGCCGATGGATGCCTGAGCGCAACCTCTGCTTCAGCCGGGGCTTCTATGACTGAGCACATCACGCCAGTGCTCCTTCATAGAAACCCTGGTGGAATTGTTGGGTAGCAACGGAGGCTGTCTGTGTGCATCGAAGAGGAGGATCCGGGTCTCCTGCAGCCCTGTGGGGGATCACCCTCTCTGGAAGCCGTTGATCGTCTGCGCAATGTGCGTAGACAACCTTCGCTGCTGCTGGCGCTCCGTCATAGAAGCCCCAGCAGAAGTGCCGGTAGCAACAGAGGTTATTTGAGGTCTGATTATAAGACGGCCTTGAATATAAGACGGGTATTTTTCAGAGAATTTGCTCTGAAAAAAACCTTATCTTATAATTGAACAAATACAGTATATCACTTTGAACACAATTCACCAATTCTTTTAAGTAAAGTTTCACACTATGTTAGTTTATTTGTTTCTTTTTGCTTTTTATGTGGATAAACCGTGCTAAAAGTAACTTTTACAACCATACAAACTCACTCTCCCTCTCCCTCTATGTTAATCCATGCAGCTCACACACATCTCCCTCTCCATCTCCTGTTATGAAGTGTGCTATCGCCACTGCAGCTCGCACTCTCCATGTGAGTTGGCACTCTACCACCATAGGGTCACGTAATGCACATTACTGTCGTTACCAGACAGGGCCGGCCCGACAATGGAGCCGAGTGGGGCAACCGCTCCAGGCGGCACTCTTGAAGGGGCGGCAAAGTGCCCTTTTTTTTTTTTTAAAGCGAAAGAGAGAGAAAGGGGCGCCGAGTGGTTTTCGCTTACCAAGCTGTCAGTACCCGCTCGGCGCCCCTCTCTCTCTCCTCTGCGGCGAGTCTCCCTGTTCGGTCTCGGTGCCGGCTTGTAATGCTGAGTGCCGGAAGATTACCTCATTTCCAGCGCCCAGCATTACAAGCCGGCACCGAGACCGAACAGGGAGACTCGCCGCAGGACTGCTGAAAGGTAAGTACAAGGGGGGTAAGGGTAGATAATAGGGAGGGAGGGAGAGGGTAGATAATAGGGAGGGAGAGGGTAGATAATGGGAGGGGGGCGGCAGGGATGGAGGGAGAGGAAGGGTAGATAAGGGGGGCGGGCGGCATTTTAAAATTCGCCCCAGGCGGCATTTTGCCTTGGGCCAGCCCTGTTACCAGGTGCCTGGGTGCTGTGCCTAACCAACACCTGCCTAAGTGCGTCTCTCTTGTTGATCCATTTAGAAATCAGAGGAATTTTTCCTCTTTTTGAGTCACAAATAGGAATTGCTTAAATGTTGTGTTTTTACCTTCTTTTTTTCTCCCTAAAGTACACTGTATTATGAAAAAACGAAATACTATATAACTGCACAGACACTAATGCCTAATTCACATGATTTTAGTAATATGCTTCTCAAGAGAAGCACACAGGTGGACAGGTGCTAGTGCTAAATTTCAATCTTTAAAGGGATACAACGATTGGCAAATGGTTTGATCATCATTCTAGATAAAATGTTTCCAGCCAAGTCCTCAGCACTGTCAGTGTGCTGTAAAGAGTGGGTTAGGAATCATTCAAATTCTACATGCAGTATACATTGTGAGTGTCACCCCCTGTTTAGTTAACATTGTATGTGGATGATGTTCCCTTCAATGAAACTGTTTTCAGTACCGTTTGAATAACTGCAAACTTCACTTTGCCATATTTGTCTTCTTCAATCCATGGTTCCTTCACGATCAGAGCTCCGTGCTCCCTTGCTTTCTGTAGGATATCAGAAAAGACAGTGTCAGATATTTAATGGTGATTAGCTACACTTGATACCCTATAGGATAAACCATCAAGCTTTATGATTCACCTGCACAAGAAAGTCACAGTCCTCTACTTCGAAGGCCACATCTTTCACACCATCACCATGCTTCTGCAAATGGGCTCCAAATTCTGTAAAAAATATATTTCAGCAAATATTATTTGAATAACACCTACAACCACTTTTTAGTTGGCTAGGCGTCAAACTACAGCTGGATACAGGGTACTAAAATTGTGAACGATACAAAACTTCAAAAGCTTTAACTTTATCATCATGAATGGAAGGCACAATAAATGTCTTAAGTTTACCTTCATTGCCTGGGGTAAGTGCAGATACAAATATAAATATTATCTGTAAGGAAAGTAAGAAGAATATTGTAAAGCATATATGTACAGTCACGTTATAAGGGAAGATATTTCATGAGTTTAATAATGTCAACATACCTTGTCCTGCTTCACAACATGAGATACCAGATCCCGGGAGCCTGTCTCTAGGCCTTTGTATGCCCATGGTTCAAATCCCAATTTATTGCAATAAAATGATGCTGCCTGTGATTAAAAGTTTTATTAGAACATACATTTTAAGAACAAAAGGAGGATAAGTAAAATTATAGTTAGTTAGCCAGATGATATCTTTGTGGTAAACAGTTGAGGGGGTTTACATAGGTGATTGCCCTTTTCAAGGAGGCAAGCCAATGTTTCTGCCTGACATGTAAAGCAACAATAAAGGTTAATTTCATTTATTGGATCATTTCTTTCCTCTTATAACCAGAACTCCTCTCTCCCACCTGGTTAACTCACATCACGAAGTAGGCTATACTGACATTCAACTTGGATCAGAATGTACAAATAAATAGAAGGTTGCAAGTTGGCCTTTTTATGAGACTGTGACTTTTATCTGCATGACCTGAATAGACTTATTGTGACACATCTGATCATCTTAATCTAAGGCCAGCTGGATACGGTCCTACCAGCAGGAGAACCATATGTGGAACCGAGCTTAAGTGGAAGCAGATTCCATGGGGGGGGGCAGATCCTCCTCTTTGTTAACCAATCACAATCTCAGGCAGTTGTTGGGCGACCTAAACATTTCTTTAATTTAACCCCTGTGAAATACTCAGATGAGAAAGTTACCTACCTGTTTTGCATTGCTCACCCATAGTGTTATTGAGTGAAAACTTAGGAAGCGACCTTGTTCATGCTATATTTTTGAAACAAAAGGGGGGAAATAATTGTGTAATTAAAAAAAACACAGCTAAACACCAACATACATAAACAAAAAATCAAATATATCACATCCCAGAAATACAGGCTGCACATTTTGAATACCTAATGTACACAACTAAGCGTCTTTAGGTTGAGCAAGATCACACTATCATATCAGATCCATTCAAAGAAGATGAGAGCTATGTAATGTACTCACTAACAAAAGAACAAAAGAAGATTTTTAAAACATTAAAAATAAATTTAAATACTTCTAATTGGTCTAGAGGATTATACAGTTATTTTAATTATTTTGCAGCCTTTAAACACTGGACGATCGTGCGGTTGAATTCAATTTGTCTTTTTAACTATAATGTAATTTATTTAGCATTAATTTCCAGTCTCCAATCAGCAAAACAGTAATTATTCCTATAAAGATTCCTTAAAAAATAGTAGATGGCTAAAAATGTGCTACCAAAAATATGCACAATGATAGATTTAATAATTACGGTGTATGCTGCTGGTTGGGAAGGGTGGAGAGTAAAGATGGAACACTGATAGACATCTTAAGACACATCCATAACTAATACACTATAAGAAGCTGAGAAATGTAATAGACATTCGCCAGTTAAAGGAACGCAGACTGCAGGGATGAGCTAAATAAGATGCCTCTGATTAGGACAGAATATGCCCTTGATAGATTTAAGCAAAGTTTTTAAGATAAGGGTATTAAGACGGATTCATTGTTGGTTAACAAATGTAGGAATTTTATAGCAAATACGAAAAATGCTGTCAAAGGGTGTTAACCCAGCAAAGATAGCAGACATCATGACTAATGCAATAATACAATTGGCTGTGTTTAGATGTGTGTGAGCCTGCAAGTATCAGGACAAGAGCAGAACTGGGGCTAAGGAATGGCTTGCCAAGCCATATGTAAGACATATGTGTGTCACCCACACAATTAAAAAGTTCTCATGAGCACCCACGCAGACACTGGCAAGGACCAAAATATAAAAGGGAGGTGGAGTTGGAACTGACTTGCCAGCGGCGTCACTCGGATTTATGTAGCATATTCTCTTGCATGTACTTGGCTCCGTAATTATTACTATAACAAGGGGTTACCCTAGACTTACTATTCATCAGAACGAATGAGTATTAATTGTCAGTTAGCAACGGAGTTTATGTGTAAAGAGCAAATCTGGTAAAAAGTGGTAAAAGTATGCAGTGGTCCAGGGGACATCTGGTAACCATATCTCTTTGACCCTTAGTTCCATTATGAGATCTTAAACCAAAATAGTATATTTTTATTTTGCCTTTTTTATTTTCATTGTCATCATCATAAACAACATACCGTTCTAGATGACCGATGAGACAACTGTACTCGGTGAGATACCTTACAGCTGTAGCCCTTCTCAGAGAAGGTACCGTAACTTATTTAGGTGAGTCTTCACTCATATGCATAGGGATTTGATTATATAATTTAAACATATAAAAGAAAAATATGATGATAAAAATAATCGGCACTACTGCAGTGCTTTATGTTTCATAAACATGTAAATAGGTTTTACTAGAAGTTAACATTACAACTGTCTACATAACTGATTCCATCAACCGTATTAAAACCTGAAAACATCTTAAAAGACAAATCATACCTTTTCTCCTTTGTCCGTATATGAAGTCTGGAATAAAATAATAATAAAAAATAAAAATATTAATATTACATATTACATTTGGATGTAGAATAAAATTGAATATTGGAATAAAATTCAAATAAAGTTTTGCATTACGCAGTAATGTAGTAATCAATTCCTAACACATTAAAATGTTACTGTAAATATAAAGCACGTATCAATAACTTACCATTGTTTTAGACAATCTGGTGTTAGATTACTGCAAATGGATGTGAGAGGGATGTGGACAGAAAGCCAACTCATATACGGTATGTTTGAGAGAAAGGCCAACCCT
This sequence comes from Spea bombifrons, assembly GCF_027358695.1. Lineage (NCBI taxonomy): Eukaryota > Metazoa > Chordata > Amphibia > Anura > Pelobatidae > Spea > Spea bombifrons. Next base: position 125,578,488 of record NC_071087.1, on the reverse strand, counting down.
TCTGTGCTCCACCTCATCCTCTGCAATAAGAGGCATTCCTATCTATGTAGTGGTTTTAATTATGCAGAATTGTATTTAAATTCTGTTGACTGCATATATGCCTAATGCTGACATTATTTTACCGTTGTGTTGCTGGGGAGGAAATGTTAGGATTATATAATAGCTCAATGTATGTTTTAATTTGTTAAGAAATTTGTATTAACATATATACATGGATGTCTACTCATGAAGAGCCTACCCCAATAAGTATATATATATATATATATATATATATATATAATTATGCATTATACAAGGAAAGCTTAGACTTCTGGAGAAAACATGCCAGTGATGGATCATCATAAGGAATGATGAAGTAAAGGAGCTGAAACACAACTCTCCTGTCAGTTCTCCTTTTAGTCACTAAAGACTTTAAAGACACTGACGCCACTGAAACAATACAAGTATAATAATAATATTAATAATAGGTAAGTAACAAGTCAAAAATAACAGTAACAAAATATGTCCACTCATTGGTCATCCTAATAAATGTTTCAGTCTATTACTATGGACCAATATAAAGTATATACCAATGGACCTTATCGCATTAAACAAGCACATTAGCACATTAAACAAGCATTTTTGGTTGAATATATATATATATATATATATATATATATATATATATACACACAATTCTAGTGAAGTTTCAAATGCTAGAACGCCATATCATCAGAATTTCATATCATCAGTTGTTTTGTTGGTGTAAAAAGAGATTTTAGTGTGCATGGTGTATAGACCCTTGGTCATTTGCAAGCCACTGGCAAAATGCCACCCAACATCAGATTTCAAAAAGAAAAAAGAGCAAAGCAGAAGCCTGTAGCGAAGGTGATGCACAGTAGGCTGCCTGCACATCTGCTTTGTAATACTGGGTTTAAGTAGGGAGGCGTTGTTTGCAAAGACATTTCTATTGGATAGAATGGTGGGACATGGTATGCAAAAAGAATTTATATTAGCAGAGAAAAGCCATTTATAATATATATATATATATACTGTATACTATGCATCGAAAACCTTTAAAACGATATGGACATTTCAAAATATTACTGGTATTAGTACCAAAATGTAAATATCACATGGTACTGTTTTAGGTAAGTCAGAGACAGCACTTTGAGAACATCTGAATACAATTTTTTCTATAAAAAAACGCATTCCCCGTGTAGTTCTTCCCTCCTACTGTGAGGTATTTGAAAACCATTAATGAAATTGGATGAGCTCGTTTAAATACACATGCATTTTTTGGACAGTTTGCACATATTGCAATGAAAAATGCTATCTCTATGTACAAACGTTATCTCCAATTTCTGACGGAAAATGCACGCATGTAAAAATGGCATCAATGGCGCTGGGCGTGTGCAACATTCCAATATCTGCAAGTTTTGATTAGCGCATATAAAATTGACATCATTTTAAAAGAAATAAATATAATAATATGTATTGAATAAATGATCAAGGGGGATACGAGATAGGGACAGAAATGAGTAGGTAGGCATTATCATGGGAACAATGCCACAGAGGTAAGCATGAAGTTAGAGCCCATTGCCACCAGGAAATATGGGGCAAGTGCCCCCCTTTACCCCATTGGTAATCTGCTCCTGTTTATAAGAGGTGTGGGAAAAAAAAGTTAATGGGGATTAGAAATGACTGTGCTGAATATCAACATAGAAACTGGAGAAGGAGAGTCCACAAGAAAGGCTGGAGAGAAAACAAATGATGGAGACATTTAGACTGATCAAATTAATATAATATTTGTAGATATGTAGCTAAAATTGGAAGATTTGTAGCAAAAGGTGACTAGCATTACACATTTCTATCCTAAAGTCCACTTCTACTAAACTTGAAAATTGCTTCCAACAGTCTCAAGTTTGTGTAAACAGTACTGGCAAAGGGCTTATGGCCTGGCTGCTAGCTATTTCACTCATTGTGTAATTTACTGCTCCTGTTGACAGCTTTAATCCTTGAACAAGACACCGTGAATGCAAAACAAGAGGAAAACATGGAAATCATATACAATGCTTATAATAAAGATATTCTATTCTGGCCCTACCTTCATTATTGTTTAGCTTTTTTAGTCCATTGTGATGTCACATTTTCTTTCAGCTGCATCGCCATCAAATTACTTATAATCAATAATAATTATGCTCATTTAACATAATCATCATATGAATTTCTAGATTCCCAGCCCCACTGATGTATTTTGCAATTCTGACTACTACTAATCCAGTTGTTTATGTTTAGATTAAACATGGTCAACATGTTGATGCTTTTGGCTTTCTTGAAGAAAATGAACGGCGTGCACTGTGAACAAATATTTTGCTTTATTATTTTACCAAACATGTGGTGATACTATCAGCTGCCCTTCACTGCTGGTCTTACAAATGATGGATCCAAGAGCAATAAACCAAAGGAAGTCCTATGGAGATAAACAGAGTCGGTATCAAAACACATAACCATCAGTTCCCTTCCCAAATATAAGTATATACACTTGTGTATTTGATTTAGTCAGGGTGTGTTTGAAAGAAAATGAGTTGCTGCACATCGAAAAACAATAAAAGAAAGAAAAGAAAAAAAAACGAGTGTAGTATACAAAATGATAAAATGTATGTGGACACCCAGCAATCGCATCTACAGAATATGAGCTTCTAACATCTCATACCAAAACCATGAGCATTAATATGGAGTTGCCCCACTCCCTTGCAGCTATAACAGCCTCCACTGTTCAGGGAAGGCTTTCCGCAAGATGTATAAGTGTTTCTGTGGGAATTCATCCAGTGGAGAATTTGTGAGGTCAGGCACTGATGTTGGCCTGGCTCACAATCTCCATTCCAGTTCATCTCAAGGCTGTTCAGTGGGATTAAGGTCAGGGCTCTGTGTGGGCAACTCAAGTTCCTCCACGCCAAACTTGTCAGACCATGTCTTTATGGACCTTGCATTGTGCACTGGGTTACAATCATGCTGGGGCAGGAAGGCCTTCCCCAAACTGTTCCCACAAAGTTGGAAGCATAGCATTATCTCTGTATGCTGTAGTATTAACATTACCCTTTTACTGAAACAACGGGACCCAAACACTAAAAAACAGCCCAAGACTATTTTTTCCCTAAGATGTTGGGATGTTTCTCTGGAAATGTTCATCCATTAGAGCATTTGTGAGGTCAGGCACAAAGTAGGAAGCATTGCATTGTCTAAAAAGTCTTCATATGTCTCCTTGAGCATACCAAGACATTTTGGACAATGCTATGCTTCCAACATTGCAAGAACAGTTTGGGGAAGTTTGTTTTCTATTCCAGCATGGCTGTGCCCCAGTGCACAGAGCAATATCATGGTTAGGTTAGTGTGAAAGAACTTCACTTTCCCGCACAGAGCCCTGACCTCAACCCCATCGAACACCTTTGGGATGAATTGGAACAGAGACTGCGAGCCAGGCCTTCTTGTCCAACATCAGTGTCTGACCTCACAAATGCTCTACTGGATGAATGGGCAATAATTCCTACAAAAACTCTCCAAAATCTTGTGGAAATCCTTCCCAGAAGAGTGGAAGCTGTTATATCTGCAAAGGGACCAACTATATATTAATGTCTATCTATTTAGAACACAATGTCATAAAAGTCACTGTTGGTGTCCCAATGCTTTTGTCCATATAGCGTATGTTATATAGTTAATATAGATGGTCACATGTCATTAATTGTCCACTGGCCTGGAAATGCAAGGGATGATTGTAATTCCCAGGCCAGCCCTGACCTTATCCAGCATCATACCTATCACCATTGGAGAGCTGGTAAAATATCAGTGATGAGTACTTTTAGATTGTAAGCTTATGAACAGGGCCCTAATAAGTCCACTTTTCTTGTATAAAAGATCCATAAGGCTAGATGGCAAGCTCACATGCAGGGTCCTCAACTCCTATTGTACAGATAATAATAATAATAATAATAATATACTGACAGATATGTGATCCATGGTAAAGATATGCCCTGCAATACTGCCAGTAGATGTAGGTCTTCTCTTTGACTTGGTTATCCTATTAAATGACAAGCTGAGCCACACAAGATAGCTCCGACTTGCCATTCCCAGAAACACAGACTGGACCTCACTGCATCCTAAGATCCTTAGCCGTTTCCCAAATCTCAACAACATACCCAATAGTTTTGTGCAAATAAACATACTTTTATTTTCTAAATGAATCACTCTACATATTTTGCAATCTGCGGGTTTGTAGGCATCTAAAACATTTTTGACCATTTTGAAAGTTTGCAAGCAGGGCCCTGTTTATCTAATATATCGGTTTGTCATACCCTGTAAGAAACCTTGCGGTTATCAGAGATAAAAGAAGCTTGTTTGCGCTATTAAAGATAAAATATAATTAGAATTTCCTAAATACACAATTGCAATGAATAGAGTGCAACATGTTACACGCGTTACGACTTTTCCTCATTGTGCGAAATGCGCGTTCCACAACAAACAGCAGTGACTCGGGACTATAGTCAGACTGCTCTTTGCAGACTTCCTGCTTCGCGCTACACAATACGTCGCGATGTTTGGTACGCGTGGGTACCCGTAGTGCTGTGTTGTTGTCTGGCCGGGACATGTCGGATGCTGGAGGTCCGTGCGAATCTGCTGTGACCATGAGAGACGTACAGCTGCTAATAGCCAAGAAGGATGAGATCGAGGCTCAAATCAAGGCTTATTATGATGTCCTGGAGGATGTAAGTATTAAACATGTTTGTTGTGTCGATAAATGGACTCATTGCCTCAGTATTAAACCCTTACACTAGCTGGAACTTAAACTAAATATAAGCATGCATAAGGGCCTGTACAAAATGTTGTGAAGCCATATCTTAATGTATATGTATATTATAGCTGTTTGACTAAATCTGTATACAGTAATAAGCAACATCTGCATCTTGGGCCATTGCAACAGGTGACTCATCATTTTAAAAATGTATTATTATGATTATCATTATTTATTGTTTTTGTAGCGTCATCATATTCTGTAGCGCTGTACAGCGGGTAGACAGGACGTTACAATTAGTATATAACCTAACAATTTGACTTATAGAAACAACAGGCGAGAAGGGCCCTGCTCCAATCTAGAGAGGATTATGCGGTTTCATACCACCTGTATCTGTCGTTTTGTTTTATTTTCTATAGCAAAAAGGGGTTGGAATGGATGCGCCGTTAGTGGACAGAGAAGGCTACCCCCGAGCAGATGTAGACGTTTATCAAGTCCGTACTGCACGGCACAACATTATATGTAAGTGTGTAATTGTGTTAAAATTGTTTAGACTGTTGTATATTGTGTACGATATGCTTCAGTAAGAAGAAGACGACGACGTGTACAAAACCAATAACAGTGACGAATGTGTAATCAGAGAGGCTGCGATAATTTACTGAAACTATTGTTTGTTTGGAATAGTTCTTTATGGAATTATTATATAAATGAGCTAGTTGGAATTTTAGCACATTTCTCATATTAATATATTTTATACTGTTATTATGGGTATTATGGTTTGATTTATTTTGCAAAATGAAAAAGGGGATATAATATTTTTTTTACTTAACTGGCTATGTTATTTTATGTGTTTAAATTATCTGATGGATCTTACTTTAGTAAGAGGGTGATCAATTAGTGGGACAGCCTCCCAGCGGATGTGGTAGTGGCTAATACAGTGAGGGAAGTTAAATGTACATGGGATAAGCAGAAAGCTATCCTGAGTCTTAAGATGAGACCAAGGACTAAGTCTTTACATGGCAGACTAGATGGGCAGAATGTTTTTTATCTGCTATCACAGTTTTGCCTATAGAAACATAAAATTTATCAGTAATAATAAGAAATGCATATAAAATACAATCATTTCTTTTAGCAAGAGGAAATAAATCAGCCTCGATCAAGTGTATATTTTCTTTCATTCTGCTATTTTAAACAACCAATGAAACCAGCAAATAATGAAATGTTTTTAGGCTTGCAGAATGACCATAAAGACATCATGAAGCAAATAGAAGAGGCTCTTTACAGTTTGCACGCCCATGAAAAGGAGAAGCGGAGCAAGGATGAAGCAGAGGCTCAAGCAGAAGCTCGGCACCACCAGCAGCCTTTACCTGAAGCCTTTGCCAAAGTAGACACAGTAACTCCTGGATCTCCAGCGAGTATATCAGTAAGTAATTCTATGTAATCCCATCTAATTGGAGGTGGCTTTAATCTATTGAAGGTGTTAACACTTACAGCTCTATTGTAAATAGAATATTAATGCGCTGGTGTATGTGTACAAGTTAAAAAACCATAACAAAGTAGACAATACAATTTAGACAATAGATATATATATGTGTGTATATAAAAATGTACATACGTAGCATAGATGTAACAGGGGGTAGTATTGTAGCAAAGTGTTATCGCCCTCTTCAGGGACATATGCTAAAGGTATGTCCATGAGCATGAGGTGCAATCCAAGCTTGGTGTAATCCATATTTTGATGAATCAGCCATCTTCCAGAGTCAGATGCGTTTTGCCGTGGGCTGAGTCTTGTTTCAAATAGCTTAATGCTGAACGATATAGTCCATGGTCTGGTTTGCATTGGCCTAGTGCTACAGAGCGACCCATAAAGATTGATTGATTTGTTTAGGTTTGCTGAAAATGGCTGTACGGTATATTAACACCTTTGAGTAATTCAGCAGCAGGCCCAAACTGGCCACCTGGCACCTTGGGAAAATGCCACGAGAGGGGAATCACTGAGATGGTGTGAAATCCTGCAATTAGATCTGACTATTATCAGCTTAGAGATTTGTACTAAAACCACCTACTCAAGCGCTGTGTGGTGTTCCTTGTTGCAGTTTATGTGAAAGTGAAGTCCCATGCAGAAATAAATAACTGTATACAGTATTGAAGAAAACTTTTCTTCTTTATTCTTTCTTTATTTAATTTTGTCTGCATACTTTATCTGCAGACCTGGAGGCTTGTCAACCATAATGCTTTGGGTGGCTTTCCTTGCTCAATCATCCCACAGGGCTCGCAGATTATGGCAGTGCTATTAGAGTTCTGCATATCAAAAATGTCAAATCCTTTCTTTTCTAGTGTCCCTTTCTGGGTGATTAAGACCAAGCCATTCTATCGTTCAAAACTAGGCAGATAACAGAGCTATAACATATATATATATATATATATATATAATTAAAAATTGCCATACTTAAAACCAGGGATCGATAAAAACCCAGTGCACCAGGTCGCCTTGGTGATTAGAAAGCATTGCCATGGCTGCCATTGTGAATCCTTCACCCTACTCTTTCATGCGTGGACGCTGTGAGGCATCCAGGGGGACACATAATGCACTCATCCACAGGAAAGTGTAGGGTACTGGATTCACGATAGCAGAAGATAGGCAAAGGGGTGGCATTATGGCATTAGCATGAGTGTATAAGCTAGCATATATGGTGTTAGCATGTGTACATGGGTGTAGAATGTTAACCTGTGTGTGTTACTGTAAGGTGTTACTCTTTGTAAGCATAAGATGTTAGGTGTGCCTGTTACTGCATGGTGTTAGTGTGTGTGTACGAATAATGGTTAAACATACCAGCTTGAGTCTTTATGGTGTAAAATACCCTTTGTCCTGAAGTGGTTAACTGCGATACTGTACAAAGTGGTCCAGCACCGAAGAAAGGTTTGTTTAATGTTGTATTGCCCCGATAAACATCCTTTAACTGCAGACCTGTGGGTGATATATGAAATTAAAAACCTGATTGGAAAAGAAAAAAAGCTGGCTCCCAATTTTTTTTGGCTGGCTCCTAGATCCAAAGCAAATTCATCAACTCCTGGCTTACAACTATTTGAAAATATTATATTGTTTAAAATATATTTAAAAAAAAAAGTCATTGATGTCCCACATCTGCCAGAAATTGCTGCATGTTTTATAGAAAGAGCAAAGAGACTTTTCCTAAAGAGAGAATTAGATCCATCTGGTCTATTGATGTCTTCTTCTGTTCCTATAACATCTGGTACGAGAGGGATGCGGACCTCTGGATATTGCTGACTCATACCACCAACCATGGTCATGGAATGTCATGAACATTTTAAATCTTTAATTTTCAATTATTATTTTAGAAAAAAAGAGATTTTTTTTTTAAAATAGTTTTTCTAGTCCATCGCCTAAAAAATATTCTTATCTTTTGCTGTAATGTCACTCACTAGACTCACCGGGAAGCCAAGGTTAAATGTTTCTCAGTTATGATATATTTCCATCGCAAATGAAAACATACTTTTATTCCATTGTTTCAAAGTATTTGCTGCAATAATGAGTATTATCAATCACCAATAAATCTAAACCTAAAAGGGTGAGTGTATTTTAAATGTATTTTTGATGAAAGTGTACAAATGGTGAGTGTGCTATCAAAATAAATAAAGATTAAAATAAAAAGCCAGTTGTGTATCTATTGGGGCAAAGTGGGTCAATCTGCTACTTCACCCCTTTCAGTGATAATGGAGGACATTCTGTGCCGGGATTGCTTTTGATGTCAGGAGCCTCGCTAGAGAAAAGGGGAGGAATTTCTGTGCCATCACACTCATCGTTCACTCAGCTCCCTCCTGCTTTCACCCCAAATCCTTTCGTTTTAAGTTGTATAATATGAAAAGAGAGGACAGGTAGAACGGCGACGTTGTTTGGTCCTATGACTGCCAAGTTCCTTTAATCTCTATTGCATAGATACCGACACAGGTACCACCACCATTCTGGCGATATTTACTCCACACTAGGAAACATGCTTCTGTTTTTACATGAATATTAGCAGAGTTTTACGGCTTTGCTGATATAAAAGAGATTTATAACCTAGTATTTTTCATTGTGCCAAAGCCGTCTCCTGCACAAAGAAGTCCTGCCATTGATTACCTACTGAATTCCAGAGCGTTAAAAAACAGTATATTTATATAACCCAATATAAATGTAATTTATCAACTCCCATTTTAGAGTTGTAACTTCATGAAAATACATATATTTGTCTGTACATTATTTATCATTATTGTTTCAGAATACTATGAATTTTATGATCTATTTCTTTTTATTTAGGGATTGCAAGTTGGAGATGAGATTGTCACATTTGGGTCAGTAAATGCAAATAATTTCCAAACGCTGCAGAATATTGCCAGTGTGGTGCAACACAGTGAGGGGGTAAGTGTGATGGGGTTATATAGGAATAGATCAGAGTCCTGCATATGCCTCGTAAGCCTTATCTTTTAGTGAAGGCAGTGTTGGTAAACTGAAATGGGCAAATTCGAGAGATGTTTTTCAAGCGAAGAAGACACAATTATTATTGTGTTATATTTATTGAACTAAATTGCAGTATACATAATAGCGCATAGAGATCCTTAAACGATTCACTCAAACACAATGTCGTGAACAGACTGGCAGCAACAATCGTCCGTGGACAATAAACCTTGTGCCTGTCTGGTGAATAAAGGCAGCCACGCTTTGTGCTCCTATATCAGCCGTCTAGACTTTTCCAGCGTTCTGCCGCACATTAAAGGACTGGATCAGTTGCATGGGAGTCGGGGGCACAAAGGGTACCAGCCCACTGGACAGCTGCTCTTTGTGTGTCTAATGACCAGTCCAGATTTCACCTTAAACTACAGAGACCGAGATCCTCAGAACGCGACTTGGAGATGAAGCATTTCAATCAGCTAAAGATCTGTTACCAACCCGTGACTTATGTTGTAGATCCCAAAATGGTTTAGACAAATGTAATTTGTTGATTAGAATGAAATAAATATTAGGACCACTGCAGATATCTACATGTCCTGTGTTATTTTGCAAACTATATTAAATGGTTAATATATATTTTACAGAAGCCACTGAGTGTAACTGTTATCCGAGGTGGAAAGTCCATCCCCTTAAGTCTTACACCCCAGAGATGGAGCGGAAAAGGACTTTTGGGGTAGGTTTGTTCATTGAACGTTTTTATCGATCATTCAAACTATTTGTTAAAATCGTGTTGGTTGCTGGTTACTCAAGGATTTTATCTTATTTTTTTTGTCATTCTTTTATTTTGCAAGGTTGATGTAATGAGTTATGTTTAAGTCCAATTAACAAAGCCGTACAAATACATTGTAGTTTTTTTGCAAACGATTATATATCAAAGCAAAGTTGCGTTTGTTTTCTGTAACTCGTTGCGTAATATCTGTGAGTGTGAAAGCGAATAAAAGGCAAGAAAAAAAGGAGACAAGAAAGTCCTAGGTGAGAGCATCGTTATTTCTGTCCTCCATCAATCAAATCTTCTGGCTACTACAAATCAGTGTGTATAGAACCTCTGTTTTTGTAAACCAAATTGCAATGGTAGGGGGATCTCTTCTTTTCCAAAATAGCGGGATTAAGGATTTGGCAGTGTTTAGGATGTGATGGGTGAGACTTTTATCTTATCTTCTTTTTTTATATTTAAATGATAGGGGGAGTCGTGCAAATAAATATGCTGGTAAAAAAAAAAAGAAAAAAATGTATACATCTAAAGTTTAAACGACATAATCTAAATGATATTTTATGCCTTGTGTGCTTCTGTTACATAATATTGTATGTTATATTTTTTATAATATAACCTGAGTACTGTTACTGAGGTACACTACTTTTTTTGCATGTTTTTTCGCATAAAGAAGAGGAAAGTAGCAGATTCAATGAGGGAAGCATTTAAAAAATAAATAAAAATAAAATGAAATATATATAGGAATCTAATTTTTGACAACTTACTGAATCCCAATGAACATAAGCTCAAATCAGTGTTTTATCCATAATGGAACTTATCTAACCCATTTTGTATATATTTTGTCTTCACAGGTGCAATATCATTCCATTAAAAAGATAAAGTTGGTGCCATGAGGCGGTTTTGCCGGTGTTTTTGGATTATTTTGTTGATCTGCATTACCAATAACTACAGTTTTCTGCAATATCCTGCTGTTAGAAACCGGATTGCTGTTGACTTCACATTGGCCTTAATTAGGCTTTTTTTCTGCATTTAGATATTTAGCTTATTTCTAAGATGAAATAAAGTAAAATTGACTTATATTGTCCTTGTGTTTATTTAGCAGATTTATTTGAATACAACATTAACAAGAACAATGTAACAAAAAGCTAACATTCCTTCTGATTCCGATGTACTTTATCCAATCATTTGCTGGTCCAAACTCATCACACCTAGAAAACAACACTTAGAAGAACATGAACTGGTTCTGTTAAACCTATATAATTATATGATAGTTTTATAGAAGAATTCAGCTTTTGTGTTGGAAAGTTTTTTGACCTTGACTCAAAAGCTATAAAATGTTAATATGATTTAAATTGATGAAATGCTATTAAAGGTACTGTTCCACCATTAACTCTCTGAGCGCCGGAGATCTGGCCAATTGTTTCCCTCTGGGTAGCCGGGACATTTTTAAAAGTTTTCACATCTTTGCGTTTAATTGTAATTGCTGGGAAAAGTTTTCAGATTACCAATGGAAATCTGTATTTTTTTTTTTGAAAATGTGTAGATTTCACTCCTAGAGTGCCAGCTATGTCCTACATAGCAGGCAAAGTGGGCCTTCACGGCCAGCTACATAGGAAATACACAGAGGCGCATTTTCCTCTCCTCATCCGAATCAGCAGTTTTCAGACGCTTCAAATGCTTCTGTATAGAGGAAAGAATCCCCCCTCACAAAGCAGGGCAGCTCTTTTGTTTTTTTTTACAAAAACTGCACAATATCTGTATGAGAGCGATCGTGCGGTTGGGATGTTCCTATTGCGATCACGTTGCAGCTGCCATTGGTAGCTTCAGGGACTTCAAGCAGGGTATCTTTAGTCCTCACATTATCCCCGACCTTCCCCTGCTGCACGGGTCACCCCATGAGAGTTACCGTGCTGCATTAACCGCTGCGATGCCCCTGCATTAGGCATATGCGATATCTACGCGCTTGGAAGATTATTTGTCAGGGGTTTTTACTTGTAGGTAGGCTAGATTGCAACATCTATCCTCAAATGCAATATATGATCAAATGTATGTGGATTCCTGACCATCACACCTATATGAGCTTGTTGGACATTCCATTCCAAATCCGTGGGAATTAATATGGTGTCTGCCCCCCCCCCGCAGATGTACTAGCCTCTTCTCATCTGGCAAGGCTTTCCACAAGATTTTGAAGTGTTTCTGTGGTATTTTTTTGCCAATTTAGCCAAAAGTGCTCTTGATACGAAGCTTGGCATTGTGAATAGGGATGGTTCTGTTTGTGTTCAGCTGCTCGGCCATAGAAACCCATTTCATGAAGCTCCTGACGCACAGCGCTTGTGCCGATGTTGCTTCCAGTTGCAGTTCGGAACTCTGCAGTGAGTGATACTACACAGGACAGACATTTTTTACTCTTTAAACACTCTAGTACTCTAATACACTAATAACGTGGTCTACGCTTCCACTTCATAATAAAAGCACTTATAGTGGACCGGGGCAGATCTAGTAGGGCAGAAATTCCACAAACTGACCTGTGATGAAAGGTGACATCCTATGAAAGTGCTACGTTTAAAGTCACTAAACTCTTCTGTACGACCCATCTTAATGCCAATGTTTGTCTATGGAGATGGCTGCCTATGTGCTTGATTTTATAAACCTGTATGCTAGTGTATGGTGTTGGCAAGAGTGTGTGTGTGTTAGTGTTAGGTGGGTGTTAGGAGTGTCAAGGGGTGAGCCTAGTGGAGCCTGAGAAAAGGAGATTGTGAGTATGGTCATTATATTTCACTATCCCCCATAGTCTGAGTGCAGGGATATGTAATTTCCTGGCACTCACATGCAAAGTGTGAGTAGCAGAAGAGCTGTCACTGGTGGTGGGCTTCCCTCTCCTCATCCCACATAGGCAGAGATACAGAAAGATGTATGTGTGTGTGTTAGTGCATGTAGGTATGCTAGTATGTTGCAGTGTGTTTGAATGTATGTATGTATTAATGTTAGTTTGTGTGTATGTTGCAGTTTGTGTTAGAATGTGTGTAAATATTAATGTGTGTGTGTGTAGCTTGAGGGCCCCCACCGTACTCAACTTCAATATTACATCTGTTCTTGTTGTATTTCATTTAACCGTATTAAAAAATAAGAACCAGTTAAAATGTTATTCATATTTCCACACCTCCACGTTCTGCCCCCCCCATTTGGGAGGCGTGGTAATTTACGACTGTGTGTAACCAGGACAACGCTTCATAGTTTACTTGTTGTTGCTAAGAGATCGTACTGCGGGAAAGGCCAGGTACGTGAGTAACGAATATTTGTTATTTTAACCCGATTTAAAACGTTTTTATGCAGTGAAGAAGAACCGGAGCCGCTGTATTACGGGGTATCGATCCGATGCTGTTATGAACGATAGAGCCTCCGGAGCATTGCTTTTGATGCAGCGATCTGCGTTCTGTTTGGGGGATGATGTATGTGATTGTACCCATCCAGGCACTGGCATGCTATACGTGTGGCAATGTGTGACTGTATATATCCAGGCAGTGGCATGCTATACGTGTTGCAATGTGTGATTGTATCCATCCAGGAACTGGCATGCTATACGTGTGGCAATGTGTGACTGTATATATCCAGGCACTGGCCTGCTATACGTGTGGCAATATGTGACTGTATATATCCAGGCCCTGGCATGCTATATGTGTGGCAATGTGTGACTGTATATATCCAGGCACTGGCATGCTATACGTGTGGCAATGTGTGACTGTATATATCCAGGCACTGGCATGCTATACGTGTGGCAATGTGTGACTGTATATATCCAGGCACTGGCATGCTATACGTGTGGCAATGTGTGACTGTATATATCCAGGCACTGGCATGCTATACGTGTGGCAATGTGTGATTGTATCCATCCAGGAACTGGCATGCTATACGTGTGGCAATGTGTGACTGTATATATCCAGGCACTGGCATGCTATACGTGTGGCAATGTGTGATTGTATATATCCAGGCCCTGGCATGCTATATGTGTGGCAATGTGTGACTGTATATATCCAGGCACTGGCATGCTATACGTGTGGCAATGTGTGACTGTATATATCCAGGCACTGGCATGCTATACGTGTGGCAATGTGTGACTGTATAAATCCAGGCACTGGCATGCTATACGTGTGGCAATGTGTGATTGTATACATCCAGGCACTGGCCTGCTATACGTGTGGCAATGAGTGATTGTATATATCCAGGCACTGGCATGCTATACGTGTGGCGATGTGTGACTGTATATATCCAGGCACTGGCATGCTATACGTGTTGCAATGTGTGACTGTATATATCCAGGCACTGGCGTGCTATACGTGTTGCAATGTGTGACTCTATATATCCAGGCACTGGCATGCTATACGTGTTGCAATGCGTGACTGTATATATCCAGGCACTGGCATGCTATACGTGTTGCAATGTGTGACTGTATACATCCAGGCACTGGCGTGCTATACGTGTTGCAATGTGTGACTGTATACATCCAGGCACTGGCATGCTATACGTGTGGCGATGTGTGACTGTATACATCCAGGCACTGGCATGCTATACGTGTGGCGATGTGTGACTGTATATATCCAGACACTGGCGTGCTATACGTTTGGCGATGTGTGACTGTATATATCCAGGCACTGGCATGCTATACGTGTGGCAATGTGTGACTGTATATATCCAGGCCCTGGCATGCTATACCTGTGGCAGTGTGTGATTGTATACATCCAGGCACTGGCATGCTATACGTGTGGCAATGTGTGACTGTATATATCCAGGCCCTGGCATGCTATACGTGTGGCAATGTGTGATTGTATACATCCAGGCACTGGCCTGCTATACGTGTGGCAATATGTGACTGTATATATCCAGGCACTGGCATGCTATACGTGTGGCGATGTGTGACTGTATATATCCAGGCACTGGCATGCTATACATGTTGCAATGTGTGACTGTATATATCCAGGCACTGGCGTGCTATACGTGTTGCAATGTGTGACTCTATATATCCAGGCACTGGCATGCTATACATGTTGCAATGTGTGACTGTATACATCCAGGCACTGGCGTGCTATACGTGTTGCAATGTGTGACTGTATACATCCAGGCACTGGCATGCTATACGTGTGGCGATGTGTGACTGTATACATCCAGGCACTGGCATGCTATACGTGTTGCAATGTGTGACTGTATATATCCAGGCACTGGCGTGCTATACGTGTTGCAATGTGTGACTCTATATATCCAGGCACTGGCATGCTATACGTGTTGCAATGCGTGACTGTATATATCCAGACACTGGCATGGTATACGTGTTGCAATGTGTGACTGTATATATCCAGGCACTGGCATGCTATACGTGTTGCAATGTGTGACTGTATACATCCAGGCACTGGCGTGCTATACGTGTTGCAATGTGTGACTGTATACATCCAGGCACTGGCATGCTATACGTGAGGCGATGTGTGACTGTATACATCCAGGCACTGGCATGCTATACGTGTTGCAATGTGTGACTGTATACATCCAGGCACTGGCATGCTATACGTGAGGCGATGTGTGACTGTATACATCCAGGCACTGGCATGCTATACGTGTTGCAATGTGTGACTGTATACATCCAGGCACTGGCATGCTATACGTGAGGCGATGTGTGACTGTATACATCCAGGCACTGGCATGCTATACGTGTTGCAATGTGTGACTGTATACATCCAGGCACTGGCATGCTATACGTGAGGCGATGTGTGACTGTATACATCCAGGCACTGGCATGCTATACGTGTTGCAATGTGTGACTGTATACATCCAGGCACTGGCATGCTATACGTGAGGCGATGTGTGACTGTATACATCCAGGCACTGGCATGCTATACGTGTTGCAATGTGTGACTGTATACATCCAGGCACTGGCATGCTATACGTGAGGCGATGTGTGACTGTATACATCCAGGCACTGGCATGCTATACGTGTTGCAATGTGTGACTGTATACATCCAGGCACTGGCATGCTATACGTGTTGCAATGTGTGACTGTATACATCCAGGCACTGGCATGCTATACGTGAGGCGATGTGTCCCTGGCCAAGTTTTAGCAAATGAAGGAGCTCAGTGGGTGGTCTCGCTGTGAATGAGCTGGGAACCGATTCGGATATTTTCAGATCTTACTCCATTTCTTAGTTTGTAATATATATTAAGTCACTGGATCTACTCTGTCTAGTTATGGGCATTTCCCATAAAATACACAAGTGCTCATCATGTATTTTTATTTTTAATAAAAATTTAAAAATGTAAATAGGAAAGCCAATCAGCTGTAATGCTGTATACATCTGAAAACTGATTCTGTTTTACTCTAATGTCATCATATAATTTTCAAGGCATTTAAAGGGAAATTCTGATTCTAAAATAATACAATATATACACACTATCATCAACAGTTTAGGGTCACTAGTTGTGTAACATAATTGCAAAAGGGTTTTCTCATGATCAAAGCGAACACAACGTGCCATGGGAACACAGGAGTGATGGGAGTGATAAAGGGCCTCTGTAGGCCTATGAAGAAATTCTAATAAAAATCAGCTGTTTCCATCTATAATAATCATTTACAACATTAACAAGGTCTTCACTGTTCACATTTGGTGTAATGTTAATGGACAAAATTTTCTTTTCTTTCAAAAATAAGGACAATTCTAACTGTCCCCAAACGTTTAAGCAGTATATATATATATTTATATATATATATATATATATATAGAATCAGAATTCCTTGGGTCATTTCTGAAAATGGTCCCTTCTCCAGGTCCCATTTACTGTACTAAGGCAGGCTGAATCTAGATATGCTGCATGTGTTATCACATAAACATTGGGTGCACTAATAGATTTCCACTAGTTCCATACACTGACTGGAAGCATATGCAGAAAGTAGGAGTACTAGGTATGAAACAAGAACCAAGTGTATTTTGACGAGGAGATGCCTGCCATGCCAGGCATATTCGCTAATCAGATGATAATTCCAAAATGTCCTACTTTAACTAACCCCAACTTAAGTGTTTGACATGGTAGCGACAGACACTGCTAAGATCATGGCCTATGCTAAGAGAACAAATACTGTATAGCTGGAACTACGTGAAACCAGGAGGACGCTTAGAAATTGATTCAATGCAAAGACGTTTCGTCTGCTGCTCCACACAATAGTTATTCGGCCCATCTCGCCTGGCCATTTTTCCTACTGTATATAAAGTGCATTGTCTGGATCTGAGATTTGTAGTGGTGAAGGTTATGGTCGTCTCCCTTGAGTTTTGTACTGATCTGCTAGTTTTGTTGTTTTGCTTAAACAGAGAACCCACTGCACATCAGTGCCATAGAGAAGCATCTGCATGAATGGTCCTTCCACCATTACATCTCACCATTGATGGAAATAAAACTTCTTGTGTATTAAAATATGCATTAGCAATATATCATTTTTTAATTTTTTTATTGACAGCCTCCGTGGTACTTGTTTGCATTCTTCCAGGCAGATCACAATGTCAATGAATGAATCAAATAAAGATAAAATCAGAGGTGATACCAGTGTTGATGGTGTCAGTCATGATGACCTTGACCAAAGTTATGGTACAGAAGCAATGAATCTGGATACAGAACAGGAAAAATGCCAACCCGTTGATACCCCTGGAGTACAGATCCTTCAGGATAGTGAACATATGGAGACTGGTCTTAGAGAAGAGGAATCTGAGAGGAATGAAGACTTACCTTTCACACAAACTCTTACCATCACAACACTTCAAAAGAAGGACCATAATGTAAGAGCATTTTGGACACATTTTTTTAGCAAATATCAACAAGAAATAATTTATGTAGCCGTATTAGAGAAAATGGAGTCTTTAGTTGTGGTTGATACCTTTAATTGAGCCATCATGAAAAGAGATATAAAATTACATACGCTTTAAGGACCTCAGATGTGTCTCCTTCCGATGGAGTCAGTGCAGTGAAATACTGTATCGGCTGTAATAGAACTTTACCAAACATTGTGTTAATCAAATATTTATTTTCAGATGTTCAAGATATGTTATTATCTGTCTCTGGACTGAAATGCTGTTTTCCTTTTACAGCACGAGTATAAATGTGAAAATGTAGGAGATGATTTGCACATGGAAAAAGATGAAATAAGGGCAGATTATCCTCACTCCGGGCCATCTGTGGTCGGTGAAATGCTACCGTTAAATTCCAAAAACAATGGCTCCTCAGGGGGAGAAAATGATCCATCAGTTTCTGAAGACAAAGCCAAACCGCATGATTTGGAAGGAAAAGCCACAGAGCTTCTCCTTATGAGAAATAATGATGATGTTCCTGGGGAAGACTCCTTGGTTTACACTGCCACCCCTAGGACTTTATTTGAGGATGAGGGGTTAACTTCCACAGACAAGCCACTGGTGAGTATTTAAAGTATAAATTATTGCACAGTACTGATTTTTTCCCATTGGAAGTAAAATTGCTGTTCCAGTGCATGTACAATTTATTGGGGTAGAGAAGAGAGATTTCAACCCAACTAAAACATATCACGCAATGGATGGCGGCTTTCATCCTTATCCTTTCAACAAATCGTGAGGGAGATCTAGGTTTTAGGTTCAGCTTGGGAAAATGTATTTAACTTTAAGCTACCTAGATAGGAATCTCAGTGATGCATTTTCCTTGGGGCCACCCTAGGTGCCCCCAGTTGCCTCCCACTCAAGGTCGGCATCCAGGTATAATAATGGCACTGTGCGCCTTTAAGAAAAAGAGAGCTGGGATATGATGGCATATCCCGGCGTGTCTTAAAGGAGCACATCACCTTTTTATGACGTCTTCAAAGCCACGTGGATGAAAAATGGTATAAATAGGATGCTGTATAATATGACTCACATACACTTAATGCGAAACATGGTATGGTCTGTTTAGTTGCCATTTCTAAGGTTTCTAAAATTATAAAATGTGTATCTTTTTAAATAACTTCTATGCAGCTTTTCACTATTCTGGAATAAATTAATAGATCTCTAACATTTCTATTGAGAAGACAAAGAAGTATAGTTTACACCTGAATGAATAAGGACAATGGTCGTATACATTTTTGTGATTTCAGATGTCTCCCCTTTAGATGAAATATTTGATTCTGTTTACTGTGGCTTTTTTCGTCTTTTGGTATAGAAAAATACATATTACTAACATTATTTCCTATATGTTCAGAACTTGAATTGGTCATTTGGTATGAACAAAAACATCCCGGCGTTCAACCTTCATGATGAAGACCACCAAGTGGTGGTGTATGCGTGTGCCCACACTGCTGTTATTCATGACTTCTCACTGAACCGCCAGCGCCACCTGCAGGTACAATAAAAAATACTTCTTGTCTGTCATGGCCAATGCCTGTGACCAAAACAGGACTTGCAATCCACACATTGAGTCCCAGACACATACCTCCTCACAAGTGAAATGCTCAAAAAGGGAAACTTTTGCTTTAGTTGGTTTGGTTAGAGTCGTGTTTAAGGTGCAAAGCTTTACCGAGTTTTTATGTGTATTTCGAGAAGATGGTGGTGGTGGTGGGGCTTGAATCCGTAAGAGACACTTAGGAATACTCAGGTATACGGAAAATTCATTTGTTTGGGATCTCAGCCTCTGTCGTTATGGCTAGTCACACCAAGAGTGATATCCAAAACAACTGGAGAACACCTGGCCATCTGTACCTGCCCAAAAAACATTGGGATTGGGGTGACCATTGCTCATAACTGACTGTAACTGTTAGATGAGATGGTCAGTTTTTATCTGTTCTGTAGTAATATTAGTACTGTTCAGGTTTTAGTGAATGGAATACTTGGCATATTTCTCCAACAGTTTTACATTTATGAAAGTTGTCATATACCTTTAATGGTTTTAAAGTGAGAATCTAATAGTCCTGTCGACCAAAGGTTTAGGTTTGTTTTAGCGATTTGAGCATATATATGTTTATATAGAAACATAGAAACATAGAAAGTGACGGCAGATAAGAGCCAGAAGGCCCATCCAGTCTGCCCAACCTCTGAGTACTTTCCTTTAGTACTTGCCCTTATCCTATATCTAGCTTGGCATTATGCCTATCCCATGCTTGCTTAAATGACTTTACTGTATTAACATCTACCACTTCCACTGGGAGGCTATTCCATGCGTCCACTACCCTTTCCGTAAAGTAATATTTTCTGATGTTACCATTAAACCTTTGCCCCTCTAGTTTATGCTTGTGTCCTCTTGTTGTGGTTTTATTTCTTCTTTTAAATAAACTTTCTTCCTTTACCTTGTTGATTCCCTTTAAGTATTTAAATGTTTCTATCATATCCCCTCTGTCCCGTCTTTTTTCCAGGCTATATAGGTTAAGATCCTTTAACCTGTCCTGGTAAGGTTTATTTTGTAATCCATAAACCATTTTAGTAGCCCTTCTCTGCACTTTCTCCAACATATCTATATCCTTCTGGAGATACGGTCTCCAGTACTGTACACAATACTCCAAGTGAGGTCTCACCAGTGATCTGTACAGCGGCATGAGCACTTCCCTCTTCCTACTGCTAATACCTCTCTATGTTTTTTGTATACTCACAGGGTCACTGCAGCTGCATTTCATGCATGTGTGTGAGTGAAGACCGGCGATGGATTGCTACAGCTGACCAAGGCCCAGAAAGTCTTATTATTATATGGGATTCATTCTCAGGGTATAAAAAAATGTTTTCTATACACCTGTGATGTGTATGTTTTTTAAGCACATGGCAAAGTAGTTTAAAAACTCTAAAAAGCAAATTATATTTCAAGACAAGTGCTTGAAGACCAGTTTAACTGTGCTGTCAAGCTGGGTTATTGCAGAGAGAATGCGAACAAAATATACTTTCATGGGATGCCGCCAGAGGTAAAATGAAAGGCATCAGGTGCCAATTTTGGCCACCCATCTATTCATCTATGCATAGACATGTTCCTTGGTTGCCCACTAATACTTGGGTGCACACTTGAATCTTTAGCAAGGTTCCACGGAAAGATTCCGAGGTCCTGCAAGGTGTCTCTAAAAGAAACTAGATTGTTAGCCTGGCACGACCCTGCTGAAAATCAGCAACAGCATGGGAATAATGAACATAAATGAAACGGAAGCTTGGATAAGGACGGCTGATTTTACCAAAGCCTGCACTAATAGCGTACATTCTTCTTTTTTCCCCAGCATCCCTGTTCATACAATATTCCATAGCCACCCAGAAGGTGGTGTGGTAGCCATAACTATGTCTAAGAACGCAAAGTATCTGGCAACTGTCGGAGGTGGACCGGTTCAGGTATGTTTTCATGTATGAGGTTATGTGAACATAAGTGTCATATGTGTCTTTTTGAGGTCATAGGTGTGGCAATACAAGATATCATTAAAGGGAAACATTTAATATGTTTCATGAAAATCTGTATTTTGACTTGGGTAATTTACATAGGTGCCTATAGTGTGAATATTGTTTCTGTACGTCCTTGTATTGAGAGTATCTTTCCACAATTTCAGAGAGTTCGTATTTGGGACTGGACCACTGGTGCTGGTGAAGCCGTCTGCACTGCGGAGCTTGATGCCCAGTTTGGATTGCAGGTACGACTAACTGCAGGGAAGTGAATAAGTGAATAGCTTAGTGTTTATTTGGTTACTTGTCAAAGTATACATTTATTCAGCCATAAAATAATGAAGAAATTCCATTAAGTGAGAAAGAAACTCTGTAAAACTATAGTCCACATGTAGTAAAATTGCGTATTTAACTATGAACACAAGCACATACACACACTAACACACATAAGCTTAAGGGGCCACTATTATTTTACCATTTAATTGTAATCGATTACAAGATTGAAAAAGTGTTGCTATGAATATAGATGTATGTAAATTTAC
This sequence comes from Spea bombifrons, assembly GCF_027358695.1. NCBI lineage: Eukaryota > Metazoa > Chordata > Amphibia > Anura > Pelobatidae > Spea > Spea bombifrons. The sequence goes on along the minus strand of NC_071087.1, from coordinate 125,556,587 downwards.
CGATTATTTGTCTTATTATATGTAACTTTCATAACTTCATATAATGTATGCTGTCATAAAAAAAAAAACTATAATCATCCTTATGATAATTGACAATATAATTGTACATTTGTGTGTTTGTTTTCTAGAATCACATCACATTTAATCCTCAAGATCACACGCAGTTATTGACCAATAGTGAAACAAAAGTAATCTTTTATTTGTGGGTGAGTAAAATGCTGAAAACACAATGATTTTTTAAAAAACATAATTAAGCTGTTAAGGCTTCATTAGTTCCATAGTTTTGCTCCTAGTAATTTAAAGGGCATGTACACCTGTGTGAAAGCTAGAGGTATAGATTTGTTCATAGTCATCATAAGTATCTGCACGAATACTTTTCTGTTATAGCCTGCAGTTGCAAATGACACACTAGGAAGATTATAGAATTAAGGGTAGGCAGCCTGGGCAGCCAGTATGAGATGGATTACTCCATTCTTGGGCAGGTTTTCAGCTTCATTCAGTCTGGAGCTGGCTTCTTCGTGTTCTGATCAAATTTAATGGTACCAAAGCATCCCAGTTGGGTTTTTTTTTTCTCACGGATTTCCCTGCTTGAATACATGTGTCTTAATTCATACTTTGTATACCTCCTAACAAGTTATCACAAGGACCAATAGTATGTCCACACTACATTTGAATCACTGGGATCGGCTATTAAGGGGTTAACTTATTTTGACATAGTATCAGCGTGGGCTCGGTTATAAAGTTCCCAGTTATGTAGGATTGGTGTTTTAATGTATAATACTAATGTGTAGGTACCATTGTTTTATAAGCAGCGCATCCCATAAAAGCAGTATCTTGCAGTGTATTCTTTCTTATATTTTTGTAAATGCGGAATAGTCAGCTACTTGAAAGTGTAATCTTTAGTTTTGTTTGAAAAAATAATTTGTTGCTATTCTTCTCAACAGAATGATTCCAGTTTGGATTATGTAGCTCCTTCATTAGATGACAGAGTAAGTTACATAGTTACATAGTTTTGATCATTTTTGCAAGACTGCATGAGCCATTAGGTAAATAACGTGCTCTGTGTGCCCCCAACCACTGGAGGGAGATATGGTCACACTTTATTGCATACAACAATTTCATCCTGCTCAAATGAAACTCATAATAGAAAGTACTTTTAACATTAACCGGTCAAAATACAAAAGAGACTCACAGAGAATGAACGAGTGAGTGAATTAGTAAGTAAATGAGTGAGTGAATGAATGAATGAATGTATAAATGTTTGGGGACAGTGGTGGCACGGGCAGGCTGTTTAGGTGGCAGAGGTGTGCAGCACATGGGCTCATCACACAATAAAATATATGAGGCCGGTGTCCAAATATTTCCAGGGCTGCTTTTCATTCCCAGTCCGGTCCTGGCCACTGCATAGCCACATCAGACTTTTTGTATTGTCTATATATTAATAACTCACCTGCCCTATGGTAGCATCACGTGTATATGTGCAGCGTGAAAATCAAAGCATAGAGAGTTCTTCCAGCGCCCCCAATTCCCCAATGATAATCTGGTGAGTGACTACAGTCCCTGTTTGGTTTTATGGGGCTGTACAGATGCACACAACATAAGTAATTTGAAAAGGATGTATGCCATGAGTTTTTTTTCATGGTAATGATGTACTGTACCTTGCCATCTATTTCTGAATGAGTCAGAGCTGATGTCAGCCATGTAGAGCCTTTTGGTTCTTAGGTCTTATAATCCCTGATCAGAATGACTACTTAGGGATCAGGGCAAAGGTCTGCTTGGAGAACTCAGGTTAGTCTAGAAAGTGTGTAGATCCATATCACATTTATGAAGCTGTAGAATGGCATCTGTAGATAAGGATGACTTATCCTCGTAGCCAAAGGCAAATGAGTAGCTATATTGGTTAGATGCAGGTATCTTCAATAGCACTTTATACTGGTATGAAATAATCATCTTAAACAGTAAATTGTACACATATTTGATCTTTTAATTTGCAGACATTTAACAAACGTGTTGGAGATTTTAGTCAATCAGTTTTTGACTTTGGTCCTGCAAGAGCCCTGACAGGAACTACCGCGGGGAACCTGGTTGTTTGGGAGACCATCTCCCCTCCATCTATCAAAGCAAAGTCCTCCATAAAACCACACAACAAGAAGGCCTTGAAGCTGATGCATGTGCAGAAAGATAGCATTACTGTGCTTACTGTCCATGACAGGTACAGAATCAATAACCATTGTTACGCTAAGTGGCTTTTTCACACTAGCTGGACAGCATCTGTATTGACCAAATCTACTACTAATTGTTAACTTTGGTAAAATGGTGGATGTTTTAAAATGTGCCCTCTTTCAGATATTTTGTAACGGGTGATGTTCGGGGCCATGTGAAGTTCTATGATCAACAACTGCAGCTTGTAAACTGGTACAGCCATTTCAATCTGGCGCCTATCCACTCCATCTCCTTTTCAAAATGTGCCCCAGTACCTGCAAGTGAAAAGACAAGATACCCCAGGGACTGCTCAAAAAAGGGCGATCAGTTTTCTATAAGGTAAGCTAAAAACTGAATTATATCTATACATGCAGATAAACGCTAGCTAGAAACACTTAAAACTGTTCTTTATACATGCTGTTTTTGAAGGCAAAGGCAGGTCACACCAAATATTGATTTGATTTTTCTTCTGTTCCGCTCACTTTGTATTTTGTTAATTGATAAAAATAAACTATTAACGTCTATGTTTGAAAGCATTCTTGCGTTACAGCATTTTTTCCACACCTACCTAAAACTTTTGCTCAGTACAGTATATCTGAATCTTGAGTATATATCATCAAATTCACTGTTTGTGAGTCTCTATAACTTCATTAACTTAATTGTGCCCAGTATATATGGTGTAGTTTAAGAGCCTCACCTTTTGTCACAACCCCCCCCCAGACACCCTAACAGACCCTTCTCTTCCTTCCATATCAGTATCTCTTATTGTTTGTCATGTTATTGATAACATTGTATATTGTTAATTTGGATGTTTTTATTTAATTTCTATTCTACCTTTACTGAAACAACAGTATGAAATCTGCTGGGGCCCTATAAAAATTATAATAGTACTAATAAACCTAACAGGTGCAAGCTAACAATTAACATTTACTTTTTATTTGATTGACTTAGTATGTTTAATTGGCTTTAAAGTGTCTGTAAACTTGACATGTCACTGTGGCTAAGAAAGACAGATATGCAAACAGAAACTGGTGCAGGTAAAACAAGTTCTGGTGTTTTCCCTCCTCAGCAATTTCATTGTTTCGACGTTGGATGCTGTGATGCTGCATGTGTTCACGGATGGTACAGTGCTGAAGAAAGCTTTGCAGGAGCCCAGTGAAGCTGTTCATGCGCTAGCCAGTCATCCCTGCAAGCCAGAAATAGCCATTGGAAGTTATAGCGGGGTTCTCAAGGTCTGGAACTACAAAGAGAAGAATTACTTTATCAGCAGGATCTTTGGCAAAGACAAACGATTGCATTGCCTGGCATATGATCCAACAGGTAAAATATACCATGTTTGTGACTACTGGTTCAACCCCTACATTAAGACCCGATTAGAGATGATCCAAGGGTTAGTGGTGCCTGGGTATAACTAAAATACATGCACATACTAACATGCAAACTCACTATAACCATACACTTCCACATGCACACTCTAATGTCATACAGTATCACACACTTGTGCTCACCTCATATGCTCACATGCATATTCTAACACCGTACACTAACACAGACTCTACTGCCATACAGTGAGACCTGATCACTCTTACATCATACCTACACATACATAGATACATACATACACACACTCACTCATTCCCTTTCTCCCATCATCAGTACAGCTTGCACAGCACTCCCTCTTCCTCTCCTTACCCTGACACAGGGGCGTCCAACCTGCGGCTTTCCAGCTGCTGCAGGACTACATCTCCCATCCTCCTCAGCCAGCCCCTTAGCTGAAAGAGCATTATGGGAGATGTAGTCTTGCAGCAGCAGGAGGGCCGCAGGTTGAACACCCTGCCCTAACAGCTGCGTTCTGCATTATACCCTGATGATACATAAGGAGGGTATCAAGCTGACAGGGGCAATGCTTAGCATTTAACAGAGAGACAGCACACAGGGAAGGGTGTAAAGGTATTGTTTTATTACGTCATTAAAAGCAATTATCATAGTGTGTGTTTGGTGGAATGACTAATAACAGTTTGATTGGGATTTCAGGGATTCTTTTGGCAGCTGGTTTCACAGATGGATCTGTCCATATCCTCGATGCCATGACATTGGAAGATGAACGCAAAGAACCCTTTAAGTATGCCAAAGGATCCATAACTCACATTAGCTTCTCCCATGATTCCCAGTACATTGCAACAGCTGTAAGTCTCTGGAAACATATGTGTGTTTATTCGAACACGTGATGAACGTTTTACATTTATTGTCAACCCTTCAAAAGTCTAGAAATTGATAAAGCAAAATAACCATCCTTATAATTGTGTCAATTAATATTTTTCTTTTTTTTTTGTGAAGGTGTCGCCAACGTTCATGTAGCCAGCATGTTCTAATACCTCTTAGTCTTTTTTAACTATGTACAAATGTGTTAGTTATTGGATCTGAATTAGCTCTGTTACTGGTGGGTAACGGTACCATTTTACAACAGCCTTATTACGGTAATATGCATTTTCCTAACATATTTACTGTCAAATCTATACATTATCCACCAAAATGTGGCTTTGCCCCATCTCATTTTAGGATGAGGAGTTCACCGTGACGCTGTTTAAATTAGTATCCCAGAATAACGGGGCTGCATTTGAATACTTCGGAAGATATCGCAGCCATTATAAACCTATTCAGAATATTATATTCGCCACTCATTTGGATAGCAATGAGCCTAGACTCTTATCCATTGGAATGGATCGAATGTTGGTGAGTATGATTTTTGAAATGCATGCAAAATGAACATACTCCTTCAGCTATGACCATGTCTGCAAAGACTCTTCTGTCACTTGGTCCACTGGGGGGATCCATTTGGACAAATTAAAGCACAATTTGGGTGGCTTGGGATGATATCCTAAAGACCCGCACTGCTGTGGGTCATAAGGGAGTTTGGTACCACTAGTCTAATCCATTTTTTATTATTGTACAATAGGTGGAGTATGACCTTGCCAACAGTAGAACAGGTCATCTTCTTGTGAGCAGCACTGACCGGATTGACCAGAGTGCCGTGCCACAATATTTAGTGTGGTACCCGCCTGTGACTAAAGAAAGCTTTATGCTAGTGGCAAATGATCAATATAAAATGAAACTGTTCAATGTAACTACAAAAATGTGCAGGTAAGTCGTCATTGTCCCAGTTCTGTTTTGCACTCTATGTTCCAGCTGTGGACTGCAGCAACCTTCTGATCAAAGTGCTCCAGAGGAGTAAAAACAAAAAGTAAAACAGAATGACGCTCATCCTACTAAAACAAAACATCAACATAATTTCAAAATTAAGGGGGGAAAAAAAACGTGTCTTTTCTTGATACTTTCCCTACAAAGTGACTATCTTTCAGTCTGTAGGAGGGATGAGTAATACAGTGCAGACTAAACATTTAGCCTTTCCAGTTCCATGTTTACATCGTGTGCGAATGTTTGCTAAAGACATATTACTGAATATAGAAAACATCTATCTCTTTTTAAATATAAATACAGAAAAGGGAAGGCAGACGGTTAGTCAGATGTTTGATATAATATTTATGTATTTTACTAATGGAGCAGTTAGAAGATCCTGCCATTTTTGTAAGTAAATATCCATTGCTAGAGTTGTTTCGAGAGCCATAAAACGAGCATTACAGCCCATATCTCGGGGAAGTCTTTTACAGTATTGGTTCTACTTGAACATATTTTAGACCAAATATATTTGATACGTATGTGCTCAGGGGGCATGTTCATGGCCAGACTGGCCTTTGGGCCTGAGCTTCTAGGTCTCAGTGAAGTCATGTAACAGAAGTCTACATGACCTTGCAAAGTGACTGAGTGTGTTGCTGTTAGTGTGTGTGTGTGTGTGTTACAGTAAGTGTGTGTTTTAGTATCTATGTGGGGTTTAGGCAGGGGGCCACTTGGCTCTACATGCCCCCATGACAAAAGATGCCAGCCTTCCCTCGGGCACATTAATGCTTAGTTACTAATTAGAGAATACCAAGGGAACTAATATATGCAAAATGAAGGTAACTTACATTTCCTTCACGCTTTAGAAAGACTCTCCTTGGGCCTACATTTGGTTCTCCTATTCGAAAAATGGAAGTACTTTCCTCAGATAATCCTGATACCAGTAAGGGATTCTTGGCCTACATTACAGATGATAAGGTATGCTTACTGTTTATTTGAAGAATAATTTCATATTTCATTTAGCGATATTATTTAGCAAAAAATACATAAATCAGCAAATAAAAGTTTAATCGGATTTCCCTGTGAATATATTCTCAAATCTCGAGAAAATTTACCAAGATTAAGCATGAAAAACGTATATTAAAATAGATATAGTGTGAAACTTTGACCTACTTTCCGTGACTTGTGTAGAGCGCGGGATTTGTACAGTTTATTAAGCAGTGAGAACACTATAAAGTTACAATATATTGCTATTGGGTCTGCTCTAATAAGAAACATACATTACAAACAAAAAGTATCTCTTAAGGTATTGGGTGATCTCACACTAAACATAGAACTAAATATTAAAACAATGGCAGATGAAACAGTGGGGTCATCAGAGTCGATGGTTGGCTTTATGATGGGTCATCTCTGGTGAGTTTCTCATACAAGAAGGGCTGAATAGCCCCTATATAATGCATAGATACACTAAATGTGTAATCTAGAAAGCTATATTTGTGCAACATTTAGGAAATAAAATGTTATTTCATACCAGCATTTAATCTAGAGTATTAACAAACTATCTGAAGCAGTTTATCAGAACAAGTGGAGCAGGATTCCTCTGTGGATCTTTATCAGACCATAAAGTCATTTGTTTTTGAAGAACAATAAATCATGTTTTGGATTTTCTGATGTTTTAATGTGCCGCTTAATCATTGCTTGTAATAAATGATTGCATGCAACACTTCACAGGGGTACGGCAGCTTCTGTTTATATTACGTGTATAATTGTGCATTTTTTTCTGTGATCCGTCTTCTTGATTGTACTCACAAGGAGAATTGCGATCATTTAATTATCAAACATGAAAAAGAAAATACATATCTCTTCAATAACTGAGATCTTTTCCATGTAGGTTGGGCTTCAGATTTTACCTATAGATGGAAACCCACACAAGTCAATGGCTGCCATATGCCACCCAAATGGAGTTGCCAATCTTGCCTGCTCACACGATGGACACTACGTGTTTACAGCCGGTGGAGAGGACTGCACAGTGATGATGTGGAAGACAAACTTGCAGTAAGTACTAAATGTACATATAGTTGGACTGGTCTGCACAACACTAAATGGATTTTAGAGGGTTAGCATCATTGCAATGTAATATCGGTTCCTGCGTCAGGGTTTATATTTACCCTAAAGATCTGAATATCACTGTGCATCATATGTATCATATTAATGTTAATTATATGTTTTTGCAAAAAGAGGTCTATCATTTGTCATTGTTTTGAAGAAAACACATATGCAGTTTTACTCTTTTTTTAATGCTACACAGTTAATGCTGAGGGGGATTTAAACTATATAAATGTATTGGCTTTGAGTCTGAAAACACCTCATACACGTATTATTCTTATCTGTCCTTGGCATTTACAGGCAAATATTGACCTACTAATGAACAAAAAAACGGTCAGTTAACGACCGGCGACGTGCCTGGCATGTCATGGCATTAAATTACATAATACTTATTATGTTTGACGGTTGAATGGGTTAGTACAATTGTGTAATGTTGGTATCTATATATGTTTAACTCAGCAGGAACTATTCAGAATCTTTCAAGCCGATAGAATAGGACTCGATACCTATTGTTCACCTCTACCTCTCTTTTTTTCTATGTTCAAAAATATATGTACAATGGTCAACATCTCAGATATGTATAAAAAATGGCTTGTTTCTGAAATAAAATTTAAATAAAAAAAAAAAATACTTATTTTAAAATTTAATTCAGATTTTTTTTTTATTTGGCTTCTAAATTGTACGCATATTTAGCAAGCCCAGCATGGTTTATGCAGTTAGATGACTTTTTCACCTCAGCTCATCAGTACCACTTTGTTAAGGAATATGATTCTACTATAAATAGTGGCTTTAAACTAGACGGAAAAAAATAGAGTACCATGAGAAATTGAGCAAAAGTCTTCTGTCCATCACCACTTTGTGAATCTGGTATATTTCTCAGGGTCAGTGATTGTCAGAGTAAATTGCTTTCATTTCACAACTCAATAAGTAAAATAAATGATCTTCTTATCTATGTCACAGAGCTCTGGAGGCTGTTGCTTCACTTGGGGGAAATGATTTAACCCCATTTTATGGATTGCTTGAAGGAGGACGAGATGGGCCATTATTCAAGGTAGGAGAATGATGTTTCTTTTCACTTGATGTACCGCTTATGGGCACTCTGTTAATATATTATTCCTATTGTAATTTGTATTCACATCTCTATACTGACCATTGCTAGATACAATAATAATTGAAGGAACTCTTTTACTTACATGCACCAAGCTGTATGTATTATTGTATTTATTAAAAACGTCTTCAATGTTACTCGGCTGCGAACCTGTAGCTCATCACCTTTATAAGATAAATCATGACTTTATAAGATAAATCTGATGCTGACATAAAGTCTTATCGTTCCTTTAGTAACCTCGTTACAAAGCACACACAAGAAGTCTAAAACCCTAGAATCCTTGATTTAGCTGTGGTCAGCTTGACGATTTTTGTTCCCTACAACAAAATAAGGAAAATAAACCAAATATACATATTGAACATTCTCCTACATTCCAATGTATATTATATTGAACGCCAAATTTATATATTTCAACTCAGTTTCCCTTTGGCAAGCTGGATATATATTTTAGATTTCTGTAACACATATTCTGTACCTGGTGGCCTGCTGCAAACTGCATTTACTATGATAACGTGTTTTTATTCTTATGCAGGAGCTAGAGGATTATTTCTATTATGCACAGCTACGTAACCAGGGCATTGACACAATGGATTCCAGACAAGTGTCGACTCATATTCCCCTGAAGGAAGTCCCTTTCATCATGCGCGCTTTGGGATTCTATCCGTCAGAGCAAGAGGTGATTTAGTTTTCCGCTTCAAAATAGTGAATCTCTGCAGAATATAACTAAAGGAACGTTCCAGCCATCATATGTACTTTAATGCATTTGATAGCTTAGCGCGGTGTTCTATCAAATGCTTTTCTTTTTAATCAAAATACAAGGATTCAGCAGAATCTATGTATTTGGTGAATAAGGTCCTTGTCTTGCAGGAGGCAATTATTCAGCGGAACCTGCTTACAGGTTAGCATTTGTGATATACTCAACACCAGCCAGCACTGGCTTGGGATAGGTACCTCCTGTACATGCGCAAAAAGCATTCCCATTGATTTTCCTACTAGTGAGTGCCTGCTTCTGGTAGCCAAAATTGGCACAAAACTTGGACAGTGGAGGGTGTGATACACTGCAGCTATGGAGTGCACCATTTTCAACACAAAAGTGCCTTTCTTTTTTTTTTTACAGAAAAAACATGCTTATTAAGGTATTTACATTAATGTACATTCTTGGCCGGCATGGAGCACTGGCCATAAAGTGCCAGGGTTGATCTTAATACCTAGTCTCTTTCTTGGCAAAACAATAAGAGAGTCTTTCCACCTCATGCATATTTCCAAAGCCTTGCCATCACCATGCTACATTCCCTAAACTAAGAGAAGCATATGGTCTGGAGGTGAATGAACAGTATACATACCTCTGCATAAAACACCTTCTTCTACAGATCCCGTCCGCTCTGACAGAAAACTCTACATGGTATCTGATAAAGAATTGTTAAAAAAACCCACTATTTTCATATGCTAGTAGGGCTTATGAAGCTTGGCTACTGCCTAAATTATTAAATATGCTTGCCTGGGAGGTAGAGATGGACAGGTAACTATGTGTTGCGTAAACGCATTGGATTAAATAGACCTTTTAAAGAGATTTCCCATGAATGTAAGAATACAATCCACATTTCTAACTTTGATTATTTGAGTTTGGTTATTAAATGATAATACAAACTGTACAAAACACTAAAAATTATTATCAGTGTCACATCTCTGATAAGCAAACCCATGATAAATTACAGAAAGAGAGATTTCTAAACAACATTTTCAATTATTACAGATTATGCCTTATAGTGGGCCATCCCTTTTTGATAGTTGAGCAGATATGTAACGGTCCCAAACGTACTTGTCAGCTATAGCAAGCTTTGCATCCACCACAGTTATCTAAGGGATGACGTGACTAGAATTCCTGTCTAATAGTTGCTCTAAAGCCCCTACTCTCTGTTAGCAAACAAAATGAAATAATTCCAATACACTTTGTAGAATTGAAAGAAGCAAAACACTTTGGTCCAGGGGCAACTGGAGCTTTCTGCCATCATATCCATCCAATACTGTTTGTTTGCCATCTCTCAGACCAGTCTCTCCACCTTTTTACACCTTCTACATATATAACATGGAAACACCGTGTCTGGTCACAGCCGGTACTAGAAACCTCATAATGACATCTGTGCAATGGGTAATGCATCTTTGAGAACTGCATAATTCTGTGGCGTAGCTTTAATGTCTTTAATGACCACTATTAATTAAAAGACCACCAAATATGAATACTTGACAGCTGCTAAAAAAATTGATTTAATAAATGCCAGAAAGTAGCCTATAGGTACATGATTTATTAAACCCAGCTGCCATAGTTGTAGACTAAATAATTATTTATGTTTATGGTTTTACCAAATTATGTAATAAATGCATATGGCAAGAAAAGAAAGCTTATAGTATACAATTTGTGTGTATACACTAGTACACAGAAACAGTGTATTCACAGTTGAACGAAGACAATATAAAAATGTCAAGCTCAGCTGCCCTGTGTTATAGAATAATCCTATATATAAGAGACCTATATTAATTCTTTGTTAGTAAGAGCTTTGATAAACTAAAAAGCGGTTCGATGAGCAGTTACATCAGATCTGTGTACCTTTTATTCCAAATGGTTAGTGTTTTAAAGGAGTAGTCACTTTCTTCATGCTGATCAATTAGGATTTCACAGAATTAGTGCTCACCTATTTCCTCGGCACCTGCTTCCTCATTATATATCAATGGATTCTCCCCCACTAGCTGGGTTCAGGGCTAAACCCAGATGTGACCCATCCATGCCAATGGCACTAAAGCCAGCTAAGTAAAGCTTTCATAAAGTTGAAGGTGGACTGATTTTTTGTAGGTATGGAAGCATTATGTTTTCTGTGTTATTTGGTCTATTTCCTTGTTTTAGTAACTCGCATCTTTTTGATTCAGGTGGAAAATATGCTTAACGAAGTTAAATTTAGTGAATACGTTGATACCGGAAAACAAGTCACGCACATCAACTTGGAAGATTTCATAAAACTTTATATAAATCATAGGCCTGCTTTTGGGCTGTGTATGGATGAAATACAAAATGCTTTCCGAGTGCTTGGTCTTGCTAATGAGAAAGGAGAAGAATCAATTAACAGAGCAGATTTACTGCAGTTGCTGCAAACACGAGGTGAGCACAAAGTGATGAACTGCCTATCAAACGCACCAAAAATAATTAATAGCGGGTACTGGAGGAATTACCTACAAATGTATGTATACTGGGAACAAAGTACCTATAATCCTCAGCTTCTAGATTATTATGTCAATAGGTTCTGTCTAATTAAGTGGAAAATAACACCGGTCTTTAACATATCATATGTTAATGGAGAAGTGTAAATCTCTATAGGGCTGACACCTCATGGATATGCCAATTGAGGACTGAATATAGAACTTTACATAAAGTGGGCATAGGCTTTACATCACAATTTGCACATAAAATGGGAAAAGCAGCAACAGTGGAAACCTGGCAGATTAATATTACATTACTATATGTTTCATTTGTTAGATGTGGACCCCTAACTCTTTTCCCACAGAGCAAATGATAACTGCACTGTCTCCCAAAGTTTTTGTAGGAAAATACAATTTAAAAAAAATAAATGAAAATGTCCTTCCCAGGTGAGCATTTGACAGAAGATGAGCTTGCTGAATATCTCACCACTTTGTTAGGATTAAATCCAGAAGGTGGCCGCTCGGAACTAAGCAGCTACGATGCTACAGGTATGTCTCTGCGATAAGTAAAAGTAGGTTAAATGTCTGACTGCGTGCATGTATTGGAAATTAATAATTGCAAATGAACTATTAAGGACAACTGGCTGGTGGAGTGGCACCAGACACCCAGCCTGGTGGCCAGACACCCGGCCTGGTGGAGTGGCAGCAGACACTGGTGGAATGGCACAAGACAAGCAAGACACCGGCCTGGTGGAATGGCACCAGACACCGGTGGAGTGGCACAAGCCGAGCCAGACACCCAGCCTGGTGGAGTGGCAGCAGACACCGGTGGAGTGGCACAAGACGAGCAAGACACTGGCCTGGTGGAGTGGCACCAGACACCGGTGGAATGGCACAAGCCAAGCCAGACACCCGGCCTGGTGGAGTGGCAGCAGACACCGGTGGAGTGGCACAAGCCGAGCCAGACACCCAGCCTGGTGGAGTGGCAGCAGACACCGGTAAAGTGGCACAACCCGAGCCAGACACCCAGCCTGGTGGAGTGGCAGCAGACACCGGTGGAGTGGCACAAGCCGAGTCAGACCAAAATACTGGAGTCCAGGGACCAAAATACTAAATGAGAGATGTTTGAAATGGCCCATTACCCTGAATAAAAGTGTCAACACTTAGCCTTTACAACACCTGTGGCAGATTAATGTGAATATCTCTATATATTTACACAGCTTTTCTAAAATGTTTGTCACATACTCCAAATGGTGTCTACAGAGACTTATATACAGATATAATTCTATGTTACAGGTGCTTCTGAATTACTAGAGCAAGAAATCCCAGAAGACGTTACAACGAATGTGTTTTCTGCAGAAATCCTTGGTTTACCCGTCCACACAAAGGATACCTTTGAAGAAACGCTAGGGAAGGTCTCTGCTTAGCGGCCACTTTTCTTACTTAGCTATTTCTAATAATGTTACAATATGGTAACATTCACAAGAAAAGGTTTCTTATAAATACTGTTGATACTAGGCATTTGATATGTATTCCACCAACATAATTGTTTTTGCCATAACTGTTTTGTTCCAAGAAATTGTAACTAAATAAATACTATCTTTTTTATTTGGGTTGCAAACCAATACCAAGTGGGGGGCAGGAATGCATTCTTCACCGATCCCTATCCTTTGGCAAAACAAGCAGTGTTTCATTTGGAACATAATTCATTCCCTTTACCAGCGGCTATATCATGACATGCTGTATGCATGTGTACACGCTTCCACATTCATTGGAAGTATGTGTTCCTGTGCATCTACTGATTGTCCCCAAGCAGCTGGGTTTATGTTTGGACCCAGCCGTACGCTATAGTGTTACTTGGGTTCATCAAAAGGGGAATGGCATATCACCAATTCCAGTTTTTCATGGAAACACTCTGTAAGGAATAGAAGATAAGGGGACTGTTATTATTTAGATTAATTACAACAATTCCATGACTATTCCTGTAATCATTACAGTGCCAATGATGTATGAGTTGTTGGTAAAGCAGACCTAGATGGCCAACTGCATTTCACATGCACATGGCCATGCAGTAAGTGTACACATGGGGTGTCAATTGTTGATTGGATTTTACTTCATCTTATTTGTGCCTACCCTTTAAAGCGTTTTTACTTTACGGCATTTTTCACACCTGCCTAAAACTTTTGCACAGTACTGTAAGTTGTAAGCAGCTGTGAAAGATTCTGTAATGTAAAAACGCTTTCAAATATAGACCTATTTATCATTTTACAAAATACAAAGTGAATGAACAGAAGAAAAATCTAAATCAAATTAATATTTGGTGTGACCTGCCTTTGCCTTCAAAACATCATCAGTTCTTCTAGGTATGCTTGCACATAGTCAGTGGTTTTGTAGGCATATAGTTGGTGTATGATTAAACAATTATACCAGACAGGTGATAATAATCATCAATTTAATATGTAGGTGAGGTTGCTCAAGTTAAAACATTAAAGTCATATACCATGACAAGACTAGGCACAGCAACAAGACACAAGGTAGTTATACTGCATCAGCAAGGTCTTTCCAAGGCAGAAATTTCAAGGCAAACAGGGGTTTCCAGATGTTCTGCCCAAACTCTTTTGAAGCAGCACAAAGAATCGGTCAATGCTAAGAACCGTAGACGCACTGGTTGGCCAAAGAAACTTAGCACAGCACATCATGCTTACTTCCCTTTGCAATCAGAAGATGTCAAGCAGTGCCATCAGCTCAACATTGACAGAAAACAGTGGCGCCCTGGTACACCCATCTACCGTCTGGTTAGAAGTGGTCTTCATGGAAGACTAGTGGCCAAAAAAACATCATCCAATGTGGAAACAAGGCCAAGCGACTCAACTACTCACAAAAAACACAAGAACTGGAGTGCACAAAAATGGCAGCAGGAGCTCTAGGCTTATTTGTTCACTGAAGAGCTGAAGAGTGTTTGTAACAGAGAAGCATGGTGGAAGTTCCTTGAAGGTTTGGGGGTGCATTTCTGCAAACAGAGTTGGGGTTTTGGTCTCTTATGCATCATGCAGTACCATCAAGTATCTGATTGTCCCCACATTTATTCTGCAGCATGATAATGACCCCCAACATACAGCCAAAGCCATTAAGAATTACCTTGAGTATAAAGAGCAACAAGGGATCCCGGTTGTGATGGTATGACCCCCACAGAGCCCTGATCTCAACATCATCGAGTCTGTCTGGGATTACATGAAGAGAGAAACAACTGAGGCTGCCTAAATCCACAGAAAAAGTGTTCACTCCAGTTCTCCACTATATCTGGAACAACCTACCTGCCGAGTTCCTTAAAAAACCGTGTGCATGCATACCTAGAACTGATGCTGTTTTGACGGCAAAGGGAGGTCACACCAAATATTTTATTTACATTTTTATTCTGTTCACTCACTTTGCATCTTTCGCACTGCCTAAAACGCTTGCACATATATATACATATATTGTGTTAATTAAGGAATTTAAAAGATAAATGTATTTCATTAACACGATTCCGTTTATAAACATGTTTTCCAACACAGAAATGTAGGTCAAAAAAGGCACACATCCAAGTTAACCTTCCTGGTGATCCAGAAGGCAGAAACCCTCTTGGAATAATTTCCAATACTGCCTTGAAAATGCCAATTTCTCACAGGATCAATGAGCTTTAACTGATACTGTCCGTATAAACAATTACCTCAGTATGTTCTCCTTTGCTAAAAAAAAACACCCCACCAGGCCCATATTTACAGGCATATACCGTCTGTGGGTAGCGGATCTTTATTCTTCTTACTGCTTTAGATGAAAATGTCTTCCTGCGAGTATCTGAACGGATGACCTCTTGTTCTTTGTCCAGTCCTAATTTTTAACAGGTCATCAGAGATATATATACTTATATCATTATAACTTAGCGATAAGTAGAACACCGCGTTACCCTTTACTATTATTTATTGTGTTATATAGCGCCATCATTTAAACATCTCGAGGAGGAAACTGGTCCTCTTGTGGGTGACACTCAGGAGCTATGACAATGATCTACCCATAGGGTTTGCCATCTAAAGCTAAATGTACCAAAAACGTTATTATTATAATAATCCCTTTCCGGAAACACACAAACATGTAACGGGGATGTGCACTGAGCAGGCTATAATAACTTGTATCAATCATAATAATAATACGCAAGCCCCAGGAGCTTGTGACCGGGGAGGAATGGAGAGCACCGCGCTCCTTGTACAGATTTGCAGTACTGTGAGTTCTCCCCTCCCCCTCCCCGTGTGATCCCGCAGCAGCCGCTGCACTGAGCACAATGCGCCTGCGCGGCCTGGCTCTCCCTGTGCGCGTCCGTATGTGTGTGTGAGCGGTGAGTGTGTGAGAAAGCAAAGAGCGACAAGTAACCGGCGAAACCTCCAGTCCCCCCCCCCTACTCCTTACAAACAGCCGCAACAATGTCGGGACGCTCAGTCAGAGCCGAGACGAGAAGCCGAGCTAAAGATGACATTAAACGGGTTATGGCCGCCATCGAAAAAGTACGGAAATGGTAAGGGAAAAAAAGGACAACAAAGGAGAAGAATGGAGGAAGGTGGTGGAGAGCGGGTTTTGCCTGTGGAGGGGTGGGAGGATATAAACCCGGCACTGCCGAGGTCGCCTCACTCGTTACAACGTTCTGAACCGCTCGCACAGGTGTGCGGGGCTCCCGCCAAAACGAACCGGAGCCGGCAGCCATTTCAGCACGGTCTCAGCAAGCCGGCGAGAGGGGTGGAGAGCGGCAGCCCATTGTGGTGACCCGGCCTCGGCCACTTCCCGCTGCTGGATGAACGCAGTGCAGGCTTGCACGGCACTTATTTACAGACTTTATCAGCAAGGAGATGTCTCTTTATTTCTTCTTTTTTTATTTTTTTAAATTTAGCGCTTTGGCCCTGAGGCTCGGAGCTCCCTCCCTCGTCCTTCCTCATGCTGCCTTGTTCTTCTCAATGGAGAAAAAGATGGGGCTGGAGGAGGAAGTGCAGCTCCAAAGCTTTCGCTAAGAGCAAGAATTCCATTTAAACTCCCTGTTTTTAAGAGTTTAACCCCTTTATTCCGCGGCCAGACATTGTTTTAACTTACCTCAAGGGGTTGAAGATTTGCATCATTTTTTTTTTTTCACATCTAAAGACTATTTTGCTAAAAGTGGGTATTTATCGCAAATATTTTGGTCAGAGTTATTTGTTTAAGATCACTGTTTCCATAAACAAAAACAATTTTACGGTAAATTGCTACTATTCCAGCAACAAAGTGCAAATATGTTCTAATTTAAATATTCAAATAATTTTCAGTGTCTAATTGCTAAATCAGCCTTTTAAAAAGGGTTTCTGTTGTTTGCAGCCGCATTCCATAAACTGTTTATTTTTCTTACAGTGTTGAACAGATTTAACCCCTTGCTTGATAGTGTTTTTAGATTGCTGTTCTTGGGCAACAATGTTAGGTGTTATGATGATGTTCCATGGATGAATGCAAACTTTGAAGCAGATGTTCATCAGACAATCACCGGCCAATAGAATGCCGCATTTGTATTGTGGGTTGACCTTGAGGCTTCCTATTGGACAGTCATTTAAATGTCATTTAAGAGTAGTGAATCTGACTTACAAACCGGTAACTCAGGGATAACGTATTGCAAAACAGGATGCCCGTTTACACTAACAAAGGAACGGTTGCTTTCGTGTTTTTGTTAGTGGGTTGTTTGAATGAGGTCATCGTTCCCAAGGTTTTGTCTTTGTAGATTTGCAGTATTATAGAAAGAAACATATATTTTTATGGCAGATAAGAACCATTTGGCTCATCTAGTCTGCCCCTTTTTCCTGATATAGACTCAGACCTTAATTGGTCTTTGGCCTTGTTTTAGATTCAAGATAGCTTCATGCCTTTCCCATGCATGTTTAAATTCCCTAGCTGTTTCAACCTCTACCGCTTCTTTATTATTATTGTTATCTTTTATTTATGCAGCGCTTAATACAATACATGTATTCAAGGGATATGACAAGACGAGAATTGACAGACTAAGACAAACCGATACATTAGGTGGAGAGCCCTGCTCGCAAGCTTACAATCTACAAACTTCTCCCCATCGCTTCCAGCGCATGGCATTAGCTGTATTCATTCTACGGTGTAATGTGGAAGTATGGGATCTTATAAATGCCATAAACCTTTTTTTTTATAATTTTAACAGCGTACGTAGGAATCTTAGAGGAGGTAGGGCCCACTCCATGGAATAGCTGGACATCAACTAAATCTAAACAGAACATCAGAAAACTTGTATGGAACACAAATTGATGATCTCACGCTACCTGATCTTGTTGTTTTTTTGCTGTATTTTTAACATGATTGGGCACAATTAGAGTATATACATGCTATGTTAGTTCAAATACATGAGTATAACATATGCGCGTTATTCATTTTTCTAATTCACTGCCACAAAAGACAATAATATAAAACTAAACCTAGAACACCCAAAATTATTTTAAAACGCCTGCCTATGTTTAGGGGTCCATTATTTTATTCACTTACCACTAAAATTTTAAATAAAAACATCACAACAGGAAAAAGAACATCAATATGTTGAATGATGCCTGACATGTATTACCATAAAAACTTGAGGGAAATGTAAAAAAAAAGTGTAAATGTAACATGAATGCTCTCCAGCAGTATATTTTGGGAGGAATTAAGATGCTTGTAATGCCAGCGCTACAATTATCAGCAGGTGATTTTCCTAGCTACATGCCTGAACTGCGTAGCCTAGGCAATCTATTGAATTTAGTGGGTTAAGTCAGGTATTTAGAGAGAATAGAGTATTATAGTAATGTCATTAAAACATAAATTAACTGCCGTATCCAGTTATCGTTTGATGGGCTGTAAAATATCTTGGTGGGCCATACACTAAACCTACAATAAGGAGTGTCATATTTATTCACCATACTATAGGCTGACACACTCACACACTTACTTACACACTCACTCACTCTCTCCGTCCGTTATTCATGCAAGCTTGGACAGTTCTTCTTCCCTCCTTGTTACTCTTTGTATAAAGTTACTCATATTTTTATTTGGTGACAAAAAGCATTGTAAAAGTGCAGCTTTTGTTTTCATCTATTTTACCAAAAATCGGTAAAAATAAAATCCACTACATCGACAAAATAACAAAAAACCTTGTTATATAAACAAAATGGTGTGTAGCAATGGTCTTTATAAAAAAAAAAAAGTGTAATTGCTGTTATTACTTTGCATCCAAAAGTCATAGAATAGACAAAAACCTTAAACAACTATCAATAGTTTTCCTTCTCACCTTGAAGGTCCTTACAAGGTAGACGCTGATTTAAGTGCGAGGGGTTAATGGATCAATCTGGCTTTTAATGGTTTCATTTCTATTATCCATGCATGTAAAGCACAATTTTATGTTAGCAACACTCCTCTCCCTTATGGAACAAACATATTTATATGTGTCTAAAAATGCACTATACACCCATAGGCCGATAGGTCTCTCGCTCTCCATATACGCCACTCTACCGCTTGAACTTTCCATGTTTGAAAATGGTGCAGTTTCCTTTGCGCTAGCATTTTTGCTTTTTTTCTATGGGTGCACCTCTTAGGTTGAGATCAGACAAATACTCCTGGCCTTGAAGTAGCTTGAACCCAATAAGCTTGGATTCATTTTTAAATCAATCAGTCAATGATATCAGTGGAGCCAGGTTCAAAGCCTTTTGGCTGCCATCTGCTCTTGAAGACCTCTTTGGGGAATAAGCAGATCTGGCACTCCTGCTGGGCATCTGGCCTGGGAAGGGAAGACAAGAATTGAATATTGCTTAGGGGAGTGTGACCTCAGAAGAAAGGGTAGCTCCTCGCTTATCCACAGTGCCTCTTATTTAAATAGATTAGCGCTTTGGGACTATCTCACAATCCGCATTGTCAGTCAGGCCTCAAACGAAGTGTAAAATTGATGTTATATGTAAGTAACATTACATACAGTAGCTTTATTTAGTGGTTAGGACTGTAACCTGCAAGGTTTTCGTTAGAGTGACAGCTGCTTTTATTTTTTTGTTGAGGGTCTGTGGCTGTGCAATTTGTGGTTAGTTACATATATAGAATACAATTTGCATCTTTTCATGTAACTAGCCAATCGTAAAACCTCTTAGATGCATTTTGTGTTCAATTATTCTGAGATGGGTTTTTTTGTTTGTTTTCTTTTTAACATCACACTTTTTTAGTATGTTCCATTCTTAAGTTACTCTCCAGTATATCACTGAGCTAAGTTGTTGCTTTATTCCAAACACCAGATGTGTGTTTATGCAACGCTAGGAGCGGTGCCAGTACATCCCCCCCCATCTTTCAAATTGAGAACCCAGGATAAAAATCCCTTTGAATAAACATGTAGAAGACCTAATTATCTTAATAATTGACAGTGTTAACTTACTGACTTTTTTTGCTTTTGTTTGTAATTGGCCCTATTTTTTTATTATTATTCCTGCTAGGGCAACATATAATCTTTTCAAGAATGTTTAAATGACAAACTTACAACAGGTTTTTAGCTTTCCTTTTTTTGTATTTAGATAACACTTTTTAGTAATCAAACTCTAAAATGCTAGGTGGTAGCTGAATGTGGTCTGGAAGTACGTTTAGATTGCCCAGGCAAATGCTAACAATCTTGATCCGGAACTACCGCTATGGAAAATAGCCGCTTTTGCGTTTACCCTGCGTGCATATGGCGCCGTCTATGGGAAATGTTGCATTTTACCTTTAAAGTATTATAAGGGATCCATAAATGGCTTTTGTTTTATTTATGTTTCTAGGGAAAAGAAGTGGGTCACAGTTGGAGACACATCTCTCCGAATCTACAAATGGGTGCCTGTGGCAGAACCTAAAGTGGATGATGTAAGTTACACAACTGTTTTGTGTCATTTGTCTTTCTCTACCACTTGATCAGAAATCAGTCCAGCTCAAGGCTAATCAAGGCTTTTTTTCTTGGGTGTCTGCTCCATGAGATGAAACGTCATTGGACACAAAAGGGATGGTAATTACTGTGCAAGCATTAAAGGGGCACTCCTGTGTCCCATACAGACCCATCAGTTAAGAACTCGTATTAGTGCGTTGTGAGTACTTTCAATTACATTCAGTAACCTGTAGAAATAAAGAACTTGAGGAGCTGCAGCCCCCCTCTACAGCTCCATTTTTCATATCCGTTTTGGCTGCCTGAAGCAACCAATCGCTGGCATAAAAGCTGGCCCATTGCAATCAATGGGAGCACCTCTTCAACATGGTGTATAGCGCATGCGTGCACTGGCAAGTCGGGTATGTGTTTGGTATCTCCTACAAGCCAGATAGCGGGCGAAAGAGGTAAATGCATAGGGGCATTATCCCAGGTGCTATATTCTGTCTGCTTGAGCGACTTGACCAAACACGCATGCTGGCATATAACCTATTTCTGCAAAGCATTTATCTGTGATGTCTGTGTACTACGACGCTTAACTAATATGGTTGTTTCCCCGTTTCTAAAAAAAACTATTAATAAGATATAAAGTTGGAAAAAGTCTAAGCACAGTTATCACATTCATAGTTCTTTATTTCCTTCCTACATTGTCTAAATTGAGCACTTTATTATAGATAAGTACTCATTGGGACAATGTATATATAATTTTTTTTAACTTATAACCACTGGATTTACTTGTTCCAGGAAAAAATCCAGATTACTTACTTATGTGCATTTCTTTCCCTTCAGATTGAGTTGAAGGTGACAGATGAGAACTCCGGACTGCTGAGACGACCAAAACCCTGTGGAAAAGTCAGAATTTGTCTTTTCTACCACTGTGCCTTTTTCCTTCTTTCTTATTCAGCATAATGTTTATAGGGGAGGATTAACTACTAACAACCAGGCATGCACTTTTCAGACTGTCCTCTAACACAAGCTAAATCACACAGGATGGTCTTAAATATAATACTATGTAAGCTCAAGCACTGCGATGAACAGGGAAGATACTTTTACTGCGAATGTCATGTTAAAGAGGGAGCACTTTTCTTCTTAAATGACTGCTATTTTCTATGCAGCTCTAAAAATGTAATATGAACTTAACCTTTAGACATCATGTAGCTTTATAGTATTAAAATATATATATATATTTAAATGTCCTTGGTGTCAGTTACTTCTGCACACTAGAGACTGCAAGCCCGATCTAATAGTTCTTGAGAATAATTGGCAAGTCTAAAGGGTGGGCTACATTTAGTAGAGGATTCATTTCTCTCAGTATTACTATGCAGAATAGATTTCTTCCCACAGGGATAAAGGGTATTAGATTTGAATTGTAGTTTTAAATTGAGACTGACACTTGAGCTTACATGTCTGTTTCTATAAGTGGATATATCTGTATCATTTGTCAATGACAAAGCTACTCATTTTTTTTTTTATAACAACATAGCGATCAGTGTTTGCTGATGACCTCAATTAAATTGAAGCATTGGAGCACCATTGTGTCAGATTAAAGAACTATTCTGGTACAAAAAAGCAACAAAGTCTGAGACTCCCATGGCATGCACACACAGAAAGCACTATAATTGATTTCAGTATGAGTGCTTTCTGTCTGTGATGGGCTGCTTCAAACAGCGGAAACTAAACCACAATGGTGGTGGTGTGCTTCAGCTCAGGGGCTGTTGCTTCTCTTAAAGGTGAGGGTTTCTCTTTCTTTCCGCCAAAGAATGCATATTAAAGTACTTTAATATTTGTTCTTTTTTGGTGGGGCTGCATTGGGCACCGGAGCGTCCCTTTAAACTGGAGCTTTTTTCCTCCAAACCCTACCATTTACATTTTAACTTTTCTCTTTTGTGTAGTAGGTTATGTACCACTAAACGTCAGTTGGATGATTTGTACTAATGTTTGCTTTGCTCTCCTTTTACTTGTTCTAACTCCTTTTTCTACTTTGGGTTTCTTACAAGGGTTTTCTTTAGGGTTTTCTTTCTGTATATGGTATTGTATGTTTCCTTTTTGTTGTTTGTGCTGAGTTGACCACCTTTGTTTATTTGCAGAAGACCAAGAACAAGAAAAAGACAAAGGATGAAAAATGCGGCTCCGAGCTCACTACCCCAGAAAATAGCTCATCCCCAGGAATGATGGACATGCATGGTGAGGTCCTTTACGAAGCCTTAAACGTTTATATGGTATCCATTTTGTGTCTTGGAACAAAGCAGTGCCCTTGTTTCTGTCAGGAGGCTCTTACCAGTTTATAAGGCATAGCTTTTGCTGTATTGCAGAACATGTTTAATGGACTCTTTTCATATATATATATATACACACACACACAATTGTATGAAAAAGAAAGTACACCATTCTTGAATTCTATGGTTTTAGTCATCAGGACAAATAATCGTCTGTTCCTTAGGTCTAAAAATTAGGTAAATACTGTGGGGGGGTAGCTTAATTTCCACAAAATAGAAACCCATTTACACCATATACAACCTCAAATGAACAACACATTGCTTATTACACGGTGTCATGATTTATTTAAGAAAAATAAAGCCAAACTGGATAAGCCATGTATGAAAAACTAAGTGCACCCTTGCTGCATCCATAGGAATTAAGATACTAAGCAGACAGGTGCTGCTAATCAAACGCCCTTTACAAGTGTGACCAGCTGTATAAAAGCAGAAGTGTTTGCGGTTTGCTGGTCTGAAGCATTCAGGTGTGTGTTGACACAATGCCAAGGAGGAAAGACATCAGCAATGATCTTAGAGAAGCAATTGTGGCTGCCCATCAATCTGGGAAGGGTTATAAGGCCATTTCCAAACAATTTATAAAGACCATCATTCTACAGTGAGAAAGATTATTCAAAAGTGGAAAACATGCGGATTGACGGTCTTCCCAGAAGTGGGTGTCCCCACAAATTCACCCCAAGGTCAGACCGTGCAATGCTCAGAGAAATTGCAACAAACCCAAGAGTTACATCTCAGACTCTACAGGCCTCATCAAGTTAAAGTTCATGACAGTACAATTAGAGAAAGACTGAACGAGTATGTTTGTTTTTTTTTTGTTTTTTTTGTGGAAGGGTTATTGCTGCTAAAGGTAGTTCTACAAGCTATTGAGTCATACTTTTTCACACATGGCTTCTCCATTTTGGCTTTATTTTTGTTGAATAAATGATGACACGGTGTAATGTCATGTGTGCATTTACTTAATTTTAGACTTTATAACGCTGTCCTATTCCACAGAGCTGTATATAAGGCTTATTGAATGTATTTTCTGATACATTAATAATAAATAACATTATCTAGACAAGAATTTCTCACTGTCTCGGGAGTGAGTTCACTGTAGTTTTTCAGTTTACGTAAAAAAATTCAAAATGGAGGCTCTCAGCGGCCTCTTTGATGTAGCTAAAGTGTTTCCCTTTCCCATGAGACTTCCCATAGAAAAATATTTTTCTTCTTGTGCGTTAAATACATTGCTGTATACAGTAATGTGAGTTAGCACTCAATTTTTTCCACTAAATGTCCTTTATGTGCAGACCTGGAGGCTGCTAATCTGCATGCCCTTCCCTGCTTAAACATTAAACTGAGCTGACTCTATGGCTATGCTAATAAAGTCAGTTTGATTAGTCTTGAGTCAGTCTGGCTGAGTGATTCAGACTGAGCCATTCTATTGTTTACCACAGGTAGTATATTAACCCCTTAACGACAAAGCCCGTACATGTACGGGGTTGCAGTGCAACGTGATAAGGACAATGCCCGAACATGTACGGGCTGCCGTTAAATAGCAGCATCCACAGAACCCTCACAAGCCCTCCCCGGAAGAAAAATGGCTGGCACCGCACCGATCATCAAAGATCGTGGCGGCGCCGGCTAAAACAGCTTAGGAAGCGATCGGTTGCAACCATAAATGACGACCTGCAATTTCGTATAGTAATTGAAATGTGTACTAATGAAAAGAGATATAACAAAGTATGTGTTCTCATATTAACGACACTCATTGTATATTGCAGATGACAACAGCAATCAGAGCTCCATAGCTGATGCTTCCCCGGTGAAGCAAGAAAACAGCAGTAACTGCAGCCCTGCTCCTGAACAGAACCTATCTGCGCAGACGGATGGCAATGAAATCAAATCAGAAGAGGCCCATTCCAATGGCAGTGAGCAACAGGATTCTGAAGGTGCGAAGCTGTGAATGTGAAAGTACATAAATGTGAATGTGAATGTACATAAATATTGCACAATGCCCTGAGATGCCGATATAAATGTAAAACAAAGCATACAGTATCACCCGACATGCTTACTGCTGTTAGGTGAATACATACCACTTAATCGTGATCTGTTGAAAAAGGTTAAGGTTGTGTTTTAAGATTATCCAAATTGATTATATTTAAGCCCATGTCATCTAATCTTTATAAACCCCTCTGGCAGCCTTTGTAGGAAAGAATGGTGCTAACTTCTTAACATAATCTTTAGTTGATGTTAATGCCTTTAATTGGGCCAGCATAGGAACCTCGGAGGCCTCTTCAAATGAAACAAGATGCTGGATGTCATACTAACAGTTACATTTTATTCATCTAGCCACCTCGGGACAAAACTCTCAATCATCAGTGGAAAGTTCACTAACTAATTCAGAGAAAGCAGAAACACAAACTTCTGGGGATAAAGACACCGCTCCAGAAGCATCCAAAACCTCTCAGGTAATAATTCATAAGGCTTCTGGGTGTTTGCAATGTACAAATAAAGTAATGACCCTAATTCTTCTGTTGGCTCTTGTGATAAGATATCCTCTGTGCATAAAAAATTGTGTTTGCTGTCGTTTTGTTACACATTATGCTCTGCACTGTTTTATTTCAGTGTTGCACTCATATGACTCTTTATATTTCTTTTGTTTTTCCCCTCGTTTTATTGCACCTCAAAGGATTCTGATGATGGAGCGCCCCCATCCAAGAAGGCGAAAGCGGACAACGGTCCTCAACAAACCACAGAGGCAATCTAGACTATCCTGTTCAAATTTATTACTTTTAATTTGGGTCAGTTTACTGTAAGGTACATTGGTTATCTTGACTATAGGACAGCCTTACTTAAAGCATCTTCTTCTCTCGGATGAGACTTAGGACTCTTTTTATGTTTTTTTTTGACTTACAAAGCAAAAATCAAACAATGCCTGGAGAGAAGGCCAGGACTTCAAAGAAACTGACATATTTTCTGTGAGTGCACAGAATCCCCAGTGACTGTCTTTGAAGTGGTTGATGTTAACACTCAGGAGGGTCTATGCACTGTTTTCCGTAGTCATTTTTACATTTTTTTTGTGTTGCTGCTGTAAGTATATGTATTTTCCATTTCTCTATTTAACAAGTAAGATATTTAAAATGGTACCCGTTCAGATTTAGCCTCCATGTGAATTTCCTTACTTCTGCTTGTTTTTTTGTGCCTTGTGTTCTAGTAATTGCTTTATTAATAGACCTACTCACAGTGCCACAGAAAATGAATTTATTTAGGCAAACTCTTTGGCATGTCACAAAGTTTTAAACAAAAGAAGCCATTTCCACATGTGGAGTTAATCGCTTTTTGTAATTATTGTATGTGAATGTTTTCTTTGAAAAAATTTTATCACAGCTCATACATTCCAGGATTTTTGTTTTACTGTACAAGTTAGATCGATCATTTTAGTATATTTTTTACAAGAAACAAACTATATTTTAAACTAGGAAGCAAAATCAAATAATCTCACTTGCAGGCAGCTAAATTAATATTTCAATTGTGTTTATAGGTTCTTA
Source organism: Spea bombifrons (assembly GCF_027358695.1). Classification (NCBI taxonomy): domain Eukaryota; kingdom Metazoa; phylum Chordata; class Amphibia; order Anura; family Pelobatidae; genus Spea; species Spea bombifrons. Next base: position 125,530,043 of record NC_071087.1, on the reverse strand, counting down.
GTGGTTCATGCGTGTTTGTGGATTACTGTTGTGTGTTCCAATATCAAATTTTTAGGTGAGCTGCGTCTTTATTTTATTTTGATGCATTTCACTTCTTGGGATTATGTAGCTAATTCTTTAAAAGATGGACGGCCCTCTGAGCTACTAAAAAAACATGTTAAAACATTCATTTTCTTGGACGACCCTTATGTTTTTTCTTTTTTCCTGCAGAGCTCGGTTTTGAGAGTTTTTTTTGTTGTATTTTGTTTTTAGAAGACCTTTTTCACCTGTACAAATCATGAGATATTGCTTAGTGTGTATATGTTGTATCAGAAACAGGCTACATCTTGGTCAAATTGTAAACACTTTAATGCCTTCCTCTATAGTTTACGTAAGAATTATTTTCTTCAAGGTGGCTTCTGTTCAGTTTAGGACACTTGACTTTCTCCTGCCCAAAATGATTGGTGAGATAGCTCCGGGATGGTGCTCTACTACAAATACATTGCTTGTATGTGTGCATATATGTTTCTGGAAATGCACAACCTGAATGTTTTTGTGGATTGCTCTGTTTTTAATGGCTTTGATGGCTTGGCTGTCACCAGTCATTTATTGGCCAATAAATGTGTTCCTACCTAAGGAAATATACATTTTCAAATCTTTGTTTTATTGCTCATAAAGTACATTTAATTAATATCTGAGAGGTTAATTCTGAATTGCCTATTTAGCAAATGTTGGACACTAAAAAAAAAAAAAACCTGAAATTTTCTTTTTGCCTGTTTTTATTTAAAAATTCATGGTTGTCTCCTTGAAGTACCATGTTTTGGGAAAGGAGTGCTATTTTTATGATCTTTAAAACGTCATACGGACCTAGTATTATTGCAGCCCTGTTTTGTCGCTCTGTGATATTCCTCTCCATCATGCACATGGAATAACTGCAGTAGATTTGCTGCTGTAACCTGCTAATTGCTGAGATTTCTGGATATCCATATACCGTATTTCTCCATGTATAAGACGCTCCCATGTATAAGATGCACCTTAATTTTGGGGCCCGAATTTTGAAAAGAAAATGTATTATCATAAAATTTGTACTCATCCTCATCACTCCCATCCATTAACTGCCCCTAAATTAACCCCCACCTCCCCTAACTTTCAACAGCCAAATTATTAATTTTATACTTACTGTTAGATGAGTTGCTATCTGAGCAGTGTGCATACTGTGAGGAAGGGGGCGGGGCAAATCGGCAGTGTACCGTAGTAACTGCAATCTACAATCACTGTATAAGACGCACCCAGTTTTTAGACCACGCATTTTTCAAAAAAAAGTCTTATACATGGGGAAATACGGTACTTACCATGTCAGAATTTAAATGTTTCCTTAACATCTTGTTAGTGAAATTATCATCATGTTTTAGATTTCTATCTTGCAATATTAGATAGTTCTGAATTCCCATCCACGAGTGCCCTCTGCATGACGGTTACATATTATTTATTAGAGCTCACATGTAGGAATAAAGTTTACATGAAGAAAGAAGGAGTTTGACAACAAGCTGCTTCCTTTTTTTACCCAGTCACCTTCTAATGAATTCACATTCAATTAGCCTAAAGTTATGTTCATGGAGGACTTAATGGACACACAAGGGCAGACAATTTAATAGTTTTGATAAGCCATTTTCATTCTGCAATAAACAGACCTGGGAAAAAAATCCCGGTCGTTGCCTAGATGGAAGCTACATAAATGGTGTTTGTACAGTTCATGAGATTCTTATGTGCTCATTCCAGTACCCTACAAAATGCAGAAGACATCAGAAAATCAATAATGTGTCTGGGTGTGCTTGTTTTCCATCTTTTATCTAGATCTAGAATACTATAGAATATTTGTTAAGTTGTTCCTTGCGTTATCCAATATTTAAATAGAAAAATGACCTTTTCTACTTATTTTGTGTTTCTTACGTTTTTCGTTTAGTTTTCACTGAAATTATTTTTTATTAGTGTATCTATTGTTATAGATACTGAAGTCTGATTTTGTGTGTCACATCAAATAACCCTTTACAAATTGTTATTGTTTTAAATTTCTCTAATCGGTAGCCTGTTTATTGAAGAATATGTACAAAACCAAATTCTTTGGTGCATTGTTAAATTGGCATATTGTTGATTTTCGGGGGGGGGGGGGGCTGGGTGGAAGCAGCCAAGCGGAATTAAGCGAAGTTTTATACTACTACTGGTTTCACTGCACCTATAATATTTAAATCTGCAACAAGTACCGTTAGACGGCAAACATAAAAATGGGGGCTATAAGGAGGGGAAAAATAACCAGAATAAAAGGAGTTAGGATCAGAAGCAAATATATTCTCTCTGTTAATACGAAGGTGTAATGATATGTATAATTTAATGCATGGATTTCCATAAAACAATCCCCTCCCAATGAATCCCTGGCCCTAGTGGCCCTGAAGTCCGTAATATAAAATGCAGCCACCCTAGTAGAACCCTCGATGGAAAGCCCTGACTCGTGTCAAGAAGAGATGAGCTTACAGATTCATTCAGCGCTGGCATCGGTCTGCGGGTGATGAATTTCCCCTTTTTTTTTTATATTTAAAATAGCAATAAATGAGAAGAAATTAGGATGAACCCCGCAGAGATGTCCGCATTATGAAAGCGATGCAAACAAGATACCCAACTGTGTCGTACCTTCCCGCTAGAAATATATAATAGTAACCCAGAACACCAAATTATTAATTAAAAGCTAGGAGTTGTTGAGCGTGTGTTTGGGGAATATTACAATACAAAGCAGATGTTGCTGAAAATAAATTAAGTTTTATTGAGCAGTGACACCGAACCTGTGTAAGAAATTATATTTCTATTTTGGTGCTCATACCTGTCGTGTAACTCCGAAAGCAGCAATGAATGAAACGTACAGTTAAATGTCAAAAAAGTATCGTAGGAAGGAAAGGAATAAACTGAAAATACACACACAAAAAAAAAAACACGCCAAAACACACACGCACAGGTCGATCCCAAAACTATAAGATGTAACTATGAGTTCAGCCATGCCAGCAAGTCGAAGCTAAATATGATTGTATGTGGTCTACTACAGACGACGTCCTTGCTGTTGAAATCTTACGGAACGTTTGTGCTGATTTTAAAACCTTCAGATGAAAAATAAAAACGTCCCAGCAGTCTCCCCATGCCTCCCGAACGGGTGCTGCTTTAGCGTGTGGTCTACCGCTAATCCCCGGGCTCCCGTTAAATGGCCGGGGATTGTGTCTAAGCGCAGGTACCAGTAAGAAGTTCACTATAGCCGTATAACCCTGCTATAAGATTTCTATAGACATATCACCTGCACTGGAGAGAACGCAGTTACATTTTTACGTAAATACAATCTTCTGGACGCACCACAAAACACAGAGCCTCGTCATCAACGTGCCAGCGATATGCAAGAAAAAAAAGAAAGCGTGACAGAGCTGGGGAATACAGACATGTACTTCGATACGGTCGTAACGGTCTGTTCGAAAAGGAAACGCATAATCAACAAATTGCACAGAAACTTGTGTTTTTTGTTTGTGACTTGGTGGGCCTTGGGGGTTTTCAGTCTAAAGAAAGGCTCTGTGAATATTTTTCTGTACGACCGTGTGACAGGAACACTCATACGCCAATCATTTGGCGTGAACGTGAAACAGGTTCAGTGATTCATTCCAATGAATGGCCGGCTGCGTATAGAAATCTAAATGCCATCGGTTACAGCCGTTAATTGTGAACCATCAAGAAAATGATGTGGATCCAATGACAGGAGTAAACAGAAGCGATTGCAGGTCACGGTTGGATGCCAAAAATACACATTTTGAAGAAAATCAGAGGCTTTCCCAGTACAATCACACCTTGATTACATTTCCTGGCGTGTATATCGTTTAAAGGATTGAAATTAAATATATTCTTTTTGTAGGTCATAAAACTAATATAACTGATAAAATTCAAAATAAAGCAATATCGCTCATTGTTTTTATGATAAAGTTCAGGTAGACCGCGTGCTCAATTATCACCCCAGAATGTGTCTATGTGAGCCTCTGCAGAGCGATACCGAGCGCTTGGGAAATAGGCCAGGGTGCTGTGAATAGGGTCCTGGGTGGTTTGGAGACTAAGCCCGACCGCTGGAGCCCAATGCTTGCGTACGCACGACTGCTGAGCTTAGAGTGTTACCCGCCTGATAGGAATCTGCCGCCTGCGGTGGGCATTAAACCTTCTGGAGAAAAATAAATGGATCTGACTCCCTTTTGTGGATTTTTTTTTGCATTTATGTGAAAATAGTTTTTTCAAAGAAAAGTGAGTTTTAATTCCATTTAAAGTGATGGTAATCTATACTAAATCATTTCAGTATAGCAACTAAAGTTGCAATAGTGCTTGTGTTTGTTTACACAAATGGTATTCTGTGCGTACTGAGAGACGAAAACAGGACTTAAGACATTTGATTGGGCGAAATGAGTCTAAGATTTAATTGTAGATTAACTGGTAAACGGGCTGATATGGCTGTGAATTATTGTACATCATAAACTGAAAATCTACAGGGGTTTATATGATTGCCCCTAGGTGGGGCTATAAGATTGTGATTTCATGTCATAGCCCCAGTGGAACATATGGAACAAAGCACCCTGGTGTTTAGGCATAAAACACTTGAGTGGTTTGATGTCATAAGGTAATTGCAGGACTGGCACCAAAGCGCAGCCCATATTAATATATTCTTCTTTGGATTTCTGTTAACTGAAAAATGGCAACCCTGGTGTCATCAGCACAATGCACATCATCCGACCTTGGGGCCAGCTGGCTCTGGGACAGAGTCTCAGTAACTCAGAGAACTTTTTGGAAGACAGCAATGTTCCTGATGGAAGTTTAATTATACGTTTACCTTATAAGCCATTCATTGTTGGTAGCTCTATAATAATTTCTTTTACCTGTAGAAAACAATGGGGTTTATTCACCAAATAGCGAGTTTAAGCAAGAGAAGTAAGAGAATACGTCCTTCTTAACTATTTATTAGCCAAGGCCAATTTGGCCCTTCTTGCAGGAGAATCTTGCTGGGATTGGCCATTCATAATGTATAGTTATTGCAGGTTTCACAACAGAAGCTCACAACTAGTGTGTTTTTATGTGTGAAGTACATACAAAATAAAAAAATAATAATCAGTTACTACTGGATAAATTTGTTATTTGTACAGCACTACAGAATTTGAGGGTGCTATATAAAACAATAAATACTAATTTAACAAGTTGGAAATAAACGTTTTCATTTGCTTTATTAAATAACTTCTAAAAGGTGCTTCCCGCACCTATTCTGCAGCTTGTCCCCTCTACTGCATGTCAGGATATGATGTCATATGTGGATGCTATGTATGGCGATGCTATGTATGTCTCCTATTGAGAATAAGCATACCTATTATAAAAATGTCTTTTAGATTGCTTATGGATATGATTATATTAATTGGACTGCAAATTGTTTTTTATATTTATATATTTTATAATGTGAATACTGCAAAAAACATTAAGCAGAAATCAAGATATGGCAGCAGCTATGGTACCATATTATCCTCTAACAAATGCTCACAATACCCGATCATTATGGAAAAAGATGTCTTTTGTTGACAATGACATCATACTGTTACAACATGAAAATATATTCAGCTACAGCCCCAGTGCCGCTTTACATGACCCCTATGTGAACGCGCCTCACTCACAGGAACAAACCATTTCCTCGCTCAGTTACTGTTTCTCATTTTAACACAGCGCAGATCACTGCCTCTCTATATAAAGTTATGGAACTTTTTGATAGACGGGGGGGAAAAATAGACTCCATGTGACCTGCATGACGTTATTATGGGGCGCCTAAGATCATGCCGAGGACTGGCTGTTTTTGAAGCAGGGTAATCTCTCTTGCGGCCTGGACGGGCCGAATGGTTCTTACCTGCTGTCAATTCTCTGTTTCTATCTCTGATAACAAGTTGCCCGCTGAGCTGCATCACAACTCAAGATTGGGCGTCATAACTTATACCACGGCAATGCAATGGTTAAGATTAGTGACATTTTATGGCAAAGTGCTGGAAATGCAGTGATATTTATAAACATTAAAGGATAATTGTAATTCTGTGTTTTAAGAGGATGAGTAACATTTTTTTTGCTGAGATCACAACCGTTGCTTCAGAGCCTCATAGCTCACAAAAGTCCCTCTATTTGAACAGTTAAAAAAACAGGACTGGTTCACTATTTCCTCAGGACAAATGTAACTTCCAGCTCACTGTCTCTGCTCCCCGCCCCCCATTCCCCGCAGCTAAGCCCATCTCCAAAGAGCCGGTACTTCGCAGTGCCGTAAAACAGGAGAACTGGGTTATTATCCAGGAGGTTCTGCAGCAGCTGCAGTCTCACTGCTCCGCCTGTAAAGAGCATGAACCGTGCTGCGCACCCAGACCTCGCTGCACTGCAAGTGCGTATGGGCGGAAGGACCCTCCGTGTCGCCGCCTCGCCTGCTTGGAACAATAGAAAGTGGAAGTACATTCGTACAACGCACACCCAGAAACCCAGCACAAAACGTCATCTAGTGGGCGTTGTCGGGGGCCGGTCCACTTGTACACCAATAGCGGTTTCGACTCCACCCCTTTCTGAAACATCCCCGCCTTTGATTGGCTCGGTGGCTCTGAGACGGCGCTTAGGCCACCTCCGATTCCCCGGCCTCGTCTGTCTGAAGTCACAATAACGCATCGAGAAATTGGCTGTGCGGACGGGGATGTCCCGGGGCTGCGATCCGGAGGGATGATGATGATGGCCAAAGCGCTACCCGTGCGTTTGCCGCACCCGGGCGTGATCGTCAAGGAAGAGCCGGACGATGACTCGGACATTGACGAGCCCAACTTACTGCTCAAGAAGTCAGACAGCGCCGAGGCGCAGATCATCCACAGCGGCCACTTCATGGTGTCCTCACCGCACAGCGAGCACCCGCCCAAGAAAGGATACGACTTCGATACAGTAAACGAGCAGGCCTGCCAGACATACAGCTTCGGCAAGACCAGCACATGTCATCTGTCCATAGATGCCTCCCTCACCAAACTGCTGGAGTGCATGACACTCGCCTACAGGTACCGGGGACACATGTGTCTGTGCACCGAGCTGCCACCGGCGCGTGAACATATGGGCACACGATATAGCAGCCAACAGTTCGTTATTAGCTATCATACACACGATGACACGTTCACTATAGCACATCGTTATATCACATGTCGCAGATTCCTGTGTGTATGTTTCACACTATTGGCATTCTTTAGAATTCAAATACATATATATATGTAGTGCCCATAAATATATATATATCTGTGTGTATGTGTAATATATATATATATATATATATATATATATATATATATATATAATAAAATCATGTATCAGGTAGTAACCTTTAAATAGTAGAAATGTTTTATTTAGGAAACACACTTATAAGAAGAGCTCCGCTTGTTTCAGTCTTTAGTATCGGTAGTGTTTCCCTTCCTGTTTATGTGGGAGAAACGCATATTTAGGTTACATGTCCAGATATAAAATACATTCCGTATACAGCGTTCATACGGGACGTATAGATGATTTATGTGTTAACCCGCATTTCATAACTAGGCCTATAATTATTTAGGTTTGTTTACTGTGCCTTGGCAGTTGGAATAGACAGAAACGGTGCCAACCGTTGTGTATTTTCCTTTATGTGCACTCTTGTTAAAGTAACCGGTTCCATTTAAAAAAGCGTAATATATGTTTCCTTCGATATATGCCAGTATGACGTGAAAATCTTGTCACCTATTCGCAAGCACTGGTAATAGAGAGAAGGCACGGTTTGTCTGGTGGATCAGTCTGATTATACGCACTGCTTGGTTCTGATTCTGGAATAGTTCATCTCTAGTACTGTAAAAGGCCCAGTATTCCAAATACTCAACACCTCCGGTAGCACTACTTAAAATTGCCCAGAGATTCCCCCATGATATATTTATGTTATGATTCCCCCATGATATATTTATGTTATGATTCCCCATGATATATTTGTGTTATGATTCTTCCCCTCTTACTCCAATTTATATTTTGCGCAAGCAACACGTTTTAATGCGTCACTGGCACCTCTGGCATTGTTATAATAGATCCCCCTAATTACATGTCAGCGGCCCAGCATCTAGATATTAAAGCCACACATGACTAGCATCGGGACTACTTCTTTTTTCGGTTAAAGAAGTGACTTCTAGACACTAAGAAATACACTAAGTCACTATTGTTATCTTTAATTTATATGGCGCCTACAATCTACGCAGCACTTAATACAATACATAAATTCAAGGGATATGACAAGACTAGAATTGACAGACTAAGACAAACTGATACATTAGGTGGAGAGAGTCCGGCTCGCAAGCTTACAATCTTGAAGGGTGTTTCTCCTCAAAGTGTTTGTTTTTCCAATATTAAACCCGTTCTTTTTTTTGTTTTTATTTTATTGCCGTTTTACTCATTTTTCCAAAACGTATTAACAGATTAATCTAAAAACCTAAATTAACTATAAACTTAAAAATAAACTTATAAAATTAACTATTAAATTAAATATAAACATATATATATATATATTCATTCAATAAAACCAATCTATTATGTAAGGAGGACCTTGCTCATAAATTGGAAATGTAATCATGTTCGGTACTTTGAGGAGATTTCTGCCAAGGCCCTTTTTTTGCCTCCATTTTTTTGCTGCACGTACACGTCTTTATCAAAGTGTGATAGATTAAATGCCGGCATAGCTGGGTTGGAACGCGCAGTTAATCAAACGTGTGGCTTTTATTTACACGAGATGGGAGAAGTCAGTGGGCAGAGGTTTCTACGCGTGGTAAAACGTAAAATGAATGTAAAATTAATTGTTCTGTGGTCTCCAGCTCGTAATGGTGCTCTTGTTGGTACTTTTCTAATCTGTTATTGTCTCTGGGTTTTTTATATATCTGAAAAGGCTTTTGCAGAGACGTGGTCCCCATCTGTACTTAGTGAGTTTAGGTTGGGCCGCAGTGATGGAAAGAATTTGAACTCGCTGCTGCATTAGGAAGGGCCTAGTATGGAAGGTTTCTCGGGCGAGTCGGCCTGCGGAATTCACCTAATGGGGGAAATGAGAAACACTCAGGCCCATGTAGTCTCCATGCTAAGAGTTTGGATGTTTTTCCGCCTCACCTACTCCTTACCGTTCGGTGCATAAACATTTACTTGCATGCGCCATACATTGTGACTAGCTGTATGTATGTGGAAGGCTAATGAATAGCCAGTTACTCGTCGTCTTCTTTATATGTTAACTTATCAATCACACGGCCGTTGTGTCTTTGGGATGATGGAGGCGTGAGGGTACGTTTGCCCATGTGCTTGAACAATCCATCCCGTCTATGCCATGCACGTAGGTTATTTTTAATGGGTGTCTGGTGTAAAAATTCCAAAATCGACATTTCTTTGGGATTTTTTTGCTTTGTCTTCGCATGAAAAGTTGTCTGCGATGCTTGTGCGCATAGAAATGTGTACTCTTTGGGTAGTTTTAAATATTTGTTTCTAGATGTTTGAAATGAATGCTTTCTGCGTTGTGTTCACGACACGGCTTCAAGTACGCAAAATGACAACCCAAAATATTAAAGAGAATAACATTGTTTCATTGTTGTGAAGCTCTAGGTTAATGTATTAATTTTTTTATTGATGGTGCAGGAGGGGTGAAGAGAACATGTTCCTTATCAGGGCTTATATTTACGTGACAACAATGTTGCCATATCGTCAAAAGAAGGGTCATGTTATCTAAATAATAACAGAACAAGTCAGGGACGTTTAGACTCTCCCACATCTGTCACAATGGAAATTCCCAGAAGAACTAAAAGTGGCATTTATACACCGACTTTGGAATCTGAATTCACTATGGATTTTTCTCCTAGGTTGTTAAGTTGTCAAAAGTATAGATTGCAGATCTGATCATAAAATGTTTGAATGGACATTATCGGTGTTTATCATCTTTTGTTTTTAGGAAGGCCATCTGTTGAGCACACACATTTTCTTTGTTTAAGCACATCTGTTAAAGTTGTGTTTCTCTACCGCTTGCGCTTGTGTTGGTCCATGGGCTACCCAAGCCGCTGTCTGTCCGTGATCGTGTTGTATGTACACCGACTGCACTGCTGTAAAGCAAAACATGGTTTGTTTGGGGCTACATAGCGTGTTTTGGAAAAGCGCACTCATGATGCCTTCTGTAATGAAACGGCTTTTACGTGCAAACTGAAACTGGAAGTACGTAATCTTATGTGAGTCACCGTGGGAAAATAAATTGTATGATGCTGAAAAAAAAAGCTCTTAATAGCCCTACAACTGTGCTGGGTCCGTCCCAGGTGTGAGGTATCGCTGGCTTTTAAAGTTCCACCTTTGGCGCCTGTGTTATGCATACTGTTTGAATGACCTTTATGCATGAATGTTTCATGTAGAAATGACTCTAGTGTACTTTGTGCTGGCTACTTATGTGTGTGTTTGTGAAGATGTGTGACTTTAAAGACACTGAAACCTAGAGGTAATGTTAAGTTTTGAACTCTGTTGCAACACATCCATGTAGTTAATACTAAAGTCTGCTTAAGGAGACGGGGCTTTGTTGCCGTACCCTCCAAAAACACACTATGCAGGTCATGGAGAGGCGAGGGGACTTTCGTTCTATTGCATCTGGAACAGTCATGTATACGTTATGGAACGTAGAATTGGGTAATTACCGCTGTACTGTCTGCCTTTAAAAACAGTTGATATTGAAAGGAATGCGTCTGGGTCACGCAGCATTGCGTTATGCGGCCTCTCTGAGAGCCGCTGCTTGGTGCGTGCAAAGGGAGTACTTGGCTCGGTAAAGAGCCAACTCGTGGACGTCGCAACCAGCCCTGTATAGAGCTTCTGCTGGACACATGAAGTGATTATGTATAGAGCCAGTCGGTGAAACCCAAGATGCCAGGAAGCATCTGAGTTGCAGTGACGTCCCGGGACCTGAGGTTTTCGAGCCCTGAATGATTTTATTACTGATTTTTATAACCAACACACACTTACACAATGACATGCTTTTTTAGGGTCCTTAAAAACATAAAGCTGCACTTGTAGCTAAGTGGTTTGGTGGAATAATATGTATGTTTGCGGGGGAATTTATTTTAATATACTTTTAAAATGCTGCAGATGAGACTGGTCTAGCAAGTGCTCTCCGCCAAATACCTCTTAGTGTTCAGTAACCAGTACCAGGCCAAGATTTCCAGCTGCTGCTTTCCAGTATGATGCTTTCTGCGGCTTTAGCACAAACAAGCAGCGTGTGCCGGGCATGAATGTGGGGATTAGTGCGCTGTAGCTTCGGCTAACCCTTATGAAATTGGTTCTCCCGTATCAGTGTCTGTATAAATCCTCCCCCCAGGGTGCATTCACTCAGTACAGTTGCCCCATATCACCAGAGCGGACCAGGGCTCCCTCCCCGCTGCAGGGGGTCATGACCTGTTTGGGAAGCCGGAATAAGCTGAGAACATATTGTGCGGATAACACTCTGAGGAACCATTTGAAGGGCTCTAGGGAAAGCTCCATGTCTCCCTTTTCCCCTCTTTGCCCTTGCAGAGGACATTCCATTAGGAAGAGCTCCATTCCGTACACTTACACTGGTTTCACCGTAATCTTACTGATTTCTGTGAGCAAACGCCAACCGGAGGGAGTTAAACGTGAACTATGGACTCTGAGAGTGATCTATCTACAAGCTCATCAGAGCCAAAGACACTTTTAAACCGATTCAGTGGCCTTTTGCTACATCTGCTTAGGGGGTTTGGTGAAATGACTGCAGCTTCTCCGAAAACTTCCTATACAAACTTCCTAGAGCAAACTTTTTTTTTTCCTTCCAAAATTACATTTATTTGTGTAGCGCCAGCAGATTCCGTAGCGCTGTTACAATGCGAGCCTACAATCTAGTCGGTGTTGAGGGGGACCATGCAAGTAAGCAGCTCCCTTATATTTGAATTTTACTTTGGCACGACTGCAAAAGAACATCGTTTTTTTCCTGTTGATTCAGGTGTCGCCTTTCTCCTTTATGGTAAAAAAAAAAAAAAAACAGTCTGTGATTGTTACACATTTTCCAAGCACTTTAGCAGATGATTAATTATTATAGCCTAACCTGAGTGTGAGAACCCAGCTGAAATGTTGAATTTAGTCTTCCTTGAGTTGCTTGTTTTAAAATATCTTTTTTTGGACACTGAAAGCAAGTACAAGTTTAGGAAGATATATACGAAAGTGTTAGTGCCATGTATAAAGAGAAACCTCTGAGCTCCAAAATACTCTACATCTTTTTCTATGTTGGCCCAATAACCAGAGGGGCCGGTTTTGGATAGCATACCGGACAAACAAATTGGCTCCATTGACTTGCTCCACCGCTGGCTGGTGTGAAGCTCACTGGGGTTACGTCTTCATAATGTATAGTGATGTCAAGGAGCTCAGACAACAACTCCGATGACAACTCATGACAGAATGCTATATACGGAGCAGTCGCCTAGAAAATCAATAGTATTCCTGCTGATTTCTCCACATGGCTCATCTGTCTGGTGAAAGTGACTATTATTGTCTTAGATCAGTAATGTTATGTTTGTGTATTAGATGTCTGTAGATTAGTGATTGTATGACACGTATTTATGTTATAGATCGAAGAGCGCCGCAGGACCTGCAATGTTTAAGGGGGTTTATTTAATGTGATTTCAAATATTTACACACAGTAAAGTTGCTTTGTGTGTCTGTCACGTGGCAGAGAGTCAGCAGTTTTGTGTTTTAACATAGGGCACATTCAGGTCCGCTGAGTCAATGAAATGAAATGGTATGTGAATGCTGACCTCTGGTACTCTGGTCACTTGGTTAATACTAGGCAATTAATTGTAAAAATGTTTGTATTATTTAGCGGCTTTCAGTCTCGTATAATATCCCACCATGGGTTTGCAAAATAGTCAACATGAAAATTTTAAGGGAGCACGCAGCCATTATATGCATTAAAGTGTCCTTTTAAATGCAATGCTGTATACAGTAATGCAGTTCCAATAAACTTTATCAGCAAACCTGGAGGCTGCCATCGTTGTCAGTCATGTGATATTTGGGTGACTACCTTCTTCAAACATCCCAATGAGCTTACAGTTTTAAGTGTTAAGGAAGTCCTGTTTATCCAATGAAATCCATTCCTCCATAGACTTTCATTAGAGTGTCAGTGCCTGGGTCATTAAAGAGAGCCTTTTCATTGTTCATCATAGTCGGTATGATAAGGAATCACTGTTTGTCGCTAACACAACCAAAACACGTACAAATGACTAATACACAGCTGCCTGAAACAGAAACGGCCGTGTAGGAGAAATACCGCTGTGTGAGAAACAGCCAAACTCCCTAAAAAGGTGAGGTTGCTGAAGACAGTTTAATGTGAAAAGTCATACACTATGGCAAGACTGAGCACAACACGGTAGTTATACTGCATCAGCAAGGTCTCTCCCAGACCAGAAATCTTAAGGCAGACAGGGGTTTCCAGATGTTCTGTACAAGTGGTCCTCCAAAGAAACTTAGTGCAGCAGATGAAAGACACATCATGTGTCAAGGAAAGGCCAAGCGACTCAACTATTCATGGAAACATAGGGAAAATGGAGCATAAAAATGGCAGCAGGTGCTCTGGACTGAGTCAAAATGTGAAATATTTGGCTGTAGCAGAAGGCGGTTTGTCCGCCAAAGGGCTGGAGAGAGGTGCAAGAATAAGTGTCTGTGGGGAAACGGTTTCTTGCAAGTTTTGGGATGTATTTCTGCAAATGGAGTTGAGGATTTGGTCAACATGATGTTGGTAATGTTGGGATTCCATGAAAAAAACAATGCTAGTATCAGGCAGCACTTAATATTCAGGTGCTGGAGTAGGACTCCACCTAGTCCCAAAGAAATTAAGAAGATATCACTCTGCGCTCTGTAATAGTGACGTGTATTTCACAACCAACACAGACGTTTTCTCCTGCAGGATCTTGCAATCGAAACTTAACTATTTAACCCCTTAAGGACAATGGGCGGTCCCTAAACCCATTTAAAACAATGCATTTTGAGCCTGTACATGTACGGGCTTTGTCATTAAGGGGTTAAATATGTTTTTAGCACTTGAAATGAACATATTATGGGCACAGCTTTCATATGTACCACAAATTTGAAATGCGCAATTTGCCGTAACACACCTGTTAACATACCTGTGGCTAGACTTTTTTGCGGACCTGGACTGGCCATCTGGCACACTGGGAAATGGCCAATGGGCTGCTAGCCGACATCACCTCGTACTCTGTACGTAGTGTAACAAAGTAGTGTTCGGCCACGTATCAGGTGGCCGCCAAATATGTGCCAGGGCCACCAGCTATCGCTGGTCTGGTCCTGCTTTTTTTTCTGTCTAGTCTCGATAGTGGAGTTGCGTGTTTATTCAGCTAATTTCTACCAGGGGTGATTTGCGTTATCAGTCCTAAAAGGTTTATAAGGTTATTTCTAGTATATCTGGAGACACCCTGGCTGATAGAAGGCTGGGTCATGCATTTGTTTTTGATATGGTGTAAGGGTGTATGATAAAACACAAACACACAAAGCATTGTTCACATATCACGTGTGAAGGTTAGGCGATTTATTTGAAGGGAGTCGTGGATAGCGTATGGCCTTGGGCATTATGTATACGTGTCTTTTACCCACAGCCTCTTCTCTACATCTTCTATGTGCATTTATTTGGGTTGTCAACTTGTCACTAACTGTTTTTATTTGCTTTGTATAAAGTTTCTAGTGTCGTAGTTTCCCTGAAATTCTCACACTTTGTTGTCATCAGCCTTCCGTGGCCAGCAAGCTTCCCTGCAAGAAACTGGCCTTGAGTTATGAATAAGTAAATCAGTAAGACTTACTGTCATGTCGCTATGTTACTATTCATTATTCAGGGCCAGCTCCGGCTGCCTTGCAGCTGCTGGCTGGGCTGTGTAATATTGAACATGGTAAGTTGAACTGTTTCACCTTGGCTCTCCTGCAAATATACAGATTATGAATAAACCCCAGAGAAGGTTCCTCACGTTTAAAGCAACACTAGAATTCCCCATAAAGCGCCATCAATAGCAACTGTCTATGAACTTTAATGCGTTCTTTACCTTTTAAGAAACAAAAAGCCTGCAGCTTACTGCCCATCCCTTTCTTTCCGTGTTTTGCGCCGATGGCAGCGATTCTGTGCATCCAAGCGGGTAGTGTAGGTAGACCCTGTTGGACTTGGTGATGGTGAGTATACCACGCATGCGCAGGGGCAAGCCGGAGATATGCTTATCGGACGCATCTCCAGCAAGCCTATGAGCTGAGAGGATTCTGCTGAATCTCTATGCGTTTGGATGCAAAAAGAAGTTAGGATATAAGGTGACACTCAACTGTCTTATTCATTAAAGTGCAGTTGATGTTTGTAGTGTCCCTTTAACTGTTATATGCTCTCGTGTACCCAACGCAGTATGATTCCCTGCAGTTATTGGCATGATGTCATATGGCTGTGACAATCACTGGCAGATCCGGTTTGAATATCACCCTGGCACTGGAGCGGCACCCCTCTGGGTTGCGCGTCTCCCATGTAGAGTGTGGTTTGGCAGTAGATGGGTGATGCCCGTAATTGTGATGATTTTACAAAGAGCACTTGCTGTGATCTCTCAAAGACCTCTTGAGTGTTTATCAGCGCTTGCTGTGCAGTCTCTTTGGGACACTGAGCCCAGTCCCACCTAGTATTGAGATAAGTGCTGCGCTATCTACTTCTTTTTGTTTCGTCCATGGGCATGTGTTACTTCTCCGGGCGTAAAGTAAAGCTGCATGAGTTTTCAAGTTACAAGAGTGGAAAGCTTACTGTTAAAATCTGTTTTAAACAAAGATGACCATTGAACTTTTTAGTTCAATGATTGATATAGCAAATAAAGCAGCAGGCACTTCCGTGGCGGGATTGCGTTTCCGTTTTTCTAGATTTGTGGATCATAGAAGATTGGTTCTGCCATGTTATGTGTTATACATCTTAGATCCAGAAAAGCTTTATGCTAGGAAGAGGGTCCTGCTCAAATGAGCTTACAATCTAGAGGGAGTTAAGGTGCGTTATACAAGCAGATAAAATATTACATACACTGTAAATGTATCAAAGGTATTATAAAACTATATGCTGTTTGGGTGGTTGTGGCATAATGCAGTTTATTAGGAGGGATTTAGGATGTCGCCAGTCTGATATATATGCAGTATGAACTAGCACATGATTGTTTCCCCTCTGCTCACATTAATAGCATTCCAGAGGAACCATACAAGGCCAAAATAATTGACATTAGATAGAAATAAATCCAAGGTTAACCCAGTTGTCCCACAACTAAATTGTGTTTGTTATATAGCCCCAAGGGCAGACTGATAGTAAAATATTATCCTCCATATCCAGCTATAAAGGTTAATTTCTGTGTGACTGTCTGGAGGAAGAAAGAGATTTGTTGCTGTTGCTTTTTGATTTTCTTTTCAAAACTCCACTACAAATGACTTTAACCCCTTAATGACAAAGCCTGTACATGTACGGGCTCAAATGCATTGTTTTTAATGGGTTTAGGGACCCGCCATTGTCCTTAAGGGGTAAAAAAAAAATCAAAAAAAAAATCTACTGAATATTTAAGATGAGATGCATATATTTGCTCCCTATAATGTTTTTTAATTACTATGAATTCAGTTTTTTTTATAAGGCTGTTAGTATTATAATATAGGACAAACCGGTGTAATAGAAAATAATTTTTTGAAAGTAAGGTACTAGGGGGGCACTTGAAAGCCAAACGTTCTTGCTAGGAGCTTTGGATGAAAGTGCTAGGCTAGATTGCCCATGTAAGTATCGTATAACCAAACCATAATTCGTACTGCGCCACATAATATTTTAGCAGTTAGCTATGATAACGATGTACAATATGAAGAAAACAAAGACCAATGTTTGGTGAAAGATGGTATATGTCATAAAAAACGACTAGTAATGAATTGCGCAACTTTCATGTTGATTATGCGGGGGGGGTTAGATAAATCTTTGCTAATGTGAAATCATACTTGTCTTTGTTTTTGTGGGTTTTATGTTCTACTTCCATTATGTGGGTTACTGCACGAAATAGTGTGTTTTTGCTTCTTTCAACATGTCTCTGTGGGTTGCATAACTGTGACAGTATATTGGCATAAACGAAGAAACAAACAAAAGATAAATAAAGTGCAGCGCTCCGTTTGTAATAACTCTATATTAATAGTGTTATGCAGTTTTGTATTATATAATTGAACATGTCCTTAGAAACTAAACGAAGAAACAGACCAATTCAAATGCAATTAATTTTAGAAGTCTGTACCGCCAAACTTACGCAGTTCCTATCCTGTGGAAATTTTCCGGTGTTTCATTAATTTAATACGGCAATTGGGATGGATTATTATGCTTTTACTCTGTAATCCCGAGGACAAAAACTGGATCCCTGCCAGTTTTACATAATGCCATCGGATGTAGCATACAAGTGCAATAATAAGTAATCCTATCTCATAAACCTGAATTTGGTTTATTTTATAGTTCATATTCTATCATTTTCTCTTATTATCAACAATATACCATGCAGGGCTTTTTTTCTTAATCCCTTTTCTATTTATTTATTTTTTATATATAAAATAAACAATACACTAACTCTAAAACAAGAGTTAACTTACCTTTCTCCTTGTGCTTGTATGGTGCAGTTTCTAACAGTACGTCGGCGTTTTTTAAAACATATTTCCACCATCTTTACTGGGACAGAAATGTAATAAAGGCTGACATTTGAGGCCGGCTTAAAGATAAAACAAGGCATTCAACGCTGGGTTGCTGATTAACTCCTGTTCTTTGGGGCTGGCAGCTTTTAGTGCGGGATGGTATAGAAAACCAAAATGAGCAGTATTACTGCAGAACAAATACTTTTGGCAGATTACACATACACTCTAGCCCTGTCCATGTTCATCATTAAATATATTAATCCTAAAAATATAATAATTATTATTATTACTGGATACAGAGTCCACGTGTTAATGCTTCCTAAAGCCTTAGATTAGTAGCTCCTTTAGGTGTAGTGCAAAAAGGTTACCATACGGTGTAAAAAAAAGTTCTTTATTTGTGCAAAATAAAATGAAAGCAAACAAAAAATAAATACACAACGTAAAATATAGCGGAGATTCGTAAACTTGTTTAGACATAGTGTCCCATTAAAAATCTCCAGTATATGAATGCCAGTACACATGCCAGTCTGTTGTAATTTACACTTGATTGCTGTTAGTCCTAGGCAGATGGCCTCTCTACACACCAGGTGCAGAAAGGTGACATTCGCTGGTGTCAGGAATCGCTCTGTCTGCCATCCTTGGAGGTAGAGGTTTCTGTCCACACTAAGAATCGAGCGAACAGGGTCCATGGGGCTAAAGAGATGGTATCATAGGACACCTGTGGTAGACAAACCTCCCAAACCATGTGAGCAGCTTGGTGGTAGTAGCTTGCCCCAGGACCCATTGTGATGGTAAATTGTTGGGATTGAGCACGTTGTTCTGGCCGCTGCTGGTTGGTTCATCCTCTTCTGGCTGCTGATTCAAGAATGGAGTCACAAACCTCTTCAAGGGCAGGTCTGATGTGCTGACTGAAGAGCGCCTCTTGAGCGGTTTCTCTGTCTTCTTGCTCTGAGAAGCCATAAGGTATTTGACAACAAGAAGTCTCAACTGGTAAAACCTGAGAACTATGCTTGAGATGTACCTGCAAGCTTCATTTTAATAGCAAGAGAACCCTGTGAAGATTCTAAGCCATTGTTCTTCCTCATTATTATGACATCATTATCATGTTGATAAAAAGTCATGGACACCATGTACTCCAACTCCCATGACTCTTCTAAATTAATAAAGTAAATTGAGCCACAGACAATGTAATTTAACCACAAGTCTAGCAGTGGCCTTGAATGCTTCTTCTGTAAACGCCATAAACCTGTTGTCCCACCTGATCTGCTTAATTTAACACATTTATAACTAAACGCAGTTAGAAACATCATTTCTAGTCCTCCTGAAATCAATCCTTAATCAAGTACATTTTTGCCTTTACATTTTTTTCTGGGAACACATTATTGTCACATGAGCACCATAGCAGGTGGAAATGTTTCTTAAAAGTATTTTGTGTTTGTTTTTGTCATTAAAAATTAATTTAAAAACGATCTGTTGAGATTTAATTAACTAAGGAGATGGGCAATTTAAACATCCAAGGACAGACGCCTGCGCTATTCACACGCTGTTAACACATTCACCGTAGGACATCCTACCATATATATTTGCCATATATTTTTGTCTTTACCTAAATAGTGGTCATTGGGTAGCCTTATAAGAAATATAATTACCGTATTGGCTCGAATATAGGCCTATATTCAGGGTCTTGCGCCCAACGCCCGGGACATGCAGTTCCGGGCGCCGGGCAGGCAGCAGAGTTAGGATACAGATCCCCCACAGCGGTGCAGGTGACCTGCATCCTATTCTCTGATACGCTCAGACAGCCTCCCCTGCCAGCACTTTCCATGGGGGCAGTGCCGGCACGGGAGGTTGTCTAAGCGCATCGTGCGGACGGTCACCTGCTGCGGCGATGCGGGTAAACAGCCTCCGCTGCTGGCACGTCTGCATGATGTGCTTTAACAATCTCCCTTGCCGGGAATTCCCACGGGGGGAGTCCCGGCAAGGGAGATTGTTAAAGCACATCGTGCAGATGTCCTGGCAGCAGAGGTTGTTTACCCACATCACCACAGCCGGTGACCCTCCGCACGATGCGTTTTACCTCTGCCCCCAAGACTTACGCGTACACAACTTCCGGTGCCAGCACGCGTATTGCGTAGATGTCCCCCGCCGGCCCCGCAAGACACCCGGGAGTCTTCTCTGGTAAGTCGGGGGGGGGGCAGAGTGGCAGCATATCTCGGGGGGGGGGACAGTGGCAGCATATCTCGGAGAGGGGAGTGGCAGCATATCTCGGGGGGGCAGAGTGGCAGCATGTTTTTTTGGTGCTTTTTTAAAGAAAAAAACATTTCTTTAAAAAAGCACCAAACTTTTAGGGTGCGGCCTATATACGGGGGCGGCCTATATCCGAGCCAATACGGTAAATTTCTTGCTGCACTACTGCACTACTGCATAGCTCGTTCTTTCTTTTTAACTGTTGGTCTTACCCAGTGGCGACTCTAGAAACAATATATAGGGGGGGCACACAAGATACCACAGTCAAACTGGGGGGGCATTAATAATTTCCACCATTAAATCATACCACTGAAAAAACACACACACACATATATATATATATATATATATATATATATATATATATATATATATATATATATATATATAGCCAAAAGTAATGTGCTATGGAATGATACTTTTGTTATTGGACAATACAATACTTGATCATTCAACATGGGAAGCCTGAAGCCACAATTTAGTAAGACTAATCCTTGAAATCCTTTAAACAACACAATACCTTAACTTTTGCACTAAATGATTTAAGGGCCTAATATTAGATCCTGCTGCTGATATATATATATATATATTAGCCCCTGCTGCCCAAATATATTAATATTAGCCCCAGTTGCTGATATATATATTAATATTAGTCCCTGCTGCCGATATATATATATATATATATATATATATATATATATATATATATATATATATATATATATATATATATATATATATATATATATATATATATATATATATATATATATATATATATATATATAAATATTAGACCCTGCTGCTGATAGCAGGTATAGATCAACACATTAACACACAAACCCAGCTTTGCATGTATAGATCAATTGAAATTCACTTGTGATCTCAGCACTGAAGGTATATATCAAATAAACAGAATCAGACATACAAATCCTGTATTTGCAGGTATACAATAATACCGTATTTGCTCGATTATAAGACGAGGTTTTTTTCAGAGCAAATGCTCTGAAAAATACCCCTCGTCTTATAATCGGGGTCGTCTTCTAATCAGACCTCAAATAGAGGTCTGATTAGGAGACTAAGATCCAGATCCCCCGCACCGCTGCAGGGGACCTGGATCCTCCTGTCGTCGCCCCCCCACTTACCGGTGCTTCCGGAGGTGAAGTTGGCAGCGGGGGTTTGTATGCGTCCGTCGCAAATACCTTCCCCGACTGTCAGACATCAGAGTTCCAGAGTTCCTGATCTCTGACAGCCGGGGAAGGTATTTGCGACGGACGCATACAAACCCCCGCTGCCAACTCCACCTCCTTCCGGCTGCCGCGGAATGAGACGTCAACCCGCTGCCCCGGCAATACAGCAGGAAATTGGAAGCACCGGTAAGTAAGTAAGTAAGTAAGTGTGTGTGTGTGTGTGTGTGTGTGTGGGTAGGTAGGGCATTTCTGGAATGCCTTACACCCCTATATGCCACTCTGGCACTTAGGGGGTTAAAAGGCATATTATGGGGCAGAGTGGCATATAGGGAGGTATAAGGCATTTCAGGAGGCAGAGTGGCGTTAAGGGGGCATTTAATAGTGCACTCTGCCTCCTGAAATGCCTTATACCTCCCTATATGCCACTCTGCCCCATAATATGCCTTTTAACCCCCTAAATGCCAGAGTGGCATATAGGGGTATAAGGCATTTCTGGAGGCAGAGTGCTCTATATAATGCCTTTTAACTCCCTTAATGCCACTCTGCCTCCTGGAATGCCTTATACCTCCCTATATGCCACTCTGCCCCATAATATGCATTTTAACCCCCTAAATGCCAGAATGGGATATAGGGGTATAAGGCATTTCTGGAGGCAGAGTGGCACATAGGGGGTCAAAAGGCATATCATGGGGCACAGTGGCATATAGAGGGTTAAAAGGCATATCATGGGCCACAGTGCCATATTGGTGTGGCAAGCCTGGGGGCAGATGTGCGTAACTGGGGGACAGGTTGGAAAATACAAGAAATAAAAACAAAAAAAAAATATTTTTCTCAATCATAGCTTTTATAAAAAAAAATAGTTTACATGAATTAACATTTACTGGTAAAACTTTTTTCCTTTAGGGTCGTCTTATATTCAGGCTTTTTCTTTTTTTCCTAAGTTAATATTCAGATTTCGGGGGGTCGTCTTATAATCAGGGTCGTCTTATAATCGAGCAAATACGGTAATAAATGAAACGTAGCATCGCAGGTATAGATCAAATAAATACATGGAAACAGCACTGCAGGTATTAATCAACTGAACAAGACATACAAACCCTGTATTTGCAGGTATACATGAATAATGTATGGAAACATAGCATAGCAGATATGGATCTACAGAATAACACAGAAACCCTGCATGTATTTCTAGGACAAAAGTTGAGTGCACAAATAATGATGGAATATGTTGCTTTGGCTAGAAAATATGTTTTTTCTATCCATAGCGACATGTTCATTTGTGTCTTGCGCACTCCAGGTTTGTACTAGAAACACATGCAGCCCCTCATTTGATGCGCCAAGGGATGTCGTTTTTGCAAATGTGTACTTTTTGTGCCATAATTTAACTTCCTACGTGAGCAGTAATGCCACGTCAAGGCTTCAACCCTAATTACTGACCATTCACATGCCTTTCATATCTCCATTCACTCACAGAAGCACACACCATACTTTCCATACATTCACTCACAGAAGCACACACCATTCTTTCCCCTTACAATCCCAAAGAAATCATGGTAAAGGGAGAAAAAAAAAATCACTTTTACAGCAAAAATAAGTTTTGCAGTAAAAATGCAAGGTGCTCCAGGGATAATATGGTTACTCACGTACCGCACAGGCTAAATGGCTGATTTTAATAATATTTGCAGTTCATCAGGATTTCAAAAATTGCCTCCCTCTACCGTTGGCTAAATTTAACCCCGTGATCAAAGGGATCATAGGATTAAAAATTAGTATCGGCCATTTTTAAAAAGGGAATGCGACTTTTTATAGCTATATGATCGCTGTGGTAACATTGGCTACCACAGTGATCATTTAGCTAGAATACTTAAACTTTTTTTTTTTTAAAGTTAATCTACTTTGTTTAAATAATTTAATTTGGGGGTCTCTAGGCAATTTTGATCTTTTTTATCTGCCTTTAGAGACCCCCAAATCATTTTTTTTTTACATTTTTATTTTTTTAACTTAATATTTTTTATTTTACAAGCTATATACCGTTGGAAAGGCGAGGCGATTACCTTTCCAATGGTATATGTTGGGGGTCTGTAGCTGCTTAGATGCCTGAGATACAGGCATCTAAGCAGCATGCCCCCATACCTCTTTAACTGACAATTGTCAGTTGTTAATAAAGTTGCGCGGTGACATCATCGCGTCATTGCGCGAGACGTTACCGGGCAGATCGGGTGGCTCCGGTGATGCCCTTCAGTTTGAGGGGCAGATCGCCGGGGTAGGTGGTAATGGAGGTCCACAGACCTCCATCAAGGTAAGGTAGTGCTAGTGACGGCATGGTGCCGTCGTTAGCACCTGACTGGGACTGCTAGCGACGGCACCATGCCGTCGTTAGCAGTCAAGGGGTTACAAATTCGGCGGGGGGACAAGGAATAACCTAGGGGGGGCAATTGCCCCCCCCTTGCCCCCCTGTAGCGACGCCACTGGTCTTACCAGTTCAGCAGCTTTATAGGGCCCTTGTGTCATATGCAAAGCAAATTACTTAAATTATTTCTTATCCCCCCCTTTGTTCCTTGTGCTTAGGGCCACTTACTTTCTTTTCTCTCCCAGCCATGTTGCTCCAAGGTGTCCCTTGCCGGGGGGACTAAAATCCCCATTCCTCCCAGGCCAAGTTGCTCGTTGAGTTAATTAAGTGAAATATGACTTAGGAAAAGTTGAATGAAGCCTTTAGCTGTTTGAAATCTGCCCCTTGAAATCTGAATTTGTTTTCTCTTAAGAAAACAACTTGTTCTCTTTTTAATTACTTAAATTTAAGAAATATTATCTGTTTACTTGCAGCACCACTGGGATTCTGTACTTGCCCGTCGCTGTGCCGAGGCATGCCTTCATGCTCTCCCAGTGTGTTCCCTTGGTGTTATTAACACCCTTTCGGATTGGGATAGTGTTGGGAAGGGACAAGAACATGACGCTCTGGCAGAAACTCTGCAGGGTACATGGAGCTCAGTTTTATGTAAAGGGACAGTTTAATGTCCCGTACAAAACACCTTACGAAAAGCAGCTAACAACTGGCAGGAAATATCTGCCATTAAAATCAATGCTTTCTGAGCATGAGTGCGGGGAGCAGGGGTCTTGTCATACTTCATGGAAAATCTCATGCAATCATGCACTCGTTTTCTGTACTCGGTCGAGTATCTGTATGTGCACACTACTGCCAAAAAGATATTTGTTCAACTCAATACTGGGGGGGGGTATTGCAAATGCATAGATGGGGCTCTAATGAATCGCTCCATGTCTTTGTAGAGGGAAAATGTTAACTTAGAAGCCATCGTGTTCATATATCCAAACTGGAATGTCGCTTTTAAAAGGGAATAGTCTGTGTCGTTACTTTTTCTTTGGTATGTAATAATGTTTCTTTGGATGTTATTAACACGGTGTTAAGATTGGGTGATGTTCAGATATAGTTCTATATAATGTTTTATAACTAAAGGCAATACATGCTTGGGTTTGTTTATCTAGAGTATGTTGATATACAATTACTAGTGACAATGCTGTCCATCTGAGATCCTTTTATTTTTGGATTATACTTCAGGGGTATTTTAGGAACTGAACAGGAGGTCATAGCAACATGATACTTGCAGAACTGGGACTAATATAAGCCAGTGGCAATTCTAAATTTAAATTCTTACCCCTTCTTGTTGCAGCTTGCAGAACTATGCCGTAATACGACTTGACAGCAGGAAATCTTTATTATTTTTTTTCATTATTAAAAGAACAGCTTCTTTATTCAGTGAGACGTATCGCTTGTTCATATTTACCAACATCTGGCATGGTCAGAGAGGGACACAGTTTTAGCTAGGGGCAAGCCCTTACCAGAACTTTTTATTGGCTCTAAAGATGGCTGTTTATGTAATTTTAGTTATGTATTAATTACTTAAATGATGTATTTCATTCACACAACTTTTATTATAAGCACATTCCTCCAGTTTATAAGCACATTACTGAAGGACACTGTGCTACACGTCTAGGAGTTCAAATCTCCAGCACGGGTAGGCCTACACACCCAACTTCTCTCTGATGTGTCAGCAGACACGTGCATGGAACGTTACACACGTGTTTTTGGGTTCTACATGGTATAGTAATATCTGCTTTCATTTGTCTGAAGACTACCCACTCCCACTCCTATGGAATGCAGATACGGCCACCAGCCCAGCATTTTCCAGGACATAAAAGAGTTGAATCAGGGACCCGAGAATTGTCTCCTAATTCCTGGGCTGTCCAGGTTAAACTGGGACACGTGGCAACCCTAGATGTTGATTTGTATAAACATTTCCTGCTTTACATTATAGTGACCCTAGGACTGCAGAACGCTGACTCATACTCATAACTCACACCCAGCAATATTCTAAACTCACAGAAAAGAGGAACAGTAGGATTTGGATCCCAAAGAGGGACATTTCCTTCAAACGCAGGATAAGACATTGTACTATTGTGTCATCACGATATTACAGAATAAAAACCATTACATTTGCTGCATCTTTATCCACTGCTCGGTACTTATGGGGCAATAAAGGGTTAACTAGGAATGTGCTAAAAGAGCGCGGTGTTGCATAATGTCTCCTCCATTAGACTTTGTGTTTCATCATTTGTGACCTTAAAGGCTCTGTGTAAAATCCACACGTATTTCAGTCTAAAAGGGAACGCTATGCTTTTCGTTATTTCTTTTACAAAAGAAGCGCTCATCCATTAAAATAAACAGCTTATTTTGTTAAAAGGACGTTTTGGTCAGATATGTAACTCATTAAACTACTCATTTTTTGTATTCATCTAGTTAATATTTTTATTGAAGGCCTCAATAGATGAGTATACCTAGGAATTTCTGAGCTCCGGCTATCCAGAGCCTACCCTATCGGGACCCAGCCAGGACTGGGTGGTCCCCGCTGACATTGGTCGGTGGTCTCGGTACCCCGATTTAAAGGGGAATTGGGCAGGGACTGTGGCATGTCAAGACCCAGCTCCCGCGACCCGGAGGATTCGGGTGTTGACCCGGGGAAAGTGGTGCTTCTCGTGGAGTTCTCCAGGTCATACCGGGAGAGTTCCTAGGTATGTAGATGAGGGTAATCCTGCCGTGTGCCATAGATGTCACAGAATGAATTCCGTAAGAAATCAGTTAATGTTTATTATTAAAAGTGCAACTTTACGAAATGCTCTAAAATGTTAATCCAATAAACAGAAGCAGATGTTCTAATGGTTTTTTCACACAAAAATACAGTGCAAAGGAGCCTTTTCAATTTCTATGCCTGCTTTTGTGTCACATGACAATTAAGTGTTCCTAGTACAATTTATGAATGAGGAAAAATAATATTTAATGATTAGAGACCATGTTTTAGCCATTCGATAGCACTAGGAATTATCTTTTTTGTGTGTGTGTGACTGTTAAATTGGGGGGGGGGGGTAGTTCAAAGCTCCCAGTAGGAGGTGTCCAGGTGTCTGATATCTCCCATCCAAACTGGGTAAAGGTTCAACTACTTGTGTGCTGTGCGCACAGAGCAGTTAGAGGTCTAGGTGGATTCAACGTGATCATGCAGAGCAGAGTCCAGGTTTATACCTTGTCTTGTGGTGTCCATGAACTTCGTACTAATACCATAAAAATTTGGAACCCAAACGTCCTGATGATACCAAATGGGTGCACCTTTAATACCGTATTGTGAATCCTCAGATCCTATTCATTTAACATGTTACATGTTTTTATGTTGTAGGTTATAGATCTAAAGGCTAATTGTCACACACAGAAAGGTGTTTATCATCTTTCAACTGTTAAAGTGTGTGATAACTTGAAGAGCACTCAGGCTAGAATACTGTTTGGTGACCCCAATTTTAACTCCCTTTATTTTAGATAGGAGTTTGTTTACACAAAATGATCCTGTATTTACACAACTTTGTCTACATTTTTCTACTTTTGCCTTGCATTTTTATCTAAAATTCACACCCGGAAAACATTCTGACCTCTTAGAAAGTTCGTACATAAGAGGAAGAACATGGATTTGTGACCCAATAGGGCGATCTATCCACAGTAAAGCATCCCAAGAGCTGCCACCGCATCTGTCACTCTAGAAAAGATATGCCAGTCCCCCATACCACGACCTGTGTCTGGTACTGTTCAGTCTGTCATAAGTGTGGTTTAAATCTCAGAATTTTCATTATATTTTTAAAACATGGCTATTTTAACAACCATAAACAGTGGTTGGTCGTACAGCCTAAAACCTACCTACCCGTTGCAACATGTATGCAACATTGTATTTAATGCTGAAAAACATATTCATTGTTTGAAGTGTTCACCAGGTCCCAGTTATACATTGGGTTTATATTGTCAGATTATCAGAAATGGGTTATCCACAACTACAGTCCCAGACACCAGGGACACATCAGTGGTATCTTAATCCATCTTTACCAAAAATATACTGTTTGACCTTAAATTTAAATAAGGCATTATTGTGTTCTGTATTGTGCAATGCATACTTCTATTTTAGTGGGTGATCTGTTGCTGGAATCCTTCAGAGATCTGGTTCTGAGTGTGGAGTAGACGCTGCCACCTTATAGGGGAAGGAGAGGTCTTAGGAACTATTAGATTTCTAAAAATGGAGCATATGTGTCGGAAAATGATGCTCTTTTAATTCTTAGTAGGCAATGTTTGTTTAGGTGCCAATGTGTTTCTCAGTACAACACAATAGGCAAGCAGAAATGTAAAAAATATTTGGGGACTGTCCAAGTATAGGCAATAAAACTAAAGTTGGGCACTCTGCTTTTATAAGAGCTCACGGTATGCATTGATTCTATTTTACTCTTTGAAGGGGGTGAGGTAGGTGTAGCTAATGGCCAAACGTTTACAGTGCACTCATTGAAGTGTTCCGAGCAGCTAGATAAACAGACACTGGGTGCCAACGAGGGCAAGTTGGAAGCCCCGGAAAGGAATTTAAGAATGAGTGTGAAACTATCCTGATGACTAATATATATATATATATATATGTGTAAATGTAAACTAAGAAGCTGGTTTACAAAAGGGCATCAAAAGTTTCCCGCGCCCTCCTGTAGCATAGTTTAATGTGTATGTGGACAGTGTCAGCTATTGACAGAGAGATGCTGTATTCAAATTATCTGACAATGTAAACATGCAGAAATCATTATTGATCTTGGTGAAATTGTTATACACTTTGCACAGAACGCACTTGTGGCTTTCCCTCAAGACACCCAATATGGCTCCCTCTCCTTGGCGGTCTAATAGGGAGACATTTGTTGGCAAACATCTTTCTTCTTCTGCATCACCCTGGTTTGTATGGGTAGCAGTCAGACGCAGAGGGACAGATCCTCAGGTAGAATAACTCCAGCATACCATGGAGAGGTGTGACTAGGTGTCACCTAGATTGTAAGTTCCTGCGGGAACAGAGTCCTTCATTCCTCTTGTATCTGTATGTCAATTGCTGTGTTGTACTTGAAGTTATCTGTAAAATTTTCATCTTGTACAGCACTGCGGAATCTGTCGGCACTTTATAAATAAAGTATTATAATAATAATAATAATGACCAATTTGCCTTAGATGTTACGTATGCTTGGAACCCTGATGGTTCTGTCCGAGTTACATAAGTGAACAAAACTCGGATTGTGCAAATCATAAAGTGCTGTGGCTTATAGATCTAGAAAATACATTCAGTAGTAAAACTCTTTAAGCTGTTTCCAAACTAAGTAAGACATGTCAGGAAAAAAATCTTTACATTAACCTAAGGAGCATAAACCAAAGCTGTTTATATGCCTTATGTATATAATGCAACTTAGCACAAACAAAGTGGTTTCTGATGTAAATATAACCGACCAGTTCAGCTTAACTTTTTTTTGCCAAACATTTGCAGAAATGCAGTCGCAAAAAAATTGCTGCTGGCTTTAAAAAAGTACCACTTCTAGTTTATCAGTGTGATGGGGGAGGATGAAACCCCCCCCGTTAACATCCCTGCATTTTATATGTTTACACCTGCGCCAATAAATTCTCTTGTTTGTGCAGTTATAGGCATTTAGCGAATCTTTTCAATACTTTTTCGGGACAATACTGTTATTGGGGATTTTTTAAGCACATCACCTGTTACGACGTACAGCTGTCGTGTCTGGCACCCCAGCCTGTCTGCGATCTTACTTTGCAGGAAATCTGTCGTAAGCCAAAGCTACGGGTAATAGTCTTATTGGGCCATAGGTGCAAATGCTAAGGAAATACCTCATAAAGTGCTAAATGTAAATGTTTGTCCCAAAATTGCTCCAGTTTTAACTTGATTAACATTAGCCATAATTTTTGATGAATTTTGATATATGTAACTGTATTTGTGTGTATATATAAGACACGTATAGGTATTAAAGTAGTAACTGGTATCTACACATACAGCTTGTGGACAAATCTTAAACGGTATCTGACGCTTTCAGCAGGCCCTACGTTTTCGACATGCAGAATAAACACATACTGTTGAGTTTACAGAATACAATAAATCCTGTATATATGTATCAAAACCAGGGGCGTAACTAGACGCCTCAGGGCCCGGGTGCGAGAATCTGTTAAGGTACCCCCCACCCCCACCCCAAAAAAACATGATTTTTACCCAACAATTTTTTTTCAAAATATTCAACAAATTAAATTTACATATTGAATCATATCTGTAAAAAATCAAAGAAAAAGGGGCGCATGTACAAAGGGCATAATCAAAGAAAAAGGGGCGCATGTACATAGGGCCCCTTTTGTACATGCGCTCCTTTTTCTTTGAATACATAAATAATGTATGGAAGCATAGCATAGCAGATATAGATCAACAGAATAACACACAAACCCAGCATTGCAGATATAGATCAAATAGAATTCACATAAAAACTCTGCATTAAAGGTATATTTAAAACCCCCTAAATTATAGGCATAGATCACAGGTTGCGCACCCCAAAACCAGCCCTGGCCTCCACACTGCCCACATAGAACCTGACCAGCACCCAGATAACACACGTAGGGTTTGCCATCTTTGTCCCCAAACAGCCCATCCTGTGCCTGGCTGGATGGGGACAAAGGTGACACTCGGGAGCTGAACTTGTGTGTCTAATCTATATATAAGTGTTTATATATGTATATCTATATAAAAATAAATCTAGAAATCTCCATTTTTTAAAGAAAAAAAACTTTATGCGTTTTGTCCCCCTCCACAGACACACACATATATTTATTTTTATGTTTATAATTGAAATAATAATGAAATAATAATTTAATGCCATATACAATATTTTTTTTTTTAAATACATTATTGTACCGACCTCCCTATTCCTTCCACTTTGGGGCCCTGATGTAGTGCTGATGGAGCGATAGATGAAGACTGCCGTTTTATTTTCAAACTGGATGTACGTGACTGACACGACATCCGGTGCTCCAGCAGTCTGTGTGATGGGGCAGAGCTTTCAGCCCTCATACAGCTCTTGTGGCACGATCCAGTGCTCCTGCAGTCTGTATGAGGGGGCGGAGCTTTCACCCCTCATGCTCTATGTGATCCTACACTCTGAGCGTGAGGGGGCGGAGCTTTCGCCCCTCACGCTGCATCAATGATTAGGCGGCCGTCGCCAGCTCCGTGGCGCGGCTTGCCTTATTTAAAAAAAAAATAATAAAAAAAAAACATAAAAAGGTATCGGGCGGCCCCTTGGCTTGGGCCCCCCTTCCACCGGGTCCCGATTTCGTGCGGCCCCTTGGCTTGGGCCCCCCTGCCGCCGGGGCCCGATTTCGTGCGGCCCCTTGGCTTGGGCCCCCCTGCCGCCGGGGCCCGATTTCGTGCGGCCCCTTTGCTTGGGCCCCTCTGCCGCCGGGGCCCGATTTCATGCGGCCCCTTGGGTTGGGCCCCCCTGCCGCCGGGGCCCGGTCGCAGTCGCGACCCCTGCGACCCCGGTAGGTACGCCACTGATCAAAACCCATCGTATGTGTGTACTGGAGAGAAAAGTATCTTAGGTTCCTGTTTTCAGGATCTACATGATTATTCCTCCCCTTTACTTATCTCCGAGGGAGAAAGTTTCAGGACTGGAAATTGATTAGATAGCAAATCATTTTGGGTCCATGGAGATTAAAGCACAAGCTATATATAGTGTTAGTTAGTGGATATAGTTAAATATCTCCCCTGTGTTGGTATTTGAAACAAAAAGATTGCGAAACAAAATGTAATTTAAGGGTATCCCAGCATACCGGCTGGGTCCTCCTCTGATATCGTTCTGGTTGATGTCAACCTTTTGTGTTCACCTACTTCTGAAAACAACAACGTAGACTACTGCTCGCTGCCCAACCCTAATGTTTTTTGGTGCGGAAAACTTTTGGCTGTCTTTAGAAGGATATGTTTACAGGTTTGAGCTCTCAGTCGGACGGTTAAATCTCTCCAGCAGTGCCACCTACTGAGTCTTTCCTGTTCCCCACTTACTCCTCTTAGGGCTGAATTTGGATCTGCTGTGGCTCTGGGCGCAGCTTAATGTAGAGATCTGTGTGGATGAACAGTGATCGCTGTATTTTGGTCTGGTTAAAAAGTTGACAGAACAGCATTACTAAATATCTCTGATGAGTCTCTGCTGATTATCAAAGAGGACTTGACTTGACAATAACTTTTGTGTTGAAGTACTTTGGCCTGTCGCGAGCTTCATCCTGAGGTTTCTGAATACGTAGAATGGTGATTATCTAGACTTACCATTATAGTAATTATCTTGGGTCATTGCTCTTTACCCAGCACAGAATACACAACTGTAAAAAGAGGTCTGTTTGACGTCACCTAGAACTACTGGAAGACTGAAGCTTTGCTGTGCTCTGCTTTGGCACGAAGTGTGCTCGAGTTCTCAAAATATTCACAGTGGTTAGGGTACGATAAATAACGTCTTCTGTTATGAATTTGCCTGAGAATATACATTCACATTGCCAATGATAAAACATACGTGTTTGCCAGAATTATCCAACCTTCTCACACGGTTAGATACACCTCATTATTTGAAATAAAAACAATAGGGCAGATATTTGAAGGTGGGGGCTATTCAATTCCAGATACTGGACCTGTCAATGTTTTTTTTTTATTTTGAATGTCTGGGACAGCATCATTTTATTCTTAATATTTTGTCTCTTTTTAGTGGGAAGTTGGTATCACCCAAATGGAAGAACTTCAAGGGCTTAAAGCTTCAGTGGAGAGATAAAATCCGTCTTAATAATGCCATTTGGCGCGCATGGTACATGCAGTGTAAGTAGAGCTCGGCTACAGTATGATGTCTAATCCTTTTTTTGACTTAGCGATGTAATGAAATACTTGCGTTCTATGACTCTATAAGGCTAGGTTTCCACTTGGGTTTTTTTAGCTAAAAACGCCTATAAAAACGCCAATAGCGCCACCTGGCGTTTTTTTGTGAAAAACGCATGCAGCCAGATGTTAGCTGTAATTCAATAGGAAATCGCAAAATGCCATTTCCACCTGGCGTTTTTCTGTTTGGCGTTTTTTTAGTCCTCTTTGGCGTTTTTCTGCTTTTTTGGGCTCTGTGGCAGTTTTTCAAAACTGCAGCATGTTGACACTCTGGCGTTTTTTGCAAGAAATCTTGGCTTTTTTTCTCCAATAGAAGTCTATGGGAGAGAAAAAACGCCATGAAAAAGCCATGTGGGTTTATTGCCTTGGCGTTTTTTATGGCGTTTTTTCCACAGTTACAATGCAGAGGATGGACCCAGTATCTGTGTGTCCTACGAGAAATAGGCTGAAAACAAACAGTTTCACACAAAACAAAGTCCTGGACTGGTTCATATTGAATTTTACACCATTTGGAACAAACATGCCATTACAAACAAACATACGCGACCGGATCCTGCGTGCCAAAAGCAACAGCAAACAATTTGCACCATCATTTGGGGCCAATCTTCCCAGAGGAGCAGACATTCGGAATAAAGCATGCCTTACAAACCACAGAAAAGAGACAAAAGGGTCTACCAAGTAAATGACATCAGGAGAGGGCAGATACTTGCCATTTATCCTAATCCCTTTTAGCTGGGTGAAACTTCTAACTTGTAAAGGCTGGAAAAACTGCCTAAGGTCAAAAAAAGCAATTTCCACAGAAAGGCTAAAACGCCAGAAAAAACTGCAGAAAAAACGCCAAAACGCAGCTAAATGCAGTGGCAGTTTTCTTGGCAGTTTTCCTGGCGTTTTTCATCAAGAAAAAAACGCCGGACAAAAACCCAAGTGGAAACCTAGCCTAACTGCACTTTTTGTAATCACAGGGCTATCGCTTTGAATCATTTCACACATAATTTAATTTTATTGAAACAAAGCAATTATTACTCCTCCCGCCTTCACCGTTTCCAACGAAAATCTAAAAGTGCTGTGAAACTTAGGTGCAGTACATTTAAAATGAGATTTTGTTTTGCCTATATTTTATACCGCAGTTTACAGACTCATTTTGACATGGACATCTTTGCGATGTTGGAAGTTCTTTTATATAAAAGATAATGAGTTTATCCACAAATGCGGGAGTTGAAAGGAGAATTGCGGTTTCCACAGTGGGTTCTTGCAAGTCGCCTTACCCACTGAACGGTGCCAGCTAAGCCCTTCTTGTAGGATGGCATTTTAATAAGCGCAGTTGAAGCCACAACTTTCCTGCAAATTCCATCAATTCCCGCTTTAATGAATAAGCCTCATTATCTTGGAGCATATAAGAACCAGTTGGTATCTCTTATCTGCTTGTTCTGTCTCATTGCAGTGAGTTTTGCATAGTTGAAAGGATTTGTCAATTTTTCCTATTCATTTTTCCCATAAAATGTCTTGCAGGGCATTTGCATGCTTTGCTGAGTTATGGAGTGGTTTATAGTTCCTCAGACGTGCACCTTCTTTATTTCCTACAACAATTTCTGCTTTGTGGGAAAAAAAGAAATGTCGGTGCGCTAAGCTAGTCACAGGCTCAAATAATACAAATGTATAATACGAGGCCTACCAAACAGGTGTAAGCATGCTGCAAGAAACAGTGTATTGGCTGTACAATGTATACAAAAAACAAAAGCTGTCAGAGCTTTGTGTTGACGTTGTGTTTTATGTCTTTTCTAAAGATCACTATTTTTTTTTCTTTCCAGATATAGAAAAACGTCAAAACCCAGTGTGCCACTTTGTGACCCCTCTCGATGCATCAATAGATTTTGATGAGCACCGTCGGCCTGAGGTATGGGTTTCTAGCTATTTTATAAGATAATGTGAAAAATGTACTTGTGTCTGTATATATTCTGGCTCCTGTTTGTGTGGCAGAGATTAAGATGCAATATTCCTTTCTAGGACATACAACCAAGATGCTGTAGATTAGGCCATAAACACGCGCTTTTGACGATTTATGAACCTGTGGCGCATGTAATAAATAAATACTATATACCATTAATATAATAATATTGTAAAGTAGTGCCAAAGAAGCTCTGCGTGTATAACTTCTGGGATCTTGAATAAGTTGATTGTTTGACATGTTGCTTGTTTGGCCCTTGGTCTGCATGTTTATCTCATGAATGTCTTTATATGTTTTATACTTACAATTAAATACTGATCTTTAATTTTAATGGGTTCATTTATACTACGTACCGTCATAATTGATGATGTCGGTGAGAATTCTGTAGTTGTTGCTCAGTTTTTGACAGATATCCTCTGGTGATACACGGTCGTAGGAAAATTATAAACTAATGTATGTGATGCTAGCCCGCTATGCTGTTGGATAAAAACTGGAGTTTCAGTGATCCCTGAAAGACATAAAATGGCATTACTGCCCCTTATATATATTGTACTTATTGTCTGTGTAACCCTTTTAAATTAGTATACATCTGTCTTTCCTCTCCAGGCAATAGCTACGGATGGAAAGTACTGGAAAAGAAGAATTGAGATAGTAGTTCGAGAATATCACAAGTGGAGAACATACTTCAAGAAAAGGGTAGGTTTCTTTGTGGAAGAATTCCTTGTTGAATCAGTGTTTGAGAGTACCTTTTATTGAATTGTCATATTTGTATTGTATTTCCAAAGCAAAACAGCCATACACATACGCGTGGAGAGGTCCATTATGCCGTGAAGATGTTATAGTTAACATCATATTTTTTTATTTCGAGTTTTTAAAAGCAATGCTATCTGGTATTAGTAAAATGTGTTTTTTACGGCTGTTTGTAAATGGTATGTATGAGCATGTGTGCCTGTTTGATTGGTTCCCAATTTCGTGCACAGCGATCTGTGACATAGCAGATGGCACGGAAGTATGATGTGATTTTAATATATATAATAGTATACCTACATTTCCTAGCTATTTCATCACTCATTGAAATGTCTCACCCTGCTTGATCTTCAGTGTTGGTCGTTTTCACATGTGATATGACTAAGACAAATAAATGTACTAAGAATAAAAGATAAATATAGAATATAAGGCAACAACACGAAATATAGGTGAAAAATCAAGGGTCAGACAACTCATCAAATATAACTGAAAGATTGTCCAGCACACTGCTAATGCACTTTCATTGAACTATAACAGAAGTTTCTGTGTCTCAGATGCACATAGTCTTTATTAAGCGTATGAAGGAGTAATAAAGGCTATGCAGCAAAAATGAAATCATTTCTATGATGTCATATAGTGCCGATTGTCAAACTACTGCAATTAGAATTGTATTTTTTAAAGCATGTATTGTACATAATGTGTGTCGTTAATATTTCTACATTTTGTCCAGACAGTGATGTTCGTATTGATTGGTCCTTTGCTGCCTATTAAAGAATTTTAAGATTAATTAACTTTATTGGGAATGCTTCTAGCATCTGACCATTTTATACATGAATGCTAGCGCCTTGTTTTTATCGAGCGATGTGGGTTTCTGCCAAGGTTACCTTGTAAAAATAATAAATGTTGTACTGATCAATTGCAAACCCATTTATTTCTTTTCAATAGTTACAGAAGCACAAAGATGAGGACCTCTCCAGCTTGGTTAAAGTAAGTGTCGCATTGATATACTGAAATACAGAGCAAACTAGTTAGATCCGAATCTGTGAATTATTTACAGAGGTATGCTAGCGCACGCAGCATATTGCCACATATGTTCCAAAACAGACCAATCGTTGTAGATCTGTAGTACTTCCTTTTAGTTATGCAACAGCTGCATAGGTTGCACATTCCACAATGTTCTTACGTCAAGCCATTTGGTTGACGAGGCAGGGTGTAGGCCTCGGTGTGTTTTCACCGAAGGGAAAACCTGCTCTTATTTACGTGGAAATATAAAGCGATCCCATTTAATAAGCCATTTACATTGAGCCATCGTTGTGACCATAATAGTAGATCCTTAAAACAACATTAACGAAATGTCGTCTCTCTTTACATTCATAGAACCAATATTTCAGCACAGCAAGAAGCGGTTTACATTGAAACATTGCACATAGTAGTTAAAAAGAAAAGAAAAATCACACATTTCATATTGGGTATCCTGATTGCACATACAAAGAATTGATTGCTTTATGTCGTGAATTGGAACCCTGTAAAACCTGGCGGTGCACTATATTACCTCTGCTGTCCAAAATTACATCTCAGATTTATTTCGAATACCTTTTGGCCTCCTGAGCCATGTTTGTTTATTTGTACATCGGCCTTGTTTGTAAGTGTCTCTTCAACAGCCTCAAGCGAGTATATTTATTCTTTATAAGTTCTAACCGCAGACCATAAATTATTACTTTTCATTCTGTATTCCAGTGTGTGAGATGGTACACACTTATAAATCCCTCATGCGTGTTTAAAGCCTTTTATTAGTGGCAAGTGATGGCTAATGGATGCCATCACCTCATAACACAATCCTCCCAGGAGTGCCACCTGCTTTATTCATTTTGTTGTGCATTCATATCTATGTAATCCGTTTAATTTATGAAGCTTTTCTGGTGAGCGTGTTCTCCTTGATCATGTCTTCATTTTTATAGATTTATAGATGAAGATTTTGGGCGGAAAACTGCGTTATACATTTTAAGGTTATCAGATATTCCTAAACAATATACTCTATGTAAATTACCCTACTTAAAACCAACATCTAGTGCCAGAATTGTCTTCAAATAAAAAAACCCAATCACTAATAGTGTACAGCAATGTCAGGGGGACTGTACACTTACTTTAAGTGGAATCCCATAGTAATCAAACTCATAATGGTGATAGTGTCTGTCAGTCGAGGCCCGTATTTACAATTCAAGATTGAGGTAATTTAAAAAATAATAATCGCATTTCAGGATGATGATGTTGTCCCATGGAAACGTGTGGATGGCAGAGAAACCCCAGTCCCGATGGAGGAAGAGCCTTTCTTGGACATGGAACTGCTTATGGCGGAGTTCAGTGACACTTTATTTTCTACTATTTATTCACATCAGCAATACCCCAAAGAGACATGTAAGTACCTTTTTTAGATTCATGTTTTTAACACCGTAATGAAGGGAATTCTGTACTTTGATACTTTGCATCAATATGGAAAGTAGTAATAGGGAACTGGGTTTATCGACTTTTATAACATTAAATTTAGTACGCAATTAAGAATACAAACCCATGTCTCGCTCCTCAACTCCTTCTGCAATATCGGCAAGTACTTGCGTGTCTGAAGCCTTTGAAATAAGCAGTGTTATGTATTAGAAAAGGTTGTCGTTGGCTAAGGTTTGATCAGCAACAACATTCTTGGTGAATTTTACCATTTTTATGTTTGCAATGCTTGAAATTTGGATGAACTGCCCAACTCTTCATGAAAACTACTTTCTAGGCGCTTCTATACTTATTCCAACTTGTATATTTTCCCCTAATTAACAAATGCCAAAAAGAGGAATGATCCTTTAGAATGAACAGATAACATGCCAGAGAGTGGTTTCCAACCCAGTCCTCAAAGGCACACAGAGGGTCCAGTTTTTTTTATGAATCTCCCTATTACAATAGAATGGTAATTAATACACCCTTCCCTGTTGGTGTGTCTTGAGGACTTCCAGCATCCTTAAAGAATGTGTACAGGTGAAATATCACTGCCCCGTATTCAGCAGACTGCACTCGCTTTAAACAACTTACAGCTCACAACATGGGGTGACAACGATGTGGACATCTAGTAGATAGGTCCAAATATCAAGTGGGTATTTAATCACTTCAAACTACCAACTCTTCAAAAGAAGCTTTCACCAGCATAACAGCACATGCTGATGTCTCCTTGCATACTTTCCTTAAGGGTCTCATTCCCATGTTTGTACCCTGTTCTATCCAACCTATTTCTTGTCTCCAAAAATATTTGTTGTTTATATTAAGGTAAACGCCAAAGACCATTTCAGCTTAATATGATCCATCGCATTATTATGTTAATGTGCAGTCTATGCACCTTGTATCTATTCCCGACCTAAGTTTTCTGTAGGACACATAATACCCCATATCTCTCCGTCTTGCTGTTGACACTCTTTACTATACTTTTTCATTTTCATTACAGTTACTTTCTTTAGGAGAAAGATAGCAGCTACATTTATGTAATCTATATTTTGAGACCCTTGTATCGATTATTACTTGGTGTGTATTTCAGCTCATGCCGGGAATGCAGATATGATACAACCTGAGCTGTTTCCGCTCCAGCCCAACTTGGATCTAATGGACACTTTTGAAACCTTTCAGGGTGAGTGGGTGAGCATCATTTGCATCATCTGAGAAAACCTTTATCCTTCAGTCTATACAGTATAATGTGGAGCTAAATGCTATGTTGGTCTGTGCAAAGACTTTCCTGGTATTGAGTTAGGATTCAAGGGAGTCTGTCTTGCTTGGCCTTGGCTTGTTCAATCCGGTCTAGAGAGAGAGGTTAAACAGGGATAATTTTGTGAAAAACTAAGATTTTTAAGAAAACACATTTTCTGTGTAACCAAAACTCACCAGGGATCTATAGAGTACTGCACTATAATGAATGTGCAAATAATTACACATAGGAAATTCATTTTAATTGATAAACTAAGTGAGAAATGATCAGTTAAAAGATTGTTTTGCATTTAGGATGTCAGAGATAAGTCTTGCAGTTTTTTGATGCCTTGCTTTCCAAAGCGAACTCCTCATTGACTTAACTTTCTATCTGTACATGTAATTCCCTTGTACACTCCCATTGTGAAAACAAAATACTAATTATTGGAAATACTTAAAGGTCAAATCTCTGTGTGTGTTCCTGACCCTTTGGAACTTCTATTCCAGATATCTTCCCCTCCAATCGTCTGCCATCAGGATTCTTCAATTCTGCCTCTGCTGTTCCCCCCGTCCCAATGTCTGACACTACTTTACGCTCTTGTAGTCAGGCATTGCAGGTAAGACTTATTTTATGTTTATGAGTAAGTAACAATCATATATGCAATTTAACAAATATTTGACACACACTTTTTATTGCTGGCTTTTGATTAAAACATGGCTCTCCTGATAATGAGCTCACCAGCAGGTCATGTCCACTGACCACTGTGGACAGAACGGTGACCCGGGTAGCCAAATGGCACCCTTGGAGAATCAATGTAAAGTTTTTGATAGCTCAAATAATAACGGTTATGAATTGTTTCTTTTCTAGCCTACTGTTGTGCCTAGTAGCACCCTAGCACCTGTGAACCTAGATGAGGAGCTTATCCCATCCCCTGGTCCTCCTTCCATCCTCCCACGTGTCCCAGAAGTGAGAAGAGAACAAGCAGCAAGCGCGGGAAGCATGTCTAGCGCTCATCAACCAGTCAAGTTTACTTCAGAGACTTCTATAAGCAGCCAACAGAATTTCTTCCCAGTGTTTCCCCCTCCAGTGACGCTCTTCCCAACCCAATCTGCCCAACCAACTGTGCCTCCAAATACGCGCCTAGCACCCCAGCCTTCTTTTGTTCAGGCGGACACTAATAAGTTTCCATTCTGCAGTAACTCTGTTATCACACACACTGCCTCTGCCACGCTTACCAACAATCCTGCAGCAACTACCTTCAGCCAGAGCCAGAACCTCATTCTTACAACTCAGCAACAAGTGCCTTGTAACATTTCACTGCAAACAACAGGGGTAACTCCACAGAGTACCCACCATACATACTTTGCCCTCCCCACCTCTGGAGTCAAGCAAAATAAGCAGCCTCAGAAAATTGTGCCTGCTCCTCCTCAGCCAGAGACTGTATCTTTATTATTTGCCCCTGGTAAGTATAAATGTAGTTATTTGGACATTTTTGTGAGTCCCGGAGAACTATCTGCTATTTGTTCTAATTTAGATTTTTGCTTCTTATTATTGGTAAGTACCAACATGAAGTTTAAGTTTGTATTTGCTTCATTTATTGGTTAAAAATGTGCAACACCTGTAGATTAGATATTTATTGGGGAATAATCTTTTTTAGGTTTCCTAGATTATATATATATTTTTTTAATGTTTTTCAGTTAGATTTATGGAAATTTTGTCTTTTTCTTTAGGAGAGGGAAGGGGGTATCACATATATATATAGGGGACTATACGTGGACAGTTTGGTCCACCACTTACCTACTTTTTAAACTTGTGAACATCAAAATCATAATTTGTATTAGTTCAATAATTTTCAACATAATTATCCAATTTAGATCTAAATGCTTATTGTTCATTGTCTGGGTAAGTCAATCTCTCTGATTATTTCATTAAAATGGAGTACCATAAGATGATTTATTTTTCATAAAAAGCCCATCCTGCAACTTCACAAGCTTGAAAATAGTTTTAAGTTATGTTACAATGATGTCATATCATGGCACTCAGACACGGCATGCTGGGACTAAGGGATCACTTTGCCGGCAGCGTGTATAATATGCACTCCCTTTTTCCCAACTCTTGTAAAAGGTCTAAATTGTGTGTATTATACCCAAGATCGTACGGTATTTAACTGATCTGTATTTAGCTATAGAAGTTACATCCTGTAAGCATGCATTGTTGCTGGATATAGATTTTGAAGTTTGAGTTGCTCTGGATAGATGTGGGTCTTTCTAGTTCTACTAGTATACAATTGCTGCTATGATGTATTAGGTTTAGTAAATTAAAGATCACAATGGACCTTGAAATTAAATGAACAATTTAATGAGTACAAACTGTTTTTAGACATGATGGTGAATGTTCCCTCTGCCATCTGAATGGTTCTTTCAGCTTCCTTCACAGGTCAGACGCAAGCTG
This sequence comes from Spea bombifrons, assembly GCF_027358695.1. NCBI lineage: Eukaryota > Metazoa > Chordata > Amphibia > Anura > Pelobatidae > Spea > Spea bombifrons. Next base: position 125,488,682 of record NC_071087.1, on the reverse strand, counting down.
TGATAGTGTCCCCAGCCCCACTCAAGACAGACGCCATGCTGGCTTCGAGGATAACGCAGTCCAACGTAGTTATTGCACCAGCTGGCATTGCAGGAGTAAGACGCTGATCTTGATCTTTTCTTCATATTAAGGCTCTGTGCACCAACGTGTATATCATATGTAGTGCTGTGCTGTCTAATATGTTCCGTACATTTGCCAATTATTTGGACGTGCTTGTGTCTAAGACAATAACATGCTTTTAATATGTATTACAGCAGTCGAGATAGATATCTTGTATCTTTAGTGTATTTATTTCTATTACAGCCATAATTTGACCTCATCTTAGATTCAATATAGCTTTATGCATATCCTATGCATGTTTAAATGCCCTCACTGTATTGGTCTCTACTACCTCTCCTTGGAGGATGTTCCACTGATCTCACCCCTCTTTCAGTAAAGTAGAACTTCCTTTACATTACATCTAAGCCTCTGATCCTCTTGTTTCTCCTTCCGTTCATAGGCATCTGGTGTGGCAGAGTTCCATGGCAGTATTATTGTTGGGCCAGCTCAGCAATCTCAGGGTAGCCAAAAGTCTCAGCCCCGGATCTTCCCCAGTCCATCTACTGAGCCTTTGGTCAAGAGAGAAAAGACTCCGTCACAGACCAGCAGAACTGTTCCTTCACCTTCATCCTGTGAGCTCAGGGGTTATAGACCTTTTGTAGAAATGTTTTTTTTATCTATTCTGCAGTCTGGAAAGCTATTAAACTAGGTGATAGCTGTTAGCCAGTAGTTTTTTTTGTTTATAGTGTTACAATTAGTAGTACCAAAAACAAATGGAAAGATACATGTATAGATTCTTTACTTCTATCAGATTATAGTGTACGTGGACATGTCACCTAACATTTGTTTAAACTGACTATAGCTTGTGCAGCTTTTTTCGATGTAATTGAAAGGTAATGGAATTGGGTGGTTATATACATTGATCTGGCCGTACAAAAGCTCAACGTGTCAGAAAAGAGCATATAAACTAATACAAACCAAATAATACTTGATGGCAAGGAATTGTCATGGAGATCCTGTGTGCTTATTATACTCATGCAGGTATGGTATTTGAGTCAACAACAAAATGTAAGATTTGGGAAAGTGACATCATTTAGAGAAGAGAAGGCATGTAGTTATGATCATTGATGTACTAATCCACTTCAGTTAATCTGTACATATTATTGCATGTGTAAAATTGTAGGGTTTGGAAGTGTTACAGGTCCACTTAAGAATGGTCTTTCTTCCTTTTGAAGTTTCAGCACGTGTATTCTTTCCATGAACACATTTATTTTATTTATAAACTGTGTGGCTTGTAGATGCCCCATCAACTACAGTCTGAGATCCAATCCCCTGAAAGTTTCTATACGGGCTGGAGCTCTACCAACATGTTGCTAGAATGTCAAGTGATTTAGTAACACAAATGGCGTTTTTTTGTTGTATTTCTATCCTGGTTTACCACTACATTGTCTTTTTTTAAGGCCGAGATTGTCAGAATTCGAGGCAGGGATCCCCTTGTGCATCTGAACACAGCCTCAGCCCACCACAAAACTCAGGAAAATCCACAGCCGACTCTCACAACTTCAGTTGCAAGGTACAATTTCTGAATGTCACTGGTTTGCAGGCTTAAGGGGTCTGTTTAGCATAATTATGTGTCAAAAATCATTTTTTCTGCATTTAATTAGTACATATTAACAGAGGAACCTGCTGATACAGGATACGTGGACCATGTTTGGGATATGCTATATCATTCTGGCTGTGTGATTTTGTACAATGTCTTTGAGTTTGGAGTAGCCATGATTGCCAACAATTGTTTGTGGACATGCCCAGCCAAAAGGCATCGAAAGGATGAGAATAAATTAGTGATCGCAAGATATGTTTTTTGAAATGTAGTATTTTATTTAATAGAGGCAAAATACATTAATTATATAAGATATATTATTTATATTTGTATAAATTTACAGGGCATTTTGGATCCATAGGGTACCACCCTTTGTAAGTTCCAGATACCACCAATAAAGTTTTTTTTTGCCTTCAGTGAAGAATTGACTACTATTAAGTACTATTGATGAAACCTTACACTAGTCTCGACACTTTGCATATTGGGTTGAATTAATTGACTATAAACTAAAATAATGGTACCATGCACTCATATCTCCACATGCTTTCACCATCTTTACCCTTGCAAATTAAATACTTCTTTCTATTAACAGCAGAAGGGGAAAGAGGTGGTAAGAGTTTCACAGAAATGCAACTTTCACTTGATTCTTGTATGACCCTGTAGGTGGAAACAACAATCCTGAGTACATGATTACCACAAAACATTGTGACCTGCCAGAAAATGGCTGCCTCTGCCTTCAGGGGTCCACCATTTAGTAGTGAAATGCATATTTTACATTTGTTACGTTACTATTCGTGCCAAGAGATTGTATCAACATGTACTTTGTTTACTACAAAAATATTACTAAAGCACAGTGCTAGATATTGGACAAGCCATTCTCTCCACTCCAATACTCTGATAACATACTCTGCGAGCCACATTTCCACCATCGAACTAGCATTTCCATTTAATTTAAATGTATGCACCCCGTTTGCTTGCTGGGCAGGTTTTTGCTTTCATAATTACCTATGTATTGTTACTATAATACCTGTGTGTAATATGTGTATGCCTTCTCTTTATATGTGTGTATATTATATATAATACCTTTATAACCAGACTGTGTTTCTCTTACAGAATAAACGACTGAAACATATTGCTGCAGAACAGATGAGGCGATTTAATATAAAGGTCGCTTTCAACACACTAAACAGTTTTGTGTCATCCAGCACAAAACCGGTAATTTCACTTTTTTAGCTGACTCTATAAGATGCTGCTATTGGTGCTGAAACAAGGACAGGGGAGAGAGGGGGAAAATACATTTTTTAATATATTATTTTTTTGGGGGGTTAATATCTTGAATTTTTTTTTTTGGGGGGGTCAGAATACATGTAAAAGACCAGTAATTAATACATAGCAAATAATTCCCAGAAACAACCCAAGAAAAAGTTGTGGCAAAAAGTATATTTTTCTTGAGATGTTCTTAATAGCCCAATGTATCAGTTCTTAACATTAATGGAGAGAGAAAATTGCCCACTAGGGGTTTACCCAATCTAAATGACAATGAAAAAACATTGAAATGTGTCCCCACCCCCCATAAAACATCATTTTTAATAATTAAAATAAAAAATGGCTCAGAAATGGTCAAATGGAAATAAAAACTAAAATACAGTAAGACATAAACTGCCCTATATGAAGACTTCCAAGAAGGGGGGGAAAAAGAACACTACTAGGCTAGGATGACCTGCTCCCCAGGTCTCAATTGGGTAATAAGCTACAAATAGCCATGAAACTAATCTTATCAACCCAAGGCGATATAAACCAGAAGAAGCTGTTAGCAATAGAGAGGAGAGGGAGATACTCAAAAGAAACAGATTTGCTGAACTTCCCCTAATTGATTTTTTCCCAAAAGAGCGCGTCCGGCGTGCGGTTCACCCGTCAGTGTGCTGGCTTTATCAGGGGTATGGCGCTTGGCGCTGGCCATTTACATTGTAAGGGCCAAACCTTTTAGAAACAAAACTGCACATTGTGCCGAAAGAGCAGCAATCAGGCTTGTAGATGACTAGAAAGAAACTTCTTTTTGGTTCCTTGGCTACATTGCATGGCTGTATATTTCCATAATGGGCTGCATTATGATGTATTTAATAACGCAGGGCAAGAACATATAACTGATGATGTATAAATATATTCTTGCCAATTCAGATTAGCCATGCCATCACACTACAGAAGACTGTGGAGTATATTGCCAAACTGCAGCAGGAAAGATCCCACGTGCTGGAGGAGACAAGAAGACTCAGGGAAGAAGTGGAAAAGCTGAATGTTGCCATAAAGTATGTTTTCGTTCACCTTGTTATCATCGTGTATACTTATGATTTATGTAATCCACCTTCATTGGACCATTAAAAAAAACAGAAATTGACTCTGCTACAACTTTAAAGGTTCTAAATTCTAATCCATTTTGAACATGTCAGCTTTTCAACATTTGATGTCTTTTCTGTGAATGGTTTCATACATCATATATATACAGTATGTTCTTCCTTTCTCTAGTTCCTGTCAACAGCAGCTGCCAGCCACTGGAGTTCCCATAACCCCACAGAGATTTGATCATATGAGGGATCTGTTTGAGAAATATGTGAAGAGTCAGACTTTACAGAACTGGAAGTTCTGGATTGTATCCTTTCATTTCTATTTGTCTAGTACTGTATTATAGCTTATGCTTAAGTGTATTGAATAATTGTTGGTTGTTATGAGTCAACTCACAAGGCTATCCTGCTTTTTATATCCTGATTATCCCTTATCCCATAGTGGTATGTATGTATATGTATATATGTATGTATATATATATATATAATTTACTGATGCCCCTGTCTTAAACTCAGTTCACTTACATATTTAAAGGCATACTACATGCCATTGAATGACTGCAAGAAATGATTGTAGTCAGAGAAGCTTAATTGTATAGAGGGTTGGATATTATTTGGAATAGTAAATAGTATTTTACTCTTATTTTCCTCCCTCTACAACATGAGCTCAGATTTTGAACTAACTGAGGTCTTTGACCAAACTTTATTTTTTAAAATCATCTCAGGAGTTAATTTTATAAGTGTTATCACTTCAAAGCACTTATCATATTATCCAGGGATGTCCTCTGTGGAGATGGGGCAGTTGCCCTGGGCTCCATGATCCGACCTAGAGAATAATTCTTATGCCCTTAATTTAGCTGGATTTAATTAGGTGAAACTATTGGTGTGCCACACAAAACATGGTGCTTCTCACAGTTGTTATTGAGCTCTACCACAGATCTGTTTGAAACCTAGCAACATCCATGGTTAAGTAATATTGTCCCCAATAGGGGTCCTACAAAAGTTTAGTCACCCTGGGCCCGCACCCCAAAAGGGATGATCCTGGTGATATTGGGGAGTGAAAGAGTTCAACCCTCCCCGTATGTAAGATTTTGGGAATATTAAAAGGCTCTGAAAAATAAGCTGGAGCGTACCACAAGGCGTTTTTGTGTTCATTTTATGTTTTATGGTGTAAAAAGCGTACTGATGCTTATTTAATGGGTTATCCGTATTAACGGTGGTTATTTCCTTTTACTTGATAACTTCAGTTCAGTATCATCATAAAGCCTCTTTTTGAGTCTTTCAATGACATGGTATCCACAAACAGCATCGAGGAGATGTACAGCACCACACACGATTGGCTCAGCCTGCACTGTTCTCTTCCTACTTTGAGGCCGAGTAAGTACTTACACGCGTCTTAAAATATCTTTTTATATTGAGATATATGTATGTGTGTGTATATAAAACTATGTGGTGTAATGTGTGTGTATGTGTAAGTTATAATGACCTCTTTCTATCTCTTTCCTTCCCAGTGGTGCTGCGTACCCTCCGTCAGCTGAGCACAACTACATCCATCCTCATGGACCCGTCAAGTCTGCCTGATCAAGCCAAGCAGGCTGTCCATAAGAACAGTAGAGGTGGAAGGGATACCTAAACCATGGACAGATAGGCAGAAGAAAGTGAATATGGTCTTATGTTACATAGGTCTCCACAGGTGATCTTTAACACTCCATACCGTGTACCTAGTCTTGACAGAGGAGATCAACCTACAAACACATTCATGTTCATCTGGAATTCCCTTTAAATGCAAGATGTCACGTCCTCTGTGAAAAACCGAAATTAACATTCTCCATTAATGACCTCAAAAAAAAAAAAGTATCTAGATCAGGTTTTGGAATCACAGAAACAAATTTATAGTTAAAGGGAAATTCAATTTTGTGACTTAATTTAAAAAGCTTTTTTTATTTTCTGTATTTTTTTGTTCTTGGTGACTGAATCTTTATATTTTTTACTTAAGCTTCTGAGCATGTGATTTCAGTGAGTTCCATTCCGACACTGAAAAGGGTTAAAGACAAAGGGGTAAGCGCAATGGGTTGTTACATACAATAATACAATATGGCTTTCCTAAAGCAATTATAATTTCCTTTTTACCCATTAATGAAAACATTTTTGAGTCTTGGCGTCCAATGGTTTATTTTCTGCAGCTGCTTGGGGCAAAGTGCTGTGGGTTAATGCATTCAGTGCCAGGGAAGATGTAAACCTTTTGTATAAATACCCTAAAAGTAGCAATAACCTGTAGGTTTAAAGAGGAAGGCTGCAAAAAGTATAACGCATTGTTATACACTTCTATATTCCTGTCCTTTTTCTGCACGGTTTCTGGAACTCGGTGAGCAGTTTCACTGCAAGATTTGTATTTATGAATGAACAAGTATGTAGTGCATATACAAACACTCGAACCGATTTGTTATAAGACATGATCAATGCTCGTTTTCAAAAGATATGTCCTGTCCGACAGGTGGGGGTCGTGAAAGACAATGCTTCGCCCTTAAGGTCATATTATACTCTATAACAACAGATTGACAATATAAAAAAATATATGTATGCATATTATTATTATTCCTCTGAGTTTATGTACTTGATCTATTGTAATCAGGCTTCCTTCAGAAGTACTACCTAAAATCACATAATGGTGAGGGCCAGTTAGGACGATGTGCAATGATTTGCAAGTCTCTGATCTCGCTCTTTCCTTATCGTCCAGCTAGGCTTAGTCAAGGGGTCTTTTTGTTGCAGGTAATTTGCACCATGTATTTGTTTTTTAAACAATAAAATTGTGTATATGTAATGGAACATAAAGGTTCCAAAGCCTATGCATTTGAGGGGTAATGTCAGGTGGCTCTTCATGTTACTGAACAACAAATCTCCTGGTTCTTAAGAAGACTTTTTAGCAAGATGAAGACTCTCTGAGGTTCATAGGAGTTGTAGTTCAGCAGCAACACCTGGAAAGGCACCTGTTTGCTCCCCCTGTATTGTTCTGTGAAGGGCAGTATCCATCACATGTTAAGCTATTTTAGCCATTATTTTGGGCCATGCGAATATATTTTATTGAAGTGGAGAAAAGGAGGCGCTTGTATAGTAAAAAAATGTGAAGATAAAAATGAGGTTGTAAGATGTGATTAAAGTCTTTATAGTGTTTTTTTTTTTGTTATCCAGTATTTTAGCAGGATAAAGTCTATTATATTTGCAGTCTAAAAATTCCTCTCATTTTCTGAAGCACAAATTCCCACCATTTCCAAAACGACAATACATTATGGAAAAATAATAAGGCAAAGTCTGCTTAAGTAAAAAGCACAACTACCAAATGCTCAAATAAAGAGATTGATTTACGCTCCCTTGGGTGGGCCAGACTAGAATTTCTTTCCTACTCGAGTGAATTAAATGACGCATTAGAAGGCAGTTGCTTTCCTTTGTTCCTATACTGCTTTTGTCTTAAGTGTTGTGGGTTAGTGTTTTTAAGACCTCGAGGCAAATCTAGAACATCTGTGGGTATATTTACTAGCTTGTTTGTGTGGGGGTCCCGCATAGGCATACTTGCGCTTGTATGATGTCACGGCTTTGCCCGCCATGCCCAGGTATTGTCATGAAATGATGCTGCATTTTGCCCATAGAGCAACCCATCTCAGTTAATTTCCTGCATGCACGGAGCCCAATCCAGGCACTATGGATGACTTTGCTACCAGCAGTCCTACGCAGAACATGTGCAAGGACAGCCAAGACGTAAGCCAAGCTGTCAGGACTGTTGCCAGCTATGTTACGCCTGCTTGAATATAGGTGGATTCATCAGTTTTTATTCTTATTGAGTTGCCGTTTGTGGCCCTTGAGGTCTGAAATTCAGCACCCTCTGTAATAGGTTGTGCTTCAGTGGAATTTCCGAATTACCTGTTACATCTTGTTTTTATTTTTTTAAGTGAGTTACCATAAATATATAAATCCATTTGCTGTTAAATTTTTATTGTCCAGTGCATGAGTTATAATGTTTACCAGCAAGAGTTATAAAGCAATAAAGATCTGACATCATCTGAGCCACCGTGTGGATGAGATTCATTTCAAAGCATCTGAAGCCGGTTAGTTGCTGCGTTCCGTGCCTTCTGCTTGGTGAGCGGGTTAGGTGGTTAGCAAATCTTTAAATTTGTTGAACTACCGTTTTTTGGTAAGTTCTTTCTATTCCTTGCTGCTTACAACCAGATGCAGTCTGTATTATGTAGTAAGAACATTACAGGTAAATCATGGACACACAAGTGGGAAGAAGTGATAAATGTTAAAGTGAGAGAGTATTTGGCCGAACAAAGAGGAAGGTTAGAAGAAAGAGCAGAGACATAATGGGTGTAGTGTTCTTTTAGGCTTGGTAAGTAAAAGTGAGGAGCTTATATGTTCTGGAGAGTGTGGAGAGACAGTGGAGTGATAGGTACAAGTGCAGATAAATGGCAATAAAGAAAACGAGTCTGCCAGCGGCCAATTATTAGGGAGTTGCAATAATCCAGACTGGGTATCACAAGGGAATGAACAGGCACAGGAGTTTTCTCTTGTATGAAGAAAAGAAGAATGTCAAAGATATTTTACAGATGAAGGCAATAGGATTTTGTGAGCGATTGGATGTCTGGACTGAGGGTAAGAGCGGAGTCAGATGTACCGCTACGGCAAACTTCTTGGTCTGTTGAGTGGATTGAGGAATTATCAAGGGTGTTTGAGATTCCAGGCACTGGGGAGAGGGGTGATAGGGGAATGACCAGAATCTCAGTCTTAGAAATGTTGAACTTCAGGCAATGGGATGATATCCAGGATGGTTAAAGGTAAATGAACACACCAGCCTAGAAGTGGTACTGTAATTTATCCCACACCAAATGCTCTTGGTAGACTTTGAAGTTCCACAAAGAGTGTAATACATTTTTAGACAGTATGGGGATGAGCTATTTTTGTAAGTAGTTTTCTGTCAACTTTAAATGGATGAGGGCACAGCCTACTCGGCAAGAAGTTTGGTGCCATCTTGTAAGACCTTCTTTTTAAGTGATTGCCCTTTATTTTAATGTTAATTGGTAGCTGAAAAGTAATCCTGCCCCATTTTTCTCTCCCAGTCCCTTGGCTGGCATAATTTGAGATTTCAATAAGGGAAGTTAATGGTCAAGATTAATTCTCTCTTTTGGCTACAAATGCCTCTAGCAATAGAGCCTTGCTTTTACCAGTGCAAAATGTAAGCAGGCAGTGCCATAAAAGTCGTCAGAAACAATTACTGACAGAACAGTCCCTATGGATTTTTACATCGCAGGTGCATTATTTTATTACCATTTCACTTGTTCCACAGGGAATGTATATCATGTTGCAGACTTTTGTATCATCTGCAAAAATACGTATCTTACCATTAAGAGCTTTTGTAATATAGCGAATAAAACATTAAAATGTATGGGTCCAATACAGATCCCTGAGATGCCTCACTAGTTACAAGAGCTTCCTTTGAATATACACCATTAACAAAATTCTGTCTCATCACTCAACCATTGTCTTATCCATTTAACTATTTTCATATCCAAACACTGCAATGTAATGATGAGCCTTATAGAGGGACAGTGTTAAAGGGCTTACTGAAATCAAGATATGTGATATCTACTGCTCCTCCGTGGTCTTTATTTTAGTTACACTTACAAAAATAAATAAATATAGTTCGATCTCCCTGTAGTAAAACTCATGCTGCTTCTGATCTTATAAACCATTTATATCGAGGTACTTAATCTTTTTCTTTAGCATGCTTTCCATCAATTTCCCAATTACTGGTGTGCATTGCTGTGACAAAGTTATATATATCTTTATATTCTTCTCTCTCTCCTCTCATATGAAACACCCGAGTATTTGCCTGTAAGATAGATATATATATATATATATATATATACACCCCTTGAAAAATCAATCATTCAGTTCGGTAAGCGTAAACACCACTACATCACAAAGCTTTCGGTAGAACAAGAGGACTGAGCCAAGAACCAGTGATCTAAGTGAGCAATTCACTTGAATTTATGGATTTATATTTACAATAAAACGTCAGGATGTAGCAGATCGGAATGCTGACAAACACAATAGGACGCAGGGGTAAGGCGTGTCCTTTCAGTTGCCCAGCAACAGGACGCGGTATCCTGGCAACAAACACGTGGTTCACAGTGCTGGAAGTACTGTGTACAAGGCTGAGGTGGCATCGGTGGCAGATCATTATGGCGGAGATCTCGGTTTCTGCCGCGTTGAAACAGCAATTTAAATCTCTGTGCTTGAAATCGTTCCCGTGTGGCACCGGGAGCTGGGTAATTAAACACACTTATAATAGACCGAGTTCATTGGGAGGGATCGTGTAACTAATTTAACATCCATCCACATCCTCTGTCATCAGAGTTTAGAAATAATGTTCTCATTTCCTTTCCACTCCAAATAGTTTTCTTATTAGTAACAATATTTCAGCACACTAAACATTATAAATCCTGTTGTTAATACAATTTACAGAGAGGAGTTTTAATTTCTCTATTTGATGAAGAACATCATGTGCTTTTGTGCTGTTTGGAATTATCTTGGTAATGGTACTAAAAATAATTGTATTTAGTTACCTGTTCTAATTTTATAAGTGATATAGAAGTTAAAAAAAAAAATCTCAACTAACAATGTTGCTGAGACCTCATTGTCGCTTGTTGTCAGAGCACACAAGATCGCAGACACACAATACGATATTAGAGACCACAAGGACTGGTAGTTTTATTGTAACTGGTTATTTTATCAAAGACAGAAATTAACTATTTTTAGCTGTTTAAATCCATTGTGATGACAGTTATCTTTTAAATTAATAATTCATTTTTAATTAATATAGTGTAAGGTACCTATTACTCAAGCCACTATCTACTGTGTGATCCCAGTTCCCTCTTTGAGTACCAGCGCAGTGTAGAGCGCATTGGTGCGAAAGCATTAATAATATTAGTTTGTGTGTTGTGACACAATAATGTGATTTGTAGTGCAATGAAAATACTGAGTAGCCATTTATTTTACTGGAATACCTTACATTCCACATCGAGAACTTCTGTATGGGCTTTTCAGTCTGGGCTTTTAGACGTTTAATTAATAACATTAATAACATTGATGTGTGATAAAGATATTACACATAATATATAAAGATATGAATAATGTTTATAAATGTTATAACTTAGTAGGTCATCTCAAGTCATTATGTGACTAATATCTTCTCCAGAACAACTCCCTTTTGAACTATGGAAAGAGTGTCTTTCTCCACTCTGAAAATGATAATCCAGAAAACGAGAATCTGGATAGCCTAACTGATCTCTTGACCTGTAACGGGTCTCCGTGGGGGTTGGAAGGCTGTAGTCCAGAGACCCAGAGCTTGAGACAACTAGCAATAAAACGTCCCGAAAATATCACTGATCAATTCATCTTTTCATACTTCAAATCTGTGAGGCTGGTGGACAAACAGGTGAGTGGGCATATTACTGCACTTCTCTGGCTTCATTTTAGTTGTTTTAACATCATGCCTTTGATCAAGATACTCAGAGCAGCCCTTTAGCTGGATTAAATGGCACCTAAAACATGCAAAATAAGCACTTCTATTTACTAACATTGCACATTGAGGTCACATATCATTGTGTTACGTGACCATCAGGGCCAGCCTTTGTATTAACCCATTGATGACAACTGACCTTCCAGGCACATCATGGAAATACATCCAGTTGAGAAAGAGAACGCAGATTGCTTTCTTCTCCCAAACGGTGTTGCTGTAATGCCTTGATGTCGAGGCATTCAGCAACACCAAAAACTGCAGCAGGGGCCCCGTCTGATCACACCCCGGACGGTCAACGTGCACTATATTAAATATGGCGCAGTCCGCCTGCTTTAAAAGAAGTTAAATGCCTCCTAAGCTGTAAATTCATACTTGAATGTGAAAAACACACATAAAGTACTACCACAAACATTGACAAAGTGCATGAAAAGAGTTAAAATGCTAGCATTCGGAAAAGCCTGGGTTCTCTAGTTTTCAAAAATATATGATTTGATGAGGTAGATTGAATTGGCCGGCTTCAAAGATGTCCCAAATAACATATGAGTGGCAGGATGGCCAGATGTCAGAATGCCAAAGTGAACAATGCACACTTCACAAATGTGGCCTTTTAGCTGCCAAACAACCTGACAAACCCATGCATGGGGGTATCACTGTAAATGTACCAGAAGTGGGGTGCAAGAACATGTGGAAAAATAATAATAAAAAACAATAGTGTAAAAAGCTCTGATAAAAGTAAATCAGAGCTTATTACACTATTGTTTTGTATTATTATTTTTCCACATGTTCTTGCGCACGACTTCTGGTACATTGACTATATGAGCATTTGTGAGGAGTGTTGTTTGGGAGCTGCAGAACGTGTCAGGTATATTTTTATTTAATTTTTCATGTGTTTGGTGGTTTTGGGGGTCTCATTGTACTCAGGAGATGTTGCTAAACACAAATTGGGGTGCTGTTTGTCAGTGACATATACCAGGACTTGTAAATTCATACTTTAAGTACAATGTGTGTGAAAAAAAAACAAAGATAAAGTTTGATAAAGGCTGGTAATACAATAGGGGCATGGTAAGTGTTGAAATACTAACATTTAAAATACCTTGAGTGTCTAGTTTTCAAACATACAGGGTTTAATAGTGTAAGTTGAATCGGCTTCAAAAATGTCCCGAATAGGACAAGGGGCCAGTATATTTTAAATAGCAAAATGCTCCTTGTATCCTTTGCCCTATAACTTGCAAAAAAAAAGCAAAAAAAAAACCCAAAACATAAAAACATTGGGTATTTCTAAATTCAGGAAAATGATAGAATCTATTTCGCAGGTTTTTTAATTAGCTTTTTATAGATGAGTAAAAGATTTTCCAAATAAGTCAGAAAATGTCCTTTTTTGCATTGTTAACAATTTATAGCTGATTATGTGATTATGTTTTTAATTTGTTCTGTGTATTTCATTTCATATATTATTTATGTGTTTTCCTTGCTATAGGTGAGCGAAGTAGATGAACATCTGCTCAGATTCCATAATTTAGAGGAACTTGTGCTCAGTGCAAATAAAATAACAACAATTCAGTCATCTAACCTTCCTAGGACATTAAAGGTGATTGAGATGTTTTAGTTTTTTTTTGTTTTACAGTAGAATTACGATATCGATTACTCTGACACTGTTACTGTCACATTGACATCCTTATTTACTGTTAAATCTCAGGTACTGGAGCTCTGCTCAAATCAAATCTCAAGCTTAAAGGATCTAAGTAGAAACCCACCTGCCACATTACAGCATCTAGGTCTTGCTTACAACCGGATAAAACTCTCTTCTGAAAACATATACTTAACTTCAGATATCTGGTAGGTTTAACATTATTATCATTAGTAATTGTTTACAAAAGCATTGTGTTTTGCACATTTCTATACTTTGAATAGTAGTCCTGGTGCAATATGAAAAACTTTCTGGCTATCGGTTTGGTGATTGATGTGGCAAAATGCAGATTGAAAAAAAAGTGACATCATCACTAAAATATTATTTGGAGTGTTCATCATACATTATAAATGAATGAATCATGTGATATTTTGCTGTGGCTGAGACCAAACAGCCATAGTTATGTTCTGTGTCGGGGATTTCCACCATGAAACCTTACTTGCAAAAGATTTCAGCAGCTTATTTTTTATAATGGCAGGTTTTCTAGAAACCAAAACACTAATCAATAGGATAATTCACTGCTGAAGTAATCGAAAAGTGTGTCATTTCAGCTTCATGTTTTCTCTTCTCTCTTAACCATGTCACTGTTTTGCTTTTTTTCTTCTTATGTCTTGTTGGTTGGCTGTGTAGACCAGTGTCCTAATTTTGTATAACCATTGGTAACTCATGCGCAATATGATTACTAGTGATGTGCTTAACTCTACGAGACATGACTACTAGTGACACAGAAATCCCAACTCTCCCGGAAGTTCTGGGAGTCTACCACATTTTGATAGCGGCCCCCTGATGCCCACAAACAGACATCCCCAAAATAGACTGCGCTCAGGTGTTCCTGTGCCCTGGTCATCCTATGTGGCGCACCCTGATTGGTCTCCCTTTGTGCTAACTAACCTATCAGTTTTCTCGGTAGGCAGGCTATGCAGTGGCCGATGAAGCCACCTCCCTGAAATTACTTTTTTCAGGTTGGGATGTCTGGTGATATATTTAACAATTATTATTATTTTTATTTTGGGGGGGAGAAACCTGTGTTGTGTTTGCAATTGTTTGATATCCATGTGAGCAGAGTATTTTTTGAGGAAAGTAAAGACACATTTTTACTGTATTCTTTGCTTATATTTACCAATGGTGCCAATATTAGCGGAGGGCACTGTAGGTTCCCCAATTTTAGGATGGAGAATGTGAACAATCTTATATATATAGTGAAAGTAAAATAGGGGGAATATTGTTTTATGGTTTGTTAAGAGATGCTTCTTTATAAAAGGGACAAATATTCTTTGACACACAAAAGCAAAGGGATTTTAATTTTAAAATATGTTGTTTCTGGGTCTGTTTTTTAGGCCAAGCTTAGTTTCTCTTGACCTGAGTTTCAATGACCTCACAGATATCTTTGACCTGGTTCCCAAGCTGTCAACCTTGCCAAAGCTCCGGATTCTTGTTCTGCAGGGAAACCCCCTGACTTTTATTCCTTACTACCGTGGTTACGCAATAGACAGTCTTCCTGCGATGTGCGTGTTGGATGACATTCCCATACTACCAGATGAGAGACATCAGTTCAGAGGACTATCTAGGAGGAAAGGTATGTGTGTGTGTGCTAGCATAAATAGTTACATATAGTTCATAAGGTTGAAAAAAGTCCATCAAGTTCAACCCTTCTACCTAACCTTCCTATTCTTCATCCAAAAGAAGGCAAAAAAAACCCTAATTAAGCTAATTTGAATTCTGCCATCAGGGGAAAAAAATCCTTCTTGACTCCAAGAGGCAATTGGATTTCTCCTTGGAAGCTCTAAAACAGGGGTGTCCAACCTGCGGCCCTCCAGCTGCTGCAGGACTACATCTCCCATACTGCTCAGCAAGCCCATTAGCTGAAAGAGCATTATGGGAGATGTAGTCCTGCAGCAGCTGAAGGGCTGCAAGTTGGACACCCCTGCTCTAAAATATTAATGTTATTCTATTTATAGCTAATTATTTTTTTCTTTAATCACTTGTGTGCCAGAGATAAAAAGAAAAACTTTATGCATTTTCTTCCACCTTAATTTATATCTGCTTTTACATAAATAATGGGAATGTGCCCAGGCAACACTCAATGAACAATACGCAACTACAAATATGCACATAGAGATTTCTTATTTTTATTCATCTTATTTTTATTAAAATGTAACAATTATATTGTTTTGAACGGGGCATGTTGGTAACGCCATTGAACCAATCCATTAAAATGGCTAGTTAATATAGTATCCAAGAACTTGACAGTCTGCCTAATTCTGCCCCATCACTTACCAACCGGAAAGGGTCTGCACAGAAACAGAGGTAATAACCCAACATCTGGAACATTTCATTCTACATCAGGACTTGACAAACACTGGGTGCCACATTGCGTACTTTGTACTCATGGCAAGGTTTTTTTTTATATGGAAAAAATAAGCATAATAATTATAAGGGAAGAGCACAATTTACTAGAAAAGAACAGCTTGGGTATTACTAAGGATAGGAAACTAGTGCTTGCCATATCCTGTGATAATGGATTAAAAATCTAATCTGTGAATGTAAGCCTAATGCTTAATGATCAGTAAGCGTTATATACCGTATTTGCTCGATTATAAGACGACCCTGATTATAAGACGACCCCCCAAATCTTAATATTAATTTAGGAAAAAAAGAAAAAGCCTGAATATAAGACGACCCTATAGGAAAAAAGTTTTACCAGTAAATGTTAATTCATTTAAACACTTTTTTTTAATAAAAGCTATGCTTGAGAAAAATATTTTGGTTTTATTTCCTTCTATTTTCCAACCTGCCCCCCAGTTATGCACATCTGCCCCAGAAGTGCCTTATACCCCCTATATGCCACTGTGCCCCATGATATGCCTTTTAACCCTCTAAATGCCACAGTGCCCCATGATATGCCTTTTAACCCTATATGCCACTGTGCCCCATGATATGCCTTTTAACCCTATATGCCACTCTGGCACTTAGAGGGTTAAAAGGCATATTATGGGGAAGAGTGGCATATAGGGAGGTTTAAGGCATTTCAGGAGGCAGAGTGGCATTAAAGGGGTTAAAAGGCATTTCACAGAGCACTCTGCCTCCAGAAATGCCTTACACACCCCATTTAACACTCCCCCTCCCTCCTCCAAACTTACCGGTGCTTCAGAGTCGGAGGGGGGGGCATAACACAGGAGTCCCCTGCATCTGAGCCCCAGGTGCTTAGTCCGGGCAGCATGTAGAGCTCCACGCGAATCGTGGATACAATCGCGTAGAGCTCTACACGATACAATCGCGTAGAGCTCTACACGCAGCCCGGACTAAGCACCGGGGACTCAGAAGCACCGGTAAGTTGGGGGGGGGGTTAACACAGGAGGATCCAGGTCCTCTGCATCGCTGCGGGGGATCTGGATCTCAGTCTCATAATCAGACCTATTTGAGGTCTGATTATAAGACGACCCTGATTATAAGACGAGGGGTATTTTTCAGAGCATTTGCTCTGGAAAAAACCTCGTCTTATAATCGAGCAAATACAGTAAGTAAAATATGATTGGTCAGCAAGAGGCAGACGTTAGTGAACTATTCTACAGGAAACAATAGTTTTTCCATAGAATCTCTGAAATATCAAACTGTTTCAAAGGTCACATTTGGACCCAGGAAATAAATCAGCCCTCAGCTATGGTTAAATATACGCTAAATGATCATGATATGTATAGGCTTGACTGTCTTTCTAGTCCCCTAGTGTTACTGTGATTGCATTGATTTTACCCTTTGTACAACGGAGACCCGCACTCGAGATGAGCAGCTCCCCTGCCAATTAGGCAGCCAAGTAATTATGGCTTTCATTCACCCTGTCACTTGCCGAGACACAGTGTAGGGTTGCCCTTTCTTCCGGCACCCTCCTGTGAAATGTTCCGGTGTACAGAAAACAGAGTCCCCTAATGGGGCGACGCCAAACCCTGTATATCTCTGGATGCCTCTCACAATTGCCTCCCAAATTAGCATACTGATCTGAGGCTTTATGAGGGAGCGGCAACTACTCAAAGTTTTAACGGACCACAGTGGATTGGCGATCTGCCTGAGATTTTCAGGGAAGTCCTGCTGTCCAGGTGTAAGTTTCTGTGTATCGCAATTCCAAACGTCGCCAGCAGGTGGAGGAAGAGTTGCAGGGAGCAGGAAATAGGCATAAGGACAGAGCGGGGAGAATTAACTAACATAAAGGGGCAAAGTTCCTATCCATCTGCGCTGCAATAACACTGAGTTTCTAGTTAAGGCGCATGGAGCCTTCATATTGGGTTAGTCTGTAAAAGTCTGGATTGGGCAGGCCAGAATGGGATTCCTGGTCACCCTATGCCCCCAATACGCACAGGGTGATTTAGCCATAAGAGGGGACTGGGAAGCTGAGGAAGAAGCTTCCCCATGAATCTGCCATGCGCCCCCCAAACCTACCCCGTATGTCCTCAGTCTCATGGAGTTACTGTGACACAAACACATCGCAACCATAAGCCTGGATCCCAGTGTTTCCAGCCCAGGGTAGTTCCCGTCACACGCTAAACACTCCTTCATCTTTCTGTGGCATGTGTTTTACTTTAATGTTTTTGTTCATGTTTGTTATAGTAAAAAATACTATAACTAAAATATACATTTTATAAATTAGATCTATTCTAGAAATGCTTAAAAAATATAACTTTAATTTTGTAAATCTCTATATGCATTGTAGCAGTCTATTTTGTTTCCAGTAGATTTTGTATTTTTATAACTGTTTTTGCCTATACATATAGTAAATTTTCTTGCATGCAGATGATCTTGGAAGTTCAGCACAGATTCTTGTAAGCATTGGCAAATTACAAGGCATTCCTAACCCACTAAATGCATCAGAGCAACAAACAGGTGGAGAATTCCCGCTGATTACATACAGTTACTATTTAACGTATGAATTTATTGAGGACCAGAAAAGGACAGAGTATACTCCGGCACCTGAGGTACATGTATTTTTGATGCTGACCAGAGCCATATGATGACATACTGTAAGAAAATTGTTCCCATACTTTTCTTATAGGGTTTGTAGAAGGTTTATTGTGCACTTAAAACCGTATATCCCAGAATCAGATCGGACCAGAAATAGCTGCAACTTAATTTCTAAATACTAAACAACTAGACTTGATGACATTTCTGGGGTTAGACGGCTTAAACCAGGGCTTGACAAATTTTTTTAAATCTAGGAGCCAGCTAAAAGAGTTACGAGCCAGGAATTTTTTTTGTCCTACAGTCACACTTTGCCCAGCACTCACAGTCTTACACTTTACCCTAGCCTGCACTTTACCCTGCACTTACACTTTGCCCCAGCACTTAATCCCATTAATTAACTCTGTGCCCAGTTTCCCATAGGCATCTTTGTCACTAAATAGCTTCCCATAGTCCCATGTTAAGTGACAAAGATGCCTATGGGAAACTGGGGACAGAATTTGCCTTTGCCCCAGTTTCCCATAGGCATCTTTGTCATTAAAAGTGGGACTATGGGAAGCTATTTAGTGACAAAGATGCCTATAGGAAATTGGGGACAGAGTTTGCCTTTGCCCCCAGTCTCCCATAGCCATCTTTGTCCCAGCCTCCCACTGCCAAGCATTTCCCCAGTTACTTCCACTTACCTGACCCCGACCTGCATTCTGTTGGATTCCCGCTGCTGCTACCGGCGGCTCCACCCATCCTCCTCACTGAATGGGGCTGGCACCGCCCACAAAGCTCATTGAGCAGCGCTGGTGCCGCCTGCGAAAGTTATTGAGCGGCGCCGGCTGACTCACTTCTATTTCAAATCGACAGGGGTGGCGTTTTAAGAAGAATAGAATTGAGTCAGCTGGCCAGCGCGACTCAGTGACCTTCGTGGGCGGTGACAGCCCCGTTCAGTGAGGAGGGTGGGCGGAGTCGCCGGCAGCAGCGGGGTTGTCTGCATCGCACAGACGCCCGCTGCTGCCGGAAAGGAGGATCCAAGTCCCCTGCAACGCCGCGGGGGATCTGGATCCTAAACCCAATTATAGGTTTGGCTCACAAACACCTAGGCGCCAGGACAAAATTATCAGTCGCCATGGCAACCTGGCGCCTGGGATTTGTCGAGCCCTGGCTTCAACAAGCTATGATTAGCATTTTTGGCAGCATTCCCAGAAAATGTGGTTACGCTTCAAAGCAGGTACAAATGTTAGGCATTCAGAGCCAAATAGTCCACTTTTTTTAACTTAGAAGACCACATTAAAATACATGCCAACACCTCACTTGTTTCCCATCTGCTTCTGTTATTATTATTATTATTATTATTTATTGTTTCAAATAGCCATCTGATTCTGTAGCGCTGTTCTGCTGGTAGTTTTAGGAAAAGGATGGGAGTGAGGTTGACCATCTTAAAACATCTGTCCTAGGGTTTATACTGTGTTCTGCATCAAATAGTATGGTTTTGGTTTCATATCCTATGTCATTTTGCAAATTAGTACTGTCATGCCTAGAGCAGGTCATTAAGGTGACACTTACCAATGTAAAGCATTCTTGGCCATTGTTACTAGAAAGGTGCTGTTCCTTAATGTATGCTAAATGAAGAGAATTAACAAAATGTCATCATCATCATCTGAGGAATATCTGAATATCATGTATTACCGTTTCCCCAGACAGTGTCCGGTCAGCATCAGCAGACTCCTACGAAGAATGAAACAGAACAACCTGTTGCCTTAACCTCTCACTTTCATACCGGTAAGAGATGTGATATTGCCACCAAAGTAAATAAAATATGCCATCTACTATTCTTATATTTCATTTCGAGAGCTAACTCTGTAGAATTATTATAAATGGTTCTCCTGTCATTAAAACCATTTTTATCATTGGTACCTTGATATCATAGCCCATACCTCTCTACATTTGAAGTGGACAACATTTGAAAGGGGATGTGGTGGTGAGCTTGTGACCTGCTGATGGGATGTTGCTTAATCTACAATGCTATATAATACATTTATAATAATGTATATTAAAATGTATATACAGTACTGTGAAAATGTACTTTCCCAGTTTCTTCTATTTTTGTTGCATATTTTTCACACTTTAATGTTTCAGTAATCTTAATATTAGACAAGCATAACCTGAGTAAACACAAAATGCAGCCCTTAAATGATGATTACATGTAAAAGTAATTGCTCCTTAGTTACTAATTCAACCATTTAACCAAATTTAATTGAGAATTGGGTAAAATTTTACTAAAAAACAACTAGGCATGATTACTGCCAGCCCTGTTGAATCTAAACATCAATGAAGTAGAACCTGTTTTGCAAAGTGAAGTACGCTAAAAGGTCTCAATGTCCACAAATGCCGTGATCTAAAGAAGTTCTAGAAAAGAGTAGAAAAAAAGTCATTCACATCTATCAGCCAGGAAAGGGTTACAAAGCCATGTCTAAGGGTCTGGGACTTCAGAGAACTAAAGAACAGTGATGAACCTTCCCAGGAGTGACAGGAGTCACAAAAGAACCAGACTATTATGTAAAGAACAGCAGGCCTCACTTGCCTCAGCTAGGGTCAGTGTTTACAATTCCACAATAATAGATGGTGTGCAAAAATGGTGGGGTTGCAAGGTGAAAACCACTGTTGACAAAACAAAAAGTACACCTAGCCCACAAAAAAACATCTTATAATATTCTGTGGACTGATGAGTCAAAAGTAACTTTTTGGAAGATGTGGGTCCTGTTCCATCTAGCGTAAAGCTAACACAACATTCCACAATAAGTTCATCATATAAACAGTGCTATTTCAGGACCTGGGTGACTTGCAATAATTGATGGAACCATGAATTCTGCTGTTTACCAGAAAATACTGAAGGAGAATGTCCGGCCATCAGTTCATGACCTAAAGCTTAGTCGCAGTTGGGTTATGCAGCAGGAAAATGATCTGAAGCACACAAGCGAGTCCACCCTCTAAATGGCCTAAAATAAATTAAATGATGGTCTTGGAATGGCCTAGTCCTGATTTGAATCCAATTGAGATGCTGGGGCATGACCTTAAAAAAAGGCAATTCCTGCTCGAAAACCCTCCTGTGTGGCAGAATTAAAGCAATTTTGCTATAGCCATGTATAAGACTCATTGTAAACTGGAGTTGATTGCAGTTGTTGCCTCCAAGGTTTAAGGGGGCAATTACTTTTCAGATGGGTGATATAGGTTTTGATTAACTCTTTACCTTCAATAAATGAAATGACCATTAGTTTCAGCTTCATATGTTCATTTTTGTTTACTTTCATTATCTTTGTCTTGTATTAAAATTAGTTAAATGTTCTGAAACATTTAAATATCACAAATAAGCAAAAATAAAAGAAATAAGGAAGAGGTTAAATACCTTTTCAGAACACCGTAGAAGCACCACTCCTGATTGATTTTGTGTAAAAGAATGAGAAAAACCAGAGAATAACTGAGTTGTTTTGTGGCTGCAAACAATGGTTAGCACATTAGAGGGTAGTGTGGTACGACTGATGAAACAGGCTTGTAAATGAATTAATGAATGCGCCAAGTGTTCAATCACATCTTGTAAATGTGGCCAACTATTTGATTTATGTGTCCACAGTCAGATTTACAGTTATGTGAAAAAGAAATTCTATGATTTTACTCATCAGGAAATAATAAAAATCATCTGTTACTAAGCATGTGTGAAAATTATGTTAATACAATCTCAGATGGACAACAGCACATGGCATTACACTGTGTCATTATTTATTCAACAAAAATAAGGCCAAAATGGAGAAGCTATGTGTGAAAAACTAAGTAAACTCGTACTGCTTCCATGGGAATTAAGATATTAAGTAGCGGACAGGTGCTGCTAATCAAATGCCCTTAATTACATGATCATCAGCAAGTGTGACCACTGAAGTGTTTGCGGTTTGCTGGTCTGGAGCATTCAAGTGTGTGTTAACACAATGCCAAGGAGGAAAAACATCAATTGTTGCTGCCCATTAATTTAAGAAGGAACAATTTAGGGTAAATCAATGTTTATTGAAATTTTTTCAAATATGTGGGATACAGAAAAGAAAGGGGAGGGGAGCGAACAAACCGTGACATCCCAGTTGGTACACATCAGAACAATATCACTCCAACAGCCCACCCCCCGACAGTGGCCCGCATAGCGACAAGATAACAGCAGGAGACCCTTGACCGACACATGTCTTTAAGCAGCACGCCTAAGAGAGGGAGTGCGGAGCCTCAAAGGTTGCTAACTTCAGCTCTGAATGGCCTCGGTGGCCTTAAGCGCTAGATGAGCGCAACTACCGGCGTAGAGGCGCCAGGGATGAAGCAGCCTGTCAAGGGAAAACCCTGCACGGGCATACTGCCCACGTAACAGCAGAGAAGAGAACGGGGGGTCGAGCGGGTAGAGTCAAGAGCGGCACGCGATGGAAGTCAGGCGCGGGGGAAGAGGGAGAAAAAAAAAAAAAAAAAAAAAAAAAAAAAAGGGAACAAGGGGGGGGCAAGAGGAGGGGAGAGGACTGGGGATGTGGACCAGAGCGCTACAATATCGTCGGGCAGAGGGCGAAGACAGAAGGGCTATAGATTAGTCCGCAGACACCTGGGACAGCAAGGAACGGGCGCGGGGACCAGAGGCATAGGCCAGCCAGTGGAACCAAGTGCGTTGGTATCTCTCAACCGCATTGGAAGCCGACAGGGCCAGTTCCTCCAAGGAGCGCTTATTGTCCACCCGGAGGAACCATTCCCTAAAAGAGGGAGGGGAGGGATCACCCCAGTGTAGAGGTATGAGGGCCTTAGCGGCCGTGATCAGGTGCCTAACAACTGTCTTTTTGTACCAGGAGAAGGAGAACGTCATATGTTGTAGGAGGTAAAACTCCGGGGTGAAGGGGAGGACCTTGTCAGTGAGGGACTGTGCGCAGTCGTGCACGGCGGACCAGAAGGGAGCGATACGGGGGCAGTTCCACCAGAGATGGAGGAGAGAGCACGGGGACTCCCCACACCTCCAGCACTCGTCCGTCGACCCAGGCCGGTAGCGAGACAACACCGAAGGCGGGCGGTACCAAAGAGCTAGCAGTTTATAAGACATCTCCTGGTCTTTAGCGCTGAGAGAGCAGCGATGTGCAAAGATGCACATCTTGCTCCATTGTTCCTCAGTAAGGACGACCTGTAGCGCCGTCTCCCACCTCCCCATGAATGCAGGGGGTGAGGGGGTCAGGGCGGACAGGAGGAGGCTGTAAAGCTTGGAGATACCGTGGGATAGAGGGGCATCCATCACACACAGGGACTCAAAAGGGGAGAGGTCACGCAACACGTTATGCTTCCGAGCCAAGGAGCGATAAAAGCTTTGCAGTTGCAGGTAATGAAGCCTAGCCAACAGAGAGGTCGTCCCCTGGCCGACAAGGTGTTCCAAGGGCTTAAGCCCCGCAGGGGTCACGAAAGATCGTAATCTCGGGACACCCTCCGGGGTCGCTGCAGGGAAAAGATTGAGTCCCAGCCCAGGCGGAAAGTCGGGATTATCCCTGAGCGGAGTGAGTGGGGAAGGGACTGAAGAAAGCCGCGTAATGCGGAGCAAGGAATGCCAGACCCGTAGCGTAGCACACATGAAGGGATGAGGGGAGGCAAGACGGCGCGCCGTATCCACAGCTAGCCAGGGGAGGGAGGAGATCGGGAGGCCCAGCAGCGCGCTCTCCACTCCCACCCACTGTTTGTGGGCCGGGGAGCGGGTCCACTCCACAATACGCAGCAAATGACAGGCGCGATAATACGTCCGCGGGCAGGGCAGGGCGAGGCCACCCCTAGACTTGGGGAGGATCAGCGTAGCGAAACCGATGCGTCGCGATCGAGGGCCCCACAAGAAACTGATAAAGGCGGAACGGACAGAGGAGAAGAAAGAGGGTGGGATGGAGATTGGCAAGGTTTGAAACAGGTAGAGGAGGCGAGGCATAACATTCATTTTGATGGTGTTAACCCTACCCAACCAGGACACCCTAAGTCTCGACCACCTGAGCAGGTCAGATCGAATCGATTGCAAGAGGGGGGGGAAGTTAAGGCTAAAGAGGCGAGAGAAATCATCTGACAGCCAAACACCCAGGTATTTCAGCTGGGAAGGGCACCACTGAAAAGAAAAGGAAGCAGCCAGGGAGTCCCTGTCCGCTGGGGATAGGTTGACATTGAGAATCTCCGACTTGGACATGTTTATTTTAAAATTAGAAAGTTTCCCGTAATCAGAAAGCTCCTTCAGGACGACCGGCAAGGATAGACGAGGCCGGGTGATGGTGAACAGAAGGTCATCGGCATAGCCCAAGACCTTGTGGCTTGACCCCCCTGCCGTCAGACCCCGAATGTCCGGGTTTAACCGAACGGCCTGGAGCAGGGGTTCCAAGGAGAGCACAAACAGCAGGGGCGACAGGGGGCACCCCTGCCTCGTGCCGTTAGATATAGGAAAAGGGTCCGAGAGAGATCCGTTGATACAGAGGCGAGCCGTAGGAGATGCATAGAGTGACTGGATCCAAGTCAGCAGGCCGGGGCCAAAGCCCATGCGCCGGAGAGTAGCTAACATGAAGGTCCAGTCGACCCTATCAAAGGCCTTCTCGGCATCCGTAGAAAGGAGGATAGTGGGGAGGTTGGAACGCTTGGCCAAATGAAGGAGGTTCACAGCGCGGATGGTGCTGTCCCTAGCCTCGCGACCCGGAACGAACCCCGTCTGGTCAGGGTGCACAAGTTTCGGCATGAAAGGGTTGAGTCGGGTGGCGAGAATTTTGGCAAAAAGCTTGAGGTCCGAGTTAAGGAGGGAGATCGGCCGGTAGCTGCCACAGTTCTCGGGGTCCTTACCGGCTTTGGGGATAAGAGTGACAGAGGCGGATAGGGTGTGGGCGTGGATGTGACCACCCCGTAGCAGAGAGTTAAAGGCCTCAACAAACCGTGGGCCCAGTTGGTCGCGGAACCGCGAATAATACTTAAGGGGAAACCCATCAGGGCCGGGGCATTTCCCGGTCGGGGACGACCGGATGGCGAAGAGTAACTCCGGGAGGGTAATAGGGGCGTCTAGCCCGGCCGCATCATCAGCAGAAATGCGCACACGGATCGTGCGTTGCAGATAATCCGCAATTTGTGATTCCCAAGAAGGAACAATTTAAAGTGCATCATTGTACAGTGAGAAACATTATTCAAAAATGGAAAACATTCAAGACAGGTGCCAATCTTCCCATGAGTGGACGTCCCAGCAAATTCACCCCAATGTCTGACCATCCAATGCTCAGAGAAATTGCAAAAAACCCAAGATTTAGATCTCAGACTCTACAGGCTTCAATTGACATGTTAAATGTTAAAGTTCATGACCGTACAATTAGAAAAAAGACTGAACATGTATGCTTTGCTTGGAAGGGTTGCCAGGAGAAAGAACATGGCAGCACAGCTTAGGTTTGCAAAGTTGCATCTGAACAAACCACAAGACTTTGGTATTGGGTCATGCACCAATACAATGATCCCAAGCACACCAGCAAATCTACAACAGAATAGCTGAAAAAGAAAAGAATCAAGGTGTTGCAATCATAAGGTGAACTTAGTTTTTCACACATGGTTTCTCCATTTTTTGGTTGAATAAATCATGACAGAGTGTAATATGTTATGTGTTGTTCATCTGAGGTTGTATTTACCTAATATTTAGACCTGCGAAGGAACAGATGATTGTTATTAGACTTGTGCATTCGTCTTCGGGCGAACATGAAAACGAACACGAAGAGTGCGTTTTCGTGTTTGTTCCGAAGACGTGCCGAAGAGAAGACAGCGGCGGTAAAACGTAGGCGAAGATGAAGACACACACCACGAAGATTTTCGTGATCGTCTTCGTGTTCGCCTACTAATCTCCCCGGTCCCTTCCCCATCTAACTTACCTTATCTTCGCGGCATGTGCCGAATGAGCCTATTGGTCGCCTACAGGGACCTCCTCTGGCATCAACCAATTGGTTGATGCCAGAGGAAGACCCTGCAGGTGACCAATAGGCTCACTCGCACGGCCTTTGTAACCCCTGACAGCGAACCTATGGATTTCCGCTCCCGTTAACCCCTTCGATGCTGTGTTAGATAACGGATGCTGTGTTAGTTAGAGAGCGGAAATCCATAGGTTAAAGGGCCGTGCAAGCGACCAATAGGCTCACTAGCACGGCCCCATAACCCCTTAAGGTGCAACAAGTGCACCAGAAGCCTAAAGGTCTGTAAAACTTTAAAAAGTTAACCCCTAATGAAGCAACTTGTCCGGCAGATCCCACTGGTCTCCCTGTTCTATCAGTTAAATGTCCGTACAAGCGACTTTATTGGTCGCTTGTGCGGACATTTAACTGATAGAACAGGGAGACCAGTGGGATGTGCTGGACAAGTTACGGCACCAGGAGCCTAAAAGTCTGTACGAGCGACCAACAGAGTCGCTCATACAGACTTTTAAAACCCTGATGCAGCAACTTACCCGGCAGATCCCACTGGTCACCCTGTTCTATCAGTTAATAAATGATAGAACAGGGAGACCAATGGTATCTGCCGGACAAGTTACGGCACCAGGAGTTTAACAGTCTGTACGAGCGACCCTATTGGTCGCCAGCAGGGGGCTCGTCTGCCATCAACCATTGGCAGACGAGCCCCCTGCTGACGACCAATAGAGTTGCTCATACGGACATTTAAACTCCTGGCGCCAGAGCTGCTGCGGTACGCGTTAACCCCGTATTAACCCCTTAACCAGAAAAAAAACGAAGAAAAAACGAACACGAAGAATGTCCACGAATATTCGCCCGAAGAGAAGACAGGAACAGGCGAATATTCGCGGAATACGAAGATTTTATTTTCCCGAAGAAGAGCACGAAGACGAACACGAAGAGCCCCCTGGTGCCCAAGTCTAATTGTTATTATGTCCTGATATGTAAAACCATAGAATTGAAAAGAGTGTACTTTCTTTTCATACAACAGTATATTATAATCTACAGTACTGGGGGAGAAAATGGTTGGAGGATATTTTAAACTAGGATATGTGGGCTGAATGTAAAATTAAAGGGCTTATTTTGGGAATGGTTAAGGAAATAGCTTAACAGTACGTTAAAAGTTGCTTAACATAAAGCAATGTAACAGACTGATGATAATTTGACAAGCCTGCTAAAAAATGCAAGAAACTCGCCAAACAAAATGGAGGAACTAGAGTTGCTTGCAGCAGCATGGCCTAAGTGGCATCACAAAAACCCATGACTAGAGGATTCCCGTGACTGAGCAGTACATTTAAATATTACATACTTTTTAGGAAGGATAGAGTAAATAGGAAAGGGGGTGCTATGTCTTTATATGAAACCTGAGTTAAGGTCTGGTATTAAAGAAATAGTATATGGTGGCTGGTGCTAATGCGCACTTATGGGAATAGGTGCAGTGCATTAATTGTAGGAATATACATCAAGCCCCCAAATATTAGTATAAGATCAGGTTTTAACATAAACTAAAAAAGCTGCCCATCTGGTTCACATTTTAACCAGGGGACATTTTAATTACCCAGCTAATTTTTTGAACCTGTTAAATGAGTGCTCACAATTAGTGGAGACACTTGTCTGCTCCTGGTGATAACTCACATTATAGAGCTTTTGTTGAATATTCAAGTAAGTAAACATCTAGGGAACAGTGTCCATAAAATGCTGAGGCTGCAAAATAATTTGGAAATGCAAACTAGTAAAGGCTCCACCAAAACACTGAATTTTTGGAAAGTGAACTTCAACAGGCGGACGGCATCCCTAGAGTTAATTGACTGGGATACATTGTTTGCAGGAAGATACACAGAAGATAAGTGGAATATCTTCAAACTAACCTGATGATTGCATGTGCCATTCCCTTCACGTGTCTCCAAACCTTCTTGTCCCAAATAACGACATAATATGTGACCGTTTGGCAAGAAGTGGTCACAGTCTTTATTGGCAAACATGATGTCAATACATCATGATGGACCCCCACCTCCAGTTCTGGAAAAGAAAGAGTGCTGCCACTTTGTTGACCTTCCTGGTCCAATTCAGTGCCAGCACAGACTATGTCTCCCATCAGTTATGCCTTGTTTTTACTTGTTGACACAACTGGGACAATTACACACAACCGCCTATTATAGTCATTCAAACATCCATCACACGCCCTGAAATTGTCCCTGTGATCCGGATGTACTGATGCCACATGGCGCCAGGGCAGCAACTGAAGAATTCTACATGCAAAATTAAGCTTCGCCAACATAGACTGCGAAAGGGTAACTCAGGATGTGTTAATCTCAATGCCCAAAAACTGACAAGATCTCACCACTGTTTCTGAAGATGTCTAAAGGTCCAAGGCCCTCAATCCCTTGCATGGCATCAAAAGGAGACCCCATGGAATCTGACAAAGTCTCATCCTTAGTGCCTAGTAAATCCTCTTCCAGATCTGGAGCCAAGATGGCTTCTGGAGAAGGCACCACCATCCCGTGAGATGGAGCCTGTAGTCCATGTAAGTAGACTGATGGGGGGATATCCTCCACATAGGCTGATTCCATGCACCAGCCCCACTTGCAGGCCTCATGACATGCGGTCAGGAGGCCTACTTGGTGCTACACGACTGTGCTGAATGCCTGTGCACAGGCCCTGCAATGCCACTCACCCTCTAGACCAGAGCCTGGCTGAGCACCTCCAGGATTTGCTGCTGTAGTCCGTCTTCACCTTGGTGTCCAGCTGCAGCACACAGCTGCTCTAACAAGGCCTTTGTGGAAGTCATTCTCCTCCACACAACACCTTTGCTTGTTAACTCTGAAAAGGCGCACTACCAGTGAATTTAAAGGCTCTAACCCTGCCGTCTAATTCTTCATAACCCAGCCCTAGCCTGCCTTTGCACTGTGCAAAATATGTTGTGCCTGTGTATATTATTTTTTACTTCACAGCAAATAGTGATCATTTTGAACCTCTCGCATACAATCACACATTTCTGTGTCTTTGTGAAACATGAAGGGGAAATCTACTTGTATCTGGCAATCTGCAAGCTGTTAGTCTGCAACAAAATACCGTACTTGTTGGTCCTATAGTTTTCCATTGTTTCAGGTGAACATCTGAATATTGTACCCATTTACATGGTAGTGTGTTATTTTATCATCAGGTTGCTACAAGACCCCAGCACTGCCTTGGCTGGAAGTCATTGAATGTAATTATAAAAATACCCACGCTGTGAGAGATTTGCTGGAACTGAAAGCCTTCCTTCTCACTGGAATGAAAGTATCTGTTACAGAGGAAAAGGTACGGTTGTAATTGGTTTATATATTCTGTTATATGTACAATGGTATGGTATGGTTAAACCAGATAGAGGGGAATAAACATGTACTCTTGTCACTTTACACTAACGTATACTGTTTTGTACCTGACTGTCAGTGCCCAAAGCTAAGGGGTTTGTCACAAGGTCAAAAAGTATGAGCTGGTTATGTTATCAGTCTGGTTGCAGCTTGCTGTCCAGGGGTTAATAGGGAGGAGGTTTAATTGCACCTCCCCCAACACATTAATAAGGTTTTGGTAGCAGTATAAACTGCTTTGTGTGCCCACTATGTAGGAGGTGAGAGTAGGTTCTCACCCTATTGAGAGTGTGCCTTGACGTGGCGGGTGAGCTTAATTATGCTTTGGCCAATTCATATAACCAAAACCTCTCATTTATATTATGTTTATATATTTGTTGCCAACTTTATTAGGGTAAGAAGCGCAGACAGTTTTTGTTTCTTGTATACATTGTACAGCCAATACACTGTTTCTTGCAGCATGCTTACACCTGTTTGGAAGGCCTCGTATTACACATTTGTATTATTTGAGCCTGTGACTAGCTTAGCGCACCGACATTTTTTCTTTTCTATGTTATTTTTTTGTCTACAAACAATGTTTCAGGAGTACATTAGGGGTAGCATGACACATCTGGTCTAAAGGTTATGGAAATGATAGCCTGAAAATCTAATGGCATTTACAAGAGCAGACCCTTCTTCTCCTTCTGTACCAGAAGTTCCCAACATGTTTTTGGTCAAATTTAATATTGTTGATTTTCACTGCCCCCTCCCCCCCATTGTAATAGGGAAACACAATCTGCTGCCTCCTGATAAATAAAATGTAACCTTCAGAAAACAAAACAGAATATCCATCAATTGCGTTATAAATATCAGAGATCATATGCAAGGGAAAAGTGTACAAAGACTACAAAGCAAAATAGTTTGTGGTTGTGATAATTGCCTCCTTGCAGAGGAAGAAACTAAGGAACTGGGGTGGCATAGTTTAGCACAGTGACTCAGGGTCTATATATTGGCAAGATGGGAAAGCATACCCAAAGCAGAAGTCAAATGTTTAACCAAGCTGGTTATCTGTCACGTTGTGAACATGCGGAACCACAATTCTAGGAAATGAGAACTGGACAAAGTGTATATGCAGAATATGCAGTATTTTGCAATAAGACATTAGGATTATAGGGGAATTAAAGAGAAAAGAGGAGTTAAAGGTATTTATTGGTTTTAGGAAGGAAAATGGTAATGCTAGACTGAAGGAGTGTGGCAATGAGAAACTTATGAACGAGTTAAGTGTCAAACTATGGCTTTGTTATTTGAAGATTCAGCATTTACTAACAAATTGAGGAATGAGAATGCATTGTTCATATATCCTCTAAACCAACATGTGCTAAAGCCTTCGGAGTAGATGGAGACACCGCTCTTTGAGTATAAGAAACTCTGACTCTTAAAGTAAAACCATTTTTTGCTGCAGGAGCCCTTTGAGGTTCTGTATGAAGTGATCGTGGTGAAAAGTTTGAAAACTGGCGTGATTACCATAGCAACCAATAGAAAATAGAGTTGCCGCCTTGGGCATCAAATACCTGAAATTTGTGACACACTGCCAGGCAGTCTGTATGAAAAACGCTTACACTCCATATATACTGACATACTGACCTGCAATGTATAGGATTCATAGGCGCAGAGGGAGCACTAAGGCAGTTGACACATATTTACCTTTTCCTGCATAAGTAGTGACATGTTTACATTTATTTTAGGTCATTCATTTGCATGCAAGATCTTGGCTGTTGGTAGTTTTGCTTGGGCCATATGTATAGAATATAGAATTATTATTTTGTTGAGATAGCTGTGTTAGTTCCTAACTGTCTTAGTGTTTAAAGAGGGAGGAAGCTCTTGAAAATGTGTACCACAGGACTGTGTTGAAATTACTGGGATTCTTCCTTAGTAAGCATTGTTTTCCCAAACACCAGTAACAGCACTGAGACATTATTATACGGCACAGTATCTTCCTTCCTTCAGACATTATCATGGCCACTGGATCCAGAGCGAACCCAGAATGGAGCAGTCATTTCAAAGCCAGAGAAAAAGGGGGACGGCAAGGACAAGGGTAGAAGCAGCTCCAAGGTAAGTTTACAGCAGGCATATAACATTTGATAACCTCTAAGTCACACTACAGCGTAATCTCTTTTCAGGCCCCTTGGTAAATACTAATTGTATGTCACACAGACTACTTAACTCTTTGTATACATATCTTGGTCTGTTCAGAAGTTCAGAGTGCATACTTCAGTGAGTAAGTAAGTTATTGCTGCCCTTTAGACTTGCCATTTTGTATTTGAACCTAAAGTAAAGTTATTGTATGAAACTGATGTATGCATTGCTATTAGCCCTGTCCTTTTGGTATTTAGTGCTTGCAATTATGTTGAATTTGTTGACTTCTTATGTGTAAGTGCACAATAAATATAGCGCAGTAAAAATTGTCTGGTTTGGTATTTCTATATTTAATTCATGAGTATGCTTGGCTTTCCAAGATGACATGTAATCTATGTGTCCAATGCCACAGGGTAGCAAATATGGTTTAAAGAATAAAAAGAAGAAAGAGCATTTAGAAGAGCTTCGGCACGATCCTCCCATTGTGAGGACACTTGGATCTGTCAACACGTCCTTAGAAGGTCTTGTGCTGGGAGAGACGCTGGTGATCAGTGTTTGTAATTTTGGAATAGCATGTACGGAGATAGAAAAACCACTGGCCACATGTGAAAAGGTAACAGTCTATTCTACTGTCTTTTACTTCAATCATTTATTTAATATAACAGGCATAAACGTTGTAGCAGAGGAAGGTGTGGATTGGCAAGTGGACAATAGCACCCTGGGGTACCGTGATTCAAAGAATGCAAGCTTTTTCACAATTGTATGGCCGTAGAGTATATATGCAGAGTTAAAGCCCTATACCCTATTATTAGGGGTGACTGTTATATCAGCAAAAGAGGGTTTGGTGGGTGTAATGCAAAGCTTATAAGGGTTATAATTTACATACATAGTAACATTCACATTATGGCAAAAGTTGAGTACATAAAAATGTATGCCTTCTAGTCTACCGCTGTATCAGGGGCTGGATAGGGACAGGTAGTAATGCTACAAAAGTATCACTTTGAAGTAACCACATCACACACTTTTCATTTAACAATTTGCTACAAATGTATCACAATATGGTTACAAGGACAATTACCTATTAAGATGACTTTTCATTGCATTTATGATTATTATTTCTGCAATTACTACATGAAATGTAAATAAATTATATGTATATGACATGTACACAAATATAGATTGTGATATTAAATTAAGGTATTTCATGTTTTTTTCCTAAATGCCTCTTTTGATTACTTCAGATGTCCTTTTTGAAATATTGTAATTATAACATCATGAAGTACTGCTTTTAAACAAGGGGTGCACGTTTTAGATCTAGCACATGCTATATACATCAATATATTGCCTGGTACTGGTATCTAATTATTATGAATGATTATTATTAGTGTCAGTATTATTATCATTGCTAATTGTTACACATATACTTAAACATATTATTTTACTACTCACAGCCATATGCAAAACAGTTGTTAGATGAATATGAAAATCTGCAGGGTTTTAAATGTATATATAAAAGTTGTATTTGTCTTGTATGAGTTTCAGTTCATATCAAGGTGATTTAGACACATTTTTACAGCTAGTTTAGCTTAATTGAACCTAATTGTTTAATTATTTTTTTCCTAGAAATGAAACAGTATATTGGGCCCATTGTGTCCTTGTGTGATCATATTAACCTTAAACCTGTGCTCATCCATTTCTATTTTTATTTCTTTGTATTGTGGGCTAGTAAATAAAACAAGAACTAAAATTCTCAGTTTTAGAAATACTCTTTGGTTATAAAATATGGTGTCTGGCTGCTGTTTTTTATAGATGTGAAGCAATGACAACAATGTGTTTTATTTAATCAGAATATAAAGAAAAGCAAAGACCAGAAACTGACAGGTGGGCGGGAAAGTGTAGAGACCCATAAGGCATCTGGATCATCTTCAGGTAAACTCAGCAAAGTGACAATGGCTGCTGCAGGAGACAAAACCTAAAATGTGAAATGTGCCTTCTAATGTGCTGTGTTTGCTTATATTTTCATATGAAAAGGCAAGCGGAAACAGGCTCCTGAAACGAAACCCCCAGAAGACCAACTGTCCCCTGAGCCAGTGCCTATAACTGCAGAGATCCAAGTACAGCTCATTCGCTGGAACTCACCATCAGAACCTCAAAAGAAGTGAGGGAAGATTACAACTGCGAGCGTGAGCCTTCATCACCCTGTACGCTCCTTAACAATAAAGACTTGACCTAACAACTTAAATCTATGGATATCTGTATGTATTTCTGTCTGTAATGTGCAGTGTCAAATAGCAATTGTATGATCTCTTACAAGTGTTAAGCTGCATGGCTCATTCAGTTGTCCGTGCTTAACATTAAAATATAGTGTACAGTAAAAAGTAATTCGATTTTTTATTTCAGCTTTCATGTTGCTTTATCTATATTTGTTCTGGAAAGGTTGATAACCTTAATTTTTAGCTTGAAAGATGGAACATCAACTCGCCCCCTCGTACAGACAAAGAAAGACACTGACACCATTCTTTAGTTAATAGCAATACTTAACTTTAGCTTATGGATGTATATGGTCCCAGCGCACCTTCCAAGGTCAGCACACTGTGACACTCTGATCGTATAAATTCAAAATAAATTTGGATGTCAAATTAAAACAACAGTAATTCCAATTCACTTTACATCAATTTTAGCTGACGTACTTATAACTTCTTTTAAAATGTTGCGTTAGTTTGCACTGCGCAATCTTAAATGAATTTCTGCATAATATTGCATATGAGCGATAAACAGTGAGAGATTACAAACCCACCAACTGGTCAGCATAGAATGTACTTCCTGTTAGAAGCAGGAAAAATGGGCAAGCGTAAGGATCTGGGTGACTTTCCCAAGGGCCAAATTGTGATGCTAGACGACGGGGTCAGAGCATCTCCAAAACTGCAGCTCTTGTGGGGGTGTTCCTGGTCTGCAGTGGTCAATACCGCAGACCAGTCAGGGTGCCCTTGCTGACCCCTGTCCACTGCCAAAAGTGCCTACAACTGGCACGTCAGCATAAGAACTGGACAACGGAGCAAAGGGAGGTGGTGGTCTGGTCTGATACCACAGCACACCTTCAGAGGTCTAGTGGAGTCCATGCTTTCACAGGTCAGGAATACTTTGGCATCAAAAGTGGGACCTACACAATATTAAGTAGGCAGTCATAATCTTATGGCTGATCAGCGTAAGTTTTTGTTTTAACTTGGTATGGTGGGATCCTGTAGAACTGTTAACATGGTCCTGGTGTTGACTTATAGTGAATGATGGTGTTAGTCAAGGTCCTGTGCAGGCTAGCCCCGTCATTTTAGAATTGCTAATAATGCACTTAATAGGTAGGCTGAGACCCTGACACAGCACGTGGTGTGAGTGTTTTCACTGGAAGGAAATTTTAATTAGTAATGAACACATATCCCACTTCCTCGCCACTTCTTTAAAGTTTTATGTGTAATAAACACCTAATATTCAGCTTCAACCCTGGGGCTGTGGCCGCTTTTTCATATACTGTAACAGTACAAAACCAATCTCCTGACTTTGCAAACTTATGTATACATGATTATCAGAATTAGGGTTATTTAGTTTGGAAAAAAGACGGCTTAGGGGGGACTTAATAAGTATGTATAAATATATAAGGGGGCAGTACAGAGATCACTCCCAGGACCTATTTATACCCAGGACTGTATCTATAACAAGGGGACATCCTCTACGGCTGGAGGAAAGAAGGTTTCTACACCAGTACAGACGGGGGTTCTTTACAGTAAGAGCGGTGAGACTATGGAACTCTCTGCCAGAGGAAGTGGTAATGGTAAACTCAATAAAAGAGTTTAAAAGGAGCCTGGACGTGTTTCTTGAAAGCAATGATATTACAAGTTATGGATATTAGATTAATAGGGACAGAACGTTGATCCAGGGATTTATTCTGATTGCCATATTTGGAGTCGGGAAGGAATTTTCCCCCTGGTATGGGGCAATTGGCATCTGCTTCATAAGGGTTTTTTGCCTTCCTCTGGATCAACACAGTAGGGACACAATATGTATATAGGTTGAACTTGATGGACTTTGGTCTTTTTTCAACCTTATGAACTATGTTACTATGTTACTATGTGCGTTAAAAGAAAGCCGGGCTTCTTGGGTATCTTCAAACACACATTTTATGTGAAAGGAAGCTACATGACATCTATCCAGGGCCATTTCCAACACATTCAAGAGCTCCCATTCCTCAGCTCTATCTCCCTTCTTTACGTGAGGCTTCACTGTCCCTTTAAACATCAGGTTCCTTGTGCATTCCCTCTTAATATTCAAGTCAGACATTTCTCACTCACAAAGCATCCCGGTTCTCCTTTGTGCAGAATTCTACCGGCTTCTATGGGATGTGTGTTGCTAGGAAGCAGCTTAGACTGAATCCTGTGCTATTAAACATGCTAAGAGAAAAGCAAATACCATAGATTTCAGAATACAAGGTAAATATTGAAAAAATCATTCAGAAAATGTGGACTCCCCAAAAACAGGCGTCTCAGCGTGTAAAGAATGAACCATTACATACTGCCTTAGATTTAAGGAACCTGGGGAGGGTTGGCAAGGAAGGTAGATGAGCCATTGTTTGCACTTCTTTTGTAGTAGAAGTGGACAATTGGACGGGACTAGATTGTATATATTAAGACCGGTGTATAATGTAGCCCCCTGCAGCATCGGCATGCAGATGAATCCCCAGGCCTTAGCAGGACACATCAGTGAGACCTAATCTTACATGCTCATTAACATATTCCGAGATATGGCTATTTAGACCCAAAGCTGGGGCCTAGACATACTTTACTGGACAGCCAGAGGATTGTGTTGCCACTGCCTTAAGGACACTCGAGCCATGATATGCTCTTTAGTGAATGTGACAGCCTTGTCCCCTTTATATCAAACCCCCCTCCCCCTTGCAAATGCATAGAGAGATTAATGGGATCCAGGCGCTGTTTCCCTGCCCCCAGTTCATTGGTTTGCTGGAGACGTGCTTGGTGAACGCATTTCCTGCGTACCGGTGTGCATGCGGATACTCAACAGCCAGCTGCAGCTTGCATGGCATTGCCAGAGGACCTTCTGAGACAACCCCCCCCCTTCCTTATGCACATTCTGCTCTACCATTGATTTCAAAGGGAACTCTTTCCTACCAGTGATTGGCTGCCAAACCCAGAGGGTGAGAGTGCTGGAGTACTTTAACAAGGTAAGGGTGTGTGTGTGACTAATAAAGTACTTTAATATGCCTTTTGGTAGTGGGACTGTGTGGTTTGCCGCCAAATGCACATTGGGATGCTTTATGACTGGCTGATATTCCGTAGTGCTGCGCAATGCATGTTACCGTTTCAATGGTAAACCAATTACTGCTGACACCGAGTTGGTTATTTCAGTTTAGTGTTGCGTAATGCCGACTTCCCCCACACGAGTAATAAAAAGTCACGCTGCTTGTCTGTGACCGCTCCAGCGTGCGAGAGATCCACAATCACACCCGGTGTAATACCTACAGACACGGTACACCGAGCGGTTATATTCTAAGCCTGCTGTAATACGTCATCTCCTCGATCCATACACACCGCTTCTGTATTTGTAGCTTGCGCCACACCGACCCTCGCTGAATGAGCAGCGCAGCCCGCGCTCTGGAATCTGGTTACCCGGGCAACCACCGCCGCCTGGCCGACCTGCTACATGCACATTGGTTACTTTTTTAAAGAGCCGGTGCGGGCGGGTATTGGATGCAGCTGCTGGCGGAGTCAGCCGATCATTCGGGTTTACGAAGCGGTGTAAGGTGTGGAGAAGGCGGGGGAGACTGGGCGGCCCCGGTTAACTGTGCTTTATGTCTTAAAGATACCCACACCAGCTGGTATACAGGTAAGACATAATACTAAATTGGGGACGGATGCTTTATGTGAGGGAGCCTGCAGATATATATCATAAGACCCTATATATTAAGGCCAGCCCACCCCCTCTTATTAATACAATGTGGATTTCAAGGTCGGCTGCGGACCTACACGGTATAAGTCTGTGGCTAGCGATCCTGCCTATATTGTCTGGTCTAAGGCTACTTGTTCTACAAGTTAGCAGTAAATAGATGATCGCAGGGGAGTGCATTAAATGTCACCATATGGATACGTGATGGGTTTTTATCAAAAGTCCATATATTTAACGTACTGTTAATTTATTGAAGCCGGATATGTGGTTTTGTTCACACAATATGTCATAAAATGCATAAATGATTGGTTTTAGTACCATGTCTTGTTTTCTTTATAACATCATTTAGACGGCATTGCCCTTCTCTTTAACTGAGTCCTAGGGACATGATTGCCCAGAAAATCACTTTGACGTCAAGAGCATATAAACATATTTATGATCAGACATTGAATAATATATTGCATTCCATTTAATGAATGAATTCTTTTTTTTCCATGGGAAAAAGGGTACAATCTGTATGTGTTATCCTTGCATATTATTCTAATCAATCACAAGCATGTTGGGAGCTTGTGCGGTAAATGTGTTAGAATTTTGTTAGGGAGTTGTCCTTTTTTATTTATATATGTGTATATATATATATATATATATATATATAATGAATTAACATTTGCAAGAAATTCCTCACCTGTTGTTTCTGTAAGTGATATTGTAATTTTATATACTACTTGTTATGTCCTGCCTGCCCATTGTACAGCGTTATGGAATATGATGGCGCTATAGAAATCAATTAATAATAATAATAATAATAGCATGACCCGGGTGATATTTTATTGTGTCTGTTTTTCTTTTTTGAATTTTTCAACATTTGTGAAAATGCAAA
Source organism: Spea bombifrons (assembly GCF_027358695.1). NCBI lineage: Eukaryota > Metazoa > Chordata > Amphibia > Anura > Pelobatidae > Spea > Spea bombifrons. Next base: position 125,450,227 of record NC_071087.1, on the reverse strand, counting down.
ACATACTGAATTATTTACAATAGCTTTTTACTTTGGCTTATCTAGTAAGTTAAGGGACGCCAGAGGACAATTATTATCTAGTATTTTTAGTCAGCAGAAAACCTGTTCTTTCCTGCTGTGCGGACGCAGTGATTTTGCCCTATGTGTTGCATTGACCCCAGATGTTTAACTTTGCTTCTTCTGATCAACATCAAGCTTGTAGTGACAAAGAGAGCATCTGTTACATTAGATAATAGCAGTGATCTCTATGTTAACAAACTGTCTTTTTTTCCCAATCAATATTTGCTTTGCTAATGTCTACCAACCTGTTGTCTGGAATGGGTGTTTGATGACCAGAAAGCTGGATTAGATTAGATGGTCTGGTCTCTATAGCGTTGGTATCTCTACGGTATCCACGCTGAGTTCTGCTAATGCTTGGGTGTGAAATCTGCTTGTGTCAGCTTGTACTCCTGATGGGGTTTACAATATGGTCTTGTAACAGAATTGTTACAGCGGATTCTTTGCTGCCAGTGAAGAGTAAGCAAGAGGTTTATTTCCTAGCGAAATTAAAGAAAACAATTTTCTGCAAAACTAGTGTGTGGCTTCAAGGTCATGGAACTCTGCTAAAAAAAAATTAAAATGAAGAATGTATTGTGTGTTATTGACATTACATCACGTAGAGGTTAAACGGACACTTGAATGCTGTTCTGGGTGGTCCCTTTAATTTTTAGTGTTGTCTGCTTGCAAATGCACGAGAGGTTCTGCACAATCCCCCAAATGCATTTGCCTCGTTCCACACACCCCAGCTAAATGTCCTGCTGGAGTTGTGTTTCACTGACCACATCTCCCTGCATGTGCCACACTCACCACCAGCTCCACTGCCTTGGCAAACAGAGCATGGCTGAGGATACCTTTAATATCAGCAGCTACCAAATGAGAAACTGGCTAGATATCCACTGCTGCACAATGTGTTTTAAACTCGTGTGGCTGGACACACCTGAATGGAGCTCTGTTGGCCAGCGACCCAGCAGCCATTTATCCGGTATGCCACGACATGGCCGGTCCGGCTGTTCACACTCCTGTGTGGATGTGTCTGATCAGTGATGTATCCCGGTCTGGGCATAGGGTGGCAGGTCCAGGGGCAGCAATTCCCCTGCTGCAGACCGTTGTGCAGATTGTCCTCTCTGATCTCCCCAAGTGGCCCACTTATGTTACAGAGCGATATGACGTATGCTCCAGCAACCATGGAGAGAGCATCTGGGGGATGATGCCAAATGTACGGTAAATATGCTGCTGGATGGTAACACTTGGCGACACCTACTTCCTGCCACCCAGCGTCATGGGCAAGTGTCTGAGAAAAAGGGTTCGGAATCTTGTGCAAGTATATGCATTGCTCTAGAGGAATATAAAGTCTGTGCAGCTGCTGGCGGAGACCTCTTCACTAGCCCTTCCTCGTACCCTGCGCATGATGTCATATCCCAACACCAGCAGCAGGCAATGTACAGACCGTGACGCAGGGAACGGCGGTTGCGAGGACTCTGCACTCCGGTACGGTTGAGCTTGGGGACATGTGCAGGGAAACTTGCCATGATACTCATTAGATATAAAGATAACATGAACAAAGATGATAATGTCTGTTGTGGCTTAAAAATGTCTATTTCCCTTTTTCGGTCCTTTGCATGTTGCCACAACACTGAAGTTTTGTTTCCTAGGAAATGATAGAAAATGATACTTAGCGGTGTTTATCTTTCCAAAGTTGCATAAGTTATTGTAAATATATCACATTCTCCACCTTATTAGAGTCTCACTGGTGCAGAATATACGTATTTCACAGCTTCCATATCTCTCTTGTAAAATATAAAATCACCGGTTTTGCTTGGGCCTAAATGGATTTAAGTTATATTTGACCAACTTGCCATGCCCAGATCAACTATGCCTGGAAGTGGAAGTCTATTTGGGTTTTCTGTTGTGCAGCCACATCCGGACAGCCAAGATGGCAAAATGTTCCTTCATCAGGTTGCTCGCGTAGATTTTCCATAACCGTTCAGTCATCCTGAAATACGCCTATTCACCGCCTCTAATAGTACAGGCAGTGTTTGGACAGGTCTAACATTGATCTACAAATACCACAATTTTGCAAATGTGATTTATACAAATCGCTTGTATCAAAGCAGGTGTAGCGAGTGACTTGGCTTAATCATATGTACAGATAAACCCTCGTATTTTCATTTGAGGAACGCCTCTCTCTTTTATGAAGAGTGTCGTATGTTCTAATTCGTTTTTGCTCACCAAGCCTATTTATGTTATTTTTTCTCCTAAAGCGGAACCTGACATAGCGGGAAACTGCTGCCCCGCGGGACGGGAGAGAAGCAATGAGGAGCCAATAATAGAGAACGAGGTATGTATATCCCGCCACAGAAATAATGGAAAACCTTAAGTAGAATGTGCACCCTATTCACAAATCGCTCCAAAACTGTAGTTTTGTTGGTTTTTTTTTAAAAAAAAATGTCATTGAATGAAACGTAGAAAACTACATATGTGTTTTTACTTTATAGTAATTCAGTTTTTAAAGTTTTGCCAATAATAAAAAGGGGATGATGGGGCAAAGTTTTTAGAGTCATCTTATTGCTATAATAACCCGTGGAATGGAGGATATACATTTTTATACGGTACTCCAGTTAGTAGATGAATTCCATTCACATCAACCACTTACCTCAGGAGAAGAAAATAGGAGGCCAAATGCCATTTATTCTATGCGATTGCTAGCGGTTTCGAGCCCCTAGCTACTTTGTGCCAAGTAGCTAGCTGGGAAGGAAACAAAAGCATTCCTTTGAGGGGATTCTCCAGAATTCCTCCATTCATTTATAAGGGGCACCACACAAATTTAAAGGGACCACTCTCTTTTATTTGCACTAATGCATGATGGATGCTGTGTCCCTTTTTAATTGTACAAGAAATCAGCACGTTACTAGATGTTTGTTGCTAGAACATTATTAGAACTTTTGTCGATGCGCAATAAGAACCTAATTTTAGAATTTAATACTATCTGTTCTTTTATTTGCACCGCAGAAAGTCGAAACTTTCAGCCCAGCAATGTTTCCAAGATTTCGAAGTTTTTTACTCTATGGTTTTTCTCTATCGATATTTGGCCTTTTTGTTTATTTCCAAAAAGAGATGAAGTTCAGTTTGAATTCTGTCGCCTCTAAACAACCAGTAGAAATAAAGCAAAAACAGTTTTTCTGGGCTCCTCGTTCGAAAAAAGCAATTCACTGTTCTCCAAATATATCTGCAATCAATGCTTCACAACCCCTTCCTCATTCCCACCGTTTATTCCTAATGTACAAACACTGCCGCAATTTTTCAACACTTTTGAAGCCCCAAAAATGTGACGACGATATCTTTTTGGTATTGGCCATCAAGTCTCTTCCTATTAATATAGACCGTCGCATCGCTATCAGGAATACATGGGGAAAGCAGCAAGACTTTCAGAACCGCAAGATCAAGCTATTGTTCCTACTCGGTAAAACTGAGGCCAGTTCACCCTCTAAATCACTCCACCAACTTCTGGCTTATGAAAGCGCCGAATTTAAGGACCTAATCCAGTGGGATTTTGTGGACAATTTTTTTAATCTTACACTTAAGGAGATACATTTTCTACAGTGGTTTGCCAATGATTGTGCACGTGCTAAATTTGTGTTGAAGGGAGATGATGATGTCTTTATCAACACGTACAACATTGTTGAGTTTCTTGAAGGGTTGAATCCAGATGATGACTTCTTAGTTGGCGATGTGATCCGAAATGCTATCCCCATCCGTAACACCCAAGTGAAATATTTCATCCCGCATTCTATGTACAGTGGAATCAATTACCCTTTATATGCTGGTGGTGGGGGCTACCTTATGTCAAGAAGGACTACTCACCGTCTTCATACCACCGCTGAAACCACCGACCTCTTTCCAATAGATGACGTTTTTGTGGGCATGTGTCTAGAAAAGATGAAAGTGACACCACAATTTCATGCAGGTTTTAAAACATTTGGAATCCAAAGTCCAGTAAATCCATTTGACCCATGCTTGTATAAAGGCCTTATGTTGGTGCACAAATTAAATCCTACAGAAATGTGGATTATGTGGACTTTGGTGAAAGATAAGGCGATGAGGTGTGCACAGTTGAAGAGAACTTTGTGACGCAAGCAAAAATTGTATTATTATGTGTTGTGATTTGATGAGCATCAGAGACTTGTTTACTCATCCCATAAAGTACTGTATTACAGGTCGGGTAATTTCAATTCTGTACATTATTGGTTTGTTTGCTCAGTTAGGCCTTTTGAGTTCTCCGTGGTTGATGCGTCTTTTCTGCATGAGCACAGCCACTTCTAGATTGATGTAATTCCCACTGAATACACTTGCCGCATTGTACCTATAGAATAACCTTATTTTTAAGCCTGGGATTTTAATTGTCTTTGATTTTCAAAATGGCATTTATTTTGAAACTTGTCCCTCCAAACAAGACCGAAAAACAAAAGCAAGAATCCTTTTCTATAGTATGTGTGGGTTCTTTTCCCTCAGTTATGATATTTTTTGAATTTAGCTTCACTGTCCTTTTGTTTTTTTTTTTTTTAGGGGTTAAATCAGAATAAGGTACACTATGTAAGCCTTTGTATTTGTTGTGCAATATGTTTTAGCTTTCATTCTGCTTGAAACAGTTTTGTTTGGATTTCCCTATTCGTTAGCCATTAATATAGCGTTATGTCTGGGATTTGCAACCGGTACTTAACAGGAGAGAGAAAGAGAGGGTGAAACATTAAAATACACCGACCCTGCATACAAATACCAGACGGAAGAGGTCTGTGCCTATGTTTGAAATGTATATGTAAAGAAACACTGTAATTTAATGAATAAAATGTAAGCACACAGGAACATTTTAAGAAGCTTGTTCCACCAACCTCTCAGAGACTGGTTTTGCATTATACGTAACAAGTGTTCCTGGCTGAAACATATGAGTTTGGCAAAATTGTAAATGATTGATTCTAATAATTTCCAGAAACATTCAGGCCATCTAACAATACAGCGGCAGATTGAGGGGAGCTGAAAAACAAGGGGCACATGTTTCAAAAACAGGAAGCATTTGTAGGTACACTTCTTTCTAATGCTGAGTAGAACCCCCCCCCTGTTAAAATCAAAGGGAGTAGGGACAGACAATAGTATGTATGTTAGCTGAATTTATGTATCTATTTAACTAACATGCGATTGGCTGCTGCTACTCCCCACTGACTTTTAACCCTCTGAGTGCCACTGTAATGTGGTATGTAGCTCTTCCACAAGGGCTATGTACATAATGGCACTATAGGATCCCCTATCAGAGATTGCTAGACGTGATCACATAAAAACATTACTGCTGTGTACAGCAGCACACAGATTCTCTCACTGTTCCTGAGCTCAGGTGGAAGCCAAGATCCTGCGCATTTACTGTTCATAAAAAAAGAGCAAGCTGTCGATTGGCTGTAGATGAACCCTAGCAGGAAAAAAACTAAAGTTAACATATAATTGCTGCCTTTGGGCAGGAATTGGCCCCTGGAACAGCCAGTGATATAGGGTAACATACTCTGTGGGATAAACTGGCTGGGATGCTAGTAAAATAAAACAATAGCTGATAACAAGTGCCCCCCCTATAAAAAATATATGTAAAAGCAATAAATTAAAATAATTTATTAAATGAATAATTTTGTGTATATGTGTGTGTATACATATACATATATATATAAATTCAATATACGTGTGGTTTCAAAAGAAAGCCGTAACCAAGTAACAAGCATTTAGATGTTTAGGCTTGTTTCCCTTTATCTCCTCTCCTATATTTTATTTGTAAGAAGAAAGATCATCTGCTACAACTATCTGGACTTTGTTGATTTGTTAATGGATTTCCCCAGGACCCCTATGACCTACTCACAAGCTTGCATTGATTAAAAAATGTCGAGGAGTGCTGCAGGGATGCTGAGGTGAGTGAACCCGTGAAGCCAAGTGTGGTTTATTGCTATCTTTCACAGTTTGGTTTTGTGTTCTTGTCAATCAGCCTTCGGAAACCACGGGATGACATAGAATCCTGTTGCAGAACTCTGGGCCGCTATGGCAGCCGTGGCATTTTAAAGTACTAACAGTTCTATATACCTGTTTCACATTAATTTTGGCCAGATAAGCTTGTGGCTTGTAGTAATGTATAGAGGGACTTTCTATGTGCTAGGTCCTCAAACATGGTGTGACAAATCTACCCAGCCTTGCCCGCTATAAATCTGATCAAAGTTGGTCCTTGCCATCAGATTGAAGTTGATTGTGCAACGTTCAAAGGTTTGCATAAGTGTTCAGGAACCTTGAAAAGGTTACACGATAATTTTAAGGCTTTTGAGGTTGATTGTCAACGCCATATTGACCAAAGACAGACAGTTTGGTAAGTAGTGAATCGTCACTGGAATGGCCATCATTGTGCCAGTGTCTCATAAAAAGAATAAGAAAGTGAATGCTTATCTAGTTTAAAAGGGGAAGTTGGAAAACAAATCCTACAAGTGGCGAAATGCAGCTGTGAAAACATTGCTACGCAAAAACAGAACTGTTTTAATCTGATAATAATTAAAAAAAAGGTGGGGGTTCCCTTTAAAGAATTCTGAAGCAATGTGCACAGATGAGTCAAAAGTAGAATTGTTTGGATGACCGTCCATGGTATGTCTCATGAAAAGTAAATAATGCCTTCAAACTTAACCCCCTCTGTCAAACAAGATGATGACCGTGTCACTGGCCATTGGAGAAGGTTTGCTGCATTAGAAGTTGACCACCTTGCCATCCTTAAAGGAATCATAAATTCTGCTTTCTTCTACTACAGAAGACTGTCCGGCCATCCATCTGTGAGCTTCCGAGTTCCATGGAGAAAAAAATCTTTTGCCTTGAGTATAAAATGAATTTACTGTATACGGTAATGTAGGTTAGCATTGAAAAAAACCTGGTTTTATCTAATTTTGTATAAAATAAACTTTTTTTTAGGTGACATTGTTGCCAAATGTGAAATTGTAGGTGACTTTTCCTGCTCAAGCACCACATCCTAGCTGATTATTTATGGTAATGCTAATAGAGTTTGTTCTGTCGTAACTTTCGCTAGTCTGAGTGTCTGGCCGGGTGATTTTATTGTTAAGCGCAGGCGGTATGATTAGCCGACTGAGCTAAGATAACACGACTAGAGCACATACATTGCAGCTCCCTGATATGCAAATATTTTTAAAGATTAAAACAACCTAGTCTTTTCTTAACTTCTTTTTTAATCTGATACTAGTAATAAAATATGGCGGGCGTTGGTAAAAACGCGGCTTGCAGCGATGCAATGATCTGAAACACACAAGCAAGAAAAAGGAAATCTCACAGTAAATGAAATGATTCGCTTGTGCTAAAAATATACAAATGTCGGTAAATTAAATAAATTCTCAGTAAATTGCATAATGCATGAAGGAGCAGGTCCCAATTTCTTTACCGAATGAGGAACTGATCGATCACTACTTGTTTTTTTGGTGCCCCTGAATGGGTGTGGCAATATGGATAACCCCTCCCCTTAAGCACAACCCATTTAACCACACCCATTTTCTACAGGGACCACCTCTTCACCTTGCAACATGTAGTTTCCCACAGTTCCGGCTTTGCCCCAAAACAGCTTGTCAGTGCCATGTTTGTGCCAAAACAGTTTGTCAGGGCCGTGTTTGCCCCCAAACAGCTTGTTGATGCCATTTTGTGCCCAGTAGATAAATAACAAGGACATTGATGATATAGGAACTACAGTTATAAAAAAAACCCTGAATGTAGTGATTTATTCACATTTTGACACTTAAGGTTATACAGCATAACTCCCACCAATATATACTGAGCCTGACGATGGTATACAATTCCCATCAACCTAACAGTATGACTCCTATCATTATATTGTGATCTGCACCCAGATTGCACACATGGGACCTTCCACCTTTCTATTTCTCACTCTCTCCACTTTCTCACTATCTACAACCCCACCCTCATTCTTATTCACTTACCTTGCTGAAATCCTGCAGTGAGAGCACGATGTCTCACTTTTCAGTTGTGGTGCACGCTGCTTCACCGCTGAGCGCCGGGATATGAAGTCATATTCTGACACTCAGCATCAAGTGCCGAATGGGGAAAGAGTCATTGCGTTCCTGCCACTGCAGTCAGGAGCAGAAAGTTCGCAAGAAAGTTTTCAGCAACCACTCAGCGACCCTCTCTCTTGTCAGCTCCCTGCCACCTGGGTGCTGTGCACCTGACTTGATGCTGGCCTAATCTGTTGTTAATTTCAGGAATCTTTATAAAGATGGGGTAGGGTAAAGGGATCACCTAAAATGGCTTTATGCGCAATCCACTTGTATTTACCACTACATATAATATATGTTTCCCTCATATTTTGTGTTTGTCTATCAATAGTGTTATCTGTCCTGAAAAGAAAAAAATAACTATATACACACACACACAGTACTAATCAGATCATGGCATTTTATCATCGTTCTGTACAGGCATTGAGAACGATGGCAGGTTTTAGTAATGTAGCACATTAGAGATTAAACATGACCTGGTCAGTACTGTGTATCTACTTTTGGCACACACTGAATAATTTCCTTAAGTAATCGGTACAGCAAAACTATGAAAATTGGTCAGGTCTTGCACAATGAAAACTGTGCCACCAACTCACAGCACTCAAAGGATTAAACAATACATATCAAAGCATGTCCATTTATTTAGCATGATTCAGTTAGCATTAGGTGGAGGAGTAGTCACCTTGTGCATAGAATTGTATAACTACACCTCCACAAAAAGCGAATTTAAGATTTGCCACTCAATGTATATGTATAGTACCCGGTGTAAGTAAACGAGCCCTCGGATTACTATAAAACTATAGAAGGCAAACACTAAAAATGTCAACACTGGCAAAACCACTTTATGTTGGCAAATACATTTTAGTCACATATGGGAAACATTGTATGTCTGTTCTCAAAACAATTGGAGCATGCACAGTAGGAACAAAACATGGTAGTTTCTGCAGAAAACTTAAGACAAGCTACACAGTTTATTGTTGACACATCTAAATTGTGTTATTTAATTCAAACCTACATTAAAAATGTCTGTTTAAATGACATTAAATTAATGTCTGGTATTATTAAGTAAATGAGGATCACACAAGACTCACTCTAGGATATTGTGATTATTAGTAAAGCATTCCTAATTCCTGCGAGGATAGTATAATGCAGATTGTTTCTCTAACCTGATAATAATAGCACAAATTTGTCTAGAAATAGTATATTAACAAATGTAAAAAATTAAACACCTGTTTTAATTCTAGTATTAAAGATTGTAAAAAAAATTAAGTGCCGTTTAATTTCAGTATCAAAGACCATGCTGTTTTAAAGCAAAAATAATCCTGCAAAATTACATTTAAACGTCTTTCTTTCATCAAACTTTGAAATGTGGCTCTGAAATTGAACAAAATATTGTGTCATTCCATAGTGGTTAAACATTTGCCTGTTTTCCAGCAAAAACCATCAAAGTTGCATAATGTCCGAATGACTTAATTATACTAGTGCTTCTAGAGCGGTAACGGATTAGAGGGGTTAACGTACAATGAGCGTTCCTGATGTGGTGTAAATGTGGAACAAGTTTCTTGATAAGTCTGCTGCCTTACGTCTGAAAAGGAATTTGTACCCGAGTGCTATGTTTAGAAAGTATGCAAAAGACACTTATCGGACATGTAAATAAAAAATATAAGTTATTTACAAAACTGCAATAAATGCTTTGTCCCCTGCATTGTAAGTTGGTATGGTGACAGCACCACTTTTAAAACTTTGCACCAGAACTGCTCTGTCTATAAACATGCTTTGCGTTCCATGAACAAGTTATAAATCGGCAACTAACATTTTTATGCGTTTTACATAGAAGTTTATAGATGGCTCCTAATTTCAACACATTATTGTAAACCCTTGAAGAATTGGTTTAACGGACCACCCAAACACTTACAGAATCATACAATAACACTTTCGTTTTCAGTGCTGTTTTTCCTTTTAAGACTCCCTCAACATACAAAGCCCATTCTATGTGGCCATTGCTGGAACATAGTATTAAAAAGTGCCTTAACATGGTAAGCGCCTTAATACTGAAAATGCAATCTTGCTGTAAGGCACTTAATCCACTGACTGCCAAGAACTTGCAATATGGTGCATCTGGAAGCAAGACTTTGTTGGTGCTAAGTCTAGAAGGCGGCTATTTGCGATATGGAAAGAAAGAAAGACACTGATTCCATAATCAACAGGACACAAAGGGACAAAAACTCAAGTTCATCGCTTATTCTAGGAGTCTTGAATAGACCCTTGCAATTCACTCATCAGCTGGGGGAAATTGATAGCCATGACAGTCTCTTTTTAGGACTGCTTCAGCATCACATTTCTTTCACATTGCTTTACAGTAACACAAGCTAGGCATACAGTGGGAGACAAAGGAGTTTTTTGTGTAATGAGGCAACACTGTTCAATCCAGTAATTATATCACTGGTAAATAGTTGAAATAGGTTATTTGTTTCCACATCACTGACCCCTTTGCAATTTCCATTCAAGGTTAGACTTAAGCTCACTACCCGTATAGTGTTCCTGGTGGGCTTACATGCCAATGCTCATTGTCAGCAAATAAGGGGATAATGCTAGACAACATAATTTAATCTTCACGAAGATATGCTTCAGGGATTTCCTCTTCCGACTGGCTGCTGTTTGGGCTTCCTCCACCAGCGGGTTTGTCGTCGTTGTCCTCTGTGACAGTTCTCCTTATTTCCTCCGTTACTGCAGCAGCCAGCTGGGCCTCAGCCTTCAACACCAACTCCAGAGTCTCCTGCACCTGAGATCGTACCAACTGGATGTGGTTGCGGACTGTGACAGAAGCTTGGTCTGCACCTGTAAACAAAGAAGAGGCTTTTCAGGCAGCTGCATTTCGGCCAATTTGTCTGGGTTCTAGTTCCATTATCCTAACCTAGTCTACTAGACAAATACTCTAACTTCTTTCCTGCAGCAAACAATACAATGGTTTAGTCTGAATCAACCAGCCTGACACTGACTAATGAAAGTCTATGGAACGGACTTCATTAGTGTTGCCATAAAGAATCACCTTAGTGTGGTAACGCTGCACGGAAAGTTACACAAAATATCACATAACCAACAACAATGGCAGTCTCTGGGTCTGCTGATAAATGATGTTGACTACAACAAAATGAAATAAAACAAAACATTTTTCCCACAATCATTTTCATATCTTTTGCTTTAGCTATTGTCTGGAGCTCACGCTGTGCTTGACCCGTGTGATGTAGGAGTGGAGGAGATATAAAGCAAATACCCAAAGCAAGCGATTACATATGCACCTGAATGTTTTTTTAACAAAACTATGGAAAATAAAAGGGATATAATACTAGTTTATTGAAAATTAAATGCCTATTTTAATACGGCATTTGGAACTGCAAAACTGCAGGTCTTGAGTTAAGAAATTAAAGCAGTTGAGCTGATGCAGTGTTTGCAGAGATTACTTATCAGACTTCAGCCAGAGAACAGCACAGTACTAGAGACTACATGTCCAGAAGGATATAAATATTCTGAGATATAGATATGCTCCAAGACCTTTATCTGTCCTTGCTCTTGACATGTAGTCAGGATATCTATATGCTTATTGCATGCATGTCTACATTTCCTTACATTACATTCCGAAATAACCCTATGTAATGACATGTACAGATGAAAATAAGATGATAAATGAGTGAAGAGACATGAGAGGCATGACAGACATAAAATGGGTTAAAAGAAATCCAGTAGGGAAGTATATTCCAAGGAAGGAAGCCATATTAGAACAATCGGTCTGAGACTAAAATTGGAGGGCCAGCAGTTTAAGTGTGTTTAATGTAAGAAACCATTTAATCTCCAAGAGAGTAGTGGCTGTGTCACATTTTCTTCAAGCAAATAAAGGTTAGTACAGTGAAGGAAATTAAAGATGTGTGGATAGGTAAAAGACTATCCTGATGAGGCAAGCTGTGTGTTCTTAAAGGTGTGCATTTCTTTCTCATCTATATCCTTCTTTAAGCAAAAAGAGCAGCGTTTCATTTAGGCAGCGGATACCTGGAAAGTACATCAGTGGTATTTCTGTCTCCTGACAGTGATTGCTCTACCGTGTATGTATTCACATCTCCAAGTGCATTCACCTTTAGCAGCAGAGTTCACAACGGAACTCTGCTGGGATCAGTCTAAAGCAAAACACGTGCTTTTCTATAGATGCTATTAATCCAAGAGACACTCTGCATATAATGGGGGAAGTTTAAAAAAAAACAATGTTAAAAAATGTATTCTCTAAAGAGGAAGTTTGCTGGATAGTTGATAACTTCTCAGTAGCTGACAGTTTTATGAAATCCCCCACATTACATTTGCCAGGTAGGGCCAACTCAGGAGGGGGGGAATCACTGGCGCTTATATATATATATATATATATATATATATATATATATAGTGGTAAAGTGTATGGGAGAGTGGTTGATGGGATATATATCTCACCTGGTTTCCTCATCCAGGCACGCTGGCAAACCCAGGAGCCCTCAGGTGAGGCTTCCTAACCTCATTACTGGGGAGGAAGCCTTAAAAGAGAGGGCTGTTAGGTTTGCAGGGGGGAGGAGAAACTGAGTGAAGGAGCAGCTACAACCAGCCCTGCAGCCCACCAGGTATGAAGCTTTACCTAGGGAAAACCTGTTACTTTGCTTTGTGCCAGACAGAGAGGTATCCGGATGTTTAGTTAGAGCCGGACAAACGGACAAACGCTTTACGTTTGAAACCTGTGTGAATACTGTCATTGCCGCCCCATGCGTGAGCTGTTCCCTACAATATATATATTATATATATATATATATATATATATATATATATATATGCACTTTTAGTAGTCCCAAAGTACAAGTTTTGTAAAACATCAAAAGGATCCAAGGTAAACACTGTCAACAAATGGATTCCTACAGCTCCCTGCACAAGGACACGTTTTCTAATATGCACGCTCTATATACATTATTCCATAAATCCCAGGGGTGCGTCAAGCTATGTTTACTCGATATATTTGTTTTAAACATTTTAATGTCAAAATAAAAATCTAAGAATTTAAACAAGCTGTATGTTAAAATGTGTGTGAGTGTACGCATTTTAAAATATGGGATGAATATTGCAGACCCAATGTAGACCATATCTTCTGAGTGTGGCTACTCACCAGCCTGGTAAGCAGCTTCTGCTGCCATCTCCGAGAGACTCAATGCGCGCTCCCAGCTAGACTCATACCTCAAGTACTGCTCCTTTAGATTCTTCATCTGAAAAAGATACAATTTAATCTAAGAACTATGAACAACCGAAAAGTATACTACTAACTGAATTGTTATTAATAGAAAATGACACTCTATGCTACACATACAATAACCTGGTACTCCATGATGTGAATATACATATTTACATATTTAAGAGCTATCTTAATCCAGTGATGTTTATAATACAGCCTATGGAATTCTTGCACAGGATGGGCTTTTATTCCATATGCATTGTACGGTTTTAAATTTCAAGAGCCACCTAATGGCTACATAAATAATAGACTAATTTGTAACATAACATATATAAAAGTTCCAGACATTTAAAGAGAGAGATTACCTGTACACGGGCTCCAACAATCACCTGCCAAATGGTACTTTCCTCATTTGGATTCATTCTGTCGAGAAGTGCAGTGTATCTCTGCTGTAGCGAGATCAGTGTGTACACAGCCTGCAAACAGGGGAAAGCGGACACTTACTGCTGTGGCCTGATGAGTATGCCAAGTACCTGCTTTGAAAGTGGGAATTTAACAGCTGTGGTCTCAGTGAGTTCCAAAGTTTATTTCCATTAAGTGTGTGTGTGTATATATATATATATATATATATAATCAATGTTAATAACAGCTCCACAGTGTTTCTCCCTTCCCTCATATATCTTTTGAATATTATATAAAATCACTCATGCAGCACCCTAGAAAGGAAGACTATAAATAAGACCTTAAGAAAAAAAAGATACTATAATATTGAAGCGAAAAATTAAATAGAAGAGAAATAATTCCCTGTTATAAAGATGGAAGGCCACATTTGGACAAATTAAATAGAGTGGTGTACATAAGACACTCAAACGTGTAAATTGTTTACAGTAAACATTATGAAGTATAGGTCTCTAAAATCATTGTAGGTCTGGCTATTCTTGACACTGCCAGTTAGTGGCAGGAAAGCCATCCCCTTAAATTCAATGAGAACAGTTGCTGCACATGCACACAGGGGTCTGCACAGACCACCGCCTGCAGTGTTCACCAAGCCACTGCTGGAGCTTACTGGCAACAAGTACATCATATGCAAGAAGATGTGGTCGGGGAAGACATCCCCTGCATGCAAAATAGCTGGGGGTGGGGAAATTGGCAAATACATATGGGGGGATTCTACAGTACCCCACCAATTAATATGGAAAAACACCACCATAATATGCATTAAAGTGCATCGATGGATTGCATATTTAATACCAGAGATTGCAATAAATGTTTTGTGTAAGTGGAACAGAACCTTTTCTATGTTGAAACTAAGTGGAGCCAAAGCTTTTTGATGTCATCCAATTTTGCCTTTTCAAGAAATCCCTCTAGATATACAATGGGCATGTCTTACCGTGGTGTATTCTGTTAGTGAATCAATGAGCGCATACGTCGTCTGCGACAGGAAGGTTTGTGTACTGTCTGTTAGCAGAGATGCAGCCCTCTTTATTAAGGACTCATTGGAGAGAGTGGGTTCTGACCTCTAAAACAACAAACATAACTGAAGCTGTAAATACAAACAATATGCAATGGGACAGAGTTGATTCATTAGCAATTATAATAAACTGTGTTTCATGGTTTCGGTCTCTAATTCTTTTTACAATTTTACGGAGCAGAAGATGTAAGGCTACAGCTAGCAAAGGGAATGTATAGTGAGACAAAAAGTATTTCAGCAGCAGCTCTGATCTTCCGACTTTGTACTGTTCCTAACAGGGAAGTAGGACTCAGCTTCTGCGTAATCACATTAGTCGGTGCTCACTCGGCCTCCTTTCCTTTTTCCTTATCATTAAATCTCATATATCTGGCGTGTGCTTTACTATTCATATACCGTAAAATAGTTTTGCAGATCTACGAATCATTATATTACCTGACCGACTGGAACCGCACACAGGCTGGTGCCAACACCCACAGGAATCATTTTAAGCCATGGACTTCTCAAAATTCGGATACAGGTTCCCCTTGGGACAAAGGGCAAGCTTTGCCTGAAAAATCAATCATAAGTTTACTCTAATACCACCACCCAGACTTGCAGATGTGGCTATGACTATAGTTTAGCTGCTTAGTAACGATAACATTAACAGTACAACCGTTTTATGGAGCATATCAAAACCATTTAAAGAAGCATTAAATATCTCATTATTTCCTCATTTGGATTTAAAACGTTGTGCTCATAACCTCGTTCCTCCAATATTCAGCTCACCTGACAGACTTAAATTAAGGCTACAACTATCTACGTGTGTGTGTGTGTGTATTTTCATATATATATATGTATATGTATGTATATATGTATATATATATATATATATATATATATGTGTAGAAGCTAAAATATACACAGTGTACTCATGCTTACACACAGTAATTCTACGTTTGCCTATATGGATAGTTACCATTCATACTGCGAACACATATAAGCTCGTGTAAAGTTATGAATATGCATACTGAACAACAATATACAGGAAGTTTAACAACTCATACACTATTCACAGTTTGCCCAAGATACTTCTTCATAGAACAAAGCTTCCCCGACGCTACCTTTTTCATTGCCAGGACTATAACCGCACCTTATCTGACAGAAATGACATTGAACGTGCCCGTGACACGCAACCACTAAGTAAAAGAAGCAGATTATCATGAAAATACCTGAGAAGGGAAGAAAAGCCCCAAATCAGCCGCCTACTGACCGCCGCCATGTTTCGTGTGGCAAGCGGAAGTGACGTCAGGCCGTTACTGGCTGTTGTGACCGTACGCAGAAGGAATGTCACCAAGCTGAGGTTATCTCATGGTTAAGTCATACAAGGATGTTTTGTGAGAAAGTAGTAATGTAAATTTAAGAGGAAAAGAAGTAATCTTTATATAAATACGGCAGGCAGCACATTAAATTTGCTCTCGACGTACCAAAACCGGTTTTGTGGATCTACTTACTTTTTTACAGTTTATGCAGAGAATAAAAATGAAATTATCAATGGAAAAATATAATAATAGTTACAAAATAAGACATGGAAAATAAATCTGCCATTTCCAGCTTTTTAAAGCCAAAGACAGTAAGTGACCCCAAACAGTTAAATGGTAGCGTATATAATTTTAATGTACAGTAAACAACAAAGGGAAAACAGTATTATACCAATGGCTTATGTACTGTACTGTGTCTGTTATGCTTGGTCATGGGTGACATAAGCCACACTTATGATTTGAAACCGATACATGTATAGGATATGTGACCACCAGAATTATTATTTTTTTCTTTCTGTATAATGCTGTTTTATAGCTGTCAATGGCATGGATAGGATGGAAATAAGAATACATATACAGATATCACCTTCACCGTTTAGGGGAATAGTGGACTAGTAGTGGGAACTAAATCTCTAATAGATCAGAAAAAAAATAGTAATTAAAGTTAAAACATCAAATCTGTATCGGTTGTGAACATTGGGTCGCCAATGTTAAACATACAGATATTTAGGTAATGCCATAGATTTGTGGGGAAAGAGAAGTGTTTTTGCACTACTTTTTCTCCGCAAATCCATCTGCGTTATTCTGGCCACTTCCGCAAAAAGGCGGAGCCATAAGGCCAGCTTCTCCCCCGTTCCTCCAATCAGGGGAGAGTTTGTGCCCAGAAACTCTGCTCCTTTAGCCGAAGAGCACCAGGAGGCCAGGTTCACGAAGAAGTGATAGAAGAAAGATAACAGAAGAGCCAAGAGAAGAAGCGCAGCCGCAGGAAAGGGGACAGGGAAACGGAAGCAGTTGGTGGAGAAGGTAGATAGACACTGAGAGAGAGAGTGTGAATAAGAGCATGTGAGAGAGCTTGAAAGAGTGAATTTATTCATCATGATATAAAATAATGGGTGTAGGCATGGTTTTGCTTGGTATGGCTTTGGTGTGGAGGAGGAAGACTTTGATCCTTGGACACATGTCTTATGCTGATCCTGGGTAATGCCATATTGAAATTAGCAGAAAAGGACATATTATGGCTATAGAATTAAGTTGCAAGCCCCGCTGTGTCTACCTCTTCTGAAACTGTATTATAATTTGAATATGTTATATGGTCTCTAAATTGTGATTTCCACGGAAGTACACTCAAACACAAGCGTGGTCTTTCTGTGACTTCAAATAGGCATTAGCCACATACACAAGGTTAGGCAGAGTGGCTGTACAAGGACACCAGTGTCCATGGCAAAGTTTGTGAAGGTCCATAGAACATCATTAAATTGTCCAGCACAGATCCCGGTAAATGTCCATCATGAGTAACGTTGGTGCCTAGCCCTGCACATACACCCAGGCTTTGCAGTGTCACCATACAGTATATACACTCACTGGCCACTTTATTAGGTACACCTG
Source organism: Spea bombifrons (assembly GCF_027358695.1). Classification (NCBI taxonomy): domain Eukaryota; kingdom Metazoa; phylum Chordata; class Amphibia; order Anura; family Pelobatidae; genus Spea; species Spea bombifrons. The sequence continues at coordinate 125,432,506 of NC_071087.1, read as the reverse complement.
TTCAATTGTTTGTTAACACAAATACCTAATCAGCCAATCACATGGCAGCAACTCAATGTATTTAGGCAATTCTGAAGGCAAAAAGGGGTCCAACCCGGTACTAGCAAGGTATACAAAATAAAGTGGCCAGTGAGTGCACATGTTATTCACATGATGTTTTACTTGTTACAATGTTAGAAAAAGTTTGAAGTGCACATTTTATGGAACATTACATAGGAATGGTAAGCTATATGATTGTAGCAAGTGGATGACTGATTATAAAAAAGCTAGTGTCAGCCCCAATATTCTGTTGTGGTATTGCGTAGAGCCTTAAAAATATGTTATTTTGGGAACTAAGACAAAATGGCATTATTTAACAGTCATATATACAAACACACCTACCCACAGTATATATGTGTGTGCAGGAGCTGACTACCCATTCTAACTTGTTCATATAATTACTCCTCCCTATTGAGTAATTTCACCCCTATTGTTAAGTTTCTCATTGGTAAGGGGTGTAATGTTTGAACAGGGAATGTCACCCAAAATATCACGATTGTCTACAATGATAGACTTGGGGTCTGCAAAAAAAAAGTTTACTGGAACAAAAAGGAATAAACCAAAAATCTTTTTAGTGCAAAAAGTAGTGTATGCAGCATTCTACATATTTGTTTGTCCATGGAACATTTTTTATCCTCTCCTGTTCGTTTGTACCGAAACCAGAAAGCAATAGTATGTAAAGTTCTTGCAAATTAATTTTGCAGCAGCAGCCAATCACACATGTGCTAGAAAACATCACATTTTCAGATACATCTGATTGGCTGCTGCTTACGCCCATTGTTTTCAACTGTAGTATGCTCCTTGTTTCCAGTAGCTGGGGAGGAGTTAAATGAGGCGGACGTGTCATTTTCTAACTCCAGTAACTAAGGAATGCCTGCGCTAATTTTCATTCAGTAATACGCATTAAACATGAATATAGAACTTCAATGCCCAATGAATTTAGTTATGCTTTAAGCTGTGATGGGGATAATTCCTCTTTTTCCCCCAAAGAAGTCTTCATTTCCAGCCTAGAGACCGCTCACAAGAAATGTATAATGTAGTAGTAGAACCTTGGGAAAAAACCTCCTAAACTAACCAGTATTAGAAAACCAGCGTTATTTTCTCAGAAATACATTATTATTATTATTGCAATTATTATTATGATGTTCTAGATATATTCCAAAGTTGGACAACACTGAATAGATAAGTCCTACAAGGACTAAAAAAAATACATAAGTAAATAAAATAAAAGCAATCCATGTTTATTACAAGGTATATTATATGCGTGTGGTATACATGTCCATAAAACATTCATTTTTGAAAATAATATATAATAATATACAATAGCCTAAGACATATAGTGAAAATGGGCATTGTGTATTGTGTTAAGTCTTGTATACAAGTGTCTTCTTTTAATATAACATCAGAAAATAAAGTGCTATAAGCTTTAAAATATTCCTGGTTAAATTCAGCAAAATTCATCCTCATAAAAGTACTGAACTGTGAGTACCTCGGGTGTAATCCGTAAATGTCATAAGGCAAGACAGTAACAAATCCAGCGGGAATGACAGACATTTGTTTTGTGCTATTATTAATGATTTAGAGCAAATAAAATACAATTGTAACAGGGCACTAGGTTCCTTTACTTTCCTACATTTGTTTATTTATATTTTACGTCTTCACCCTATATAATAACAATCATAGTGCTAAAAAAGCTTTTCCACTCCCTAAATCAACATGGATCTATTACATTCTTTGTGCTGCAAGTGTTCTAACATTTTTTAATACATATATATATATATATATATATATATATATATATATATATATAGGATAATGGTGTGCTTACTTGATACAAAATATAAATAATTAAGAAGTATTTTCATTAATAAATTAAATGTGGAAATAAGTTATACCAATATCTTCATCAGAATTATTATTAACATATAGTAGAACTCTGGCAGTCTTTACTTTGAAGAGTCATTATTTCTTGTCCTTGAAAGATAAAACATCCGCATACCCTTCGGACCCCTGTTCTAGGAGATGCAAATGTGAACAAGCAGGCTTGGTCATTTTAGGACAAGAAGGTAAGTTGTCCATCCGGCCACCAAGAGAGCTCCGATCAAAACAGTGTAACTGAACAGCACGAAAGCCAGCATCTCCTTCAGCACCATCAGGTAGTGGACAGCGAACGAGTGCCTGGGAGCCATAAGCACCTGCGACAAGGAGCTGCTATCACCCTAGACAGAGAACAAGTTATTATTAGTCATTGATTTATATAGCGCCATCATATTCAGTGGTGCCGTACAACGGGCAAACAGGACACAAGTAGTGCATAACATAACAATTTGGACGTACAGACACAAAACACAAGGAGCGCCCCAACCCTAACAATGAGTGCACGGACTACTGATAATCGATGCCTACCAGGGAGGGGTATATCAAAGTTCTAGCATAATAATCACTGTTCACAAGTCAAAGTTTTTATTAATATCAAACATTTAGAATGAAACCACATATTAGAATGTACCTAAGTGTATACAAAAGACCCATAGTTCAAACATACAGGGTATTCAGATAAAAGAAACTAAACATACTTAGTAGTTTCAGAAACATATGGCATGCGATCTATTACCCCAGTAATAAAAAAGCTATTTAGCATTTTTTTTTATTTAAATGTAAGAAACAGAACATAGCAAAAATGATCAGTAAAAATAAGGTAAGCAAAATAAAAGTTTAGGCAAGTCTCCTGTAATTTATTCCAGTTTCTAGTTATGAAGCCCCATCCAATATGTAACAGAATTACATAGAACTATTATTTATAATAATTACATTTTGTTACTTTAAATTCCATGGGAAATTTAAGGTGTGCTGTCTGGTGCTTCTATTACCAGAGAGGGTTATATTTTATTTATTTCTTAATATTTTCCATGTAAAGAAGTTACAGGAAGGAAGGATAAAACCGTCCTGTCAGTCTATTCCCTTTATGGGGTTGATGGTTCGCTGCCATCAGCTTGCAGTAAACATAAATCTATCTATCCAAGGGCAGGAGCTTTAATATTTAATGTTATAATTGCTTATAATGTACTTGTAAAGTAGTGTGAGAAGGATCAAAGCTGTTTGCACAACTCAAATATAATTATAGATTTACATTACATTTTGTTCTTTTCCAAAATGGAAACATTTTTCCCATGGAAAAAAAAATGTAGTTAAACTGATATTGTTCACTTATTAAAATTATACTTCTATGTTCTATTTATTTTAGATATATACATACGCATTGGAGAAACTTGTGAATTAAAATGTGCATTTCTATATATATATGGATCACTGCTTTCTATAACTGGAAAGCAAATTACGGTAATGCAAACAAAGTTCAATAGATATGAATACATGTAGCTATACATAACATACATTTCCATACTTTAAATAGAAGTTTTGTAATAAAATCATATTGCTTCTCAAATCCCCATCAAATTCTTACCTTAAAATGTGTTTTTTATTCCAAAGGTAATGTTTGCTTGCACGAGGCTCCCTTCTGCCCTGTAGCTGTGATTGTCTGCTTTCTGGCAGCTTGTTGATGCTGCCTGATCCTCTTCCTGCTTGCTAATCCCCAGATCCTACAGTAATGATCTTGTCTTTAGTCTGTGCAATTACTAATGGACTAGGTGTGGTCAGAGAACCCGTATTATGGTGCTAAGTGACTCTGCATAGGACCAGTATGCTCAGTCTCCCAGTTAGGTATAGGATATTTCTCAAATGAATTGGTTGAGAATGGTATGCTGGCAACATGTCCTTATTAACGCACCTTGTCACCATCAGAGTTTTAGTAGGATGCCAAAAAAAGACTAATATTTCAACAGATTTTTTTTTTTACTCAAAACTCTCATTGCTACTAGAAAAACACATTCCAAGTTTTAATCTTGACCTAGCAGCCAGGACAACAGCTCCAGCATGCACAACATTGTAAGTTTGCCCACTTTGCTGAGAGATAAACATACTTCTGCAGAGGGCTAGCCCAACAGAACCAGAAGGTCAGATGCTTAGATGTGATGACTACATCCTCAAATAATTTTTTACTCTTCTATAAGCTGCTATTGCTTTGTTCAGTGGGCCACAGACCCCCCAGTCTTCTTCTTTTGGGGTCCAGTACTACCAGTGGTGCTGGCAACATGGAAAGTGGAGGAGGTAGCAATAATTTTTTGGAGTGAAGACAAACCAGGCACTAGGCATAGTTGGTCACCAATCACTGGCGAAAGGAGCAGTAACATTCATTTTTCATGCTTTCACCAAACCTTCCACGGGTTTTTTTTTATTGTTTGGACAGATTGGATGCAACTGTAGAGAAGCCCACCAACATGTATTCATCTCCAAATTACAGAAATATCCCACATACATTCTTTGTTATTTTTTGTGCAATCTACAGGGCACAATACATGACGCGCTCATTTCAGTACACAGAATAGGGCAAGGTAGGCACACAGAAATGAAAGGGTTAAATGATAACACACTATAGTCAAAACAGTTTAGATTAAAAAAAAAGACGTTTTCACAATTTTGCCAGCCTTTTGATTTTTTCGTGCACTCGCTTTTCTGGGCCACAAATCTCATCACCAATATTACTAGCCTTTCTGAGGGTGATGAGAGTTAAAATACCAACTCTCTGTGGATTACATGTTTTCCTTTTTTTAAAATATTATTATTATAATTATTATTAACTTCTCCTAAGGCTCCTGCTCAGTCTCTGACCACATTAATTGAAAATGCAGGGCATCCTTTCATAGAGGAAGCCTTGTGTGATCACGTCATTACGTAGGGGAGCATGAATGGCGGTTCCCAAGGACAGCCTTGGGTGCAAGGCAGTCCCCTCCACTAGGAATTGTTGTTCACGGTGATCTAGCCTGCTACAGGATAACTTTTTTTAAAACTTTTTTCTTTTTTTTTTATTAATTTTTTATTACTTTGTTTTTATATAACACATTGCTGAGGAACCCAGTGTAGTGGCATGCACACCGCTACTTTCTTCATGATGTTCTATGCTGTCGTGATAGATATTTTGGCCACTTTTTCAAGACATTTTTTTTGTCCCATACATAATTCTCCCTGGTAACATGCAATTGTCATGTGACACAAAAGCAAAAACTCATAGGTTGTTGCCATAAAAACTGAAAACTCTGGTTCTATACACACACAGCCCAGGACACATAATTCACAATGTGAAAGTTGCATGCGACCAATAAGACCCGGGGCTACAACCACAAGAATTAGGTATTTTCAAAAGATAATGGCAAAATAATTATCTGCGAGTAATTGTCAATGTCCTAAATGGTAAGGGCATAACAATTTACTGAGTGCACTACTTTTATACTTAGTGGATCAGCCTCCGTGCAGAAGAGGTAGAGGCTAATATAATGAGAGAATATGGACATGCATGGCCTAAACACACGGCTGTCCCGAAACTAAGATGAGACCAAGGACCGACTAAGCTTTGAGCCTAGATGGGCAAATTGATCCGCCATTTCTATGGTTAACATTTACATGCTAGAGAGTACAATTAAGAGGAACAATATATTTTAATAGCAAAAACTAGAATGGTTCCAAACAAGTATTCAATTTTGGAATGAATATCATTTTTATGTCAATATTTGTTATTTTTTTAACGTGACATTGTATGTTTACTTTTCTTGTAAATAACAACAAAAAAATTTGCAATTGGTCATTTTTTTCAATAATAATAATAATATCAACATTTCATTAGGACTTAGCACTAGTCATACGTATAACTAAAAGTAAAGGTTTAGAGAAACCCATAATAAAACCTTTTAATGGTGCCAGGCAGAGATGTATTTCTAAAACATATACCGTAACAGTAGAGCACAGATTGAGCGATAGGTCATATGTGTGCGGGCGGCTTGGTTTCCATGCTCCACGTGTAGATACAGCAACTACTGAAAATTCAAATGGCCTCTGAGTGTGACTGTAATTAACTATATTATTTCTTATTGTCCATCACCGTCCTGTGCTGACCTAAAGAGGTCAGTTTTAAGGTTTAGGTACCTTCACCACAAGCATGACAGTCCAATGATTGTTCATTTTGATTGATTTGTCTGTGGTTAGGGAAGGAGACCGCCACAGTCTGAACTACACGTGATGCGTAGTGAGAATATGTCTGTGTATTCCTAACCTTTATTAGACAATGACAGAAATACAGGTTTCTTATAATTATCAACTTTTTATTGAGCTGGAAAAAAATGTTCTAGTGATATCCATACTGACTAGATTTATTTACCAAAAATCAGATTTTATTTTGTTTCAGAAATACATTAGGTAGTGGCAAGTAGAAGCAAATAGCATTTTAATATAATCAGCAGCTCTGGTTATCAGATTACTGCCGTTCTGGCACAAGAACGACATGCAGCAGAGGAGTACAAGCAGGAAGCTTATTCTGGATAATTGGTACTCCCGAGACAGTGTCTTGAGACAATGCGACTACACAGAAAACAATAGAATGGATGAAAATAAAATTAAAAAAAAAGCTTACGGTAATAAAGCATAAACCGAGAATCTAAAAAGTAGGGGGAAAACAGAATATTAAGGGACACTCAGTTGTGGTGTTGTTCTGTGTCTCTGATGAACATGGCAATGTCATATAATAAATTGGCTTAATAATTAGTCTATTAAATCAAGGGAAATATGATGTGGCAGAAAAGAAAAAAGGCATAATGTCATTTGTGTGGATGGAATGGGAAGGTCCCTGGGCTTTCTCCTACAAGTAAAAGACTTGGATGTGTTGCTACTCACACGGTATGCGGCGGAAACATTGACTCCATACACGCCTCACCCTAATGCTTTCCGCTCTTTGTTTTTAGGGGTGTAATATAGGCCCCTGCTCACCCTAATGCTTTACGCTCTTTGTTTTTAGGGGTGTAATATAGGCCCCTGCTTACCCTAATGCTTTACGCTCATTGTTTTAGGGGTGCAATATAGGCCCCTGCTCACCCTAATGCTTTCCGCTCATTGTTTTAGGGGTGTAATATAGGCACCTGCTGTTCACGGGGATCCCCTTGGCTTCTGATGCATAGGCAGGCCCTTTGTAGCTGCACTGTCGACGTCTGCTGCTAAGGACCTCAATAATTATTTATTACTAAGAACTGATAAGATGTATTTATCAGATTACTGTCTCATTTTTGTGGAACAAATTGGTATGTTCTGTTTCTTTGCTCCATAATATAAGTGAGTTTAAATGTCATATGCACAATTATGGGTTCCGAGCAACAACCTTGTAAATCTAAAAGTAGCCTTGTTGGAACTGTTTCAAACATAGCGGACATCTCGCACTCGGAGAAACTCTATTACATAGATTATATTTCCACGATCACTGGTTATAACCTACAACTTAGAAGGCTAAAATTTGGCAGAAAACAAGAAAAAAAACCAACTAAAAACCTCAAACCTTATCTGGTCCTTGGCCTCTCTACAACTTCTGCTGAGCGGACGTTCCACTTAGCTACTACCACCTTTGGTATCCTTACATTAGACCTAAGCCTCTGATCATTTAGTTTTAGATTATGAACCCTTTTGTGAACATTTCTCCCTCTTTAAGATGCCCCCTTGTACTTCAATCCATTTATGTACATAAGGGAGCGATCATGTCCTATTTTAATGTTAAATACTTATTGAAGTCCATTTTAGAATCTAGACTGTTCCTTTAAATGTTTCTATTGCATTCCCTGTCTGCTGACCTGCGCCTCCTTATTATATTATTATTATATCACTAACTTTACAAGAATACAGAGTCATAAAAGATACACAGTGCTGGAAACTGCAACCAATATAAACGAATGCACAGTAAAAACAGACACTTTGATCATTAGAGCTGATCTAACATCCGCAGACCTTCACCGGCAAAACAATAGGCAAGCATAACGGGGCTTCCAACCTAGAGACAAAGGGCTTCCATTCCCAATCTCTAATGCTTGAAAATAATGATTATTAATAATAAGAACCCAAGAGTGGGGGCCTCCTTACCTAAGGTAACGGTTCCTCTTAGTCGGCCATATGTCGCTTTATCATGTATTCACTATAAGAAGTGCTGCATAAAATAAATCACAGATAATACTAATAATAGTCTTAAGAGGCATGTAGTCAGACAGCTTCTTCTATAGTAATGTCAGAAAACCAAGAAATCAAACTGTCAATAATCAAACGTCACTAATTAAAAATTCACATATATCTTGCTGCCCTGAATTAGCGCCATTTATAATCAGTATTTTAACACACACACGGTGTGAACCGACAGAACCAGATGGAAAAGGCATGTCTGTAGTTGCCCAACATGTTGGTCTTGCCATAAAACTTTACATGGCTGAAATAAAACACTATTAGTTATGTATTTCATGCAAGGGTCTTCTGCTAGGGAAATACATTGTATTAAACATCTCAAAAATAAAATAAGCCTATAACAAAAAAAGTAAAATAGAGTGATGTGTACTGACATTATGCAACAATTCATGTCATTCAAAATCATTAGAATTAAAGTATAAATACTGTTTTATTTATATTTAATAGAGTATCTCTAATTTCTTTAAATCTGGCATAACTTTTTGTAGCCAAGAGTTTTGGACAAATTTCTAATGTAACTATTTTTGTAATAGATTTTTATAAATTTTTATAAATCTCCCATATTACATATATACACTCACTGGCCACTTTATTAGGTACACCTTGCTAGCGCCGGGTTGGACCCCCTTTTTGCCTTCATTCCTCGTGGCATACTTTCTACAAGGTGCTGGAAACATTCCTCAGAGATTTTGGTCCATATGGACATGATGGCATCACGCAGTTGCTGCAGATTTGTCAGCTGCACATCCATGATGTGAATCTCCCGTTCCACCGCATCCCAAAGGTGCTCTATTGGATTGAGATCTGGTGACTGTGGAGGCCATTGGAGTTCAGTGAACTCATTGTCATGTTCAAGAAACCAGTTTGAGATGATGTGAGCTTTGTGACATGGTGCATTATCCTGCTGGGAGTAGCCATCAGAAGATGGGTACACTGTGGTCATAAAGGGATGGACATGGTCAGCAACAATACTCAGGTAGGCTGTCGCGTTTAAATGATGCTCAGTTGGTACTAAGGGGCCAAAAGTGTGCCAAGAATATGTCGCCCACACCATTACACCACCACCAGCCTGAACTGTTGATACAAGGCAGGATGGATCCATGATTTCATGTTGTTTATGCCAAATCTGACCCTGCCGTCTAAATGTCACAGCTGGAATCGAGACTCATCGGACCAGGCAACTTTCTTCCAGTTTTCCATTGTCCAATTTTGGTGAGCCGGTGCGAATTGTAGCCTCAGTTTCCTGTTCTTAACTAACAGGAGAGGCACCCGGTGTGGTCTCCTGCTGCTGCAGCCCATCTGCTTCAAGGCTCGACGTGTTGTGCATTTAGAGATGGTATTCTGCATTCCAGTCTGCCAATTCTCCTCTCACCTCTGACATCAACAAGGCATTTTCGGCCACGCAGCTGCCACTCACTGGATATTTTCTCTTTTTTCAGACCATTCTCTGTAAACCCTAGAGATGGTTGTGCATGAAAATCCCAGTAGATCAGCAGCTTCTGAAATACTCAGAGCAGCCCATCTGGCACCAACAGCCACGCCACGCCACGCTCAAAGTCACTTAAATCCCCTTTCTTCCCCATTCTGATGCTCGGTTTGAACTCCAGCAAGTTGTCTTGACCGCGTCTACATGCCTAAATGCATTGAGTTGCTGCAATGTGATTGGCTGATGAGCTATTTGTGTTAACAAGCAATCGAGCAGGTGTGTGTGGGTGCACTTCTTATAATAAATACACAATTAACAACACATTTTTACCAATTAACCTAAAACAAGCCACCTCCAAAGAAAATACAACAAAAGAAAAACAAGTAAAAAATGCTGCAGCAAAGATCATTGCACAAAATACACTTGCATTACCTTATGGAATACAATCTAACATATTCTCCCTAACACTACCCCCCAACCCACCTCCCAATTGCCCCCCACAATTAACCATTTAGACTATTGGTACATGCACATTTACTAGCTTGTGATGTCTAGGGAGTTTCTTTTATCCTCTGAGCGCCTGATGCTCGATTAGCTAGAGTCACACATCTGAATTTTTTTTGATTAATATTAAGACAGTTCATTGACATAGACATACAAACATCAGAGACAAGTACAAACACAAATATTAATAATGAAATGTGAACTGCCAACTAAGTAACATACAACAGGTACAGAAAATGAAATAAAGGAATAACAAACAGTGAAAAGAGGGAAAAGCCAGCAGGCACCAAAATATTACAGAAACACAAATAAATGGAAGAGGTAAATATGAAGAGAGGGGCGACAAAGCACTGGGATAGCCTGGTCATCCACACAACTACCAGAGGATTCTCAATTAAGCAAACGGGCAATAATATGTGCATTATGTATAACTAAGAAGGTGTTATAATTAACGACCCCATTTGTATGCCATCTGCTATACCATACATGTAACATGAACAACGAGGTCTATTCAACTGCAGAATATTTGAACATTTCCACTCCCTGATAACACTCTACATTATCTGGACAAACCCCAGAGTTTCCTGCAAGAAGCCCTTACACCATAAAACCCCAGGTATAATAATACGCACATGTGTATAATATGCAGGTATAACTTTACACAGAATTATGTAGGGGAAAATGAAGTACTTATGTATAATATACACCTGCCTGAATAGGTCACTGCCTCATGATTGCTGGAAGTGATCAATTATCAGTGCCTTAAAGGGTCATTCATTATTGATCAATAACAATTTATTAGGTTAAAGACTGTAGGATTGTGACTTTGGTCCTCACAAGCCTATGAAGATTGTACATATGTTCTGAACCTCCAAGACAGTGTTTTCAAAAACGTCTCAAGAGTTTATATCCAATATATTTAGTATATTGTAATAATAATTTGTTAAAATAAAATTCCCTTCTCAGCCCTCCGGGTGGTATGTCTCTTGCTCAACCTCGGGTCCCATGCCAGAGGCCTGGGAGTGTGAGGGTTCTGCGCAGTATCTTAGCTGTTCCTAGCGCTGCACTATTCCGGACAGTGTTCTGATTTTGTTCCTGGAACCTGTTGGAACCACTCACCCAACCTAGGAGTCACAGGCACCAGTTCTGACCACTGGGACCACTTTGGCCTTCACGCTCCACATCTTCTATGGTTCTTCTTTCAGGCCCTGGTACTTCTCCAGCTTCTCATACCTTTTTCCTGATGCTGCTATCACTTGGCACCACTACAGCTGTCACCACCGCTGTCTTCTGGTCCTTGTCTACCACCACAATGTCGATCGGGTTGATTGGAATCTCCCATTTGGACCTTAGAGGGTTTAGCCCAGGGGTGCCCAATCTGCGGCCCTCCAGCTGCTGCAGGACGACATCTCATACTCCTCAGCCAACCCCTTAGCTGAGAGAGCATTATGGGAGATGTAGTCCTGCAGCAGCTGGAGGGCCGCAGGTTGGACACCCCTGGTTTAGCCTATACACTGTACAGATATTCCTGTACACTGTACAGATATTCCTGTACACAACGCCAGCTACTTGGTTGTGCCGTTCAGTGTATGCTATTACTGCGAGCATCTTACACCCCACCACTATGTGCTGGACTGTCTCAGTGTGTGTTCATTGCACCTCTCATTTTAGCAAAAGTTGAAATAAATGTTACCTTGAGTGCTGTGTGAATAATATAGCTGTGGGGACTGAAGACACTAGCGTTATCTTCCTCATGAAGCAATCAAACTGCATAAACACATTTCTACTCTGTATAATACACACATGAAACAGGGGTAAATAATGCATTTAATATGGGGATTTTAAAGTAGTTGGCCCTGTATAATACACAGGTAAGAAAATTATTAAACCTCTCCTCGCTGATTTAATTGTGCATTACACAGGAGCAGCTCAGCCCTCTTAACCCCTTAAGCATACGAATACCAGAGAGTGGAAATGTTCCCTGTTTAGCAAATAAACCCATCTGACAAAACAAAGTTCAGTGATGTAGAAGGGTCCGTGTAAGGTGTGTGTTTTGGGTACCTAAATCTCTTTAGTGAACATTGTGTCCAATTCCTTTTTAAATACGCATTCAATATGCACACATGCCCTATATGTGCTGTTACTTTAGAATTTGGATCCTTCACAGGAAGAGAATGCTTCGGACAGTTCCTTGGAAATCAATAATGAATCAGCAGCTGTAATTCATAACACAGTAAACAGTGTAATGTATTATTAGTTAAAATAATCCCATAGATAAATATATACAATCAAATAGCGAAGCTTTTACACTGAATAGCAAACATAACAGCAAGTTGTGGAATAAATGGATGAATTCCTCTTGGCACTGTTTATAACAGTTATGAGATAAGTGCATGACCGACACCTAAGACACCCGGCCGACACGCCTGATACAAACACATGCATGCTTCCTATAAAAGTAGCACAATGGCAGCATCCTGGTGGTTTATTACAGTTTAGTATAAGGATGGTTGACTTCTCGCACTGAAAATGCTAACTAGCACTCATTTGGTGCAAGGTAAGCAAATCCTTTTTAGGGCCATTTTGAAGGCATTCACAATTGCCATTTATGCCATACACTTCAGATGATTATTATTTCAAAATATCATCATAATCCACAAATGCTATTGCTTGTGACCTCCAAAAACGTCAGAAATGTTAATGTCTTCATTTATATCCCCGGTGAAGCACTTCATAAAAAAGCCTTTTCTCTCCCACAATCAAGTCTTCAGGTTCCTTGGTTTGAAACGAGCTTCAGCTTCAAAACGGGGGTGGCTCAAGCTTCTCCATTAGCGACTTAATCCACGTTGTTCCATTGATCAGCTTGGTAGTGGCAATAATATATTCTGTTCCTCCATCCTCCAACTGTGACAGAAATCTCAGGGCGGCAACCTCGGCAAATGTCACTCCACCCAGGAAAAATATCAGCATCACCTTGTTCTCGCCTTGCTGCCCTGGAGTTGTAAGAAAATAAAATTTGTTAGTAAAATGTTCACCTTAAAAATGTTCTTATTTATATTTTTCGCCACATTCTTCCCCAGTTTGTGCACAGGACATTTCTCAAAAGCCCCCTCCCTCATTGACCTGTTCATTAGTCTCTCTTTGTAAACACGTTGGTATTTTCTGGAATATAAATTCCTCTAGTGTGCTCTTAATAAGTACCGCACATACAAGTGCTGCAGAATAAACATACAAATAGATTATCAAGTGTTTGCTGACATATTTACAGGATACAAGTTTATAAAATAATTCATGCCGAGATCATGGAGGGTACTGGAAATGTCTTCCACATCTGAACTGATAATAGAGTCAATTTACGATGATCACTTACGTTTTTTCATAAGCCCGGCAGGTAGGGACTGACGTTCTTCAAACTGCGGTCCAGGAAGGAGTTTGAGTACTTCTTCAATGCTTCTCCACCCGGGTCGCACAAGCACCTGAGCCAGTCGGACACTCAGGGGTGCATAGCCGCTATATACATAGGAGATGTCATTGGGATTCTGGAAAAGAAAAGCAGGTAGACATCACATAGCAAACGTTTCACAAGATAAACACAACACAATCACTCTGGAGGCAGCAAGAAGGTGGGTTAATTTATTTATAAAAGACTAAATACAAATTCTTATGACATTAGTTGTTTTTATGGGATGAATTTCCCTGTATTGTATTTTTCAGTGACCAGTTTACCTGTTCATTGACATCATCCATCCAAAGACGCAAGGTCTTCCTGATTGTTGGATAATTATTTCTGCTACTGGCCTGAGGTTTTAGAAGGCCAGCCTTTTCTAGATTGTGTAACGTCAATATGTGTTCATATCCGTAGGTCTGTCGGAGGGGGGAAAAATAAATAAATAGACCAACCAAACAACCATTGAATTTAAATATATATGATATACCTCTGAATTGGGAGGTTTTTGGGCTTTATTTTGCTGGAAATAACAGCACCAAGGGCTATAGTTTATGGAAGAATTCCAGGGAAAATAGCAAGAGCATAAATTGGCTCCTGTGACGTCATCAAAACTATATGAATGAAGTTAGCATTATTAAAATGTATGTAAATAAATTTATATCATAATAACAAACACCTGGAAAAGGAAAACTTAACGATGGTGGCTTATTCAGAGAGATTTATACCGATGATATCGCAAGACCTTTTAAAGGAAACCCAAAAGTAGACTACTGACCCTACTATCAATAAAAGACAATTTGGGTGCACACTGGTTAAAGTGGAGCAAACAGAAGCCATATTGTACTGGCTGCTACACTGACCATCACCAAATACAATTTGTACATTTCTACCACAATTGCAGCTACACAAACATCAGTGATTACCTGCAGAATCTCTCTCTTGTAGTAATCCAGAACTTTTTGCTTCAGCCCCATGTTACACACGGACTGCATGCAGACCAGACGGAATATCTTTATTAGGGGGTCTTTCTTAGCGATGCAGTCTTCTATGTACGGATTAACCTTTCACGCACAAACACATGGACATGTTAGTTACAAAAGCGAATAAGTAACCCTTTAATAGAAGGATAATGGGGAAAGAATGTTGGTTAAAAGACTAATGCATATTTGGCAACATTAAAAAAAAAGTCTGAAAAGTCACAGTCAGAATTTACCCTGGAGGTGGGTTTAAGAATTTAGACTGGAGGGTTGCCTGAATGACAGTGACATGTAAGTTTCAGACAGTAATGGACCGAAGCCTGCACTAAAGCTAAGGGTTGAGCTCTATGAAACCTGAGTTGATATTGTTTGCGCTGCATTTTCTATGAGGCAGATGTGCTTGGAACACAATCATTTTTGGCGAGCCATCTGAGGCAGTATAGCCCATTCCCCACACATGCCCTGTGTTTTTTTACTTCTGTGTCTATAGGCACCTAGAATGTAAATCTGACGCTGTGTACAAGTGTATGATCTGGAATGTTCCCTTCAGCCCCCACCAATTTCATTTATACAACGCAAGTCATAACATATATAACGATGGTTGGTTATATTCTTTCTGCTTTATGCAGAAACAAAGGAAATGACATCACTTACCTTATCAGTGTCAAACCCAGACATAAATTCTTGTTCCACAGTTAAGTTGTCGAAAAACGCTTCAGAAGCTGGGAAAAAACAAACATTTTCTATATTAAAACCTTATTTTAGCAGCACACCATGTAGACAGGATCAATGATTTCTGAAATACTTGCTTTGGTTCTATATAACTGACAATTATATATTTCCCAAAAACGTAACAATACGGCAGATATTTTTCATAAGTATTAAAGGGACACTCTAGCCATCATAAGCATACGATAACCGCATGGTCCCTTTAAATCTTTGTGTGGTGTCCATTGCAAGCGCCAGGCTATTCTACAGAGTACTTATAAAGTACTTTAATGTGAATTCTTTGTGCACAAGACACTGGGGTTCATCTAGTCTTACCTGTGTTCAACCAAGTCATAGTATTAATAAGCAGACAGAAAGAAATATGCCACGCTCTCATCACTATTCACTTAATACAGCATTGAATATGATTGAATGTACTAAATAATCAACATCCTAAATTGGAATCAATCCCAGTTACTCTTATTATACTTGGTAATTGCAGCAGCCTTAACTATGTAATGTAGCAAATCAACATGGGCTTGTTCTAATCTGAATTTAGTTTTAGAGAGCTAGAGATATGTATAGAATAAATTTAAAAAGAAGTTGGATAACAGAGTAAACTATCTTGCACAAAATAATGACATGACAATGCCCTGCGCACACAATGTAGGGCTATGTCTTCTTACTTGTTATATCCTTAATAAGTTCAGCAATGGATGTGTGGTTGGCCAAGGAAGCTCTTTCAGCTTGCATGTGAGGTAGCTGGGAGACAAACTGCTTGATCTCTCCCACTGTCTTAGCATTGTGTCTTCCCTTAAGTGGTTAAAAAAAAAAAAAATACTTTGACATGAACAAAAAAAAAAAAACAATCAATCTTTCAGGAAACCTTTTCACAACAACAGAGGATTTTTGGAAAATCGCACAGAAATCTTTTAATGAAATGGTTGAAATTTGAGTCACTATAATTTAAAACTAATTAACACAAACTAATTAAAAAGGGTTAATGTTTAATGCCCTGGTGAGATGGCTTGAGCAAGTCTTGGCACGGAGGTGATAATGACTCCAGGCGCTTAAATCCTGGTGGGCTGCTGGGCATTGTAATCTCATTAACACCTATTACATACATGCCCTTTGCTAAATCTGCATATTTAAGATCAATGTGACATTACCATAGTACCCTTTGAAATGCACTGCAGGAGTAGGAATGTTATCTTGCTCACAATGTGATGCGTCTATTATCATTGTAAATATATACATATACACTACATGGACAAAAGTATTGGGACACCTGACCATTACACCCACAGGGACTTTTTAATGCATTCTAAGTACATAGACATTTATATGTTGTTGGTCCCTTCTTTGCAGCTATAACGGCTTCCACTCTTCTGGGAAGGCATACAACAAGATTTTGGGGAGTTTCTGTGGGAATTTTTGCCCGTTCATCCAGTAGAGCATTTCTGAGATCAGGCACTGATGCTGGTCGAGAAGACCTGGTTCAGAATCTCCGTTCTTACACACCAAACTCATCCAATCATGTCTTTATGGACCTTGTTTCATCAAACACGTTAACTATAACATCCACTATGTAGTTACTGTGACACAGAACTAGGCTGGGCTAGAAAACCCTCCTTAGCATGTTAAGACAAGTGGCCAATAAATCACAGGGGTGTTTGAAATGTAGATAGGAGGCATTATCAGCCACTTGCCTACCAAGCAATTTCCCGGGGTGCCAGTGAACACCTTGTGTTATAGCATCACCTGCTGGTATTCAGGGAAACTATCGAGAAATCAGCACAGTTGTCATTTACATATTACCTCAGCATGAAACGATTAACTGATAAATGACAAAGATGACATTTTCCAAATAAAATAACACAACACTTAATTGTTATTTTGAGAGATCATTCCCTCCCAGATAAATGCATATTTTTTAAGGTATAGGTACTCGTGTATTACCTCAAATGCTGCAGAAATAATTTTGGCCTTCTTACTCAGCACAGAGCCTACAGCGTTGAAGTTTTTGTCCCGAATCTCTGCATACAGCTCCTCAGCTGAATTTAGCAGCAGTTTCTTAGGCTCGGTAGGTAGATCCTTCCCGCTTTCACCCTGCTTTTTCTGAGCAAATTTTTCAGGAGGAAGCTTCACGTTACCTATCATAGATAATTATTTAGCAACTGTACACAGTAGACAACATTCATAAAGGTCATTATAAAAAGAAGAGTGTCATCAACCCCATTATTGATTTGATACATAGAAAAAAAAGTTCTGTAAAACATACCATTCTGAATTCCATAGATTTCATCTATAAGGCCTTCATAAGTGAGCTGGGTTGCCAGTGGTGTCAACAGGTCAACATTACGGTCAAGTAGCAACAGAGTATCAAACACAGGGGATATCTGGTTCTGGGTCCCACCAAGCTCCCTCTTCATTCTGATCATCATGCTTGCAACATGCTAGGGAAGCAAACATATATTAAACCAAACCTATAGATCATCCCAAGTATGCTTCATGAGAGACATTCTGCCTCTTGGACCCAAATGCCCTTTTTTATGAATGTTCTACAACTTGCAAATGGAGGAATGAAATGTCTTACCCTGGCACATTCACCTTTCCCACAAATCTGGGGGATTGTCCCATACAAGGCCTGTAAAGTTGTCAAGCCTTTAGCAGCATGGTATAGTGTGGTCTGATCATTCTCCAAATAGCATTCCTAGTTAAAAAAAAAAAAACCAAAAACACAGAAACATTTTCGGTGACTACTAAACATTTTAAGTGACACAACACTTCATACCAAACTTGCTTTTTTTTGTCATATTACTAGCATGTTCAACCCAACTAATCAGAGGTTGATAAATATTTTGAAAAATTTGGAGACGTGCCCAGTCTTAGATTTGTAGGGAATTCTCAACAACAAAGAGCCTGGGGATAAGCAAGAATGAAAGAGTGTATGAATGAACAAAATAATGGAAGAATGAGCCAAAGGTGGAAGAAAATGAAATTAAGATATTTATGATTTATTCTATTAAAAGACAAGTAGTAAGAGAGAGGGAATTTATCTATAAATGCCACTGATACATTTAAATACAATTTGTAAATATCCACTTAAAATTATTATTGAAAATAGCATTTCCAGTGATCAATAGAAAATGGTGTATATTTTACACATTAAAAGACATCATAGATCTTAAGAAGGAAGAAAGAAAATACATTAGCCTCCATGTCTAGACACAGGCATTGGAGTGCAACCATAAAAACAAAATCAATGAGCAGCGCAGACTTTGAAATCGACTAAAAACCAACGTAGACTTTAATAGTATCTAAACAACTGTACTGTAGACCGTGTTTATGCAAATGTAGGTTTGCAAACAATTTTAAACATCTGTCAGCATTCCTGGGAGATTTAAATATTGGATGCGAGGGGGGGTTATTATTACTCAGTGTGTTTTTCTTGCTAGGATTTCCTATATGTCCATCAGACAGCTGACAAAGAAGCCTGGCCTGTAGCAAGAGCTACGCAATTTATTAGTTACATGTTACTATATTGCTTTATAATTCAACACAACATAATGAAAACATGGATGAGCAAGCTCAGGGTCTAGTTTAAATTGAGAATCATCAAGTAGAAGAACAATAATAGCTTGGCCAATGGTCAACACTGTTCAAACCTTATCAGTCAATGGCATTAAAGGCTTATGTAGAGACTCCTATAACAGAATAGGGTTTAAGTTTACCCATAATCAAGTTACAAACATGCATCTCCTTCTGCCATTTCTAACAACTCTGCTGAAATGGTGTCTCACCTTGAAAGCACTTTCAGACTCCATGGACAACAAATCACCATCAAAAGGAATTAAATTCAAACGGTACTCTTCTCGGTGATAGAAAGACCCCAGGACACCAAGGTCCTTGAGCCGCTGCTCACATAACATGCTACGGCGAGGCACAAACAAGATATGGAAATCCCTTTGTGGGAAGCGTCCTTTGTCTTCCCTGCGTGAGAGCAGAATTCAGAATGTCAACGACATCACAAGTTGGAAAGGATGATAAAAATGTAATCAAAGATTAAGGTTAGGTATTTCATGGACCAATCTGTGATGGATTCAATCATTGATGAAAGTATAGCATTAAAAGAAAAGGTCTCCTGTGCTGTCCAGTGCACACATTGTCGAGTATTTTCGATGATAAATATTTGGTCTAGACTAAATCATGAACAGTGTGCTACTAGAACCACCGGATAGTATAATGTACTTGCAAGGCCACAAAAGTTCTGCATGTCCCAATTTACTGACTACATGAGACACATAGGGCAGAAAACAAATAAGACCTGAAGATCCAACAGCCTGCTTATAATCAATGCAAGTCAGAAACAAAATAACTATACGTAGGAAAGCAAAAGAAGAAATACCTTCTGATGTTTTCAGCAATGATATCCATTAGTTCTAGCCTAGGTCTGACAAAAAATATGATGTTTTTAACATCACATGAAGGCAGTGGTCCTGCCTTAAGTGTAAACATTTTCTCAACTTCATGTTCCTACAAGAGAAGGGAAAACAAATGATCCTTAAACAGTGGGTATGATAATGAAAACAAGGTTATTTCAACGAAAATCCTTAGAAACAGCTTTGTAAAATGAATAGGAATTATACCTGTAGAAGTGAATACTGTGCAATTAATCCAAAGGGTCCCGTTAGATACTCATCCCATACGATTGCCTGCAAAAATATAAAACACATTTATATAAAAACAGTAAACACATTGGAAGAATAGTCACACTTTTCACAGTTACAGTATAATAAGAAATCAGGTAAACATGCTAAACAATACATTTTATTCAAATAATACACACAAAGGGCAAGTATACACATATAACTACCTCCGGTGCACAAAATAGCATATAAAACAATGTGCTAATAAAGTAAAAATAGTGAAAATGAAATAAACAAAAACAATTACCATAGTCATATATAAAAGAGAACGTCAACAGGCGAGCAGTAATA
Source organism: Spea bombifrons (assembly GCF_027358695.1). Taxonomy (NCBI): domain Eukaryota; kingdom Metazoa; phylum Chordata; class Amphibia; order Anura; family Pelobatidae; genus Spea; species Spea bombifrons. Next base: position 125,412,304 of record NC_071087.1, on the reverse strand, counting down.
CAGCAAATATGTCGCGATAATCTATTCAACGCACAAGACCACCAATATTCTGGTCAGTTAATAGAAACCCCTACCACTATTAACTCTTAATGCACCACATAAACAAAGCATGTAGAATGTAGCGTTCCGCTAACTGGACCTGAGCAGTGCTGGGTTATGTATAGCAGGGAATGCTTCATTTTCACGAAACACAAAGCAAGTCCGCATACCACGTTTCCATGGAAACCGAGCATATAATGATAAATCTGCTACGGTTTGTTTTATAAACATTCTTTCATTTAATGTTTTTAATAAGCACTTTTTAGTACATTTATAGGTCAAAATATGTCTGCATAATTCTAAATATGGGATCTCATCTTAAATATGGGATAGTGGAAGAATTTCAAACGCAGGGCGCCTGTTGACAAAATGAGGCAGAAAAGCTGCTATTTAATAGTCATTTGGGCTTTTCCACTAAAGGGAGATGTGGTTCCTCACTTCACTATACATCATGAAGGAACAACCCCGGAGCATCTCTGCTGCAGCAATCTTGACTGGCCCTGTATAATGTATAGCTAAAGCAGTGAGATCTCTTTAACTCTTTAACGATATAATTGGATAGAGATTAGATAGCAAGTGGATACAATGAGCGTCTGTGGGGTTAATGTATTGCAACGCACACATCGTTTAAATAGTGAAACTCTCACTAGAAGGGGGTTAATCTCCCCGGCGAACTTGGCACTATCGCGACAGTATATTAATGCTGTAATGCATGGCGGATTTAGCGATGTTCTTCTTGGCAGCTTCTCCTCACCTTGCTCCCGGCACATTTATCCAAAAACTCCCGCAGCTCTATTCGCATCGCCTCTCTCAATACATTTAGGTTCACCCGACCACAAGACAGGTGAGACGCCATCTTGGAAGCTTGTTGACAGCCCAAGTCACGAGACACAATTCCCCGAGTCACCTGACAGGAAGAAGGGCACGCGAGGCTTCACTTCCGGGTCGTGTGTTTTCCCCTTGTAGGAAGGTGGCGTTATAGCGGAGGCGTGGCTGAATTTTTATATTACATTTATCACATGTACCCAACATAGACATGTTTTTGGTGGTTTATAATTGTAGCGCACAATGGTAAAATCGACAGAGAAGAATGTGATGTAATGTGTTATAATTATAAACTGGTGCTTGAGGGGTGTGTACATTTCTAATGTTAAAAGGAGAATCTGAGTATATTAAAAGACTGGTGAAAGGCAAACAGCATTGCTGGTCAATCTGTATGCCTCACAACATTACAAATTGCAAAAGAGGAAAAACTTTGGTTTTATGGGACAGAGCTTCGGGATAAATGATATAAGAGAGTATGGCATTTAGAAGAATAATAATGTATTTTATTTCCATGATTTGGGTATACATGTGATACCCAACAAACATTTTGGAAATATGTATCCTCCAGTTGTAGCAGTTGAGCATTGAACCCTGCCGTGATCCATCAGTGCCTATGGCGATTGTCTGGTTCTTGCTTAACCCCTTGACTAACTGAGATTCAAGGCCCATCATGGGGTTAAATGAGCTTAGAAAGTGATCAACAATTGTTTTCTACTCTCAGCTGATGTTGCTGCGATGCCTCGACAGTGAGGCATTCAGCAATGACTGATTACATGAGAATGTAGAAAACTGGCATTCAATATACTAGTTGGAAGTTATGGAATGCACATTAGAGAAGTCCTCTAGTTGGAATCCTTTGTGGTTATGACATTACACAGAAGAAAGAGCTCCAACAGTTCATATTCTGCACATTATCCTCTCTAACAAAATGGTACTTCATCCCAAATACGGTTGGATAAGGTTGTATGCCTTGTCCAGGTATGTTTCAAAATGTACCTTCGGTGAAGAGGCTATAGCCACAAAGGTACTTGTCTGCACACGTGGTGGTCTAACCTGCACCCGTAACACTTCTGGAATCACGTTTTCATGACGGTGTTCCAAAATATGTTTCCTCTGGACCCTTGGGTGGTCTTGCTGTCTAAACGATGAGAATCTAGCCTGAGAAAACTCATAGAGGAGTTAGATCTACAGAATACCACGCTCTCTATTACTAGGGTTTAAATAAATGGACAACTAGAACATGAATAAATTGACTTCAGACATTTGAGTCACTGTTGGCTTTCACACGCTGTACTTGGTTTGGCTTTCATTGGCTTTTTAAGTTTTTGTGTACATAGATTTGTCGATAAATAAAATATGTTTCAAAATAAATGATATACCTTCAGCAGTTATTACCTGACTGGGAATCAGAACAGTAGTCACGGAGCTGGAGTTGCAGTGGTTGCTTTCCCCTCATGTATAACATGTAAAGAATACGTGAATAATATGAGAATATGTTAAGAAAATTGTTCTGAGAAACACTAAACGCAAAATACAAATTGGCTTCTACAGCTACCGCTGATTTTCATCCTTGATTTGCATGGAAAACATGATGTGCAGCTTGGTTTGCAAGAGGGTCCCTTCAAAGAAACATTTTCATGTCATATAGTCCTCTATTTCTTAAAATGAAATGTTAAAAATAATATTTTTATCTACTTGGGTGTACTGGCCGAGGAAAGCAATTACTAACTGGCCTGTTGTGGGCTAAGAACTTTGTGCTACATTTTCTACCACCAATTGAAGGTACGGTATTATTCTACATCATGCTTCCAATAAGGAAAATATAAAACACATCTCATTTATCCTCTTACATGCAAAAATATCCTTCTGATGCCAAAATATCTGGTAGAATTTATATGGATACCCTAACGCATTTCGCCATAAGGCTTTATCAGAGAGTAGATGACGGTTAATCTAAAGTAACCTTTGCTTGAGGTGTTGTGTTCCCTCAATGGAAGGATAGGTAGAATTTGTATTTAGGGTATTTGTTCTTTATATATATATATATATCTCTCTCTCTCTATATATATATATATATATATATTATACAGAGGAAGGATTGTTTCTGTTACTCCAGGGAAGTAGTCTGGTAATAATTAGATGAGATTTTTTTCTTGAAGATTCAAATTATTTTCTTCAACAAAAAAAATAAAAATAGCCCCACAAAAATATACTTTTGTGGAGGTGTTTTGAGCTGATGGGCTGCTAAACAGTCCCAAATGAGACATGGGCTTCAGAAAAAAAATTGGGACATTTGAAGTCTGGAAAAAGTGAGCGGGCATGTTTTGCCCCGTAATTTCCAAAAGGAATAAAAAGTCTATTCTTGTGGGGTATTTCTGTAACGTGGAGATACAGCTGAATATGTTTTTGTTGGTTTTTCACACAGTTACATGTAATAAGTGCAAACAATCCTAAGAAACATGGAAAGTTTGGTGAAAAAAAGCAACAAAACTTAACGTGATGGATTCCTTTGTTTATTGGCGTAACAGATGCAGAGTCAGACGGATCACAAAAGCTACATTTTTCTATGTTAGTCCAATAAAATATTAACTATGACTCCATCTTCTCTTAGTGGCTTACATATTGAATTGAATACATATACAGTGGATATAAAAAGTGTACACACCCCTGTTAAAATGCCAGGTCCTTGTGATGTTAAATAATGGGACAAAGATCTATCATGTCAGAACTTTTTCCACCTTTGATGTGCCCTATAACATGAACAATTCAATTGCAAAACCAGCTGAAATCACAAGAACCTGGCATTTTAACAGAGGTGTGTAGACCTTTTATACCCAATGTGTATATGGAAATTCATGAAATGATGAATTTGATGTACTGAACCAATAGGACGTTTGTTAGAGGGACTCCAGTTTACGTGGTCCCTTTCTTGAACGCGTGCGGCGTAGTATCGCTGTCCAAGCTGGAAGTGAACCAGTTCATGCTCCTCTCATGTAGGCGTTTGCAAGAACCTTCCATATGCAGGCTTGCGCACATTTAGTAGACATCATTTCATGGCATACATTGAGTCTGTCGTCTGTGCCTGTCTCAGTGAAGAACGTGATTACATGCAAACGCCTTCTTTTGGGTTCATTATCACATATGAAAATGGCGTGTGTCAAAAAATGCAAAATTACTACCATTGTATTTTATGTCCAGTTGGGCCTGCGTTAACCGCTGCACGAACAAAATAAATATATACACATTTGCATCTTACTTTGCACACACACACCATGAAATGCTGAATAGAAGACCGTGAAGTAACGCAGTTTTTTTGAAAAACCAAATATTTCAGCTCTGCCGCACTAAGCTAAAATGCTGTGTACATATATAACAACGTCTCCAGTCCCTGGACTACCATCACATCTGTGCCGAAGAGAAGACCCCATAAGCCTGCAGAATGAATTCCACCTGCTGTGCTTTTGAAGAGCCTATACTAGATGTGGTTCTACCGCCTATTTTACTGTTGGAGGTCATATTGGGCTTCATTGGTAACTGTCTTGGTTTATGGATGATCTGCCTTGAGCTAAAATCATGGAAGCCGAACTCTCTGTATCTGTTCAGCTTGACAATGGCTGATTTTGTCGTCTTATTCTGTGTCCTTTTCCGCGCCGATTACTATATCAGAGGAAAAGATTGGGTCTATGGAGACATCCTTTGTAGACTGATGCTCTTTACGCTGAGTGTGTGTCGATGTGCTGGCGTGATCTTCCTCACTGTAATTGCCGTTGACCGCTACTTTAAAATTCTACACCCTTTCCACAGAGTGAATAACATTACTTTGAAGGAAGCGTTCGTCATCTGCGGCTTTCTGTGGTCATGCTCTATCCTGTTATACTGCTACCTGCTCACCGAGCCACATTTCTTCAAGGTAAACAACAAACTGCAGTGCGAGAGCTTTAACATTTGTCCTAAATCATTCTCCGGGTTTGCCTGGCATGATATCTTCTTTATATTAATGACAACACTATCCCTTGCTGGCATTGTATACTGTACAGTGTGTATTTACTTGCATTTAAAAAACAACACTATTGACACCAATGGGAAGGTGAAGAGAGCTATGTGGTTTGTTCTGTCCATTGCTGTTGCCTTTACAGTCTGTTACTTGCCCAGCACGATGGTCAGAGTTGCCATTTGGATCCTTAAGTTGCAGAGGAAAGAAGACTGTGCCTATTATAGAGATTCAAGCCTTTCGTTTTACATCACTATCTGCTTTACCTATTTTTACAGCATGATCAATCCCATTGTGTATTACTTTTCTAGCACGTCATTTAATGGTTTATTTCACAGATTATGGAATAGATTTTTTAAAGGGACACAATCATGATTCTTTTACTGTTCTGTTATTCTTTTAACTTAGACTTCAATGTGGTAAAATAGCCTTAGATCCACGTAGATGTATTTTACTTGCAAACTGCTTATGTTTACGTATCTTGATCTCCTTCACCACATTAAAAGAGCCATTTAAGCTTATTTTATTAATTAAATGCATGCATTGAAGGGTTGATATCAGTTTTTCTTAAGACTCAAGAAGACCTAATTACAAATGACTTCTATATAATTATATATAATCAAACCATTTATTTACAATTCATTTTGAAAACAGGTAAATATTATAAACATTATATTCTTTCTAAGCAGATAAAAATATAATATAATATACTAAGCGATATCACTTTGGTGGTTTCATGATCTCCTCACACAAGCAAGGAGATCTAAAAAACCCAGATAGTTAGGGATGCCTGAATACCAAATCTGAGAGCATATGATTTTGGGTGCACATACATTATTTACATATAAGGGTTGAATATAAAACGTGAGCTACTCCTGTAATCAGATTGCGATTTGCAAATTCTAAGATGAGAAGTAGGATTGGGTATTCGCTCTGGAGTTTTGATACAAAAGCCTCGTCAGATAGCCCCATCCAGTTGAGTAATAGAATTTTCATGGCCTTTGGGAACAATGCAGAGACCAGTTCCTCTGCAGGAGGAAGGTCAGAGATTCGATCTATATGTTTCCGTTTGAACTCTTCCACCTGCTGGCTTATACACTCATACTCACTCTGAAATCGATTGCCCAGCCAGCTGCTGACCTCAAGTAATAACTTGTTATCGTAAACAGAGGGTATTTCCTTCTGTGAGCTGTTTTTGTCAAACATATAACTTGCAGCATCTAGAAGCTGCACTATGCTCACGATCATTTTATCCATATACTGTTGTCCCTTTAGCATCTGACAAATGACATCAAACAGCATCAGAACAGCGGTTTTTGACTGTTCGCTCAATTGGATAACCGTATCTGTACACATGTCCAACACATTTCTAGCTCCTCGGACGATCACATCACTGGATGTGGCTTCCGGAGGGTGACTTGTATTCGACTTACAGTAATTATGTTCTGTTACAGTTCCAAATGCTGGAATGCTATGAAGAACATTTGGTCCTTTGTGTATAAAATCAGAAGACCAGGTCACCAGCTGCTCTTGGGCCCTAGGTTGGTCTGCATGGCTACAGATCTGAGCTACATGATCTGTATTTTCGAGGCGCTCCTTTAAGTTGTAGCATTTCTTCAGAGGACTGTCTTTGAGCCGAGACCTCCAGAGCTCCTGAAACAACCAATGATATTTTATGTAAGAAAAACAATGCTTTCCGTGCATTAAAGTCACCTTTATGTAGAAAACATTTAAATGCGAATGTATGTTATCTGCTGGACCAGCTGCTTAGTGACCGATTGTTTGTCCCATATATATATATATATATATATATATATATATATATATATATATATATATATATTCTTTTGAGTCATTCAGAGGTGGACTTGCTTGTGTGCTTCATGTTTGGTTGTTGGTATGATGTTCCTATTGTTGAATGCAGTGTTTTTTGGCAAATGTAAGACGAGCCTTTGTGTTGTTTTTGGCCAGCAGAGGTTTTCGAATGGATGCCGTTTTTGATTTAGTAACTGAGGGGGCAGTTACTTTTTTACATAGGGCCAGGTAGGGTTGGATACTTCTGAGTTTACCTTTGTCGAATATTTATTTATTTTAAATATTTAAATTAGTTTGATGATCTGAAACATTTAAGTGTGAAAAATATGCAAAAACAGAAGAACTCAGGAAGAGGACAAATACTTTTTCACAGCACTGTATTTACAATGGCAAAAAAATATCCAAAGATCCCAGAGCTCCATCACGCACCTTGCCGGCCCATTCCTTGGCATTCGAACTACGGTGGAATCAGCTGAAGACCAGGATCAGACCTTCCATACAATGGTGGAAAATACTTGTGCCACCCTAATATACATAATATACACAGGAGCCCCTAATGCTCACAACAATTGGGGTGTACGCAGATCTCCACGTCATGCATGAAGGTGGTGGGCTTTGGTTTAGCGTAAGGAGGGGGATGTGGAAGCACGGAGAACACATTGGAACAAAAAGTTACTGTTTGGGGCTTTTCTCCCAATGCTTGTCTGAGGTACAACACATGCCACTGAACCAGTTCTTTAGTAAATATAATGATAATCATACTTCTCATGTTATATTAAAGGAAACTCACCATGGAGATGGCAGGAAAACAAAATAAAATGTCCGTTGTCAGCACAATTTCTACAGCTCTTTTCGATTTGCATGACATGTTTGGTTATGTTAACATGCATCTACATTATAACTAAATATAACACGCCAGTGTAGCATGTCTACATGCAAAACTCAAACAATACATCAGCAGTTAACAAAACCGGGATACCTGTAGGCTTTCGATGACTGCCAGCTGGTCATCTCTGCTGTATAGGTCAAAAGCCACTCTAAATACTCCCTGAATGCTATAAAACCACAGAGTGTTCACGCCAGAAGGTAGTCTTAACTTCTCAAACTTGAAATCTGGAACAATGCAAGTTATACAATTATCTGAAATGTGTTCACCTTTACCAGTCTATTAGATTTTAACTAATATTCTTATATCCATGCGTGTTTTAACAGTAACTGTGCAATAAACTATACAGACAGGCCCGGGCAATGAGAAAAGCCATCAAATTGAGTAAATTAAAGGTTAAAATACCCTATTTAAATGGATCTGAAGGATTGGATTTGTCAGCGCCAATCAACTCCTGTAAAGTATATAAACCAAGACAAACAATAAGGACCACGCACCAGGGCTGAAAGTAAGCTTTGCTGCCAAGCCTTTCTTTGCAAACTTCGCATGGAGCTTGGGGTGATTTTCTGTCCGAATGCCTGTCTGCGCAACAACGTCAGCACCAAGAAACATTGGAATCAAGTTCTCCTGTAAAACACGATACAGAATACATATCTATCGAGCAATACATTTCAAATAATAAAAAAATAGTCATACAAAAGTTGCGCTGCAACTCATTATTTTTGGATTACAGCTATGTCACACTTGATCTTTATGGTATTTGTGGGTGTCATGGAGGGTAAAGCAGTGCTTGATTTAAACACCCTACCTGCCCATGATATACGTACCACCAGTAAGCGCCTGCTCTTATTGATTTTAATAGAGGCGCTTTCCTGCCACTGATTGGCTGCTTCAAGTATTTAACCATATCTGAATAAAACATCTGAAAGTACTTACTGTAGTGTCCCTAAAAAAATAGGAAATATCAAGATAATAAGATCGTAAAGTAAAAAGACAAGGCACAACTGGGTAAGGTCAACCCTCACTACAAGAGATCCTCAAGGCAAGTCTATTTCATAGATGTAGAAAAACAATTCTATTTTTGACAAACAGCATGTGCTATTTTTCACAATCGTCCAAAAAACTATGCAGAGATTGTGGGCTTTATTCACTAAAACAGAAGTTTGAAGGAGATTTTTAACTTCACAATGCATTTCAGAAAAGATAACCCCAGTGAGCTTATTGTTTTCAAAGGGTGAGCCGGCCCTTAATAATGTATAGTTCACAAGGTCACTAATTAGACTATGCATTATGCAGGGCAAAGCAAGTTGTTCTTCCAGTTGAATCTCACTAGTGTATTCTCTTAATAATGGACAGTGAAGTTCAGTGCTGTAACTACAGTGCGACCCCTTGTTCCTGTCTCCTTGTACTTGTTCACAATAAACACGGGGAAACAGGAATGTATAGGAGTCACGTTATGTCACGTGACCCCACGGTGATATTGAGGCTGCTGGAGAGGGGAGAGGTAAGCGGAGATGGGCAGGGGTATGTATGTGTGTTTGTATGTACAGTATATATATGAGCATGGATGTGTAACTTGGGTGTGATGGAGTGTGTGTTAGAATGAATTTGTATGTGTGTGTAATTTGTGTGTTTTTACATGTGTGCGCGTGTATGTTGGAATGGGGGGCAAGGGGCAAAGAAGGCCCAGACAAGTTGTTTGGGGCAATGTTGACACATACAAGCTGTTTGGGGGCACCAACAAGCTAGGGGCAAAGATGGTATAGACAGACTGTTTGGGGGTTAGGGTGGCAGTGATAAGCTGCTTGGGGGCAATGGCACTCAAGCTGTTTGGGGGCAAACGTGGCAATCACAAGTTGTTTAGGGCAAAGATGGCACTGTGGCACACGTTTCGTGTGTTTACTCTCCTGTAAACGTTCACTTTAAAGAGGCAGTCCAGCCATCATATGCACTGTAACGCATATGATAACCGAGAGGTCCCTTTAAATGTTTTTACAAAGTACTTTAACATGCATTCATTATTTAGGTGACTCGCTGGGACAATTTAATAAGTAAACCCATTTCTTGTCAAACAGAACCTTCATGAAATGGAAAGATATTAAATGGCCCATTAGAACTTTGACTCATGGTACATAATACATTAGTTTTGCACTATTTAGCTCATAAAAACATTATTATGAAGATACACTGTTGTGGATACACTAATGCTAAAGCATATATTTAGTGATCCCATTTTGGTCTGCAGATGGTAGACGTAAAAGGTTTTAGGTAAAACCTGTCTTTTTAAAATACATTCTGAATTTGTATTATCAATACCAACCTCTGCTTGCTGCGCGTGGCACAATGTAAAGGCACACGGTGAGCGGATATACAAATATCTCAGTCTTCTCTTGCCGGTGTCCCATTCTGAAAACTGCAACGCTCCCCTTTCTGCAGACATTTGGTTTGAATTGTCTTTTTCCTTCTGCGAAGTCCAGCCAAATATTAAGAATCATTCCCAAACTTGCACACAAATATATAATGCAATCTTTAAATAAGATTTGGAGGCTTTTCTTCAAAGGGAATCTTAGTTTAAAAACAGATTGACGTGAAACTCTAAATTTCTTAGATTTTATAAAATCCAATTCAAGCCAATTTAGATTTTTTCCCCATAATTACTTTTATTCTTCAAATTATGGATTTACCAAATTAGTGAACTGTATTTTAAATCACGACAGATAATCCAGAAGTGTGTGTATATATATTATATTATATATAGTTGTTATTATATAGATATTATTGTTTTATATAGCGCCATCGTATTCCTTAGTGCTGCACAATGGATTGACAGGACATAAGTAGTATAAAATATAACAATTCGAGAAACAACAAGTGAGGAGGGTCCCTGCTCAAACAAGCTCTATTTCATTTATAATATTTTAACCTTTTACTTATCATTGCACATGTAGATTTTTGTTTCATTCTAAATACATGTGAGATTCTAAGATATATATATATATATATATATATATATATATATGTGTATTTAGTACACTGATAAGTAATAGGTTATGTTGGGCCAGGAAGGTTTGGGGTATTGTATATAATCTTAAATCTTCGCAGCTGTGGACTGTAAGGCATTTACAGGGACACCAAATGGCAAAACAGCCCAGTATGCGATTCTCTTTTACGAACCCCCCCCCTGGTTGTGAATACCCATCGTGCTGGAGAATATACTCCAAGTCACACGCAGACATGCACACAAGGTCAGTTTACCTGGCAGGGAAAAAATTACTTTTCGCAACAGCAAATGATTCTTGTCGCCACCGTTCTACGTCACCGCTGGTTGAAGCGCAAGCGGCCATCTTTGCTGATGGCAGTAGATTCGGTGCTCGTGAGTGGTTAAAGTGTTATGAGTCGTTGGTTACGATTAAATAAACGTATTACGTGGCCCTTTTGTGACTCTTTCATGATTTTTTTCTATTTGCGTTACCGCAGACGTGACAAATTCAGCATCCGGTGAAGGTACTGTGAAAAGGTGACTTAACACTGTGTTGGCTGTAATGAAATGGCCTATGACACGTCAGATTGGACATATTGTACTGTTTCGGTATTCCTACTACTGAAGCCACAGGTGTGGATGTTATTGTGCTGGTAAACGCAAATGACTCTGGAAATATATTGAAATAAGGACCTAACATGCCTTCAGATGTCTAAACTATGATTTGAATGCTTAATACTGTGCTCAGGTGTGCCTGATGAGGCTGTACAATAATAAATCACATTATTTAAAGACACAAGTCTATCTTCAATGTAAATGGTGTTAATCCATTTCATCTGTGTAATCAGGATGTTGAAACTGTATGACTTCATTTGTCACCTTTGTCACTGTTATCTTGGCACTGACATCACGTTTTAGTAGCAGAATCCGAGCAATCCATGATTGATTATTTTAGCTATGCCCTTCATCACATTTATTTATATAGCGCTTTACAATCAGTCGGTAGGATAATTTTAAAATCACAAACCTTCCTGTTGTGTATATGTATGTATGTATGTATGTATATATATATATATATATATATATATATATATATATATATATATATATATATATATATATAAACCTTGAAAACCCCAAAATAAAGCAGTTCAAGCTTTTCATAAGGCATATGTTGCCTGCTTTCTTGGGGACCAATAAGCTAAGGGCTATCTCCCCGTATTTTAGGCTACCCTACATCGGCTCTATCTGTAAGTCCGCCCCACAAGACCATGCTGTTGATACAGTAGGTGGCAAAGCCTCATTTAAGGTATAATTTACACATTTATTAATTTGCCCAAAACACATAACCTTGTATGTCAACATTAAATCTCATCTGCCACTTGGTTGCCCAGTCCTATCAGTCACTTAGCAGTTCCATGTATGATAACCGTCATCACCCAATATGAGATACCTTGGACATTTCACATCAACTGCCTGTCCGCTAATGAAATAATATAGATCATAGTTTTAAACCCAGTGCCTGTTTGATGATCTGCAGTTTAACAGTTTTTTGAGTGATTCTGACTGCACTCTCACACCAGAGAGTTCTGGAAAAAGTGCACTTTATTTTACACCTGCCAAACCTATCGGCTGATCACAGCGGCACAATTTCTTTAAAGTTACAAATTCAGTAGTTATTCTGGTATTCAGCGATACCTGAACAACCCAAACGGCAAATCTGTGGCTCTAAGGGTAAAAGTATCATTTTGTAAAGGATTTTAAAAAAATTAAATTAATTATATATAAGAGCTAATTGCTGGCAAACACACATGAACATTGCTTATGCGCCCTAAGCACATGAAAGCGGCATGCAGGGCAATCAGTTGTCCATTTGTTATATTGCCCCTGGTTTGTAATATGACACAGAGTATCAGCAAATGTGTTTATTAAATATAGCTTTTTATTACTAATTACAAAGTCATCCATGGAAAGCCAGGTACATAATTCTCAATATAAGAAAACCCACTTACAACATACATATTACAAGAACACCTAATATGTAGTGGATAACAATACATTATGCCGATCAAAAGGTTTTTAATGACTCATTTTAAACTTTATTTGGAGAATATGTATATTTACAATCATCCATTCTTACATCTACTATACATTTAATATGCATCACCCAATTCATATACATATTCAAATTAGTTCAAGTGTATCTAATTCAAATTAACTTAGGAACGTCCTCTATAAATATATTTTGTACAGTAATAGCATAAATTGTTAAGTACACCATTGGTATGATAAATATTGATATCTGTTACATAAAGGTTCGGGGGGCGTTGGTAAATTCAAGTTAAAAAGGGGAAACATTTACCGATACAGGTACGTAGCATTTCAATTCCAGTTACAAATGATACGCGGGGGTTAAAAATGTGGATTTTCTTTTTGTGGGGTCGTAGGCACAAATGGAACTGGATTTTAGTGATTTTCCAGACAATTCAGGCGTTGGAGCCCACTATGCACCCTGTTATTCCACTAGCTGATTGGAACGCAGAGTTGGAAGGTTATGTATTCCGGGTAATGTGAGGCCTCAGAGGTAAGATGCTGATTGCTGATCTTGTAGTTACCAGGTTTCTTTCAAAGTTAATACTCATTTACCCCCTTAATAGGACACTAATGTGAAGTGACAGACATGCAGCGATTGTGAAAATCTATTATTATAGAACATACGTTTTCACCATTTTTATTCGCTTTTTCATAAGCTTGGAGTAAAATTCATGGCAGTCTGAACATTTAAATGAGGTATATGCAGATGGTTTATGGGAGAACTGAGTAACTGTATTGGTTTTCTTTTGATTAATACATACTATTGTCCTTTAATCGATATATATTACAAAACTATTATTGAAAGTTTTGTAAGCACCCAATATTGCTTGCTAGCATTTTATCTTTAGAGCACCAGGCTGGCAAATAATGCAGAATGTCACGCTCGACATTCAATACATGTGTTAACACGGGATAGAATACAGTTAAAACAAATATGTACATAGATTCCCGGGGAGATCTTACCCAGGACACTGGGATATGTGAATGAAAAAATAATACATTGTGGGTAAGTGTGTTGTCTGGCACAGATGGGTGCGGTAACTTATACTGTGTTCGGCGGCATAAAATATAGTGGCAGCAGTACTTGATGAAGCCAATATATTCAATAAAGTCGCGTCTTATCGAATAAATACAGTTTACTATATAAATAAAAACAGAAAAATGATACCGTATGGTAGAGGTTTAGTCAGTTCACTTTGGCGCAAAGAAATTTCAGAAAACTTTGCCTTGGATATGCCACACCACTAAACGCTCATCATATTACATCAGAATCCTTCGGTTCTCTTTACCTTTCGCAGCACCATTAATCTTCAGAGGCGTGTTTGTATTATTTGGTGGTACGATAATTGTCTTTTACTGTAATCGCGGTTTTGTAGTAATGAAACGTAAAACTAAACTGATATGTATAGTACATCCAGTGTCATGTTATCAAAAGGCATTGAAATGCGTAATTGCCAATTTATGTGCGAATATGAACCTTATGCTTAACACACCTGAACAGATATCTGTTTTTTGTAAAATAAACGTTAAGTTGCACAAAATGTCACGCTACTTATATCTTATTTCCTTACAAGCCCTTAATGGAATAATGAAGCAGCAGTTAATGCACAAAAACATTTGACTATATGGATTTATAGGTCAAGTCTGAATTCAGCCAATCCAAGTAATAAATGCATATTTCTCACTGGATGTGTAAACCTTTTTCTACAGTTTTCTGAAGCACGTGCACACAATGCTGGTGAGAGTTCAGTCATAAAACAGAATGAGACAGTTGTAGAGAGAGATTCATTTAGAAGGTCTCATCGTCATTGCAGCTACTTGTCCAGTGGCCAAACACCTCACAAATATCACAGTAGGGACGTTCCTCTTTTCTGTTCCCGTGGAAGTTGGAGTGAGGTGGAGAGTCGGGCAGTTGAGTCTGGGTTGGACAATCCTCTGTGTCATGGAGATCGAAACAGTCACAGATATCACAGAAAAGGCGAGGGGGGACCTTCTTCTTGGCCCGAGTGCCATTCAAGCTGAAATGGAATTGGGGGGGTGGAATTTTATTAACAATCACAGATTTTACAATGTTTTAATATCAAGACAGAGAGCTGCATTTTCGGCAGCCATGGAGCTCCGGTTTTTAGTACTCGAAAGCCTTGCTAACCCCTCTGCAGCCAATAAGAACCTCGCAGTCATGTGCCGTCTTAAGAAGCCAACATTGGTAGAATTAACAATTTTATCATATGTTATCCAATTGTTATGGACTATAAAAAAGTATGGATTTTTGTTTTTGTATAGGTAAAGAGTTATGAATTTGTTGCTCCTACATATAAAGTTTAATAAAATAGTATTCTAACCAGCTGAAGCATCATTCATTTGTTTTTTGGAATAAGAGTGACTCTTATGTTCTATTCTTTTGTTTGGAGTTTAGAATGATTGATGGGTATAACGGGTTCACAGTGCTTCACAATAATAAAGTCTCTTGGCAATGCATGTATAAGCTGCTGTAAATGTGTTCAACAATCCTGTATACAGAAATGAATTTGTATTCTAAATATTAAAAAAAAACTATGAGTGGGTCTTCATTTTATCTACACATTACTTATAATGCTCAACCACCAGAACCCTTGAAAAGAGTATCCTTTCTTTTCCAAAGTGTTGGGAAGTATGCAAAATGGTTAATGAAAATGTAGCATTTCCAAGACATTGGTAAGGCATCCCAGAAATCCTTTAAATACTGCAAATAATAATTAGCCTTAGTCTAAAAAGAGCCCAGAGAGCATACATGTATATGCAGCACAGTTCCAGGGCAGTTAGAGTCCTAGACAAGGAAATTCCATACCAAACTAAAACTTCTAAATACCTGTCATGATTATCCATTTCTTCCACTGTATTGCCATTCAGTGATGCTTCAATCATCTTCTCTAACTTGAGCTTTAAATCATCATTCTTTTTTTGAAGGTCTACAATGACTGAATTGAGGAAATCAACCTACGGATAAAACAAAGAGCGGTTTAACTGACCCCAAAATAGTTGTTTTTTTAAACATATTTTAACATAGTATATATCTGCAGATTCCACTAGTTAGCAGGCAATTTCCATATCTCCTTTTTTCACAGACTATTTAATCATAACATTTTACATGAAACGTATACTCTGATAACTTTGAGACTGGTAACATTTAATGTCAAAACATGGTATCTAACCTCTAAAATTTCAACTCTTTTAAATAGATTTTTTTTCTACATGCTTACACATGGGACAAGGGAAACACAAAGTGGGCACAAAGTGAAAACTTTGATAACACATGGCTGGCCTACAACACAATACTGTTTTGCCTCTCTTTCATTCAACTTGACATACTGTTATTTGTGACACACATTACTATACAACATATCGGGCCACATATATATATATACATATATATATACATATATATATATATATATATATATATATATATATATATATATATATATATATATATATATATATATACACACATATATCAATTTGTACCTGGCTTTCCAGCGAAGCCTTTTCTTCTTGGGATTGGCTGTTAAAAGACGCGTCACCTTTAAAGTATATTTAAATATAGATTAGGTTGAGCACTGAAGCAAAAAGATGCCACGCTACATGACAAGCTATAGGAAATAAGGGAAGCCAATAACAACTGGGAAAGGGGATTGGACAGCACATAAAAGGTAGGAAATGATGTAATACAAGGCAAAGCAGCAAGTACATAGAATTTGACGACAGATAGTAACCATTCGGCCCTTCTAGTCTGTCCATTTTTCCTAATTAAGGGGTTTAAACTGCTATAAAGTCTTTGGTCAGGTCCTATAGTGAGGAAAGCTTTACGTCTACCCCATGCTCCACCACTGCTGCTGGGAGACTGTTCCACTTATCTACCAGCCTCTGAGTAAAGCGGAACTTTCTTACGTTACATCTAAGCCTCTGCCCTTCAAGTTTTAGAACATGACCTCTTGTTCTAACATCTCTCCACCTTTCAAATAAGCTTATCTATTTAAATGTTCCTATTGTATTCCCCCTCTCTCTTCTTTCCTCCAAGCTATACATTTTAAGATCATTTAACCTTTCCTGATAATTTTTGTCCTGCAAACCACTTACCATTTTTGTAGCTCTCCTCTGAACTCTCTACAATGTGTTTATATCCTTCTGGAGATTGGGTCTCCAGAACTGTATGCAATACTCTAGGTGAGGCCTGACCAGAGATCTGTAAAGTAGCATAATCACCTCCATCTTTTTGCTACTAATGCTTCTCCCTATGCAACCCAGCATCCTTCTTGCTTTTTCAGATGCTTTACCGTGTTTTCTGCTTACCGTTAAGTCATTGGAAATAATTACTCCTAAATCCCTCTCTTCCACTGTTACAACACCACAAATGCTGTATTCTGCCTTAAGATTTTTACATCCCAAATGCATTATTTTACATTTATTAATATTAAACTGCTGCTCCCCCTTTCTCGACCATTCTTTTAATGTACTTAATTCATTCAACATTTGAGTACGTGAGCCTGTTTTCACAGGTTGTTAAGGTTCAGTATGTAGGATTACCTGAAGAGTTAGAAATACTTCTCAGTTGTCTCCTGTTTTCATTGAGTTCCTGTTCTAAATTTTGCACTCTTTTCTCCAACTTCTCTTTTTCAGACTGTAATGACTTTACAATTGACTGTAAATTTCTTGCAGATTCATTTTCTCCCCGCAGCTCTGTAACCTGTTACCAAATGGGAAGGCAATGTTAGTATACAACCAAGCTATTTTACCAGGGCAGCTACAATGTCATCGACATTTACCTAGAGGCATGAACCCAAATGGAAGCTACAAGGTTTTCATAATCATATACATCTTTCCAAAACAACGTCCATTACTGCAACATAATTTCCCTTTCCAAAAAAAAACATACACTGAAAGGAACATAGTATTTCACAGCAGATAAGAACCATCCCTCCATTCTAGTCTGGCCCTTTTTTCTTGATGTATACCTCAGACCACAACCTCAGGTCTCAAGGTCAAACAGGCCAACATTTGGGAGCAACCCGGAGTTAGCACAGGAAAGGCATCTCGATTAAACAACGGCAGCTTTCAATTAGAAAGCCAAAATATTTACTTAAAACAATGGTTGGGGTACAATCTGCAAACATTTGTTATATTTATATTAGATACGAACCTTTGCAACAATTGCCATCATTACAAGTCGCTGTGTGTGGTTTGAAATGAAGTTACCCGGCTTCCTCCTCTCTGTCTTCTCTGACACTCAGTAATTTGAACAGTACAAGTATTGATGAATGTAACTGATGCTCAAAGAGATTCTATGTGATGCCAAGGAGGTGGCTACCAAATGAATTTCACGATAAACAAATCATTGTATCTGCAGAATCTAAGCTGGATGCAGGGACCAGCTCATAGTAGACATTTATTCAAGAAGACAAACATTTAATTTACATACCCTTCTTGCAACGAATGCACAAGAAAATATAAAGAACTAAATGTGGGCAAAATTATAATACTGGCTGAAAATAATGTGTTATATAGGTGGAAAATATATAAAGAACAATGGGATAATCAGAACACATGTTAAAATGATGCCTTATATTCTTTATGTGCTTTTATAATATGTTAATTATGACTCTAGCTAGTGGAAAGCTCTATTTCTAAGACCATTTTTTACTTTTGGCTACAGTTACAAAACATGTTACAAATATTTTAAAATACACACAATTAGGTTTGTGCATTCTATATTCTAAACAAGAACTTTTACAAATATTATAGATGATCCATTTGAAAAATTCTATTTGTATAGTTTTATAAACTAACTTGTACAAACAAAAGTGTACAACAGGTCTATTGGGAAGTTCTGAAAATCAACCTCTTCATTGATGGCGCATTGGTCCCATTACTCAAAAATCCAAGCTGACATGAATAATGGGTAGATCTTCAGACAGTAAAGAGGGAGGAAGTACTGACTCTAAACAGTTACTCTTTTTTGTTGCTTTACCCTAAAGGGGTATCTGGATTTAATTTTCTGGAATATCTTGAATGATAAACAGCTTGCAATATTATTCTGTACGTTGGCAAATGTAGAGCTTTCCGAAAGCCATGTTTGGTACTGACACAGTGACAATTTTGCCAATTTCATTAATTTGTATGAAAGCCCAAACATGATGAGTGACCCTAATGAAACACAAAACGAAGCAGAGAGCTCTAGATCTCCATTTGCATTTTGTTGCTTTGGCACTAAAGCTTCCCGTCTCCCTCAATGGCTCCTGCCTTCTCCTCCAACCACTTCCACGTCTTCTCTTGCCTCTTCTTTCTTTGTCCGCTTCTCCTCTGTATCAACGCTGTTAATTTGGCCTTCCAGAACACTTCCGGAAAAAGGCGAAGCCACCATCACACCCCGTCCCCTGTATGGAGGAACAGCGAGTGGCTGCACTCTTTTGCAGAAGTACTCCGAGAGGCCAGAATAATAAACAAAAGAGGTGGAGAAAGAGGTGGTAAAACTCTGCTCTTTCACAGCGGATCAGTCTGCATTATTCGGGTCATGGAAGTAGTCAGAGAAGAAGTTATGGAGACATTGAGAGAGAGGGTTAGAGAGCGTTAATGACAACAAATTTATAATTTGTGCGGAATATGAAAGGGCAGGAAATGAAACTCGCTGTCTGAAAATGAAAAAACTTGTCTGAATCGCTTTTGGTATATTTGTATAAGTCCATCTACAATAGTAATTCTCCAATGAATCTGCAAGATTCTTTACGTACTACCTTTACCCCTTCACAGCAATTATGTCTTAATTTAAGGACATGTACCCTACAAAACAAAAAACAGAACATGCATGGGTCTTTATTTTTTTAAAACCAAAATTATGTGTGTAAAGAGTTTGAAGCCCATTCTTTCAGTGCATGCAGTAGAGTAGATGGGACAGCTAGGCCAGACAAGTGCAGACTGGTTCAGTTACGGTTGTTACAGTCTCATCACTGTCAGCCAGAGTGCACCACATCTCCACAAGTATTGTAAGAGGAAGCGAGTATGCCACCACATCTCCACAAGGATTGTAAGGGGGAGGGAGTATGCCACCACATCTCCACAAGTATTGTAAGGGGGAGGGAGTATGCCACCACATCTCCACAAGTATTGTAAGGGGGAGGGAGTATGGCACCACATCTCCACAGGTATTGTAAGAGGAAGCGAGTATGCCACCACATCTCCACAAGTATTGTAAGGGGGAGGGAGTATGGCACCACATCTCCACAGGTATTGTAAGAGGAAGCGAGTATGCCACCACATCTCCATATGTATTGTAAGTGGGAGTGAGTATGGCCTCACATCAGAGCAAGAAGATCCCCCAATGAATACTAGTCTCACTAACTTTGTTGGTTGCCTGCAATGCTGTTCCTGTCATTGTCAATTGGGGTTGCATTTTTTATTTTTTTTAATCAATGGCACACAGTTTGATAACAAATAGTAAAATACAAAACATAACGAGAGAGAAAAAAAAACAACATCAAGGAACTAAACAAATACATGTCAAAGTTCTTACCTCATTTCTAAGCCTTTGCAGCTCTTTGTCCTTTTCATTGATCAAGGCACTAGTAGTGGCAAGAGTTTTCTGTAGAGAGGCCTTCGCTTCATCAAATTCTTTCTTTTTTAAGGTTTCTCTGCACAGAAATAAAGTCAGAAACCAAACAGGAAAAAAAAACTGGAGAACATATTTGAATAATGTATGCCTGCAATTAGGTTCTAACTATGAGCCTACAATCTACAATGCAAGGTTTACAATGGCCAGAATTATGGGAAATGAGCCAATTACACTAAAATGACAGTTTGACTACAACTAATACTATGTGGATAAACATATTTAACATTTTTCACATGAGGGGCAATTAAAGGTTTAACGCAATACACATTTACTTTCAGATTTACAGTGTTTTTTTGAACAGTTAACAATTACATGCAATACTTTACAAAGTTAACAGTCATCATGCAAAGCATTGGTTATGTTGATGGAATTATCAGTTGGTCCTCAAACAATGTGAAAGGTATGTTTAGTGATTCTATATCTTGTCACTGAGGTTACATGCATACTGTATAATGCTCATAAAGAAGGGGAATCAGTTAATAGTGCATTTTCTTCTATGTCATATTGGCCCAAGATTTGAAAAAAAATGAAGTCTTTCCTATGCGAGGAGACTTTGAAGATCTGAAAGTTAATGCAACTACAAGCTCTTCTGGCAGTGTAGCTGGAATGTAGACGATAGCATAGATCTGTAGTGGGGAAAAGCGATGTATTTTGTATGGAACTAAAGACTAGTCTTTATAACACAATCTCTCTATAAATTATTGTGTTTCAGACCTTGGTATTAGAATATATAAAACAAGACCTTTGACTTCCAACACATGTAACACAATGCGATACTAAAACAAGCAAAAACCAAGATACTGAGGTGTAAGCACATTTATACGCTATGTACCAGAGAAAAAGAGGAGCAAATGGAGAATCTAGCCATTACTAAGTATCAGGGAACACTTTACCATATCACGGGTCAGATATGGCAAATGGTGCAGGGAATGAAGGCAAAGTGTTACTGCAAAACTATAACTTGTTACGCTATTAGCAAGTTTAACCATATTTTTTTAAAATATGTATTATATAAAATAGTGTGTCTATTAACGCTTCAAATACCAATGTATTATAGTACTCCAAAAGCCCAACTGTTCAATCGCTGGCAGACCTTATGTGCCAGACTACTTCTGTATAACTGCATCAGTTCTGCATAGACGGAGTAGAACCCCAAGTAAAGTAGCTGATAATGGTTACATTCCCATTAGTATACTAAGAGTTTACTATTCTGCAAGTATTATCCAAATAAATTAAACAAGTACCTTATTGTTTTACTGGGCAAGCTTAAAAATGTAAAATAACAAAGACCACATGTTAGAAAACGCGACAGAATATTTGTGAAACACGGAAGAAAGTAAAAGACAACTGTGTTTTTTGGCTGAGAGGGGAATGCTAGCTTTAAAAAAAATATATATATAGATATACAAAAAAAAAAAAATTAAAGCAAGACAGTTTGGGACATAAGCAGCCAAAATACGTACAACAATGCTGTACTATAAACAAAAAATATACAGATATGGAAAAATTATTTGTTGTAACGTGGATAGACTTTCTTCAGTCTTACCATTAAAGACACACAGATATAGCAAAGGAAGCAAAAGTAGAGAGGGAGAGAGGAATGGAATGAGCATTGATTAGCAGCACAAGCTGGAACACAGCATGCCAGCTAGCAATCCACAAACAAGAATCGTTCTGCAGTTACAGGGAAATTTCTATTTAAATACCAATAATTCATAATGCCAAAGGGTGGGTAACAACATACTATACATAGTAACCATTCCAAAATCAAGAGAAACTTTTACCTAGGACATGAAAGCTTTTTAAGGTCAGATGCATTCACTTTTGGATTATTTTGGAGAACACGTAGTTATCAAGTTCAAAGACTGACTACTGGCAGTATAATATACATTCCCCTGGACGTGTGACGTTTGCATTGCATTATTATTGAGTAGAATTGATCTTCTGGAACAAAGCAGCCAGGACTGCAGGCATGAATGTAAAAGGATCTAATTAAAGTGTCATATTTAAGGTGCAGGTCCAAACAGACATTATTTGAGCACAGAGGAAAAAAATCCACAAAGAAATGTTCAAGAAATGTTTTCAGTTTCTATAGCAACAACCTATCAGTGCCTACTTTTGCATGATATGACATTCAGGGTTTGGGCATCGAGCTCTACTAAGAATGTTCTTTTTTTATACATCATATAGTTACAAATGTGTTACATTCAGCAGGGTAGGTTAAACAGTATCTTTAATCCAACATTTCCCGGCCCTTTTGCAGGCATTTTTTATGTTAAGCAACAACTTAAATACATACAAAATAGATGTTTAAAAAAACATGACGAAAATGAAGGACTGTCATAGCCATTATGTTCAAATTCATATTTCTCTTTCCTAACATTTTGATAATCTAATATTGGAATTTAAGATTTAAGATAAAAGGAAAGACAGAAAAATATCCACAGATATCTGGGACGCCGGTCAAGGAGAGAACTGCCCATCTTGCATTTCTTTCTAAAACCATCAGCCATCACTGGTTTCAAAAGTTGTCAAAAAATTAGGTTTTAGAGAATGCTTGCCACGTAAGAAGTTCCTTAAAAAACTTGAGCTAAGCATATTGAGGATTAACTAACTCTCAATTTTAATCCAGAAAAACATGCTTGTTTTAAAAGCAAAGGATAATCATTTTAAGTGTTATCCTGTGTGGATCAGTAGCTAGCAGTGTAGTTTTATTCCAGGACTATGTAGAGTAAAAGTATGAGTGTGTACCTATTTATAAAAGCCACTAGAACGTATTTGGGGCAATAAAAAAAAGCCCCAAGCACCAGTGATTTACATCATATACCTAAATAAGATAAGCCGTTTATTACCACGTGAAGACACACAAAATATATAAATATATGATAAATGACTAGGAAGTACGTATAATGAATATTAAGATGTTCATTACGCTTTGTAAGATGCACAATGTGGCTGGCTTGGGTGATAAAACCTCTAATTAAGGCACAGTTACATGGTAATCAGTGCTTCTGTTCCAGAATCCTACACGCTATTTAAACGGTTTTATAAAACATTCTGCACACATTTCTTTCAGTTTTCCGAGGAAATAGAGTAAATGTAGCATAACATTTTGTGTAGTAATTCTTTTGTTCTTTTTTGCACCAATCCATAACCTACTACTAAACTGAACAAGAACTGTAGTCAAGGAAACATAATGGGATTGTGGTAAAGGAATGACATGTTTAGAAGTACTGTGGTTGTAGGTACCAAACAATCAAACCGCAAAAGCCCTCCAAACAACTCCGCAGAAACTACACACACTTATTGATCCAGAATGTTAGCGCATACGAAAAAGATCAAGAACATATTGGCAAGTGCTTTCATCTTTAGCTAAGCGCTCATGGGATGTTACTATAATTTAGTTACACTTCTAACTTTGTTCAAGAAGTATGGAAACATAGTGTGTTTATACCCACAAGATTAAAGGCTATATGATATGGAACATATACTATATGTTTAGCAAAGAACTCAAGTGCCACTGATAAAATGCAAATCAACAGCAACGTATATGTGCTCTCATGCTCAAAGTTTTAGTAAGATGCAGGGTTTCTCACAGATTATGAACGTGTAAGAGGGAAGACAAACATACCTTTTTTTCATCTCTAGCAACTGATTATTCAATACTGATCTCTCCTCTTCAAGCTAAAAGAAACAAAAGTAAATTGTTTTCAGCGTAGGGCATTTTAACCCCTTAATGACAAAGCCCGTATATGTACGTGCTCAAAATGCATTGTTTTCAATGGGTTTAGAGACCACCCATTGTCCTTAAGGGGTTAAAGCTTGTGTTATATTGACCATTTTAGAGATCTTGCAGTTTCTTTATTCATGCCAAGCGAATCAAATATAATAACCCTTAAATCAATACAATAGTTATACAAACACTGACAACACAAAACAGAACTAAGACCTACAGAAGGGGAACACACGCTGCTTTTTTTCCCTTTGATGGTAAGTTTTCTTCACATTTTACTTAGTTTAATAGTAAAAAGGAACTCATTGACTTGCATTTAATATACTTGATGGATAACAGGTGAGGGGAAAGAGAACATAAAACATTTTTCATAAAAAGGTGGGCCTTAGTATCACAAGTAATGCATGTGATGAAAAGTTAACTTGAAGATGGGGCGAGTCATTTCGAGTCACTGCCTTCACCATGTATGAGATGAAACCAGATCTGATGAGTCTTTTATTTCCTTAAATGAAACAAAATGTAAAAAATGCAGGAGCGCTGAACATTTGAACCCGGTCATACCATTACGCATTATCCAAGGCAAAACTCAATGAGCTCCTCCTTCAAGAAGGTCAGAGTTTGTCCTGCATAACACACAGGTCATGTGGGGATTTGTTATTGAGGAAGAAGTCCATCAGATATGTATACGAACAGTTTCCGCATATACAAACTTGATATCTGCTTGTAGGCAAAATACGAGCATCTCTGCACAGAATCAAAAGTCTTCTCTGTACATCTGCACCTATACTTCTACAAATTTATGACATTTGTAACGCAAAGAAATAAAAGCTATGTAATCCCGTTCCCAATGTGGGGGATTTCTGAAAACTCTTCTCACTGCTTTAGCTATGCATAGGACAGGGCCAGCTCAGCCCCTCTGCGGAATACACTACAAAGATTAATTGATTCTGAACAAACAAAATCACGTCAGCTGTAAGGGCAAACAAACTCTTGATATATTTTATACTGTATGTATAACGTATAAAAAAAAAACCTGTTGGATTCTTGAAATTGCTGTTGTCACCTTTGTGGAGCTTGTCACAAGCCAAAAATAGCAATTCCATTCCAACAGCGTACACCCACACACAGGAGGACTGTACAACCTATTCCTGCTATTTTACCATAAAAAAATCATTTCCAACGTTTAATTACAGATTTATCTCAAAGCATTTCCAGCATTTTGCCGTTTCTTTAAATTGCTTTGTCTTTTTAAACACAGATCTCAATATAGTAACTGATATTTCTATTATATAAATCTATGATATTTCACACGCTCACAATGTTAATACTAATAAGGACTTTATGCATGTTATTTAACACAGAATCTCTCATTTCCACCTTATATGCCAATCACCAACGATTCAGCGGCTGGATACCCCTGAATACCGTTATCACGAATATGTTATATACACGCATGCATTCATATACACACATACACACAGAATTTCAGCTCAAAGTACACACCATGTACAAGAATAAATTGAGTTAAGGATGCAGTAGGTGAAAAAATATTTGCAAAGAATATATTCAAAACTGACATTTAACAAGATATTGTGGTCTAATTAACTATAGTATAAGATACTGTCTGTGTGCCATGTCTTTAAAAGGGAATCTCTCCATCCTGGACATTCAAATAAAATGGGCAGTTGCCATAGCGACAAATATCACAAAACCTCACCAAATATATATATAAATTATAGAAAAGTGTGTAAATACGTTTATAAAAAGATACTGACCGTTAAATCCATGAAATGAAGGTGTATATTAGGTGTATTTTACATATGACATACAAGCTAACCTCTGAAAAAAACCATTAACAGGCACCTCTAAACATATACCATAACATTAGCCCACAAA
Organism: Spea bombifrons; assembly: GCF_027358695.1. Taxonomy (NCBI): domain Eukaryota; kingdom Metazoa; phylum Chordata; class Amphibia; order Anura; family Pelobatidae; genus Spea; species Spea bombifrons. The sequence continues at coordinate 125,386,403 of NC_071087.1, read as the reverse complement.
GCACTTGAAGATTTAGATACCAAAATATTTGAAACATTTGAATTACTGATGCAAGGGTAAGTTAGAGGCATTTAACAACATATGGTACACACGATTAGACTGGATGTTCTCAAGCACATATACACTCAAGCCAAACGTCCTAGCCAGGACTGTCATTTTTTAAGTGTGGTCCTACTAACCTTTTGGTTACTTGTCACCTCCTCCTTGCTCCTTCCAAGCTCCTCTGCAAGTTTGAGGTTCTCCTCCTGCAGAGCTGATAACTGCTGGGACTTGTGCTCAGCTGCCAGCCTCAGCTCTTCCCTATGAGTACAATGAGAACAGAGTTACTATGGAAACATGTCAGGCAAGAAAAACTGTGGGATAGAATCATGTTCACAGCTCAAAAAACACATCATTCCTCTGAATGTGTAATTATATATACATACATATATATATGTGTATATATATATACACACACACACACACACACACGATATACAATATCGATAACATGTATAAGGCATTCAGGCTAGGTCTACTATATATTAACAGTACACAGAAAATGGTAAGCAGGACTGAATGGTAAGTGGGCCGCCCACCTGCCCAGCTCTTACAAAGTCCTGTGGTTTTCAGTAATATCAGAGACAGATGTATATATTTCAATGTACATGTGCGTACACCGATCACCAATCACATTATTACAACCCGTCTAATATTGTGACGTTCCCTTTTTTGGCACCAAAACAGCCCTAACCTACTGAGGGATGGACTCCACAAGACCTGTAAATTGTGAGGTGGGGCCTCCATGGATGAATCCTGGTGCCACGTTTTCTCCCGGTAAGCGACGCACACGCAACCGGCCATCCACGTGATGTAAAAGAAAACCAGACCACCTTCTCCCATTGCTCAGTGGTCCACTTCTTATGCGCACATGCCCATTGTAGGCACCTTCAGCAGTGGACAGGGGTCAGCATGGGCACCCTGACTGCGGCAACGCATCCCCATATGCAACAGATGCGTATACGATGTACTGTGGGTTCTGACAGTACACACAAGCTGAAACGGTATCCCACTGTGGCAAGCAGACTCAAGTCACCGTTAAAATGATGGTCCATAACAGATAGGAAACAATGCCAAGTACTAAAGTCGTTAGAGATGAAGTATCATCGCTGATAATCAAGAATTCCTCAAATCCTCCTTTTTAAATCTTACCCCTGTATGTACTGTATACAGGCTCCCTGGCCTATTGGCTACTCATCACGATAAAATAACAAGCGGCATTAATAATCTTGGAGAATGCGATTACAAGTTACAAGCATATGCATTTTGCGGTGACTGACCTATGAAACAAAGAATGTTTGCAATAACCAAACCTCTGCTCTCCCTCTGCTTTATTACACAAGAAAGGATCCCAATCCACTGGGATTGCATCAACAAATCAATGCAAGAATTAAAAAGTAAATCTGTTCATTCAATACAAGCGAGCCAAATATAGTCATGAGATGCGACATGTTGCACTATTACTTCTAAAGACAAAATAATATTTTGCGCAAATGTCAGGTTATTGTAATTACATTTTTAACGAATTGCATTGTTCATGTCTAACAAAACATACATACTTACACTTCTTTTTTGAGAGTTTCCGTTTTACAGCATTCTCCTTTTAGAAGCTCATTCGTCCTAAGCATTTGCTCGCCTGCTGATTTATGCTGCACTTTAAGATCATCCAACTGGAAAAATATATGTCAGAAGAAAGAACTAAACAGGAGATCCTGTGGTGTCTGTTTTAATTCTGTAGTACAAAGAATTATCCATCTGCTTTAATCACTTTGTAATGAGAGGATTACTTTATATACGTAACTGATAATCCTGCATCAGACTAATAATGTGTGTCCGCAATACAATTTAGTAAACAAGTAGTCTCGTAAATAATCCCTGCTGGGCCTAGAATACTTTAATGGGCTGAATATTTGCCCTGCTCTTTTTATTAACCCCTTAAGGACAATGGCCGGTCCCCTAAACCCATTGAAAACAATGCATTTTGACATGTACGGGCTTTGTCATTAAGGGGTTAATATTAAAAATATGTGCCTTTCATGACTGAAAGCTTAACAAGCTACCATAAAATAGTAATTTTATTTCCAAGATGTTAGGGTGCAGCCTATTTTTAGGCCATAAATAACGTATTGCTTTCTGACTTTAAAAAGATAACAGATTCATTTTAAATAAAAAGCAAACAACTAAACCCCTACACAAGCAGGGTCAAAGCAACTGCAACATGTCTTCATTCCACCAGATGTCATACTGAACGTGAAACATTACTGCGATGACCAGAATGTATTAACTCTTAGTCAACCAGACAATTGCAGGATTAAAAATAAACTTAAAATAGGGATTGATAAGAAAGATACATAGATAAGGAATGCATTGACCAGTTTCTCTGAAATAGTCTTATGAGGGGTTATACCAGACCACATTGCTTCAAACTTTTATAAATGCCAGAAATGAAGATCTCTCATATATTGTATACAGATAGAATAGCTGCTCAGTTAGTTGCTGTTTATGATAACCTAGCCGTTAGGGACTTCAAAAGGTTAATACGCAAATATATTTCTACAGTTCCCAGGCGATGTGATAATCATGTACCGCATCATATTAACAGTGAGAAAACACAATCGTTGGTACTTGCATACGTGTGCTGGGTTGCGATTGGATACATTGTACTCGGACGAAACCTACCAAAAACAAAGTTATTGTACCAAGATGTACGGGCCATAACAATTATATAACGGCGTTACTTACTTCCTTTTGTACTTCTTTCTGCAACTTCTTGAGTTCTTCTACTGCTGTTACAGCCTCTGCCTTTTCTTTGATTAGCGTCGTTTTCTCCGCGGTTAACTGCTCAACTATTTGCAATGATTCTTCTGCCATCTGACTCACCTGTATTGATCAATATTCAATATTTTATAAAATACAGCAGCAAGCAATGCTAAAACATTTCCAAGACACCACCTTAAACGCTAATGAATCATTTTACATACAAAATCACTATTTGTCCAGGAGAAACGTTATATTTGGGGCAGTAGCATTTAAGCTTTCGAATAAAGGAGTTTCTTGAATAGAAAGTAAGTAATCCTTTATGATTTGGTTGTTAACATGCACAAATTGAAAAGTATGTTTAATAAAGCTTAAATATAAATATTAAAAAACGACAAGGTAAACTTTTCCCTTAGTGTGTTAAAGTGCACAAGTAGTACATTAGCGATACATTTCCATGCATTGGGAACAATGTTTCTATTGTTGTTATTTTATTTCAATAGCAACTAATTCTACTGAATTAAAAAGCTTGTTGCTACTACCCACAATACCTTAAGTTCCTCTGTATCAGTCCATTGGTTGTCTTAAAATTATTATTTGTTTGATTACATGTGCAATTAGAATAATAAAACAAAGAATCAAAATGAGATCACACAAAGACATGCTGTGAAGTGCAAGACATGCAAGTGGAAGTAAAAATCTCATTAGCCCTGGAAATTAGTGCGCAGTGTTAGTATCTTAGTTGGGACTCCCTTAACAAGTGTGATACCTCTTTATTTTTCTGTTCGGCGTTGCCGCGAAGAGTCTGGAGGTCATTTAATTTCATTACCAGGTCTTCCTTTTCACTCATCAAAACTTTATACTTGTTCTCTATATCCCGAGCAAAGGATGAAACTTCATTGTTTTTTTTGGTTAAAACATCAGTTTCAAGGGAAAGCTTTTCGTAATTATTATTTATGGATTCCTTTTCTTTTAAGATATTGGCATTTGATGCTATTAGATTATCGTGAGCTGATATTAACTCCATTTTTTCTTCAAGTATTTTCTTCAGTTGGGACTCGGTCACTTCATGTTCGCCACGAAGGTCTTCCAATGCTTTGCAAACGCTGTTATACGAGTCCTGGAGCCCCGCTTTTGATTTTGCCAGCGACTCAAACTCACACTTAACTTGATTAATGCTGTCTAACAGATTGTTATAGTTCACTTCTAGAATGCCCTTTTCTTCCGTTATGGAGTGCAAACTGTTCTCGACGTTTTCTTTTTGTTGGGCAAGGTTATGCATCTCAGTTTGAAGCTTTTCCTTCTGGATCTCCGCCTGTTCCTTCTCCTCCACAGTGACATCGAGACGCTTTTGGAGATCAGCATTTTTCAACTTTTCAGTCTCAAAGAGTTCTCGTTCTTGTATCAACCTTTGCTCAAAACCTTGAAATCCCTTATTAAGTTCTTTGCACTTCTCCTCTAGTCCCTCTCTATCTTTCATCACCTTATCCATATCAGAGCTACGTTTACTGAGTTCATCAAGCAACGTTTGCTTTTCTAACAGTATATTACTATGTTCCGATTCCAAAAGGGATTTTTCTTGTAGCGTCTGCTCCAATAACGCTGATAAATCATCTTTAGCTTTTGTCAGTTCTTCAATTTTCTTTGTTGCTTCAGCCATTTTGGTGTTTATAGACTCAATATTTTCTAAGAGACTGTTCTTCTCTTGAGCTAGTAACATATTTGAAGACTCTGAAAGCTCACATTTAACCTTTAGTTCATTCATGAGCAGCTTGTCTTGAGATTCAAGCTCAGAGAACTTTTCTTTCATTGTAATTCTCTCTTCAGCAGCAGACTGAAGTTGTTTTTCTAACTCTGCCACTTTTAAGCCCAATGACACATTCTGATTTTTTAGATGATTTATCTCTTCTTTCATTTCGTTTTGAACCAACTCGGCCTCTCCCAATGACTTTTGGAATGTATTTGTAATCTCCTCATTTTGTTTCAGGAGATCTTCCTTTTCCGCTAACAATCTCCTCTCCGATGAAAGCAGTTTTTCTTTATCTTGCAGCAAACCGACACGTTCAGAGTCAGTGGCACTACTGCTAGTTTTGATCTCTTCAAGGCAGTTGGATAGCCTCTCCTTAGCAGTCTGCAGTTCTTCGTTGTCCCTGATTGACCTGTCAAGTTGAGTTTTAATGGCACTCATTTCCGATACTAAATTATTATAATCTATGTTTATTTTGTCCTTTTCCCTAAGTGCGTCCCCTAATATGGAATTTAGCTCACCGTGTTTAAATAAGAGTTCCTCGTTTTTAGATGATAAGTCCTTGTTGACTATCACAAACCCATCGCGCTCACCGGTTAAAACAACCAACCTACTTTCAAGGTCTGAAATTTTTACTAACATAGTTTCCCTTTCCGTCTCCAGAGCAGATATTTTATTAGTAAGGTTAAGCTGCTCTTTTGCCAGGTCCTCCTTAGAGCCTGTGAGCACTTGGATAATACCATCTTTTTCATTACAAATAAAGAGGTTTTCCTCTTTCAGCATCTTTTTACACTCTTCCAACTGCTGCTTTTCTTCTTCTATTTTAGCACACATGATAAGCAATGCGTCTTTACTACTAGAAAGCTCTTTATTTTCTTTCATGGATCTGTCCAGTTGCGCCTGCACAGCAGATAGTTCTGTTTTTAGCGCAATGTGCTCAGACTTTAAGGTTTCTTTTTCTTGAAGCGCGTTTTCAAACTGTGTATTTAACTCCCTAAGCTTTACCGAAAGATGCTCTCTTTCAGATGTTACATCCGTTGAAGTTTTCATCAATCTCTCTTGCTCCACTAATAAATCAGAAAGCTTGCGTTCAAGTTCTGACTGCTTGCATAGAGTAGTTTCTTTCTCTGCTTTAAGAAGAGCAAGTTCTTCCATAAGTGAACGGTGCTTACTATGCATGTCTTCTGTGGAGTTCTGAAGCATCTCAATAATTTCATCCTTTTCTTTGGCAAGCACAATTTTGTCTTCTGTAAGCTTCTTCTGAATCTCCTGCATTTCTTGCTTTTCTTTCTGAAGATCCAGATAATTTGTAACCATGGTATCATTGTTCTGCTTGAGATCTTTTATCTCCTTGTCCATTGTGGTCACAGTAGACTGCAAGTCTTCATTGTCAAAAGTAATCCTCAAAAGTTCCTGTTTCATACTTTCTAGATCAGACAGAAGTGTTTCTTTTTCCGTGGTCAGGGCATCAACATCGATAGTGCGAGTTACCGAAAGGTTTTCAAGTTCTTGTTTTTCATTTAAGATACGTTGGTTTGTAGCACTCAGTTCTTCTGTTAGAGACCTTAGTTGTCTTTGCTCTTGCTGTAATGTATCAACGCGGCATTCATAGTCCGTAAGTTTTAACTGCAGTGATTCCTTCCCTAGCTTTAAACTGTTTGCCTCTTGGGCCAGTGTGTCTCTTTCATCTTTCAAACCCCTCAGCTCTTCAGATATTATTTCAAACTCTTTCCTTGTAGATGCTAACACAGAGGTTAAAGACTATAGGGATAAAGTTGGGAAGAAGGAAACAAAAATGAAATCAAGCAGACAAATGGAAATGTGGGCTAAGCAGAGATACAGCAATTACATGTATGGGTTGACACATTCAATCTAATGAGTGAGTTGTGTGTGTGTGCTTTTTATTTATTAGAGGATAATAAGTCTGTTTAAAAATAAATGCCCAAAAACATTTAGTGTAGAAAATAGATGACCCCGTTTACGATGGTGCCCTTCATAAAATTATTTTTTCTTATACTTAATTACATAGAAATGTTACAACTTTCCAAGTGAGCCTTCTGAAATATGGAATATAATAGGGCCCAGACGGTTGTAAAAACCTGTAAAGTACTAAATATAACCATTTAATTAACCCTATTTGTATGTTGGACATCTAGAAAATGGCTCCATCAATTATTCTTTTAAAGACTAGTTTTATTTTTTGAAACAAGCATCCGTATCATTGTTAAAGAATACAAAACCCTTCTGGCACCATCCATACAATTTGCCACCGTCCATTTAAAAAGCCCAGCCTTTACACTCCCGCTAGTGTGAATTAAAAAAAGAATGTGTCAATTCATACATTGTATACGGAAGCAATATAAAATTCTAAATCAAAAAGACACCAGGGAGGCAGCCCAAAGACAAAAAAATAGAACAAAGGGGGAGGAATTAATGGTTATGGAAATGACCAACCAAACATGTTAAATCTGACTAAAGAAAAAAACCTCTGTGAGAATAATAAATGCGCAGTGGATATGAATGATGTGCGAGCTATTTGTGTGTATTAGCCATAAGCTGATAAATAGGCATATGTTTTTGCCATGGGAAAAGTGACTCAACAGTTATTAGAAATAGCAGACATTTGTTTCCTCCTCATGGTGGGAGGGGGGGGGATATTGCATTCCAGGGAATAAGGGAAGTCTTAAGTCCTCTACCACAGTAACTCATCACTAGTTCAAGGTAGGAATATCCTCAAGGCATTGGGTTTTAGGGTATTGGTAAGTTGGCTCCTATACCAATACTAAAGTTGGTCAAGAAGATTTCATGATTTAACAAAAAACGGTTTCTGGAGATGAAACTTTTAAACAATGGGCACACCTGTATTATTAACCACTTAAATTTAACTATTGTCTCTGCTCTACTTGTGGGAACATTTACTAGAATCTTATAGATGGTAACCGGCTTTTCATTACTTGTTGGGCTGCAATTCCCAATACTTCGGCCAATAGTCTACTGGGAAGGTTTGACAGGACTCGGGGCCAAGTCACATTTTTCTCATTCTAATCCAGCAATATGGTTATTGCTAAACTCGACTTTTCTACCCAATGGGCAATTCTTTATTGACCTAAACGTCAAACCTTATTTGGCCCTCGGTCTTATATTCAGTATAGCGTTATGGCTCTCCCATGCACGTCTAAATTCCCTCACTGTATTTGATCTCCACCACATCTTCTGGATTTACATGTTTCATTTATCTACCACCCGCTTTAAGCTATGGACTCTAGTCAGAAAATTAATTGATGTTGCCCATCTTGCAACAGCACAGGAATGACGCCCCCCACACACACACCCGAACCAGAGTGTCCCATAATAAATATTCATCAACAAAGAAAAAGTAATACAACAAATACCTTGGCTTGTTCAGCCTGTTGCTTCAGCTCCTCCATTTGTTTCACCATATCGGTCTGACCGACTTGTGCGGCTTGCCACAGCTCCTCTTTAGCTTGCAGGTTATCTTTAAGCTCAGTTATCAATGTTTGGTGCTGAGAGACCAAATCAGCAACGGATTTCTCATGCATATTCTGTAGCTCCTTACATTCATTTTGGCTTTTTTCAGCTAATGATTTCTTAAAGTAAAAAAAACAAACATATAAAACAAACTTAACACACATCTGACAAAAATGTAAATCAGATTGAAATATTTAAATACAAATGTATAACTGTTTTAGTACTGCAACACGGGCTCTCAGAAGCAAAGGATAGCACTGATTTCTACAGCAGTAACCCACATCAGGAGCAGTAATGGACTGTAAGGTAATAAAGGGGTGAATAAAGGAACAAATAAACTACATACGCAGAAAAGGGCCCAAAACAGTGCTTCAGGTATGATAGTGTTTTGGAGATATTTAGATTAAAACGTTAACCACATGAAAACTAAAACCTGCATCTTAGAATGCCTGCCTCTCTACATGTGCTGAGATGATTTATTTTCCCCACCCAACCCTACTCCATAGACAACAACCAGCAATCTAATAGGTCAGCATAATTAAGATTAATTAGCATTGCATATCCCTAAAAAATTGAAGTTAAGATACCTTCCCTATGGGAATATATTCTCATACATTTCTCATTTAATCTGTAACTGCAGATACATGGTTTTATTTAGTGTACAGAACTGATGTGAAGAAGCTACAAGCTCTGCAAAATTCTACAATGTGTTCATGTACAGATATCATAAAAACATACTTGTATGAAAGAATGAACAAATACAATGGGGATTGTGTATAATAAGAGATTCTCATGTACAGTTTGAGGCCGGGAACAGTCCAGTGAAGTGATAAGGCCACTTTTAAAAAACTGGACTACAATCATATACATAATCCCTAAAAAATAACATATTATACTTCCTTACCAAATCTTCTATCTGGGAAGCCATTTTCTTTATTTCAGCCTGATGAGACTGTTGAGCTTCTTCAGATGAAAGTTTGTTAGATTTGAATACGTCAATACTTTCACGAAGCTTTATTATCGTTTCTTTTGCTTTAAAAAGCTCCTTTTGTAGTTCTTCAGAATCCCTAAGCACATAAAACAAGCACAAATCACACATCTCCATACAATTAAAAAAAGTCATACACAGACAGAGGATCCATTTTGTTTTAAGACAACATATAAAGTCAAATTAATCCAGTGGCACATGCAACCCCATCTCGCTGATGTAGGTAGAGTCTACTTGTCAAAGTCTTTACCCTTGAGACACCACTAGCAAAACATGCATGCGCAATTCATTTTTTTCATGCTAAAACCACTCAGTCCTAATTACTGCTACAGAGCTAAAGAGCTACTACTCCCTCTGTTCATCCCTCCTTTTTTTAAATTGCCCATCCTTTAGATGGTAAGCTCTCAAGAAGGGCCTGCAAAAGCCCACCATTACTGACTGGAACTTTGTATAAAAGTACCATAAGACTGGATGACACGTTTATGGGCACGGTTCTCATCTGCTGATGTGTCTGTAGGTACTAATGTGTGTGTTGTGTGTGTTAACTGCCCCACTTAACTTGTACAGTGCTGGGTAATTTGTTGGCGCTTAATCAATAAAAGATTATAATGTAGTCATTCTGCACCATGTCCTATTTGGAAGATCGTTGAAGCCAACCAATAAAATTTACCTTCATCAAACCATATATGTTTGATGACTAGACACCCCAGAGTATTGAAATTGCTAGTATTTTAACCCTTTTCAGGCACTATTTCTACTACCAGCTGTTGTCAAAGTTTGTGGTAGTATTTTGTTTTTTTCCCCCACACTCATAGTAGTTCAGGTGTGAATTTACAGCTCTTGGTATATGTCTCTGTCAAACACCCTCCAATATGTGTTCAGCAACATCTTTTCTGAAGAACTCCTATACATTGGCCTTCTATGCTTGCAGGAAATGCGTTCAGCCAAAACTAACAGAAAGCGCTTCCATTGATTTAAACGGGAGCACTTTCCTGCCATTAATTGGCTGCTTCAAGCAACCATACCATGGAAAAGGGCTCTAGAGCTGCAGCATTTATTTCTCCTACAGGTTAAATAATGCATATTAAAGTTCTTTAACATGTATTCTTCATTGGAGGGTCTGCACGGGACACTAAACAATCCATTTATAAAGGAGAGTAATGCATGGCACTTTCCCCTCAGGAGCAGCGATCCGATCTATGTTTACTACCCCAGTCTATCTACAATCTGAGCAGCTTCTTTCCTGGCAATGTACCCACTGTACCCTGTTGGCATTATTTATGTACATGCATTTGTCACAGTGAGTAAATTCAATATTTGCCCAATTAATCCAGTTAACATTAAGATACAAAATGAATAATACAGATTAAAACTCAAAATACCTTTCTCTGGACTGTAGTTCTTCATTTAATTTGTTAAGCTGAGAGGAGCTGTCCCCAGAAGACTGAATCATTTCTGATATCTGATTCTCTAATTTTGCTTTTGCCGTCAGCAATAGTTGTTCTTTTTCTTCACTTTCTTTCAACTTCTTCTCCAGGGCTGGCAAAATACAGTTTCCTTAATACATTACTGATCAAATAAAATAAAGAAAGTGAGTATTTACAATTCTGTTAACTCACCAGTACACTGTGGCTGCAGGTGCTCCAGCTTTTTATACATCTCTACGCACTCTTCTTCTTTCTTCGTAAGCTTATCCAGAGTCTCTATTTGGGGGGAAAGAAAACCTAAATATTTAAATAAGATCCTCGGATAACAGTGGGAACTAAAACACTCAGTTCTTAAGTTATGCTACATTACAGTCCACATGTCTTACATAAGTGTAGATTCACACATTTGGTACTGAACTTTTATTCACGGTTTGAACTTTGTGTCACTTTTCAATTTTGATACTGTCCATCCTCTTAAGCTCTTACTCATCCCAGTATTAAAGTGTTAAAAAGTATTAAAAATGTGCAAGTATTGCTCAGCTCACCTTAAGAATTTCGACAATGCTGCCATAAATTCCCAGTTTAAACCATAGAGATCACTTGCAATGTTGATCACTTACCTTGCATAGTTTGTTTAACAATGTTTGCATCCTCAGTAGAGTTACTGACATTTTGTTTCTAGGGGGGAAAAAGGATTAGGATTAGTTTAATGGGGTTTATGGCTCCTGCCCTTCTGTATTCCAAAAACAATTAATGAATGCAAAGTCCTAGTTTCTATGTAATCAAATATAAATTACGATATGATGATCTTACCAATTCTTCTATTTCTTTCTCAAAGGAAGCCTTGACCTCAGTCAATGAACTTAATTTGCTCTCGAGGACAGCAAGTTTTTCATCACGTTTCAGCAACTCGTTAGTTAAGTTATTGGACTAATGAAGTTGTAAAAATTAAAAAGAAAAATAAACAATGGAACAAATAAATAGAATGGTAACAAACTCAAAATAAAAAAAAAAGAACAAAAAATATCGTGTGGACAAAATGAAGCTCTGTGCATTAATTTAATGAAATTGTTTAAAGATGAATTGTGTGTACTATAGCAACTTGCTAATCAATGTTATTTTCCCTTAGTTCAGAAAATATTTCTTAGTAAGCCTTCTTACCCCCAATTGCCCTAATTATTTTTAGCCTTTATAAAAATGATCAATGTAACCAGTTTTAAAACGAGAGGATGTTATAATAACTAATGGAGCGTCAATGTTTAATCACTACTTCTACATATAATTTGAGGTAGGGCATAATATCAGGAGCATGTGTTTTTAAGGGTTTTTCATAGTTTTTATATTTCTATGCATTTTAATGCAGATTAAGTACTAATCAATATGTTGCAGTCAAAGTGATTTTACTCTGACATATTTTCAGGATCTTGGGTTCAGTGTGTAGACAAAGAGGAACAACCAAGAATAGTAAAGATAGTGACTAATTGTAGAATGATAGCGATTTTAATAACAAATGCTAGTTTTACTTATTTCTAGCTTCTGTGTGACCGGTAACCACAGTCTATAGGCTGTGATGTCCATCTGACGGCACAAATGAACCAGAAACAAGCAGCAGACTTCAATAATCTGGTTTCCTATAACATTTTAATATAGATAACACACTTAAGTGGAATGTTCTTCAATACCAATAAGCTTCTTCTAAAACAGGAAACATCAGTACATGCGGTACTATAATGAAGTGTCAATTTTTTAGCTGGGTACCATGTATGTAAAATATTGTAAGCTATGTGGAGATTTTGATGTGACTTTTGAATAGTTCTTATTGAATCCCAATACTACAATGCCGCCAGGATAACGTGCGAGAACAGGTCATTAAAATTAATGCAAGTCTTCAAATGGGAAAAGAAAAAGAGGAATACAAAAAACAAAAATAAATGTACAAACCTTAATACTTTCTGCAACCTTTTCACACTCAAGATTTTTTATTTGCATTTCTGCTGCCTCAATTTTTTCCTTAAATCTCAAAATGTCCTCTTTATATTCAGTTTCTATTTTCTGCCCTGCATCAAGACTCAACAGTCTCTCCTCTGTGTCTTTCACTTGGGCTGTTAATTTATCAATCGTAAGACTCTGGTCTCTGCATTGGGTTTGCAGAGCCTCTAACTCTTTTACCTTAATTTCAGTGTCATGTAGCTTGTTTAATGCATCTTCCATTTCTATCAGGTGCTGTTCTTCTGCACTCTCCAGCTTGGCTTTTAGGACATCGAGCTCAGATTCTTTTTCTTCATTAGACTCTTGCAGTTTCACCTTCAAGAGCTCTATTTCTCTCAGTCGATCAGCACGCTCTGCGTCTTGTTTAGATTTAAGTTGTTCAGTCTCCTTCTGATACTCTAACCTGAGGTTCTCTATCTGCGCCTTGAGTTCAATTAAAGCAGAGTTATCTGTGCTGGGGCCTTTGCTAAACGAAATCTTCAGCTCATCCATTGCTTGTTGATGGGAGCTGATCGCAGAGTCCAATTTGGATTTCCAAAGCTCTATGACGTCGGCATTTTCTTTATTTGCATGGTTGAGCTTTATTTTCAGCGTGTCGTTCTCCTTAGAGAACTTGTCCACGGATGCCTTGAGAGTAGCTACCTCCTTTTCACTGTTTTCTACACTTTGTAGTTTCTCTTTAAGAGAAGCTATTTCTTGCTCATGTTCCTTGTTCAAAACAGTTATGTTTTCCTGTAGTGAATTCACTTCTTGTAGTAGTGAAAGAGACGTGTCTACATCCCCAGGCTGCTTGGTACACTCCACTAGCTTCTGTCTTAGGTCCACTACTTCTTTTGCCTTCTGAGCCAAGTCTCTTTCCAAGTCCATAATGCGAGATTTCTCAGAAACAGTTGCCACCTATGATTATAAAAGTTAGTACATGGAGACAAAGATCTCATATTCAAAGGTATGACTGTATCCAGTCTTTAGACAATGACTATTGGAAGCAGGATGATATTTAATGTGGTAGTATCTGTGCAAAGGTAAACACAACCTTACATTCCTAATTCATTAACGAGTGTCCAGATATAAAGCAGTACCGAAAATAGGAAGCCAATAACACAGGGCAAAGATTCACACCGGAGTGTGGCGTTAGGTGCTCATATAACTGAACTGCATGGGCCAGCAAAACATAAAACCACATTATCCGTCTATTGGAACATTTTAGTGAATTTTAAATGCAAGGCACAATTAGTCTCTCTCTTAAAATACCCCTCATATCTAGGCACACCAAGCTAGTTATCATGCAAATGTCAGTCAGGTGCTCCTAAAGCCTAAAACAGGGAAAGTTTTACCATAGAACACTAAATAAAATAAATATTAAGGTCCTGCGTTCCATGCACTTAACACGCTGGGCCATACTTAAATTAAAAGGTGTCCCGAGCTACCTGTAGAACAGTCTCCTGAGTGCATGGAATTGTCATGAATTATATTTTAGCCAACCAATATTATGCACAAAAAAAATTCACAATATAATCAAATCTGAACATAACTTTGCAACTGCAAGAATCATGTTAACAAGCATTATTAACCCCTCAACGCCAGACGAAAGGATCTGAAATATATGTCACTAGTGGCAAACGTCTAAGATGCTGTATATCATCCACATATGCTGCTGGTTTTCCTGACGCTACATGTAATGACGTTAGACAATAACAGACCCAGAGCTACTCAATACCTACGCGATGAAAAAGCAAATATTAGTGCATCCCCTAACACCGCAAGCTGCAAACACAGATATGGTACCTGACATACACACAAATACTCACATTAAGGGATACTGGTCTTGTTATGGCCTGAAAGTAACAAGAAATTTCAAAATACGAAACACTTTCTTCAGTGGCCACACAGTGCTAAGATTAAGCAGAATCACATAGCCAGAGATAATCTAGATATCGCCATGTGCACACAAACAGCCACAAACCGTTACTAAACAAATAATGGACACTTGCAATGTCAGAGACTGTGAGTTTGCAGGAAAGTTGAGGCAACATTAAACATTTCACCTCACATTTCCGGGCCACAATATCCTACAGCTGACAAGATAAAAGGTCCGATATACTTAATAGTGTGTTTTGCGGGTCATTATTTATAAAAGGAAGCAAGAATATGCAATGAGGACGCCACAAAGAGGCTCAAGTTGAATATGCTTGATGGGAGTTCTATTCTAAAGTTAGCTGATGTGCACATATTTTAGCCCAGAGATTGCCAATGGGATTTCGTTTATTAGAGAAAATAAACAGACTGCACTGCTTGAAGCACATTTAAGAAAAGTGCATGCATATTGGATATCACACTAAATGTACAATTTTAATCACATAGATCAATACATTCCATGGTTTTGAAGGAACCAATATTAGGAGGCTTTGAAAAGTAAAAACAAAAATGGAAAAAATATTGTTTCAAAACATTTTTCTGACTTGCCCAAGTTCTTTTTTTTTTCTTCTTAAGTCCACTAAGGGACCAACTTTTTTCTTGGGTCTACTAACCCATATTTAATATTTAAAACATAATTACCAGGAGAGTTTTCATCAAAAATTAAAAACCATTACCCTAGTATCTTCTAACTCTCGCTGAAGCTTGTCAGCTTTGGTCTTTTCAAAGAGCAGGCTCTGTTCAAGCTCCTTAATGCGGGCATGCTCCAGTTTGGTCTGCGTCTGTTAGTAAAAAGGGAGAGGAAGAGAACACAACAGTGCCACCATCACATGCCAGCACGAAAGGAAGGAGCGACATGCAGGCTGTGCTCCGGCACCACTGGACCATCGATGAGCAAAAGATGCAGTGGGGGAACAAAGGAATGAAAAGAAACAGATGACAGGGGATGGCTTGATGATGCTTGAATGAGGGTGATCAATAGGTAAAGGGATTAAATGATAGAAGACACACAAGAAGAAAGGAAATAAACAGAAACATAAGATAGGTGCATGCAGCAAGTATGTTTTGTTTTAGGTTTTTTTTCAGAAAAATAAGTAGTATGTTAGAGCATAATTTAGAAAGTTAATAATTGGACAAGCAATAAATCCCTTTTTAACATTTTAATAAATTAAACCTCACGTGAATATGTAAAAATTTCAGGGAGCTCAGAGCAGTTGCTTTATATAAAGCAGAGATTACATTGAGTAAAGATCCAGTGTAAAGTTTCTAGGCCTCTGTGTTGACGCACAAACAATAGTTTTGCCTAATATGATATAATTACACCTGAGGCATTCGTAAGAACAGCAGGTACTCTGTCCAGCCAATGCTCACAATTTGCGAGTGTTTTATCCAATCAAAGCGGGTCATTCAACCTTATAGGGATCATGTCCTGGTTTTTCCTATTTGCTTTAATGTGCAAAATTACATTGCCGACAATATCAAGGGGGCTAAAAAAAAAAAACAGTTTAATTAAATTTAGCGTTTAAATCAAAGGGTAAATATGCTCGCAGGCTATAGCCTAGATTGAGTGAATGTCAGCAGATAATTTTATTCACTTGTGAGTTTGCAGGTGAGTTGGGCAATATTAGACATTTTATCTCACCTAATTAAAGGACGACCAACTCTTGCAAGTAGAGCTGAGTTGGCCCTGTACAATTCCTAGTTTAAGGGAAGGTTTCTCATTGACATGTATTATGTAGAGCTAACGCCTTTTACGCAGTTAATGAGATGGTACATTTTCTCTCATCTTAACTTACGGTTCAGTAAATAAACCCATAAATGTTGTTCATACATCAGAGGGGCCTAGAAAGTTTGCACTGCGGCAACTGAAGAAATAATCTATGAGTGTCTGCCAAGATTTTTGTAGAGGCTCATGCTTCACATATTTTGAAGTTACTTAGCTTTACCTACTGTTTTTTATGTTATGAAAGAACCACCACCTATGGGTAAAATGTATGTTGCCTCTTAAGGACTCACAAGTACCCAGACTAAGAGAAAATAAAAATAAAAAAAAATATGTCTATCAGATACAGACATTTATAACTGATTATATAATATATATATAGCAACTGGTTAAAATTATATTATGCCTCACAAATGTCACTTTTTTTTTCTTAAAATATTTTAGCATCTAAAAGTAATCTATTTTTATAAAAGGACGCATGGGAAAGTGTCTCTTTCTTGGGAGTCATTTTAATGTTTCATTGTCCTCCCATCCTACCATAAGAAAGGTAAATGTAAAAAAATAATGCTTAGGACATAAGTAACATTTACAAAAACCGCAAGATTTTTTTTATGTTATCCCCCCCTTCTGTTGTAACCAAGGATGCTTCAAAAATACAAATGGCATGTATAAATATAATAGTCTTAAAACGATTCCCTACACTGATCTTGTTATGGTTAGAAGCTTTTTTCCAGCTTCCCTGTGGCCTTTACCGATTCTACTAAGTCTTTATTAATAAAAAGTACATTATTAAGCTAATTAATGCCTGGGACAGTCATTTCCATGAAAGATAAAACCTAGTAAAGCAAAGACTAAGAGCATAACTATTACTGCCCCTTTAATAGCCATAACCTTGTATTTTACGCCATGGTATGGCACTACTTCAAAAAAAAAGTTTCAGTAAAGCAAATTTGGATTGTCCTAATTAACACTGAACCCACGTTGCTAAAAGCTGGACAAGTGTTAAATGTTTTGTCATTACACGGGAGTAATATGTTTATGACTTACTTGTTAAGTGGTTATACATTTAGAATTTTGCTTCATTTGTTAATCTCATACATCAGAGTAATTTGCAACATGCGCTAGTGAATTTATGCTCACGTTTTAAAAGTAGACTTTTAAATTAGTGCTTAATAGAGTAAAGTATAAGTGCCAGGACTGCTCACTATCTTTTACTAAGCTAACCTATAAGGATTGTGAACAAAAACGGATCTGCAAAAAGATTACAGCCCAGGTAGGTGAAAAAAGAAAAGAAAAAAAAGGGGGGGGTCATGGTAATAGCCTTAAAATTATTTTGGAATCGGATGATTAAAAAAAAAAAAAAATATGTATGGAAGTTGTTTTTTCATAATATGGAAGGAAATACTGAAATGCCATTATGGAAATAATGCATACAGGCAGTCAATATGTTTTCTTACTGTTCTTCGTTAAGGAATGGCTAATTTAGTGGTGTTTTTTTTTTTTTTTTATAAAGCTAATAACTGGAAATTACTAAATTAGCACCTTTTAAAAGGAAGCATTAAGGAAAGCATTTATCTTTTTCTATCACGATATAGAAAGCATTGTTTATAAAACTGGAAGTATAAAGCAAATCACCAAAAAGTGTTCATTGGACATTGCTTTAAGATTACCAAGTTTTATAGATCTCCAAAACTTCACATAGGTTAATTTAGAATAAAGATAAAAGCAATAGCAAGCAAGAAGCGCAACCGACTAGAGAAGATGATGGAACCACTGAGTGTGTACATGGACTCTACATTGTTCTACATTAGCCTCGTTTTAGTGAGCTTCCGGAAGATATGGTTTATTTGTGGCTGTACAATGAACCAAAAGGTAGTTGCCCAATAAGTTAACTCCTTCCTACCAAAAGCTTTCTTTTCCTTTAAAATTGTCCCTCAAATCAGAATACCTTTTAAACACAAACAGAAAGCAAATAACATATAAGTCCTGTAAGGTTTTACCTCTAAATCACCCTTAGTTATAGATTCTTCCTCGACACGGAACTGAAGGTCTTCAACTTTCCTGCGAAATAAAAATGAAGTCACTTCCTTTAGGCTATGAGCTGGAAAAAGGTCATCACTTCAAAAAGAAAAAAAAAACATTAAGTTACTATTTCCAGTTATTGGAGAGCCTGGACCAGTGAACTCACAAATCAGATACAGACCAGCAAGAGAATTCTATCCATAATTTGAACATAACCATGGAAACCACAAGCACTATGTACATATAAGTGACTATGGAAATTACCTCTTCTCTTCTTCCAGCTGGTTTAAAAGTTCCACCTTTTCTCTATCGGCTGCTTCTACTAAGGAACGCAACTGATCCATCTTTGCTTCCATTTCCATCACATACTATAGTTAGAAAAATTTCAAACTGTCAAGGTAATTCACGTATTTCGTTTAAGATGGATACCACCGTAAAAATAGTTGGTACTTTTTATTTTTATTAAAACATTTTATACCGTCGTAAAACACAATAGTGTGCAGGCTAATATGTTACCTGATCATGTCCATCTCTTATGACTGCTAGCTCGTTTTCTACTTCTCCGACGTGGCTTGTTGCCTTTGCAACTTCTGCCCTTTCCATGTCCCTCTCAGCCAAAAGTTGTTCAATGTGCTGCTGCTTCTCTTTCAGCGCTTCCTGAAGAGCTGTTGTTCCAGAGATTTTCCTTGCATATCGGGACGATGTTTCTGTTAACTGCTCATTGACAATGAATACAAGGGGCAACATTTAGGATTAACGGATGATCGAAACAAAAGCACACAGTAAAGCAAAGTTTGCTAAACTTAAACCTAATACCTAAATTAAATACGTAATGCAAATATACAATTAAAAAGCTCTCTTACCACCTAAGGATGTTAAAAGTGCTACAAGAGGTTTTTGTTTTTACAGGACAACCATCTTTGCAACAAAACGTTTGACTTAATTCTTCTATTAATTACTGTCCAGTGGTCATTAACTATACTTACCAGTCCGGTGCGACTTGGCTTGTTGCTTACAGAAGATGAAATTGAACTCATTGAGCTAATGGATGATGCACTAGGACTACGTTTTAAGGATGCCGGAGTACTTGGTGTTGCAGGTACTTTTCTTGCGGAGGTTTTGGCTTTGGCTGGGGTGGTTGACGGAAATCCAATCCGTGTAACTTTGTGCACAGGTGCAAATAATCCATATTTTGGCTGACACTGAAAATACCTAAACCAATGAAAACACAGCGTTTTAGCTCCTATTTAAGTAGGACCACGCATGCTTCAAGGATGTTAATCCTTTCTATCTATTTCCATGCTTGGAAAATCTGTTTAAATTTCAATGACCAATGAAAAGTCACTAGCAGGACAGAAAATGTCTAGCTGCAATTCCCAGCCCAGTCTGTATTAAACGGAACACAACATTTGCCATCAATAATTTCCGCTAAACTCCCTTAGCTAACAGGCAGTGTTTTGGTTGTATATTGATGATTACAAGAAAGCAGAGATGCGGCAATAGACTAGCATTGTATTTATTTTGTCATAAACGCCTAAAACTTTGTCTTATCGCATCTTAAAAAGCAGTCAGAACCAATTGGGCTCAGATACTTGGCAAAAGAAGAAGAATTAAGCTATAACGCAGTAAGCAAGGGTAAAATAATTGTTCTTACAGAGGGCAAAATGGGAAAGACAAATTATTTTAAAATAGAAAATATATAGGTATAACAATTACTATTACAATGATATATATATTAGTTGCTTCATGTTGCAAAGCTCACCTTGTTCCTGCAACTGCCCCATCATTCTTTCCTAAAGGTTCATCTAATTCAACACCGCACCATTCACCTTTGGCAAAATCTGTCTCCCCCAAGAAGCGGATTACTCCAGCTTTGGAACCACTTACCTAATATGAAACAGAAAGAAAAAACAAACTACTACTTCTTCTAAAAGGGAAGTGGGCAGAATTATTAATTTTAAAGAGCCTTTCCATTTGCTATATTACCGGTACTGTCCGACGGAGAACAATTTCAAATTGCATATATATATTAAATGTTTTACATTTTAGAAAGCTTTAAAAGTGAGAAAGTGAATATTTCTATGTAAAATAAATATAAACGGATTTGCATTTAGGTTGCCTACATGGCTGCACATTCCCAAAATATTCAATTATTTAAAGGACCGTAGGGTCAACATTTAATATATTCTGCACACACAAGAAGGAATTGTAGAGCTCATCAATATGAAAGCCATGGTTAAGATGATAGTTTTCAGTCAGTGTAAATAGTAGAACATGCTTTGGTAGATGAGTTAGCCTCATTTCTTGTTCACTTTAGTTGTATCCTAAGAGGCACAGGGGATCAGCAACCCACAACCTGCTTCTGCTCTGTTTACCCGAACATTTTCGTCAACAGATAATAAATAAGCCATAAATAAGCCTCATTACATTTCCTTTTCTAATGACTTGGGGTTTTTTTTTGGGGGGGGGGTTGAAGTAATGCATCGAACACAAACACAAATCAGGATGGAGGAAAATAAATCCAAGGCAAGATGTGGCTAGTATAAATTTGGGATTAAAATAATATACAGGGGGAGGGCACCAGGAAGCAGACATTATTTGAAATGAATCAGCTGGGGATAATAAAATCAAGCTACGGTGATGTTAAAATCTCCTCCGCCCTTGTTTGTGCAGAAACACCCAGGCATCTACCTATAGTTGTCTGGGGTGTGGTAACATCACCGCGGCTTATGATAGAACCACATATCACTCTAGCTTCGTTACTTCATTATAACCATTGTCCCCATTCTGTATATAGAATTCATATCACCAGCACATGCTGTGGATTTAATAGCCACAAACTGCATTATTTTCAATTTACTGGAGGTCTAACATAGTGTTTTACTTATTTAATAATACAAAACAGATCCATTCCTTTTGGGGTATAACAGTAATGTTAAAACAGGCTACTAATATAAAGATCAGATCCAACTCAAAATAAAACTGGGATCGACTATGTTGAATGTATAATAACTTATGCATCGGTTTTCTTTGCTAGGTTTACCTGGGTTAAGGTTATATTCTATTTCCTAGAAAGTAAGAAGACTCTTTAAATATAGGGCATTATCTAAGCAACACAAACTGTTTTTATTCCTTTATAAAAGGGCTCCATATTAATTTGAACTGCTGCCAAAAAAAAGAGAAAGAAAATCATACTCCCAAAATAATTATTTCCTAAAAATATAAATCCTTGCCTGTGTATTCTAGTACCAAGCTTGGCATTCATCTGTCTAAACTATTTCATTTTAAATTGGTTATTTTAGAAATACATACATAAAATAATTTAAGATGAATTTAGGAACATTATAACTTGTACCTGGAGCACTAAGCTACTTTAAGAATATCACCAAAACAGCAAACGAAACTAAACATAATAAAGCAACGTTTGTTTTAATTGAAGCAGCCACTACCTATGTTCCTTTCTCCAACACAAACGAAAGCAAACGCAATATGACCAATAATTACAAGCCCCTTACCAAGACTCTGTCACCCAACTTGAGCTCTCTTTCCCCCTTTTTCACTGATCCAGCTTCCGATAGATTGGATATGGATTCACTTGCTGTTCGGGTCAGGTTGCTGTTTGGCGGTGTTGAGAACTCCTTGGCAGGAGTTGTTGTGCTTTTCAGAGGTGTTGGGGCAGACGGCAGTGGAGACAAATTAGAAGACACTGAGGTTGGCGAGGTAGCTCTAGTTGCAGCCGCAGATTGGGTGCCATTGCTCTCATCTTCCAAAGGTTTCCGTGACAACTTTGAGGGTCTTGTGAAAATTCCCCTTAAGGCTTCACACTGAAAGTATCGGACACCAGCAACAGCCCCATCATTTTTGCCTATTTGTTCATCTAGAACTATTCCAGCCCATTGTCCGGGAGCAAACTGGGTTTCACCAAGAAACTGAATAAATCCTGGTTTATTTCCATTTACCCAGACACGTTCTCCTACTCTGAAATCATCCACAAAACCTTCTGGAGCTTCTAAAGCTGGTGATGTGGCGGGTTTCTCTACAGCTTTTACAGGGGGATCTACAAAAGAAATGATTAAATGTTAAAATCAATGCATATGTCATTAACAACAAATAAATCTGATTAGGAACAAGGGCAATTAGTGATCACTAAAACAGACATCAACATAGAGTGTTCAGTCTGAAGAAATACAAGAAGATTGTATTAAATTACGTTCTCACTATGTCAAGTCTCATTGCAGTGCTCTTACTAGGTAACAAAATGAAGGTTAAAATGAAGATTTGCTACACTAGGAAATCTTCATCTTAGACCTCCTTTTCATATAGGTGAAAATATATAGGTTCTTACTAGTTGCAGTAGCAGATGTTTTAGCAGCTACAGTTCCAGGCTTTGCTATCTTCGATGGCGCCTTAAGCCCACTTGGTTTAAGTGAACTCATTCTTCCTTTCAAGTCAATGACTTCCCACTAATTACTGCTATCTTTTTGTAACCATTGATAAAAAAAAATGGTTCTCTTTGAAAAGACCAAACCTAGAAAAAAGAAAACGGGGGGGGGGGGAGAAAAAGAAAAAAAAAGTTTTAAATGTATACAAACATAACATAACATACTTCCTGACTACTATACGAGGCACATTGTTATTCCCCAGATGTAATGCACGAGGTGCTTAGGGTACCTAGAAAATGTCTCACTTGCCTGCTCATAGAAGGTTAAATAGTTAAACGTAGAGCCAGTAGCCCCAAACGATCAGTATCTGACACGTTTCCCTTCCATGCGCTAGCATTACATTCTTCATAAACTGAAGAAACATTTTGAAAAATTGCATTCATTTTTGTTACAACTGTACTGCTGATAATGACAGGTGTTTAACAATATACCAGCCGGTAGTCTTCTCCACTAATAAAATATTTAAAAGTGACATTGCTGAGACGGCAGAGTTGAGTTTCAAAGATTGCACTTAAATGTATAATTAAATTGTGATGCAATGCTGCATTTCATCGTGTCATTTAGGCAGGTTTAAACATTATTGTAGTCTGTATTATCACACTAATATAGCGAGCAATATCACAGTCTACACCAAAAATTCTATGATATCTATAAATAATAAACAGTAAGTGCTCTATATAATATTACCAAGTATAAATACATTTATTTGATTAGATTTTCTTGCAAAGTGGTAAAGCATTATTATAATTATTATTATTATTTTTTTTTATGATAAGCCATTTTCATATTAGGAGATACAAAATTGTAAACTAGGTTTTTCTCCGTCTTATAGGCCAATAATGAAAAATACTGTTTCTTCCATTCTAAACAACGCAATCCAAGTCCCAACCATGAAAGGATCGTTACCAGATATGGAATATTCCAAACCCTTACATTGCTAAAATTCTCGAGATGGGTTACATTTTTCATGTAAATATAACAAACAAGTGTATAAAAATAATCCCGCTCTGTGAAACAAATTCTAAACTCTAGTCTTGCGTAAGTGATGTTTTATACACATTAAATAATGTCGATATACGCTAGCTGTACATGAGATGCTTAGAACAAAAAAAAAAAAAAGGCTTTACAGGTTGTAACAATTATTTTCCGTAGACTGTATGTGTATAAGAGCTAGGGATTAGATTGTGTAATGGGTTGGGCTGCCAAACATTTTTCAGGCACTAAACCTCAGGGAATAATTTCAATTTGGTGAAGGAAGTGTTCCACCATCAAAGTTTGTGTGAGAAATGCTGCTCTACACCTAAAACCATTGAATCTTGAGAAAGCATCATGTGTAAGTCATGGGAGGTCACAGTAACATTTCAACTTCACACACACACACATCATGAAGGACCGCACCAAAGGCGAAGCTAGGCCTGTATAACGCATATTTAAATGAGTAAAACCACCCATCATGAATCAAACGGGGAATGACTTGGCCGGTCTTGCAGGGAAGGATCTCAAAGACTATACCGCACGTTTGTTTTTATAGGTATACTTCTGTGTGGTTGTCTTCCGGTACTGTATGGGGTTTGTGCTGCTACATTGCTGAAGGATAATTATGGCTTACGGCCAATGCTTCCTTTTTTGAATTGTCTTCAAGTAGTACAACTGGATTGTTTTGCCAACAATGAAGTCTGGTTTGCGTTAACTAGCACGGGTACTTCTGTTGGTCATGCATGAAAAACAAGAACACTGAGGCAAATACAGAGTTACAGAGTTTCAGATAAGACAAATTATGACTACACTAATGGCTACACTAATAATCTAATTTCAAAAAAGTGAAGCATCAAAGTAATAAACAGCATATAAGCAAATCTAAGAAAGATGTGCAATAGTTTCAATGCCGCATGTATTTTATTAATTCCTTGGCACGGAACCCATAGGATTACTGTTGGTTGCACTGGGTGGGGCCTATATTTGCACATGTAGGCAACGAATGTTCTATTCATGGGCCGTAGTAACTAATAAGGGGGAATGTGAATTTCTTAACTGAGCACCTTGCGACGGGCATGCTTTGTGTCGAAGTATAGCTCTGGATGTGGTGGTCCGAGTTCTCAACTTGGGCCGTATGTTGCCAGGGGGCAGTACAGCAATCCGTAGCGAGTCAATAACTCCTTGCCTTTTATTGAGGAGCTTGGGTCATGCGCAGGAATGACTGGCGTGCACAAGGATAAATATTGGAGGACTTAGGTAAGGTTGAGAATTCCATGCATGTACAATTAGTGTACTGTGCAAAGGATGTGGTGCATCATGGAAAATGTCAGGTTATGTGCAAGGGAGGGGATAGAGGGGTGACCAAAGAGTTTGCATGAAAAATGTCATGCTTGTGAATGCATTGATCAAACAAACATTTATGGAACTGCTCTTCTCCTCAAGCCCTGGAAAAATACTAAAACATCAAAAACAAAGTGTAACCTTACAAGCAAGGCCCTCTACCCAACGTAACGGTGAGTCTTAGTCTGCCAATTCTAGTTTGTCATACCTTTTAAACGTACGTGCTGTAAGAAGTGCGGCGTAAATTGTTAGAAATATATAAATAAAAATAATAATCAAGGAACACATTCTGATACTAGCACTACAGTAACTTACAAAGCTTCAGAATTCCTATAGAATTGCACTCCATCACATCTGTATATCTGCCCACTTCCTCCACCTACTTAGACCAAGCTTTAGGGGGCAGGGACCTCCATCCCTAATGTATTCATACCTATTGCACTGTAGACCACTATACACAAGTCCCTTCCCTATTACACCGTAAAAACACTAAGGGAATCTGTTATCGCTTAAGCATATACATACACAAAATGAAAAAAGGATAAGCATTTCTGCTCTTATAGTATGACTTTTGAATTAACAGTAAATTCCAATTTACTGGGATACTGTCTGATTAAGCAAGGTCCAGGACAGTGGCAAAATATTGACCTTCTAGCTGTCAGTTGTCTACAACTCTCCCAGCGACAAAAGCAGTGAGTTTATTTTTCTCAGATATCCTCAGATATAACCTTTTCAGAATTGATTTGTCTTTGCTTGTTTTCTTTTATTTTGCCGCAAGACAACTCATGTATTCCATGACCTGAAATGCTCCGTACGTAGCCAAGAAATAAAAGTGCTTCTTATAATAAGCAGCAGTTTTATGAAGAAGTACAAATGCATTTGTAGTCATTATCTTAAACAGTACAAAATATCAGGAAGAAAGCAAGCAATCACTGGTAAGGCCTAAACGGCGAAGGCGTCAGCTAAGTAGAAATGCTCATAAGACGGGCGTTCGTATTTATCATTTATTTTGTTTACAGCTGGCATGTCCAACTTGTGAGGCAATGATCACATAGATTACCCATCAAGAACCAATGTACATATAATTCTAAGATTTCAGTGAATTAGACAATTACTACCGTAAAAGAAAGTGTGCGTCACTGTAAGCTTGCAGCAGGCAGCATCTAACACAGGTTTTTGGAGGAGCTGTAACCAATATGATAAACCCACACAATGCTACTTGTGTTTGATCCTTTATTGAAAAACTAATAACCAATATTGAACAGGCAGAAAATGTTAATTACTTCTTAGAACTTTGCAAACACTACTTTATAAAATATAATTTTAAAAAATATGAACACATGATCAAAATCCATATTAACCAGAGGACAAAAAAATAATTGATTTGAAACACACCTTGGTCCTCCAGCAGCAAAGATGATAAGCATAATCGCAACAATCATGTACAATGTTACAATCTAACAAAAATCACAGCTCTGCATAAGCTTTAAGGAGGCAAGGCACTCAAACTCATCGCACTTTAACGGTATTAAAACTAATGTGTTAACCTGTTTAACCAAGAGATCAAAAATGCTGGGAGAACTTTGTTTTTAATTTATAATTAAAAAAAAACTTTTTGACAGACTTACAACAGCATGTGAGCTTAACAAAGTGAAGAAAACATTTTCATATAAAAGTATGGATCTATAAACTTTAAATTTCCATTGTTTTCTGGCATATACCTGATGCCTTGGAGCCATCCTTGACTCAAATCTCCCTATCATCTCTCATAGTTAGTCCCTTGCAAGATCCTAAAAAACATTTCCCGCATCCGCACATTCCTCACCCAGGAATCCACAAAAACTCTGGTTCATTCACTTATTTCCCATCTTGACTACTGCAACACTCTTCTGGTTGGCATTCCACTGTCTTGACTCTCTCCTCTACAGTCTGTCCTTAATGCTGCTGCTAGGCTTATCTTCCGTGCACGCTTTAGAATTAAACTTAAAATCCTGGTACTAACATATCAGACCCTCCATACATTTCTGCCCTCATAACCAGATATTCCCCTACTCAATCTTTACGTTCTTCTCATGGGCTATGGCTCTCCTCCACCGTCTACAAGATTTAATTCGGGCCGCCCCATATCTCTGGAATCTACTTCCACCGAATCTTCACCTTTCACCCTCCCTCCCAACATTCAAGAAACATCTCAAAACCCACCGAGAAGCTGCACCATCTTACCTGTTAGAACTTCCCTGTCATTGATACAACCACTACACTACCTCTCACCCTTTCTCTGTGCCTTATGTTTGTCCTCATCCCCATTCCCTCAAGATTGTAAGCTTGCGAGCAGGGCTCTCTCCACCTAATGTATCGGTTTGTCTTAGTCTGTCAATACTAGTCTTGTCATTGAATGTACCGTATTTGCTCGATTATAAGACGAGGTTTTTTTCAGAGCAAATGCTCTGAAAAATACCCCTCGTCTTCTAATCAGGGTCGTCTTCTAATCAGACCTAAAATAGAGGTCTGATTAGGAGACTAAGATCCAGATCCCCCGCACCGCTGCAGGGGACCTGGATCCTCCTGTCTCACCCCCTCCCCCATCATACACACACTTACCGGTGCTTCCTGCTGTATTGCCGGGGCAGCGGGTTGACGTCTACGCGATCCGCGTAGACAACGTCCGCTGCAGCCGGAAGGAGGTGTGGCTAGCAGCGGGGGTTGTCTGCGTCCATCGCGTAGACCTTCCCCGACTGTTGGTGCGGGGAACTCTGATCTCTGACAGCCGGGGAAAGTATACGCGACGGACGCAGACAACCCCCGCTGCCTACTCCACCTCCTTCCGGCTGCAGCGGAAGGCGACGTCAACCCGCTGCCCCGGCTGGAAGCACCGGTAAGAAAGGGCTGAGAGGGGTGAGAGAGGGGGAAGGGGGGTGAGAGAGGGGGGGGGGGAGAGTGTGTGTGTGTTAGTTAAATGGGGGTATAGGGTGTGTGTGTGTGTGTTAAATGGGGGCATAGGGCATTTCTGGAGTGGCGTTAAGGGGGCATTTAATAGAGCACTCTGCCTCCTGAAATGCCTTATACCTCCCTATATGCCACTCTGCCCCATAATATGCCTTTTTACCCCCTAAATGCCAGAGTGGCATATAGGGGTATAAGGCATTTCTGGAGGCAGAGTGCTCTATACAATGCCTTTTAACTCCCTTAATGCCACTCTGCCTCCTGAAATGCCTTATACCTCCCTATTTGCCACTCTGCCCCATAATATGCATTTTAACCCCCTAAATGCCAGAATGGGATATAGGGGTATAAGGCATTTCTGGAGGCAGAGTGGCACATAGGGGGTCAAAAGGCATACCATGGGGCACAGTGGCATATAGAGGGTTAAAAGGCATATCATGGGCCACAGTGCCATATTGGAGTGGCAAGCCTGGGGGCAGATGTGCGTAACTGGGGGACAGGTTGGAAAATACAAGAAATAAAAACAAAAAAAATATTTTTCTCAATCATAGCTTTTATTAAAAAAAATAGTTTACATGAATTAACATTTACTGGTAAAACTTTTTTCCTTTGGGGTCGTCTTATATTCAGGCTTTTTCTTTTTTTCCTAAGTTAATATTCAGATTTTGGGGGGTCGTCTTATAATCGAGTCGTCTTATAATCGAGCAAATACGGTATGTAAGAAGTGCTGCGTAAATTGTTGGCGCTATACAAATAAAAGATAATATCCACAAGAAAGGCTGTATAGATTTTAGTACCATCCTTCCCCAAAAACAGCAGCGAGCTTGTATAAAGTCTAATACTAGGATCAGTTCATCAGGAGCACAATGAACTGGTGCAAAGAGTCCCACTGCTCAGGACTGTTGAACTATGCGTGTGTGGACCTCTTTTTACCAACAGACTATGTTCTCTGACTGATAGCAGCATTACAGCAGCTATGAAAATGCTCACAGGAATGGAAAGAATTCAGAAAGAAGCAAATATTGTTTTGCTTAGCATATCTATGCAATGTTAGAAGGGGAGGCTGGAAATTGACTAGCCTGCAGTAAGAAATCCAAGGTATGATGGGTGAGGACTATGCTGCTGACAATCTTAAGGCGCTTCATGGGAAACTGGCACACCTGCATATAATTTGACAACACAGCATTAGCTCATTCACAGGTCATAAGCGAAAGGACGCTTAAGATGGATTTAAGCCAGTAATAAAATGTAAAAGCTCTATAGTTACAATTCTGTTCAAACAAAAACCACTGCAAGGATTTAACAATTAAATGCTGCGGAATAGCAATCATACTGGCCATTTTACAACAAACCATAAATATTTTGCCAATCCAGAAATAGTAATTTATACACAATCAAGAGACTATGAGGTTTTCTTAAATGGTGAAATAAGAAACATTATGGAACTTCCAAGATTCAGCCAAATGCAGAATTTATGAAACAAGAAAATTTCTTTGATGCAATGTGTGATTAAATTAAACGTTACTGGCCTCCAGAAAGTAACATGCGTTAAGAAATTCAATAATTACCAGTGTGTGATTAATTTTAATTAATTTTGCAATTAAACATTATAAATATAAGGTTGTAACCCAAAAATTAGTTGTGTTTAATAAAAAAAGAACAAGGTGGAGATTTAAAAGCCTTAGCGAGCAGAGATCTCAACGCCCGTGTCTGTCTAAACATACCACTGCATGTACAAACTCATTGTACAGCGCTACAGAATCTGTTGATACTATGCAAAAATAGTATTTTATAATGCAATAAAATGGAAAGGCACGCCCCATATATATATGTTAAAATTACAGGATAAGACAAACCGAGGTAAAAAGTTAAGATGAGACATCTACTGAATGCGAGGGAGAAGTTCGACAACTGGTAAACATTGAAACATTTGGGTTTATTCACTAAAGGGAGGGTTTGCAGGAGAGCTGTAGTTCTTTGATTTCACTATTATGAAGGGACACGGCCTGTATAATGTATCATTAAGTGAGATTTCATCACAGTCTCCTCGCCCTTGAATTACATTATACAGGGCCAAATCAGCTCTTTAAGGGAAACTCCAGCCATCGTATGCACTTTAATGCATGGCCCCATTACATTTCCACAGAAGCATCAGCCCATTTCCCAGCACTACACAATCGAGAAACTTCCTAGCGCTGGCTATTCGTAAAGCATAGAGAAGCGGGACTAAAACCACAACTCCTCTTAAACTCTCCCTTGAATGAATAAACCCCATTGTCTCATTGAATACCATGACATAGGTTTATTTAACGTAAAAAACAGTAACGTTTACAAGGAGGAAAAAGTGGCAGTTAATGAGAAATGTTATGCATCTATATAATAAATCACTGAAAAAACAGATGTGATTACAAACCAGATCTGTTACCCGCTTAGACAAATTCCATTATAGATTCCAAATACAAGTTCCAAGAAGAGACATTGTTTACAACGGAAACTACAAACATGTTTCTCACAACAAACTAAGAAAATGTTTAAACTGAACGCCAGTTAAGCTTATCTTACATTTACTTGTTCAAACTACTTGACAGGCTCATATGGGACATATTTAAATCGTTAGAAGCATTCCAGGAATAGTTTGAGGTGCTTTATGTATGATTACCTTGTAAAACCTGTACTGATACAGACACAGCATAACTCCGTGTCAACAAGATTTACAAACCACATACAGACAATAGCCAGCAATACTAAATATTTCCTGGGCGACCACACAAACACCTTTACAGCATTATATTGGGTGAAATGGCTCTAGAACACAAAATCACATGACTTCTCAATATTGATTATCGTTTATTTATATAGCGCCAACAATGTATGCAGCACTTCTTACAGCACATATAGTCAAAACTAGAACTGACAGACTGAGACAGCCAAATAGATGAGGTAAAGAGGGGCCTGCTCACAAGCCTACACTCCTGTAGCTCCTGGAGCAGTGTTAAGGAATCTAATCAATTGAGCAGCCAGCATGCCACATGTAAACAGCCAGGGGGTCTAATAGCTGCCGGGCTGCCTTAGCAGATACATCCTCCGGGACTGCTGCTACCTCTCAGGGCACCAGCTGCTGCTCAGTGCTTCGGAAGCCCATAGTCCGCTTTACACAAGCACCCCCCCCCCCACCTTCCCTTCCAGGTTTCCGTCCCGGCCGTTTCGGTATCTGCGTGCTCTGCAACGTTTAGCAGGCCTTTCCTCCCAGCCCCGAAGCTCGTCAGCGCTGCTGATACCTATCAAGTTGTCATTGAACAACCCTGACACTTCAAGGTAATGGACGTGAACGTTAAGGTGACACAGCTGTCACTTACCTCCCCGGCTTCCCTCACACCAACAAACCGCGGCTCTCCAAAAAAAAAATAAAAAAAAAATACACTATCCGGTCACCGAGCACCCTGCGCGCGCAGCCCCACCTCAAGCTCAGGCGCTGTAGGTTCCGAGAATCAGGCGCAAGGCAAGGGGCGGGCGCATACGTGACGTCATTAGCAGCGCGCCCCGGGATTGGCAGCCAGGGAGACTGGGTGTGCGGGAGTCAGCAGTCTTGGCTGGAGTAGAGGGAACCTGCTGATCAGGACATTGTGCAATCAGTCGGTGGCGGCGTATGCTGGCGGTTCCTGCAGGAGGGACGCTTCCTCTGTTCTTACATGTAAAGGAATAATGCAGTGCGCATGAATGTGATGTCTTAGTGAGCAGTGCGCAAGTATAGGTTTTAAAAAATTAAACTATTTGTAATTAAGTCGTCATCAGAAGTGTACCACTGAGGAAATCATATTTGTATTGATTAAAGGCCACATAGGAGGGTTATTTTTAGGTAAATTAGCATTACCTGGCCTGACCAAAGTTGTGCCCAGCAATGCAGGGACTTTATTCCAAGGAATTGGCAACAATTTAATATATATATTAATATATATTTTATATTATATATATATAAACACCGGTATATATATATAATTTTTCTTTATTTATACAGTGCCAACAATTTGCCCAGAGCAGTTTTTACTATACATACACTATATGACGAAAAATATGAAAATATGTTGACACCTGACCATCACACCTACTGTATATGAACTTGTTGGACATTTTATTCCAAAACCATCAGCATTAATATGGAGCCTCTACACTTCTGGGAAGAGACAAGATTTTGGAGAGTTTCTGTGGGGATTTTTGTCTTTTTATCCAGTAGAGCATTGGTGAGGTCAGGCACTGATGTTGGACAAGAAGACCTGGCGCGCAATCTCTGTTCCAGTTCATCCCAAATGTGTTTGTTAAGGTCTGGGACAAGAAAGGGGCTTCCCCCAAGTTGTCCCCGCATAGTTGGAAGTAGAGGACTGCATTTGGGATGCGGGTCCCGCCAAAAAACTTGCGGCGGGCTTGCTGGTGGGAGGCAGGAACGGCCGGTCAGACACTGTACCTGCGGGTCCCAGTAGTCCCGCAAGGCTGCCTTCGCGCTGCTCCCTCACAGTGTCTCTTCTTGCTCCGCCCAGGAACACAGTGGAGTCACGTGATGTGACGTCGCTTCCCGTGACTCCGCTGTGTTCCTGGGCAGAACAAGAAAAGAGACGCTGTGGCGGGAGCGGGCGG
Organism: Spea bombifrons; assembly: GCF_027358695.1. Classification (NCBI taxonomy): domain Eukaryota; kingdom Metazoa; phylum Chordata; class Amphibia; order Anura; family Pelobatidae; genus Spea; species Spea bombifrons. The sequence goes on along the minus strand of NC_071087.1, from coordinate 125,353,978 downwards.
GATTGACCATATATGTGGCGGGAGCGGACAGGATTGGAAACACATGTTGTGGGAGTGGAACACACGTTGCGGGAGCGGGCGGGATTGGACACAAAATCTGCGGGAGTGGGATTAAAAAAGCAGCCCCGTTGGCTCTAGTTGGAAGCATACAGTTGTCTAAAATGTCTTGGTATGCCGTAGCATTAACGCTACCCTTCATTGGAGCTTAGGGACCCAAACCCTGAAAAACAGGGCTATTATCCCAGAAAACTTTACAGTAATCTTGTGCATTTAGATTTGTACAAATTGCAACTTTAACTAAATTTGCCAATTTTGTGAGTTTGTACAAATCTCGAAAAACGAGGAGGGACCCCTAACGAAACAAATGAAAACAAAGCAAAGAGCTGAATTTTCGTTTTGGATTTCATTGGTTCTTCCACTCACACTCACCCACTCACACTCTCATTAACGTTTTCCACACTTTCAATTCACGCTCTCTCGCTAAGTGTCTGTTCCAGAATAGGCCGAATCCCTAGCTTCCAGTAGTGCTCATGCCGCATCTGGTGACGCAGTTGCGGAAAAGGCTGCATCCCCGTCCCCGAGTACCTTAGACTCCACGTGTAGTGGATTGAATGAGCTGCAGCTCTAGAAGGGTGTGTCATACTGTCCTGTGTGCGTCCTTATTGGTGGGAATTCTAGGATAGACATATCTGGCCAATCCCACTCTGCAAAAATATATCAACTAATTACTGCAAGGAGTTGGTCACCTGCAGCCCTTTTTTAACCCTGCCAGCTTCACTACCTTGCTTGAGTATTGCCAAGCTTTGGTGTCTCTATACAGTCACCAGTCTCCCTTTGCCTAGCTGCAGCATATCACCTTATTTGACCCAGTTCGGCCTTGTTTGACCTCCCAGCTTTTGACCTCTAGCTTGTTTCTGGATTATCCTGGTTATCTCCTTTCCTTGTTAACCAGTTGTGATCCTGTGCTGTCTGCCTTTAATCCCTGGACATTTGCTTTGTGAATGAACCAGAATTGTTTTTTAAAAGACAGGTATTGGTGGGCAAGAAACTGACTTAAGGAAGCCCACGGAGGACCGGAGGACTCACAGGGACACTTAAATTGAGTATATTTTAAGATAGTGTTGTAATTTATGTAATAAAGTATTTATTCTACATTTTACATCACTTTTTAGATTATATTTATATACATATACTTCATACACTCTGCTGGATCCACTCTGCTGTTCATCACCTTAAAGGGGGAGTACTGCCTGTCAGTACAGTGTTCTTTATCCCTGGAGCCAGGTTACAGGCTCTACGCAAGACATCTCCAATCAAGTACAATTGGGTGTGTGATCCCTAATCACACCAGGCGTTGTCTGACTCATCAGAATGTGAGTTTTTTTATACATTTTTTAAAAAGAATTGCTATATTTTATCATACAGAGTGCACTATTATCCTTTTTTTGTCATTTATTCTACATAACCCATTGGGGTGAGTTACGTTTATATTTACTTCTGTCGGTCCGCTCACTGTTTATGGGTTGCACTTTTATCTTGTTGAAGTGTGGGAGAGTGGGATTCCCACAGAGTGTTGTAGTGCATGTACACTTTTACCTATTGTTCTTTTAATTCAGAATAGTTTTTTGTCCATTTGCACAAGTCCAGTAGGCGCTATCCATTTTAGTAGGTAGTGTTCTAGCGTCCTCCAAACCCAGCATTGTCTATCATTCATTAGATTGATTTATCACTCCAGAGTGTGCTTTACACCTCAATAGTCAACGCTTGGCATTGCACATAGTGATATTTGGCTTGTGTGCAGCTGATCGGCCATGGAAACTCTTTCCAAGAAGCTCCCTCCACACAGCGCTTGTGTTCATGTTGCTTCCAGAGGCAGTTTGGAAATCTGTAATGAGTGATACTACAGATGACTGGGAAGTTTTATGCACTAACCGGTTCAGCACTTGGCAGCCCTGCTCTGTGAGTGTGTGTGTTCTACTGCTTCATGGCTGAACTGTTGTTACTCATTAGAAGACCAGGACAGACCCAGCAAGGCAACTTTTGTTGCCAAGGTTTAGACATTAATGGCTGTGCTTTCAGTTATTTTGAGGGGACAGCAAATTGACACTGTTATACAGGCTGTACACTCACTACTTTACATTGTAGCAGAGAGTCATTTCTTCAGTGTTGTCACATGAAAAAGATATAATTAAATATTTACAAAAATGTGAGGGGTGTACTCACTTTTGTGAGATACTGTATATACTGTATGTATATATATATATATATATATATATACATATACAGTATTTTATTTATTTTTTCAAATCTTTTGTGTTATTGATAATGTATAGATAATTTTAGAGTATTTTATGCAAAAGCGCTCCGGGAGGCCTGCATAATGGAGCTGATACCTAGGAGATCCTAAGCAGATAATGAAAGAGGAACACATAGAGGCAAGAGAAGAAGCAGAGTTGTGGAAAATGAGACAGGGCCACAAAAGTAGTCAGGAAGAAGTGATAATGAATTAGCAGGAACCATACTTTGGTTTTCATAGTGATTGCTTCACATTTTAACAAATTTTATTAGGTTTTTTAATAGCTTAATCCATCAGCTTGTTTTTATTTTAGCAAACAGTTTTATTTATTGCAACAGTGAATTGCAAAATTTTGCAGAATATGATGTGATTTTGTGATTTGACACAGGCAGGCTAGGGTATGATTGGTGAACAAAATATTGAGAGAGGACCATTATATTAAACGTGTATTTGGATTAGTATGAGTTTTTATTAAATTTGCCAACTTCGTTAATTCATACGAATGTCCGTAAATGAGGAGAAACCCCAACTTAACAAACGCAAAAGGAAGCAGAGAGCTCTGGATTTCCGTTTACATTTTGTTGCTTTTTCACGCTTACCCTCTTCTTTCCCCCCACCTCTCAATCCCTAATCCCGCAAATCCGTCTGCATTATTCCGGCTCCTTGGAATACTTCCGCAAAAGGGCAGAGCCACGGAACACCCCACGTGGACAGTCTCTCCCCTATTTCTCCGATCACCCTTCTGCAGAAGCGCCGCAAGAGGCCTGGTTAACAAAGCTGATACCTGGAAGAACCAGACGATTAATAAAGTGGAAAATAGAATCTGAGCTGCAGAAAAGGAGACAGAGATGCAGAAAATCGGTAAAGAAGTGACAACTAATTATCAGCTAAATTATCAACTAATTAATGTATCAGCTTGTTTTTCTTTTAGTAAACGGTTTTTATTAGTTGCAAGAATGAATCTTTTGTAGAATATGATGTGATATTGCGGTATTGTGCATTTGTACGAATAAAACAAAAAAAAATTTGTAATTTCATTATTTCGTGCGAATGCCTAAAGATGAGGAAGGGCTCCAACGAAACAAATGAAAAGGAAGCTCTTAATTTTCATTTGCATTTTTGTTGCCTTTTCACTCTTTCTCTCTCAGAAATCTGTCTGCATTCTTCTGGCTTCTTGGGGCAGAGCCATGGCGCCCCCCTTAGGGACAGTCTCTCCCCCATTCCTCCAATCACCATTTTGCAGAGGCGCTCCGAGAGGCCTGGTTATCGGAGCTGTTACCTGGGAGAAGCAGACAATGAAAGAAGAACAAAAAGAGGCCAGAGAAGAAGTTACGGAAAAGGAGACAGGGACATGAAATTGGTTGGTGAAGATGGTAGGGAGACATTGATAGAGAGCGTGAGAGAAAGTCAATGAGAGTGTGAGAAAGAAAGTCAATGAGAGACCGTTGGTGTGGTTGAGTGAGAACAAATTTAGTTTCTGAATGGAAAAAGCCCTCCAATTTTTTGGACTGAAAGGGCAGGAGCTGAAATTTGTTGTCCGAAAATGAATGAACCAAAAATGGAAAGAAAAATTATAATAGTTTTTGCCACATTTGCACAAGCCTACATTATATAGTATAACAAGCAAAATAATAAAATCATCAACAATGCCTTGAATTCTTTGACTAAGTTAGCAAAAATATGATCGGGCTTCACGCTGAGATTTGTAATTTTTGAATGATCAGTGGGTCCGTTTTTCAGTGTTATGTACCATATTGGTAAGAGCATGTGGAGAAATCCCTATAGCAGTGGAGAGGTTCTGTAACTGTTGCTGTGATACGGTGTACACTAAACACAGACAGCATCATCTGTCATCATATTGTGTAACAGCTATATTTGTGGAATGGTATTTGGAACAATATGCCTTTTATAAAGACAGTTTATTTCAGGAAAACATCCTAGATATGTGTTCCCTTAAAACAATGCTCAATTATCCAGTATTGCATTTCTAAATGGAATAACACATCAAATGTTGTTTATATAAAGAGTTTATACAGTAATTAGCCATGTTTCATCTACACAAAGACAGGGAATACTGGGAAATACACTACAGCTTGTACCCTTTCAGGGAGGGTGCAGGGCAGGGTATATGAAGCTGGAACCCATCTTATCTTTATACCCTTCTCCGTACCATTACACTTTAATCTTTTTTTTAATGGTTGCACAATTATCATTCTTACCATGCACTCTGTATTTGTTGTATCATTCAAAAGAAAATTTACTTGAGGGCATATTAGGGAATCATTTGGCTTGCAGTTCCTATTTTTATTCATAGGAATAAAAATAAATAAATATTTTATAATACTGGTCTTAATCCAAACCTGTTGTTAACGTACCTGCTGTATAGTTGAGTAAAGGTTACAGTATCACTGAAAAAAACATATATACATATATATACCAGTATATATATATATATATATATATATATATATATATATATATGATCAGCAATAAATGGTATGTTTGGGTCTTCCTATAACCACTCAAGTGTGAAAGCACACAAAAAACAAACCAAAGTGTGCTTAAATGCAACAAATCTAAACGTCTAAGAAATACCTTAACCTTTAGATATTCCTTGGAAAATATCTCTTGTATATGAACATTCAGCAATATAGGAAAAAAAGAGAAAATAAAAAATACAATAGTTTAATATTAACACAGTAAAGTGATGTTTTTGTGCTTTTTCTGCGCACTCACTTATTCAGCTTTACCAAATGCGGATCTCTTCCAGTTAAATCCAAGGATACAGAAAACAAGATTAATATAAAGTTTCTAAAAATATTTTTTAATAAATATAATATCTTACATATGAAGTAGATTGTCCCCCAAAGACCTTCATAAATCCAAACCAAACCCTCTTCGGGGCTTCGACCGGGCGATATCATTACTACAAGGTTATCGCTGTTCTACACGTTAGCTTGTTTCATGTTGAAATTATTACATCCGGTATCAAAACAGGGAGTGCAGATATCCTGTTTGATATATATGCGTATCTCTTTAGTTGTGTGTCTATATAAATAAAAGATGTATAGGTATAAAGTCCTACAATGCATGCAGAACATAAAAAGGGTCTAGATCACTAGGTTCTATTCACAAGAAAAAGAATCGACAAGAGATTGTGTTTCAAATCCTCAATTTCGTTATATAGTATAAAGGTCCAACCGCAATGAGCTTTTGCTTGCGGTGGGAGCTTGGCTGGCCCTGTATAATGTATTGTAAAATCAGTTCTTCAAACCCTCCTCGCACATTGAATTATGCATCACATGCGGGCAGCTCAGCCCTTTGTGCTAGAGAAATTTGATAGGGATGGCCTTTGGTGAAGTGGGAGCTTTAAATGACATCCCTCCTGCAAATTCTCCTGGGAACTGTCTCTTTAGTGAATAAACCCCATTGATGATACGTGCATGCATACAATCGTGGAGGTCGGATGGGCCTCACCTCCTGGACACAGCTATGAATAACCGAGAAACTGCTGCTTCATGCTGCCACTCATGCCTCTTCCTTAATAGAGCGTTGACGGTATCATCTTCTATAGTTAGACAGGGGGACAGCACTCGGAAACATTCACTCGCTCTGACGTAAACCTTTCCACATATCTGTAACACGTAACTTTTTATATTCTGAATCCTAAAAAAAAGAAACGGGGCACGCTTTTCTGCTTCATATGCAGTGCATCGGATGGAATCCTTGTGGAGAAGCTAATAATCATAATTATAATAATGTACAAATTAATATAAAGCCCAAGCAGTCTATGGTAGGAGGAACTAAAACACGCGTTGGTTGCAATCTTTACTACAGATATCTTAAGAAAGCAGTCATTTGAGCAGTGCCAACAGCATATTTTTTGATCTGGAGGGAGTTTTTTTCTAGTGATTGGGCTAAACATTTATATCGACAAAAAAATGAATAAGGCAAGATGTGTGTTAGTTGGAAGGTGTGTAGGACAGATTTTTCACTAAAGTAGAAGTTTTTCAGGAAAACTGAACTCTAGGTAGACTAAATAGATACACAGACGCAATGGTAGCTAATAGATGGAAATGTACTATGCCTCATAATTGTTTGTCAGCATCTGGTACGGAACAGGATGGCTTTTGAACCGCAGGTGGAGATACAGATTGGAAATCCTGATCTAAATCATATAAAGGCATTGGAATTTTTTTATTTATTTTTTTTTAAATACAAAGTTTACATGATTGTCTGTTACCACGCACGGTTTCATTGATGGGTAACTAAGTTTGGTGAGAAGTGGATCAGAGGAAGAATGACCATCAGGTAATATAATCTGATTAAATTCTATAATCTTTTAAACACATCCAAGGTCACAACAGACACAGCACCAGTCCACATGGTCTCACAGCACGATTCTAGTTCATGACAGCTGTCAATATTGAACGTATGTATGACATTGTATAGGTAATAGTGTATTAAAATCCAGACCCTGTGCAACACAATGACTTGGGTCCCACAAAAATAGTCAATAAAAGAAACACACATTAACAACCTGCTTTTACAATCTACTAGTCTGTAGGTGGAAAGTTAGAACAATGTTTTTTTTGCAGTTAAGGATCTGTAAAAGTAAAAAGTGTCACTGGACTGTTGTCTGGAAGGCTTGCTTTAGCCAGCCGCAACAATGCCTGCTAGTTCAAGAAGGGCCTAAATAAATAATGTAATGGTTATTTGCCATTACAGTACTCTTCAAACCCTCACAAGTACCTAATACCGTTGAGTATTATATTTTTGTGAATTTTGTATAGACGATCAGAACCTTCATTCATTCATTACACCATATTGATTTTCTATTTGCTGTGGATTTAAAGCTTGTAGAAGATTTTCATTTTGATGTAGATAATACATTAAGCTTTTTGCAAACCTATTTTTGAAATTAAAGAGGAAATGCTAAAGAGTGGTGTGTTTCCAACGTATGAGCAGCCATCTCTACCACCATCCCAGAACACAAATAATTAGCAGTAAAGTATCAAATTATGGAATATCCTAGAGATGCTGTATATGGAACATTGCTATCGTACTTATCTCTTCAGTTAAATACGTTTTGCTACTTAAATCTGGCATTTTTATATTTTGTGCAGTCATTTTATTTCACTCATGGATCAGCCTCAGACACTACATGGTACACAATCTGAAGTCTTTGTATGCACCCAAAGTATTGGCAAGCCCTATCCACTGTTAAAAAAAAAAAAAAAAAAAAGTATACAGGAAGGCCACTGCTGTTTGGTAGGTTCTCTGCACCTGCTGTCAGCTCACGTCCTGCTTTTTTTTTTTAATGGGTTTGTCCCCTCTCCCCTGTTTCGTCTTTCAATTTTCCACTGTCCTTGCAACTCTTATATGTTGTCTGTTCACTCTTATTGGCCATCAGTGTTGAACTAAAGTTTCATTTTTTGTGTGTTTTTTTTTTATTTTTATTTTTTTGTATGTACATTTGTTGCCTGTTCACAATGTTTGATTTGGAATTTACTGTATATCTTCCCTTTTTATAAACCCAATAAACCTTAAGTGACAAAAAAAAAAAGATGGCATTTTTTGGTTTTAAAGCATTTACATCATTCATGGATATTTGTACTACCAAACACAACTATGTTTGTAGAACCATCCCCCACATCAAGAAAAAAAAAGTGAAGATTTTTCATAAAAGTATTCATTGTACCGTGTTACTTAAAATGTTCTTTAACCTTAGGTATATTAATGAATTATTACCCAACCAAATGGGTAATTTTGTATAAAATCAACAAGACACGCATTCATAAGAAATCTCATTTATTAAACCTCTGTACACAAAGGGCAAAATATCAGTACAGCAAGTTCATGAGAACGATCTTAGAAAAGGGTGGAAGTGACATTAAAAACGGAAAAGCTGGCTGAAAACTTGGGTATAAAAATATCTTTAACAGTGACAATAACACTGAATTGTTAATATGCTCTGACAGTCTGAAACCAGAGTAAAAGTCTGACTGTTAAAAACACTGAATATATTAATCCGTTTCATGGCATGGGTCAGAAGACAAAACTCAAGATAAATTTACAGGTTAAAAAGAAAAAAAATCCCGCCCTACTAAATTACAGAAAACTTAAAACTGCAAAGGGGTTTATGAATGAAATGCCCAGAAGAGGTTACCCTGCATTTACATTCTCTGACATCTCCACATAAAGCACACATCTTTGTCAATATGGAGTATATAATAAAAAAAATTAAAAACCCTTATACATCGTGCTAGACAGTAAGCTTGCAAATGTACGATTGAGAAGATGCTAGCTATTCCACCAGCTCCGCGTATAACCAAAATGTTATACTTTACCTGAAGCCAATCTGGTGATTCTCACATTTTTTGTAGGGCAGGCCACATTAAATAAATTAGGCGGTTACAGGCAGAAAAATCAAAGAATATATGCCATAATTATATTTGTAGGTTTTTTTGTCTTTTACAGCAGATTCGATTAGTTTTCTGTTTTGAGGCATTACATTAACCTAAACGAAAACAGAATACATACTAGAAATAAAAAAAGGTAATAAAAAAAGATAACTTCCCCTTGCAACCACCATATGGGAACGTTACTAAATATTTTTGCCTCTCTGTTGGTTTCTAGGGGAGTTCTTCAGCACATTTCTAAGTCGCAAGTACACACCAGTTGACTCAGCCATATTATCGTATTCAAACGGTGTGATCCCTGCAGCAAACTTGCTCATATCTGGAATGCCTGAGTTAGGGGTGGATGGGACAGAGCAGGCTTCCTCTTCTGTTGGCTCTTCGTTTAATTCTGATCCCTCCTTGTTAATACTTACTGTTGATCCATTGCCCTCTATGACTTTGCAGTCAATGTTATTGTCTTTCTTTGATGGCTCATCATCATCATCTTCAGGTGTTAATGGAGTGCTTTCGTCATCAGGTTTTTCCGCAATAGCCTCCAGAAAAGCATCAGAACTTCTACCAGGCTTTTGAATGCTCCCCTCTCCCTCTGTGACATGTTCTAACTCAGTCCTAGTAGGAGAAGATGGGGCAGAACTTACAGTTAATGGTGTGTGGACATCTGAATCGCTGTTTGCGCTCTCAGCATTTTCAAGAGCCGCCCATATTAAACGTTGTTGCTCTTCCAGCTCTTCTAGAGTCAATGTGTCTTCGTCCATGGAGTCCACCACTTGCGGCTGTGTACTACAGCCACCCCTGCCCTGAGCCATTGGAGAAGCTCCTGTGGGGGTAGGTGGAGGTGTGCCTTTAGGAAGAGGCGGTGGAGTAGGTGTTGGTGGAGGGGGCGGAATAAAGTTGGGTGGTGTAGATGGCGGTGTTCCACGTGGCAAAGGGGGTGGAGTACCAAATGATGGAGATCCAGGTGGAAGAGGGGGCTGAAACTTGAAACCTTTGTGAGGAGGAGAGCCATAGCTCATGTCCACATCTGTAAAAAAAAATAAAACATAAAACATTATTTACAGAAATCTCACAAGGAGAAAACAAAAGATGTGGTATTGTTGTTGTGACCACTGTTTTTAGCCAGCTATAGCATTTGCTTTATTTCAATCAGTGTAGGTTTGAAGATACTTAGATGTTTACGTGAGGGACAACACGAACTAATCAATTTCCAGTCCTTAAGTTGCTGATAGTTGTTGACTTGGGCATCTTTTGTAAGGTACAAAGAGAAAAAAAACTTAATGCAGAATAATCACACAAAACTGGGAGAACTGGATGTTTAGTACAGTGATGTATGTATAACGTGGGTTTCTAAAAAAGTAAAAACAATATTGTGTGAGTTTATTTAGCGTCTAGGATTTGGGGAAAGTGACTTCACGTTAAAAACACAACTACCTGACTCTACATCCATATCCACTGGGGATTCTTCTGTGTGATTTCCAGAACTCTTTGCCTTTTTTCTTCTTGAGGACCCAGTCCGAGAGGAAGATGCTCTTTTGTGGTTACTATTTCGGCTTTGCTAAACGAAAAAGAAGAAAAGTGTCACTACGAGTTGGCATGTTTGTACATCAGCATCAATATTACAAACAGGCAGAGTGAACAAATCCTGGTTAAGATACAGAAAGTTATTTTTTTTTAAGTCATGTTTTAATGAATTTTAGCCAACATTCATTATAGGATTACAGCTTTAAATATGATCATCTATGAAATATAGGGACTTTGTACTGAACTCTTGAAAGTAAGGAATATGGAAAACATTCCAAAAAATTATTCAAGCATTTTTTCCTGCATGTAGTATATTTTTTATTGTCAGTGGAGTACCTAACATTTTGTGCCAAGAACAAACCAAGCCTAGTGGGGCAGCACTATGGGGCAGTACCAGCCTGTGCTGATTTATTCTAACAAATACAGATATTTATTCCAACAATGCATGTACGTGATGCCATCTGTGGCTAAATCATTTAGCCAGGTCTAGAATGTGCACACGTGGCACAGTCGTGTGCTCTATTCTGATCTCTGAGATGCTTCCATGCTGTAAAAACCAACTTCTCAAGAAGCATAGGATCAGGGGCAGCATTTACATGAAACAAATACACGATACTACTTGATGATTTTTGTTACATACGTAGTCCTTGCAGCCATAGGACGATAACACAAGGATATAAATATGACAGTAGTATGCATTTAATGTACTGCTCAACAATTACTTACTGCAGGAAAGTTGTGTGTCAGGTACTTTGCAAAAGCCTCTTTGTGATGAGCCGGCTGCATAGGGATCGAGCCAAAACTTTGCCAGTCCTGAAAACGTGAACATGTGTGAGAAGCACAGAATGTTTCAGAATTTTACAATCCATTATAGTGGATATAGCAGAGCGCCCACAGTGCAGGGCTAGCGCCTCCATTTCTAGAGACAGCTCAATGGGATGGCCGTACAAGCCATAAGTCAATGGGCTTCAGTCACTGGCACTAGAGGGCCATCAGGGGAGTTTCCATGAGTTATTGTCCCCACTTCACTATTCATTACGAAGGGCCAACACTAGCAGGCTTCTCCACCAAGATGGGATGAGCTGGCCCTGCTTAATGCATAATTTAATAGGCGAGAAGAAATTACAGTATTTCAATCTGTGAGATTTCTTTATATGCTATACAGAGTCAAAGCTCTCTTTGTTTGGACCTTCAAAATGTATAGGGGAGTCAAGGAATTTGAACCAGAGTGCCCCCTTTAGTCAACAGACCCCAGTGAGTGTAATCTTACTTAGAAACAAACCTGGAAATCCCATTCATATTAACCTCTTCATGACCAGACTGTTTTTCAAATTTTGTATCCTTTCTACAGTGTGTGTGTTTATGTCATTTTATTGTACCCATTAACCTTACCCACACTATATATAGTTTTTTTTGGAGGACAAGGACTTTGAGATACATTTTATGATACAGTCAAAATAATGGTATTATAAAAAATAAAAAATGGTGAAAAATTGAAGGAAAAAAAAAAAGTTTTTTTTTTTTTTTAATGTTTGTACTTTGGGGGGCAAGTAGTACATTTATAATAAAAAATAAATAGCTCTAGCAGGAAGGGCACAAGGTGCTGGATGGTTCCCCCTTTGATGTCATAGTTAGATCACGGAGGTCTATTTTTAAAATCAATGGACAGACCCTATTGAACTTTGTTCTCTGAAAGCAGAAAGGGGCCACCAACTCACTGCCTTTCAATATGGCACTTGCGATCACTCCAGAGAGCGACAACGCAGCAAGCTGTTTTTCCATTTATTTTTTAAATAATGCCTTCATAGCAGTGAAACTATTGCAAATGTAAGCGGCATCTCAGAACAGCACAACATGTAGGAAAAAAAAAAAAAAAAAAAAAAAAAAAACTTACGTCGGCCATCCAGTGAGGAGCAGGTGTATTAAAACCAGGGTAGCTAATTAATTTAGAGACATCATAAGACAGATGTTTATTTGTTCGAGACTCTCCGTCCTCCAACTCGCCATCACTACAGCCTGCAGAAAAGAAAAAATGATATACATTGATGTACGAATCGTACACAACAAGGGGGACTTAATGCTTGTGTAAATAAAAACAAAAGCAAAGAACAACTGGGAGTATATTGAAGACACATACAACAAAAAAAGAATAAAAAGAAAATACCTTTTCCATCATAAAGGGAAATCCCAGAATGCTCCATTTCGGTTTCCTTTAGCCATCCTGGAGGGTAACCTAACTGACGCATCCGATATATAAACGGGGGCAGGCAGCTCTCAGATATACCAAGGGCCTCTCGAAGCTCATCACTAAAATACATAGGGCATTAACTCACATGTATGCCATCAGCACCTCCATTTACAGATCAAACCATAAAGAACTGCTTAAGAACACAAATGGAATTAAGGTTTTTTCATATAAACCCCCCCCCCTAAACTAACACTTATGATGTAAATTCATTAACATATAAACGCAACAAGCGCTGATGAATTAAAGATAAATATTTACCTAATGACTCCAGGTTTATATTTGCCAAACCTCTCCTCATCAGCATGATACCGCTGCTGTTGGTTCTGGCTGCCGGAGTCTCCGCATGCATCCATGAACTCTTTTCTCTTCATGTTGATGTGGGCAAGATCGCGTGGCTGAAAAATCATCAGTTATTACTTATTGTGCAAGATAAGAACACGCTTAAGGATTTATTCACTAAACCAGGTTAAACGCCTAAAGCCAGAGGTATCTTTCTAAGGAAGATGCATATAGTCCGATTGGTCCAAGAGAAGATGGAGCCTTTAGTTGAAGGCAATACTTTTTATAGGGCCAGTGCCGAAACAAACGTAAAGGCATATGCCTTTAGATCAGAAGTCTGTTGTTGAATGGAAAGCACAGCCCCTGATAAAATGCATCACCTTTGACTAAAGACTCCAGTAATATTGATAAGTATTTTGGTTTCATTTGCTAAACACTGAAATATCTGCAAAATGATGCCGCTGCAGTATCTGTTGTATAAAACAAGTTAATGTTCTGCTGACTTGTATTTACTATAAACCCCAAGCTTTCCAGTATGTGGATAATAAACAGCTTAAATGCGATTTATCTCGCTAAAGAAAAACTTCAGAGGTTCAAACGTATAGTCTGTGCAATCTGCCAATCCTAACAGTCCACAGCGGCATTTACTTTATCTTTACGGTTTGGAACTAGAGGCCTTTTTGCTGGGACATGTATGCAGGCATGTAACATACTACAAAGCCTTTGCAAGTTTTCTCATTTGCTATTCAAGCATTTTAATCCAACGGAAGTTGAATTCTCCAAATTGAATAGGGTCACGTTACCATACATTGTAAGCACCATCAACATTATTGAAAAGTAGGATGATATCCCTTACTTTTGAGCAGTCCCTCATCTGATGATCCTCTGAACCACAATTGAAGCAGCATGGTTTTGGTCTAATCAACAAAACAAAAAGTTACATTAAAAGCAAAAGGTATGGAAAATGTATATTTATAATATGTATCAACAGAAGCAGATTCCTACTACATATAAAAACACCAAATGGCAAAATTGTCCACTAATATTAACATCACAGATTCTTAGACTTCTGACCGATCGATCTCATACCTGCTACAAGCGTACATTTTTGGTATTTTGGTTCTTAATTTACTCCTCGTAAACCCTTCACATTTAAACAGGAGAATTTCAAGTATTTTAAGAAAGAATGCGCTTGTACAGTCAGTCTCCATATCACCGTGTACATTTTTTTTTACACTTTTAAAACCAAATTAAACACCAGGCTAGTTCGGGGGGGGGCAGACATTTACAAACCTCTTTGCCTTGACTTGTACTTCTTGCCCATCAAGAGAGACAATCTGAGTAAAAACTTGCTGGTATCTTTATTGGAATATATTAAGGGCTCTTAAAGAATATTGAAAATATATTCATACAAAAAAAACGCAGCAATGAAAGCCAGATAATATTAAATACTTAACTGATGAAAAGAAACAAACTAATTAGATCCTTAAGGACGGGACAGAGAACATCCACAGAATGAGCTACTGGGAAAATAGATTTGATATCGGGATGGGGTAGAAGGTGAAGAGAGACATACACAGCAATGATCAGAAGGCATGCAGCGGAGGGAGGAAAGACTCTAGTACTTGGCAAGAGGCTTTATTCATCATATAGATTACACGAGAGTACTTTAGAACATACTTAGTTTTCTTCTATTGATATGAATTTCGGGGATATGTGTACTGTTTTTGAAGTAGCTTCCTAAAGGGGGACTCCCACCTGCCTTTATTAAAGCATTGAGTATGTAAGTAATACCTATTGCTTTTTTTTATGTTTTTACTACTACTTTTTCTTTTTGAAAGTGTATCTATAACTTTAACACTAATACTCTTCACAGTCCCCCCATGTGCTCAGAACACTGCAGCAATGACGTGTCACACAAGGTAGCGCGTGACATCATCACGTAGGTACGAAGGCCGCGCGTTCCAGAAAAGGCTACAAATTGCGGTCCTGTTTTCCCTCCATTACCATTTTTTTTTTTTTTTTTTTTAAACTTAGTGTTTGTTTGATCATCGGTGCCAGCTATACTGCAAGCCCCCTCTGGCAAAGAATATGCTAAGCAGAATTATGGGAGAATTAAAGAAAAATATGGCAATTCTACTGTTTTGGTACAAAATATAAAGTTACCACTGAAAAGCTGTAACTGAAGTTTATTTTTTTAGGATACTTTGGGATTTCCCATCCTTCTGTCATCTGGGGGTTTTCATTTAATAACGGCTGACCAAGCTTATCCAGACAAAAATTGGTAAAATACAGAACACTGCCGACAACCTGCAAAACAAGAGAATTTTACCATCTGCTATGCACTACGTGAAGCAATCACATGCGGTGATTCTGCAAAGGGACGGCACAAACGTTTTGCATTTTTAGACTGGGATAGGGATGCAGAAACCATTTCTTCTCCGACAGGCCAGGTCTGTTTGCGTTATGTGATGCATTTAAAAAGCAAAGAGAGCAACCAGACAAAACCAAAAGCATACATTTTCCCCCTCGTTACATGCCAGTATTCATCAAACAAAATATTCTTCTTAAACGCAAAACTCACACTGAAGGCATCTTTTATTTTCTTAATTGTATCCACACTGGAGCAACCATTTTCTTCTAGTAGAATACTAGACGGCTAAAAGACAGAAAAAAAAGAAAAGAAAATTAAAAATCTGTAATTTCAACACCAAAAATGTTCTTTTATGTTAGCATTGATGATTCACTAACCGTCCTTTCAAAAACCGAGACATTACCTGGGGTTTAAGATTAAATGACGTTTTCTCGGGATTTGATTTTTGATGCTCTTCATACTTTTGAGTTAAATGTGTTATAAAATCTTCAATTTCTTGATGGTATTGCCTGTGTAAAACATGAACTCAAATTATTTCTCCAGCATGTTTCTTTTGGAAATGTGTAGTACATGATCATAAACCACACAATATGATCCACAGTCCATACATTTAAATTAATGGCAGCCAGGGATAAGGGGTAGTGAACCACCTGCTAGATGTAAAATTAAACACACATAAATATATATGAAACTAAAATGTTTCATTATAGCATGTAATAAGGTGCCAATGCTTGTAAGAGGCGGTTATAATAGAAACTTACTTGGAAACCACGTGGTTCATGAATAAGATCTGCAACAAAGGCCCATTGAATTTATCATCCAAAGACAGACCGCTAAAAGGGGAAAAAAATGGCAAATTCAGGACCGTGGTACTATTTTATTTACAAAACAAATTATAGGCTGTTTCCTATAGAAGAGACAGCCTATAACACACATACACATATATATACACACACATATATATGTATATATGTAAGAAATTGTAATGTGTATAGACTGTTAGAACAATCCATTTACAAGCCAACAATGAATTAACGTATTAGAACATGTAATTGTGGGTAAGCTGTCCTATCTTACTGTATGTTACCCAGCAGGGGTACTCCAGACCTTCAAATGAATCCACTAATTACATTGTATCCACCAGATAACTTCAGGAGGTTGATCGCATCACAATACATGCTGGTGAGCAAAGCCAAATACCAATTAGGCATCAGATCCAGCCATGGGGCCGTTTGGGGACTTCATAGTAGATCCCCCAAACAGGTCCATTGTGCAATAAGGCACATTAGACCTCTTGTTCCTGTACGCAACAGCACTTATCACAGAGCTAATACAGTTTGGAATTAAGAATGTGTATTATCGAAGTTTTCCAAATAGAGGTAGGGAATGTGGGTGGGGAACATAGGGGTGGTAGATAAGTGGAACAGCTTTCCAGCAGAAACGGTAGATGTCAACACGGTAAGGAGATTTAAGCATTGGAGGGATTGGCATACGCCTATCATGAAGCTAAACTAGATCAAGGACCCATTAAGGACCGAGTCTTTAAAAACAGGCAGACTAGATGGACCATCAAAACCTTTAAGCAAAAGCTCTACCGAATCTGCTGGCGTTATATAAACGAGTGCATACTACAGTGTAATGCTATACAAGACAGATGGCATTATACCTTGGTCTGCTCAGCATGGACAGCTTTCTTCTTAGCTCATCATGTTCACATTTTGTTAGGGAAATCTAATCTTGCATATGACTCAGCATGGTGGGAGTCGGAATAGAGCGCTGCTGCATAGTGGGAGTCGGAATAGAGCGCTGCTGCATAGTGGGAGTCGGAATAGAGCGCTGCTGCATAGTGGGAGTCGGAATAGAGCGCTGCTCCATAGTGGGAGTCGGAATAGAGCGCTGCTGCATAGTGGGAGTCGGAATAGAGCGCTGCTCCATAGTGGGAGTCGGAATAGAGCGCTGCTCCATAGTGGGAGTCGGAATAGAGCGCTGCTCCATAGTGGGAGTCGGAATAGAGCGCTGCTGCATAGTGGGAGTCGGAATAGAGCGCTGCTGCATAGTGGGAGTCGGAATAGAGCGCTGCTGCATAGTGGGAGTCGGAATAGAGCGCTGCTCCATAGTGGGAGTCGGAATAGAGCGCTGCTGCATAGTGGGAGTCGGAATAGAGCGCTGCTCCATAGTGGGAGTCGGAATAGAGCGCTGCTGCATAGTGGGAGTCGGAATAGAGCGCTGCTCCATAGTGGGAGTCGGAATAGAGCGCTGCTGCATAGTGGGAGTCGGAATAGAGCGCTGCTGCATAGTGGGAGTCCGAATAGAGCGCTGCTGCATAGTGGGAGTCGGAATAGAGCGCTGCTGCATAGTGGGAGTCGGAATAGAGTCGCTGCTCACAGGATTAATGGACTGTGTTTACAGGGAAATGGGAGTGTTTAAGGGGAAGCAGCACATGTATCGTACAAGATCCGTGCAAACTAACGTAACCTGCTACTATTGGGCTGTAATCCTATGCTACAGCTATCAGCCGCTCTGCGATTGGTCACGTTTTTTGAAGCGCGATTTTAACGAATCGGTTATTTAGGAACATACGATTGCGGTATGGTTTTCATTATCAGGGGGTAGCGGCAGAGATCAGGAAGCGTTGGCCCTAAACCCCTTTGACAAAAGCCTGAAAGCAGTTTCGTTTCCCGGCCAGTAAAAGGATATTCTCCGCTCTCAGTTGGTTTATCGTCTCCTCGCATTGAGCGAGCTGTTCCCGGATCCCGCTGGGCTCCTCTTCATTGTCGGTTGCCTCGTCAAAGCGAAGGTGAACGGGCTGCGCCGGCGTATCCTCATCCAACTGCTCGAACAGCTCACTGCCCCCAAAATCCACCTCCGCCATCTTCCAGCTTCCTGTTGGTGAAACGTACGACGGAGATTTCAAGGGTACGAGCAGCCGCAACGTCCAAGACGCACATCTCTAAATCGCCATTTTGACTGTGGGCAAAAAGCCCTTACATCCCGGCCATCATTTGTTTTGACGGGTTCTAAGGAAATAACGCTATGCTGGCGTTCTGTAATTCTGAATAGAGGAGCCATTAACCTATATTAAAGGAATAGGAAAAATAAATCATCTTTTTTTTATTTTCTTTTTTAAAGCGCTTATGAAGCGCACTCAGTAAACCCATCCGCAATCTTGGCCTGAACAGTCATGTGTATTTACTGTATGGTATTTACTATTCCTAAAACACTAACACCACTTCTGGGTACTGACATACAGCAGACCAGAAGCACCCCTATATTTCTGCTTACCTGTGCACAAGGCCATAGGTTAATGTTTACCAGATACATTTTACGCATACAAATAGTTAGACAGATGGACAACGTTTGTATAGAATGAGCAATGTATTGTTTTATTGTACAGAACTCTATGAGCATGGAGTTATATATTCACACCATCAGCAATAGAATGTGTTTGCAACAACAATTTACAATATGTAATAAAGTAGCAAAAGCTAACCAAATATGGTTAACTGAGAATTTGCCGCGGCAAAACAAACCTATGTACAGAAATGAGGCTATAAAATCTTTCTTGGTATATCAAAATGATATGGAAATCTTTGCTTCTGTCTTGCAGCTTCTTTGAAGAAACATGTTACCATTTCTCTAGTAACAGATAATACACTAAAGCTAACCATAAACCCCTGGAGTTTGGGCTTTCAGGTTTCATTAAGATGTCAGTTCTTAAGATGACTTTCACATGAGTTTAAAAAGAAAAATTAATAATTCCAGAATATACACGTATCTAAAACACTAATAAACAGAATAAACAAATTTTATTAACATCCGGGCATGTTCTGGATCACTTTCTTTTATGTGACATTCCAAAAGTTCTTTAGAGATGACATTAAACCTGTTTAAACAAGTATGACAGGACACACAACTCAACGAACACACCTTGGTATCTCCTTCTATTTGACATTTGTGTTAAGTAGAAAGTTCTAAACTAAAATAAGTTTCCTATTGACATTTTAACTGTAATGAAAACTGATATAATCGCCACTAACACCAGAATCACGGATATATTTACAAAATGAATGTTCTTTCAATAAGTTAAAGTCAATGCAACATCCATGCAAGCTAGAAGTCCAGCTTTTTAAATACAAGAACATGAATTATTGACAAGTCCAGAGTGGTAAAGACTGTTTTAAAACTCCCCATCCCGTTTTCACACTGTATCCATTCCTCGCATTGACGATGTGAAGCCCAGACCCATCCCCCTTTGCGTATGGGTTTGCGATCTTGCCATTTCATACTGTGCATCAAGGTTTCGAAAAACTTCTTCTTGCTGCTTAAGGGTTTTGAAACTTTCGGGGTCAGCTCTACTGGTACCAGCCTCTTCTTCATTCTAGAGAAAGAACAAAAATATATATTTAACTCCTTGCAGTAACAATTACAAAAACACTACACAGAAACCTTTGCAACTGCGTTGTAGCATTCAACAGTTTTACCTTTAAGGAGAATTACAGTAGAATCAATCAATCTAGCAGAATATATCAGGTGCTACGAATATGGCAACGAATATAAATCTGTCATTTCTGTGATACAGGAGGGATATAAAAAGGGATCACATTCCCTTGTTGTCTTCATGAAATCAACTGTGTTTTCCAAACCAAAATACAACGGAAAACCGCTGTATGATCATGGCCAGCACCCTCTGTCATATCTCTGGTTAAGGCGCTGGGGAGAGTTTAATCTCCATTCTGCTAAAGATTTATGCAAAAGCAAAAAAACTACGGTGAATCATGCATCTTCACGGACATTTTACAATCCTTTCCGTTTTGTCTTTCACACTATTTAGAGAATTAACATGAACACTTCAATTGCTTTCACTAATATTGTATATAAAGCAGAACAAGTGGAGTACTGATGCTGCCTGATTGGGTGTAAGAAGTGATAACTGTCAGTACAACATCAATTACTCACCTTTATGCCCATTAATTTCCTAAATTTAACATTTTGGTCCTTGTTTCCAAAATTTAGCTTCTCCCAAATTTCTGCAGTTTGAGATTTATCCTACAGAGATAAAAGATAAGGATATTATAAAACAAAATTATGGTTATTGTGTACAAGTATTTCCATAAGCTGTGCATAAGCCAAGGTTTCTAACAGTTACAGACTGTTCTTCCAAAAACACTTACTTTACTAGGTTCACAACCAAAACCTGACGTTTACCTAATAACTTTCTCTACTCTTAAGTAAATTTCTTGTTAGTGCCTGAAAGCTAAAACAAATCAATGTGCCAAAATGCCAATATCTACATAGTTTGGATAAACACATTCTAAAACAACCCATTACTTACTTGATATAGCCAAAATTCTGGAAGATTGGTAAAATCATACGATACTCCCTAAATATGCTATTTTACAAATATCAATCTTGATTTAGAAAAGTGCAAGAGGAAAACTAACAGCTCCTGCAGCAAGCCTTCTAGCAAATTTGGAAGATTCTGAATAAACCTATTGTTTAACTGCAGGTTAAGCGTTTAATGAAACCACTAAAATAAAAGTTTTTGTATACATACCCCTTCCTTTTTGCCTTGCCAAAGCATTTTTCGTTTTTTTTCTTGTTCTGCAAATCTCATTGGATTTACAGCCGTTGGATTGTAATAGCTGGGAACAGAGATACCGGTTTCTGCTAGAGCCTTGGCTTGCAGTGCGGCCATCTGCGCTGCCATTGCAATCTGAGGAGTAACTTGTGTTCCTGAGGCCAATAAAGCTGCCACATTGATGACAGATCCACCACCTGCGGCTGCCACTAAAAAGAAAATACCGAATAGTTAGAAACACTCCGGGACACACACGATATTTTGTGTGCTGGCAGTTTTTTTTTTGTTTTTTTTTCACAATACTGGTTTTAAAAACAATGCTGCAATCTTCACGTGAATACTGTGGGAAACTACATGAAAACATTCATTCTACTCAGTTGGAACTAATGTATTTTCTCATTCTGCCGTTCCAAATAAAGAAATCCAACTCTACCTCCTGCAATTTCTTGCTGTTTCTGTTTTTCAACCATTTCTTTTTCCCGTTGTTCCTGAAGTTTTTTTGCTCTTTCCAATCTGGAAATATAATAAAATAAAAAGAAAAAAATAAAAATAAATCACGATATCCTGCCAGCATATTTAAATATAATATTCCTAAAGGAGATTCATTAAAAGGAGAGTTGTGGTTCCAATGTTTTGATGTCACTATAGATTATGAAGGTTTAGCCTGTGATATTATGATGCCGAACGAGCTTGTTTGTTTCTGTATAAAGCATAGCTGGATCAGTGAGACTTCTTTAAAGTCTTCTTGCACATTGAATAATGAGTTACAGGGACAGATCTGCCTATCTTACAGGAAAAACCTGCCCTACGTTGGCCCTTAATGAATAGCGAAGTGAGGGAGTTGAGATCAAAACACTTCTGCCAACTGTTTAGCAAATAAAACCTTAATTAAAACCTTAATGTATTTGCAACCAGTTTGAGAGCCTGAACAGCAGTGTATTTTAGACTATCCTTAAAGCCAAGGGGTTTTCTGAGCATTCTTATTTTACATTAACATTTATAAATTGTAAATCCAGGAAAACAAAAGTAGGCTTTATATCCTCCTCCACCAACAATCATCTACAATATCTACCGTCTTGCTAGGGCTTCCTGTGCATCCATTGCAGTGTTTCGGCCTCGGAAAACTGGGGGACTTGCCGACCGGCTTAGACTCCTACTGTGTCGTCGAGGTTTTTCAATTCTTTTCTTTTTTTCTCTGAAAGAAGACAGTATGGAGCGGTCAGGACTGGAAAGTCTAAGTGTGCCACACACACTGGTGCAGAATAAACGCGCTCATCTATTCTCCTCGTTATTTTTATAAAAGGAACAGAACTGCCGTTTACCTGCTTCTGCTGCGGCTCTTGCTTCGATGCCGGTGTCTGGATCTGGAATTTGAACGAGTGCGTGGGCGTCTTCTCCTTTCCTTACTCCTCGAACGTGACCTTTTTTTCTCACGGCTTTTACTACGATGACGCCTATAACATTGCATAATTCTTCATGAATCATTTTTGCCGTCTACTAAAGGCAGGTAAGGTACAGTGTAATAGAGCAAGGAAAAAATAAGCCCCCAAAAGGAGAAAAAGGAGATCTACTGTGCTGTAGATCGTGCCATAATAACACTACACACAAGAAAACAACAGCATAAGCGGTGCTCACATTAAGTTATATCCACGTCTTTCAAAGCACAATGAGATATGGGGATAGAAGAAAAAAATAGCCATAGAAGGGACGATCCCAAAGTTTAACTATGAAAAGAAAAAGAATATCTACACACCTTTCACGTGATCGAGATCTGGAATAACTTCTCCCCTTGGATGACTTCTTTTCTTTTCGCCGGTGCCTCTCCTCCCCATTTTCAGATGAACTGAGTCTCTCCCTCATTTTTTCAGAATGTTCTTTATCAATGTGGTCATCAGACCTATGTTTCTTGGATGACTTATCTCTAGACTCGTGTCTTCTTCCCTGTTTTAAGAAGAAGTTGGTTCTTTCAGGAAAATAGTGCAACAAAGAGAGTTAGTATGGGTGTCAAAAGACGACATACTATCTTGTGAAGTAACACAAGTAACCTTAGAATTTTGAACCAAGTTTTCAAATTTGGGCACAATGCGGCCAAAATAACCAACACCGTACAGCTCTCATATACTGTACAGATCTCTGTATAAAAAGTACTGCATCCCTTTCTATTTTATAAGAGTCCCATGGCTCTTGCATTATAGATATATGTATGGCACTGACACCGATGTGCTTTATACATTAAGTAAAAGTGCACTACCAGTCCCGTAAATCTGCTGAACGCAAGAAACTACGTTTGGTGAGATATCACCATTCGCTATTTTTTTTATTTTTATGATTACGTGTGGCAATTTTCTTTACCTTTCTATAACCTCATCAATGGACATATTTGCTTTAATGCCGAAGATGTTTTTGTAACGTTTGCTATGGCAAAGGAGTCTCATCTTAAACTGTCCTTTCGATAACCTCTCATTTTAGGCAGTAAAGCCTCCATGTGACTTCTAGTTGCAGTATTTGCAGTGAGCATTCTTTTTAATTTGTCTACATTCCAACTGTTTCCTATACATTGAAAAAGAATGTGCTGTGATTACATAAAAATACAGCTACTGTATAATAGCATATTACAGGTCCACTGGACAGGCGTAGATCTGTAAAGTAAATCCATACAGAAGCTAGTTTTGGAAACCACGTCTAAAGCTCTATTTCAACTGCTTTATATTTAATAACTAGTGTCTTTCAGTGAAGAAATATTATAATCCTTAAAGTTGCACTTTGCCAATATCAATGCTGTACACCACCTACTCAAAACATATCCAGAAGCAAATCCCAGGCCACCTTTGGAGCGTTCTGCATAAGAGAGGTTTGTGGTTGACCGAGTACTTATTACATTAGACAGGCTCAGCTCTGTATTTTGGCATCCCGTGTAATACAAGTTTAGTTAAGAATGTAATTTTATGCCTTTGGGAGATGACCCTGTAAATACTGTAAAAAGAACAGGGCTAAAGCCAGTTAACGTGTGCTGTGATGTATCATTACATAAACAAATAATCTGGAAAATATATACTAAATAACACAGTAGAGATATAGTTTTCAGTGTGTTAAGTACCCCCCAAGAGGCACGTGTACTTTAACACAAACTATCTTGAAATGCAAACAGCTTTGTGTCCATGCAACCACAGAAAAAAAACATCCTTAAGACAGTTTAACGTAATATATTTAAGAAGGTAAACAGGACGTTGAACCACTGATAGTTACCTTATCATGAAGTAGGCTTATTTTTTTGCTATCTGAGTCTGCAGCGTCTTCAGTTCAGTCTCTTCGTGCTTTAGCACGCTGAGTATGATTTATTATAGAAATGTTATCATGTGGTCTAAGCAAAATAAGCAGTTTTAAGTAAAACGCTTCCTATTTCAACTCATCACCAAACACATTTTATAAATCTGTATTAGTGAGCCGGGATCATCTTGAGCAATTGGGATAATAAAATAAATAAAAATAAATTAAAATCCACAAACGCCAAGATGAAATTAGCTTTCCCCATTTAGCCAATGTTGCTGTCCCACGCAACTGTGAGCTCACGGAGGAGCAAGTGACTAAAAGCAATATCAATAACATCTTCATTAGACCATCTACATTCAGTCAATGGAAGATGCAAAAGGGGCACACATACAAACTGTAAAAGTAAGGTGGGTGCAAAATATTATTACAGTCACAGTTCCCCATGCAAATACTTAAACGTATAAATCATGGGGAAAGAGTGCTGCTACAGAAAGTATATTCAAAAATTAAAGATTTGTTTTTCCAAAAACCTCTAGAAAATGATTTATATATGCTGCTGAAATGACAAATGTTGCAAATCTAGCACAGAAACAATTGTCAAGCACCGTTAAAAGATCATGGCCAAGGGTCCAATGACCTTTATAAGTATGTACTTACCATGTAGTAACATAACTGAATACACATACACACATTTAGCTTAAGGTACCCATACACTAGAAAACACTAATTACCTCTTTGCTTCTGCTCCGACTCCTGTGTTTCTTCCCATCATAATCTATTGGGAGAGAACAAAAAATAGATGTATGTCATTTAAAATGCTGCCTTCCTGGTATTATTATATTCAAGATAAACTGTCAACATGCCAAATCAATTGAATAGAGAAATCTTTGTAAGCATGAAGCGAAGTCGATGATTGAAGGAGAGGAAACACGTTAGTTATGTAGTTGCTACAAGTGACTCAAAAGTTTCAACGTAACTCAAAAGAGCAGATAGTTTCAATAAATGTAATACAGTTAAAAACGTAGGTGACAGTCCCACCATATGCACAGTCATTAAAAATAAGTCATACCGGTCTTTCGTTTGTGCTCCCTTGAACGCGAGCGTGATCTTGAATAATGATGTTTTGAAGTCCTGGGGGATTTTGATAAGTCACAATGATCCATTGGTTTTTCTAAATGAGGTGAAAGCATCTCTGGGGAGCACTCGTCATGTTCCGCATCGCTGGACTAAATAAAGCAGAAAACATAGATGAAAAATGTACACCAGTGGGTTAAATAAATCATGTGGTCATGTGAGCTGCTTATCAAACCTTAATCTATCTTAACATAATAACGCTGCTTTTAAATCATTAAGGACTTAAATCTAGCCTAGTTGGATGTTAATCAAAAATGAAATTGACCAAAAAGAACAACAAGATTAACAAAAGCAGTAAGAAGAAGAAAAAAACCTTCCAAAATATTACAGCGAACATGTTTTTGGAACAAAAATTGAGTGACAGGAAAGGAAGCATCCATCTAAAGCAATAAAAGGTAAAAGGGATAGCCACCGTCACTGAGACCTGTCTGCCGCTCTGATACGTAGAAGGCATGACAGATGTACGCAGAAGCTGGGAGGCTCTCGGGATGTAGATACATTTACCAAAGATACTAAAAACGTAACGACAACGTATCGGCTTCATAAAGCGCGTTTCGGAAAAAGTAATGTTAGTTATTTGGAAAACCCCCAAAATCAGATATCATATCAAAGTGCTTATCGACAGGAAGGTTTGCCCTGTAAAACAGTGCGTACGGGCCTGCGCCAAAAAAATATACGGGTGTTTAACTTGCTTTTTAGGCTGAATTTTTATTCTTCGGGGAACTTAGCGAGTTCATGACAATGAAAAACACTACCTTTCTCTGAGGGGAAAGTCGCTGGATTCGGCCTAGGGGTACCTCACCCCAACTAGCAAGTACATAAGTATGTTTATTTTATTTGGCTTCATATTCAGCTAGAATGTGGAAAAGGGGACAGTAACTAAGAACAGGCATTGCTGTTGCCTTTTGAGAGTTAATATGGCTCCGGTTTAGGGAGTTGGTCACTATGTATAAAGTGTCACTAATTCTCTACGCAACACTCCGTGTCATTCGCGCAATCTGCTTTCCCTGTCACGTATTAACACAACATAGGGAGATTGAATCTGATATCAACTGGAGACCTCAGGGTCCACCGAATGGAAGACGGAAATCGTTTAATGCAGGCCACTGTGATAATGGCGGAGACACCGCCGCCATTTTCCCTATGTCTCGCAGCGGCCTCCAAACGTCCCCGTCTTTAGTGATAACAATCTAGCGTAAGTACTCACCTCCATGAGTTGCTGATGTATACAATGGCCTTCTTGTTACCGATCACCTCTGTAAGAAGGCGAACAAACCAAATTAAAACAAACACAAGATACAACCACAGACCGCGGCGGGTGGGGCTCGCAATCCCGTACGATGAGACACAAAGGAAGCAGCCGGACAGCGGTGCATGCTGGGAGGGCCCGCTGACGTCGCGGCCTGGTGGTTTCCTGACGTCACGGTGTCCAGCCCGCCAATTTCAAGATTGGGAAGCGGCTGGCGGCGGCCGGTAAATGTCACTGTAGTTACAATTTGTTTTGAAGGAGGGTATGCGCGGTGAGGTTCGCATGAGGGGCGTTTAGTGATATGAATGCATTAACTGGTGTGTCGCCATGTAGCTTAGAATGCATGATAACGGTGCTGTCAGGGGTGCTGTGTCTGTCAGGGGTGCTGTGTCTGTCAGGCAGGGTGCATGAAGCTGGTCTTCCCTCATAAACATTTGAGTGGAGGCCAAGCGAGTAGGTCCGTGTTCACGTTATGGAGAGGGCTTTGATGTAAATTTAACAAGCCTGTCATGTGTGGACTATTATACTTATTATTACACAGTATTTAATATTGTTTACTGCTGCTGGCTGGGGTATTTTCTTTATAGAATGGATATATAATCTTTAGTGTATAGTGGCATTCCAATGTTTTATCAGTTATTTGTAGAGAGCTAGGAGTATAAACCCTTCCATCCTTTGGGAAGCTAATAGTTTTATAGAAACATAGAATTTGATGGCAGATAAGAACCATTCAGCCCATCTAGTCTTCTCATTTTTCCTGGCGCAAAGACTCAGACCTTGATCAGCCCTTGGTTTTCTTTTATATTCTGGATAGCTTAATCCCTATTCTATGCATTCCATCACTGCATTAACCTCTACCACATCTGATGGATGTCTGCACCATTTATCTACCACCCTCTTAGTAAAATAGCATTTCCTTACATCACATCTATACCTCTGACCCTCTATGTTTAGATTGACTTCTTGTGCTAACATTTTTCCTCTGAAATAAACTTCCCTCCTATCATTTGTTAAATCCTGTTATGTATTCAAGTTTCTCTCACCTATCTCTTCTTACCTCCAAGATATACATATTGAGTCTTTCCTGATACCTTCTAACATTTAAGTAGCAACCCTCTGAACTCTCTACAACGTGCCAGGCTGTACCCTAGGCTACGTGCCAGGCTGTACCCTAGGCTACGTGCCAGGCTGTACCCTAGGCTACGTGCCAGGCTGTACCCTAGGCTACGTGCCAGGCTGTACCCTAGGCTACGTGCCAGGCTGTACCCTAGGCTACGTGCCAGGCTGTACCCTAGGCTACGTCCCAGGCTGTCACAAATAAAGTCGCTCAGCACTCCAGTAGTAAAGTGAGGTATATTTAATTCAGCCACAAGGGCAGCGTTACAACCTTACGGTCTTTATTGAGCCATGGCAAACGTGAATGCAGTGAGTTTATGTAGCAAAAAACAGGTTAAATACAACAATCGTTAACTGTGTGTGCAATTTAAAGCGACAATGCAAACATCAGATTAAAACAGGTGATTTCGTACACAAATAGGAAGATATTCATTTATAACAAAGTAGCAAAGTGATACAATTGCATCAGTATGAAAAACAATCATTTTATAATATATAAAGGGACAATGTATATTGTGTCAAATATCAGTGATTCTTATTGTGCAGAAATATTGGAGTGCCGTTCTACTATTTCTGCGTGCCGGGCTGTAACCAAGGCTACGTGTCAGGGGTCTCTTGTGTTTTAGAAGTAGGTTAACATCACTGAAATTGATTGGGTGGGTATTTAGTTATAGCATTTGAGTCCAAGCTGGCAGTGCTGATAATTACATCCCCGGATCAATGAAAACCGTTTTCTTTTGCCAACCATTGCATTAACAAATGCTACATGGGTCAGTATGGTAGGGGTAAAGAATATAGATTATTAAGTGCACAAATGCAGTTTTGCAGCATTATGGTATGATGTTCTGTCCGATCCACTGAACCTAATACTTTTATAATTAAATGTAGCAATACATTTATAAGGGACAAACGCATGGCAATGAACCGCTGCAGTGCTGAGTAGGCTTTAGATTCTGCTTGTAGCTGAAGGATGGCATCAATTTATAAAGTTTCTCAACTTAATACTCCATACGGGATAAGCTGAAAAATGCCATGTTACATTTTCACCGTGTATTATAAAAGGTTGCCGTGTCCCTTTATGAGCATAACTAATGCTGCTACTACTCAAACTACTAGTAGTTAAAGTTTGCAGCACTACATTATTTCCCACCCATTAAACATAGGGCAAGTCTCGGGTATCACCCGGTATTCGTCTGACTATGTTCCTGTTTAGGAGTAGATCCAGCCTGTTTGAAAAGACCCGGTCACATTTTGCCTGTTAGTCAGTATTTGGTGGATTGGTTTGCATGTACAGGGGAATTATTATGGTTGGATGGTCTTAACCAAATGGTAGGTTTTTTTAATGTGTTCTCTTTTCTGCAAGGGAGGCTAGGGGACATCTGTTATTTATGGAATATATATATGTGTACATCTAAAACGTTACATGTTATTTATCTATGGAAGCCTCTGTTACATTTACGGTGGATATAATTTACTTTTCTATGTATGAACATAAAAAGAATAAAACTTAATTAACGAATAAATGTGCCATGCTTGCTCTATTCTTCATCAAGCTCCTTAACGTGGGGTATAAATATAATCTGGCGTCATTCTGACATTTTCAGCTGCTCACAATATTGGCTTGTATTGGAACTCCAGTGTGCTAACAAAGATGACAGAGATAGTAAACATGTGCTTGTATTTCTCAAAGGTTTGCCTATTCAGTATTCACATTATAGGGACCCTTTCAAAAATGTGGTGCAAATTCTTTAAATGTGTGCAGCTTTTTATTCTTACATTAATCCTTGATATGAAACAATACAAATGTTGTAACAATACACACATGTTCAACATTGGAAGAAAACAAAAATTTGAGCACTGGTCATTTTTTTTGTTGTTGAAATCTTAGATATTTAATAATATAGAAATATAGTATAAGGAAATGCAGTTATGAAAAACATCAACACTCCTTTAAAGAAATGTCATGGTGTCGCGTTAACTTTGCACCAGCCACTTCACCCTTTTTTAATAAAGATACCTGATGAGTTCATAATGCATGGCAATATCAGTGACCCAAAATGCGCAACTCTCCTGCAACCTTTCATGTTTGTAAATAAAGAATACTCTCTGTGAAGCTATGTACAGTCAAATACATGGATTAAAGGCTTTTTTCTTTGCTGTAGAGAATCACATCCAAAATGTGGAATGACATTGAGCTTTTAGCGAATGATGACACTGGTAGTTGCCGCCTCAATATTGATTCACGACAGGAAAGTGGAACTGCTTTATACCAAGTGGACACACTTCTCAAGATCTCATCGTCAGAGCAGGTGAAAGGAATGTTATATGTCAATCTTCTATATCTAACATTGGATTGCAGTGTTTTTGATAAACTACATAGCTGCTTATAGTTAATAAATATGAATTATGTTTTCAAACTGAAGTAACTTTTTATATATTGTGACAGTGTAAACCCCAGGGAGATGCTTAGTGTGGCATTTGGGAACAGGTGCTATCCAGATCGTAAATATGGGTCCCTGGGGTTTACACTGTCACAATATATATCTATACCGGTATATATTATAAAACCTTTCCTGGATTTTCTGCAAAACATACAACACAAAAATGTATTTGCAGGTTGAAAATATTTTTCGAATTAAAGCACTAGGTATCGTGGTTTGCTGTCATTAGTGGTGGCGATTGTGTGCCTTCGTTAGACAAATCAATGTTGGGTCACCAGTCAGCCACACTCCCCCTTGCATTAGTAGGAGGGGCAGTTCTTCTTGCCCCCAGAAATAGAATCACTACCTCCCTGCATCAAAAGTATTTAGGGATTTGGCATCATTTTCAATGTGTGCGATACTTTTTTCAAAATCAACATTTTACATTGAAAAAGTGTTTTACATGTGTACACGTACATAAAAAGTACAATGTGTGTGAAAAATCTTTAATGTCGATTGGCATATTTTACACTTTCATATACCTTGTCTGTTATACGCTCCTTATCTTTTCGTTCTTCGTCATTCAAGGTGTTATCCAGCCCCAAACTTTATGCCTGCAATTCAAGTGAAGGATGTATAGTTGTCGCAGACAGATCTGTATCACTTCTTGACAGTATATGTCAGTCTCTGCTTCTACAGCTACAGTTTGGTGAGTGTAATATGTGAAGGGAAAGATTTGGAGGTTGTATCTGTTTATATTCCTGTGTCCATTACAAATAGTGTTTTTTGTCTTGTTTAAGAAGCATAAAGCAGTAGCGCTGGTTTTAATCATTATTGTCACAAAATACCATAGGTAAGGGATAGGCTCATGTAGACCTGAAACAAGTTAGCTTATGCTTCTATATGTAATCAAAATAGGTACTTGAACTTTAGAGTAAATGTCCTTCTGTATGTCACAATGTACTTTTTGCTTTTAGATACTGAAGTAGATGTTGTTGGCCTGTGCTGTGAAGGACAATTTCTTTTAGTTGGTGAAAGAAATGGCAATATTCACCTCATTCATGTACAATCTAGGCAAATACTAATTACAAAGGTAAATGCACTTGTTTGTTTCGTGATGCTGGGTCATATTAATAAATAAATAGTGTCTTTTGTTAGACCACTGATGGCTACTACAGTACAGCTTGTGTCAGACGGTAGGTCTCTCTCACTGTGGGATTTTTTTTTTCTGTGTGTACCACTGTTACATATGAACTACACCAGCATTAACGAACCTATGGCACACGTGCCACAACAGGCACGTCTAAAGAGGAAAGTAGGCCTGTTTTTTTTGTTTGTTTGTTTGTTTTTTTAGTACTGGAACCTTTTTTCCTTTGTCAACAAAGCCAGCTACCTCCCTTTTGTGAGTTAGTGCAGGGGTTCCCAAGTTTTTTCTATTTTTTGGTCACTAGATGGAGGTTTGATGTCTGCCTTTAGTGCAATATACCAATGTATTTTATTTTTTTCAGTACACCATTTAAATGTAATCTTTTCTCTTTATTTTTTGAAGGTATTTTAAACTTATTAATAAACGTTAAGTTTTATTATAATCACCCCCTCTTCTATGGTTGGAATTGTATACTTCAGTTTACATATTGATAAACAAAATATTATTTTCTAGTTTACCATAATCATTTTATTTTCCATAGGCATTGATCCAGGGTGTTCCAAAACCCAATTTTCAAACTTATCAAAAGTTGTTGATAGAAAGAGACACATCTGATGAAGGTTGGTAGAATTGAAATCTGTCTAAATAAATTGTTTTGTTGCAATGAATGATTTGTAAACGGCCTCATTATTTCCTTTGATTTAGTCTTACAAAAATTATTCTATACACTTTTTGCACTTAATTTTATAAAGGTTCTTGAAATTAATTTGTGACTGCTATAGGCAGATTTTCCCCCCATAAAACTATAGTGCACATTATTGTGCATTTTTTGTCATTGAATGTGCACCTTTGACCCGAAGTATATATTTTACAGTACACAGAGTAGACCTATATAATACAGTTGACAGATTAGGATGAGCTTTACACACACATATATATATAATTTAAATGAAAGTTCTATTGATTTCTTGATTTTTGCTTTTGACTAGTAAATCCAAGCTGTAGATCCAGAAATATTTACGTTTTAAGTTAAGAATAAGCGTTTACACCCCAGTTAACGTGTTGGCTGCAGATGTGTACTAGAGGCTGCTCAGACATGGCCATTGCTCCCCGTGTCGTTACAGGCGATCCATGTAGTGCTAGAGAGCTGCAATCGCTGCTCTGTTACTGCAGGGGATAATTTTTTTATTTAACCTAATAGACCCCCTTAAAATTTCAGATGGGGGCAAGATATCTCAGCCCCTTTATATTCCTCTCATGCCCCATCACCCCCTTCAGCTACAGCAGCTGAAGGGGGTGATGGGGCTATTAAGAGGCCCTTATCTGACCTCTTAATAGCCACATTCGCTTACCTTGGTTCCCTAGCTGTCTCCCACGGGTGCCAGTACGTGAAGTCACGTGATTGGCTTTTGTTATATAATGTGACGGGCTAGAAGAGAGCTTTTATGTAAGTAGGAGATTGGAAAGGACAGTTTTCCGTGTGACTATTGGGTTAGCTATGGGTACAACACATCTGCCCCAGTTATCATTAATCAATGGTGTTATGTGCAGGACAGAATGAAATAGGCTCTGTCTTGTTGAGCAACCATTATCTTACGTGGAAGTGAAAGGTACAGAGCTGGTAAGAGTGCCAGATTTATCGATAAGCGTTTCTTATGTTTGTACAGTCTTGGCCAAAGGTTTTGAGAATGGCACAAGTATTGGTCTTCGAAAAGTTTGCTGCTGCAGTGTTCTTAGATATTTTTGTCAGATGTTACTATGGTATACGAAAGTATAATTGCAAGCATTTCATATTCGGACTGGGAGCTGGTTTAGTTAGCCAGTTGATCATAAGCTAGTGAGAGAGCTGACACCTACCGGAGGGGCTATGGCGTAGAGAAAAAACCCAGGAGCTTCTGTCTAGACCCTGCTGGAATCTCCAATTGTTCCTCTGCTGACTGCTCTCGCGCGGTTTCTCCCACTTCACAAAATGAAAAAGAAAATTATAAGAAAAAATGAAATATAAATGAATAAATAAAAAAAACTTTACTGTGAACCCAGTGATGTCATAGTGAGATTACTGGCATCTGTAAAATATGAGAAATCCACATAGAAAAGATTTGCCTCAATAGCATTAAGCCCTACAGCCACAAGAAAACAATTTAATAAAACAAAACAAAAAAACTACCCCTTAAACCAGTAGCATTAAAAAACACTCAGTATTTGGTAAAATGTAAGGGACTTATGTGGGCATAAAATGTAGAACATAACATAAATAGATATAATAGAAATAAAGTATGTATATGAGGTATACTGTAATCAGGGGATTTTGCAGAACATGAAACAAACTAAAAAAGTGGGTACCCCGGATTTCACAACTTTCATACTATTGTGCCTATAGGCCTTGCATATAGTAACATCAATGTATATTTGTTACCATGTGTAATACAGTCACATTCTCACTATGGAGTATTTACTTATACATGGTAAATAAGGGCAATTTACTTTTCCAACCAATTCCGTTTTCATGGGTGACTCTAGTCCTATACATATTCCTCTCATTACAGTTTTATCACCTAACTGCCTCTTTTTCTGGGGTGGTAATATCTTCTTTCCCATTTATCTTGTAGGAGTGTATAATATATTTGTTCTGACAAATGGAGGACTCTACTGCATTATGTACTTCCATCTTGAGAGGATTAATAAGGGTATGTGTATTGTTTATGAACCAAAACTTTTTTAATATTGCTTAAACTAGTGTGGTCACTTTTACCAAAACCTACAT